>NW_027272134.1:185000-799280 GCF_040938485.1 Diadema antillarum | reverse complement strand
TATGATCAATTTCGGATTTTTGGTTCGTTTTTTTTATGGGGGGGGGGGAAGGGGGTCTTTAAGAGACAAAAGCGTTGGAAATGCCAACCCCAGCCCCCACCTGATTTCCCAGTCAGATGTGTAAATGAATGCAATTGCTAGGCACGATTCCAGTGATGCAAGTGTTCGGGAGGGAGGGGGGGGGGGAGAAGAAAAACCAAGAACGTATGACATTTCGAATGGATCCTTTATCCTTCTCTTTATAAATGCCTTTACAAGGGTCTTCTTTCGATTTAGGCTTGAAAGCGGTCATTGGATTCACTCGTATGTAGTTTCAGCACGAGGGCGAGTGACATCAGAGACAATGTTGCTTCTCACATTCTCTCTTTCTTATTCTCTCTTAACGATAAATAAAGCCGTTTGCCGTCAGTGGCACGTGCACACACGTGCTTTCTTTCACGTTTATTTCGTGGCGAGATTGCCTATTTTCCCGCGCTCCGTAACAGCGGGAATGTGTGAGACGAGATTGTCCAAGTCTCTCTGAACCTGCGTGCGTGGGCTGCAGCTGCGAGAAGTCGATAGATTTCACACCTATCGTAACAGAGCACTGCCGTCACCAGGAACCGATGTAGATATAGGACGATGAGGAAGAGGACTCCGCCTATAGGCGGCAGGGCGCCACGTGGTGCGAAGATTTTCATTCCCCTCATTTTTTCTATACATGGGTTGCACATTTCCCGTCCTACGGAATGCGCAATTTCCTCCTCCTCCTCCTCCTCCCCTTCCTCATCCCCCTCCCTTCTTCTCTGTCTTGTCATTTCGTAACAACCACAAAACAGCCATAATGGTTACTATTTGATGGAGAGAAGGTTTGCAGGTTGTGTTCAGGACGTTGTGAATACACATACTAAAACCCCACACACTTAAAATCTATGACATTATCTTTACTCTTAAAGTGTCGGAGGGTTTGTACATTCAAGGATGCAACAAAAAAAAATGACGCTTATTTTCATATATGGCTGTTGCGCTAAATGATTTTATCGTTTGTGCGAAAAAAGCCATGCATAATACTTTTTGTGTATTTTGTACAGAAAATATAGGAAGTTAAGGAAAACAGCACATATACAAAGAATATTCCAAATGTGACGACCTGGACAAGGTAATAAATTAAACGTTACAAACAGGGAATAATACGAACATAAACTAACTTTGTCTCACAAGCTGATACCCCGCCCATTCCTTCAGCCAAACTATGCTTTCGGGCACCTAACAGGGGCGGATCTAGCTTTTTATAAAGGGGGGGGGGGGGGTTGGGGCGGTATGCGAGGGAGCGTAGCGACCGAGCCCGAGCGAGGGGAGCGAGCGAGGAGGGGATGGTGTGGGAGTGGGGTGTCCCCCCTCCCACAGTAGGGAGAATTTTTGAAAATCTGTGTGTGAAAATGACGTTTTCTTGCATCTAAAACACCACTATTTTTGGTATAGAGGTCATTGCCAAATTAACCCACCCCCATGAAAATTCAAAAAAGATAAGATTTAAAAAAAATGGTCCCCGGATTTTTTATTTTTTCATTTTTTTATTTATTTATTTTTTTTTTTGGGGGGGGTTGCAACCCCCAACCCCCCCCCCCCCTCTAGATCCGCTTCTGCCTAATGCAATAGGACGTTGAAGCGTTCTTCAAAACGTATCCCAAGACATATACACGCTTATTTCGGGCCGTCAAAAAAATCACAAACTACAAGCAATCCGAGTGTTTTCTTCTTGTGAGCAAGGAATGACGTCTAACTAGCTTGTTAGTGTCTCCTTTATCTTCCCATGTTTATCTTCGGTTTCTCAAATTTCCTACTGTTATCCCTGCTCCAGTTTCACGTTTCCTACTCTAATCTCACCTCTTCTAACATGGGATCAACGAATCGTCCTTCCGGCGACAAGTAAAACATCTGTATTCATGTGCAGCTGCAGGGTATAAATAACTATCTAAGGGTATGTCCTGTCTTTTTTCCCCTTTTCAGTTCCTATTAAACATACATGAAACCGCATGGATTATGTTGTTTTCTCTGCAGTCGTTTGGCACAGTATGGAACATAGATTGTATTGATATACGAAGGAGAGGAGAAGATGTTTCCGCCCATTTAGTTCTGAAGACCATCATAATGATGCCAGACACTATCTCAAAAGACAGAGACAAGGGGCAATTTGTAAGATTTTAACATCTTAAGAAGATGGGTGTGAGTGACTGCGTTGAGAGTTGAGATTTTCGGAATATGTACCCCACGGGGCGGAACAGGCAGGAGTAAAACCCTTAGTGTAACTTACTGTATTGAGATTCCTAGAACGGTTTAAAATCAGTGATTGAGCTGAGCGCCTTATTACCATGAATTTCGATGTGGAATGATACTCGGCGCCTCGAGGCAGATTTTCAAACCTGTCTGATTTTCTCTATCCCTCTCTTTCTCTTTCTGCCATGGGCACAGAGTTTGTTTCGATTGGGTGGTAGAATTGAGCAGAAATCAGAGTGCCAACGAGTGGGGCCTTTCGAACCCATCAGACACAAACTTATGGCGCTCTTCCCTCGTGTAGATAGCCCCCAATGCCTCGAACAACCTCTTTCACTTACTATACCCCTGTCGTTATAAACATTATTATTGTCTCTCATTGCTTGCTTTCTTTCCCATAGAACAACCTTCTTCAACGTGTAACCATGCATTTGAGGTGTTCCACTCATTTCGTAACCAACTCCACCAAACATAATAAGTAATGCCCGAGATTGTGAAGACTCTCTGGCCAATATTGGTGGATCAACGCGGTCGTTTTAGGTGCCATAAAAGCGCTGCCTCGACCCCGAAGTGACAACAAGGAGATCAGACGTATATTGGTCCCAAGTGGAGACCATCAATCCGAGATGGCACTCCCGCTCAATTTCAAGGGTTTACCGTCGTGCCTGTCAACGCAAAGGGGAGGAATTTGGCGCCTCGTGTGCTTCGATAGCTGGAAATTGATTTTTGACTGATAGCCCCTGCTTTCGAAACACAATGTGATAAAAGGAAGAAAAGTCGGCAATGTCATACACTCCCACTAAAAAGGAAAAAGAAGCGATAGTTGAAGTGTACATCAAGTTCGGCGGTATTCTCACTCTACATGCAAACCTTTTAGGAAAACCTGTGTATGGCAAATTTTCAAGCAACCCCAAACCAATGTCCTCACTTTAGCATAGTCCAAAACGAACTTCTATCTTAGAACGTCGTGTGGAGAAGAGTTTGGCTTGTCCGATTTTGCTAAAACACGCCTTAAAAGAAGTTTAAACACGTACAGTATATGTAAAGGCAATTAAAGCTAATCTCTTATGTGGATGTGTCACACACTCAGACAGACAGACAGACAGACACACACACACACACACACACACACACACACACACACAAACACACACACACACACACACACACACACAATGCGACTCCCTACTGTTCCAGTACTATCACATCCAATTTTCGAGTTCCCAAAATGAATCGTCAATATCATATTGATATCACGTCTGTAACTGTGCTATGTATTAGGGATAAAAGCTGAAGATGAGATATAGAGCAGAACTATTTTGTTTAACCTGCTTAATTAGTGTATACATGGGACTAAGTGGTATAAAGAATGCAAGCGAACTGATGTATGAGAGAGCAAGATAATAAAGATATTTCTGTAAGCCACTGAAATTCCACATGCTGTGTGCATACTCAACGTAGTGTACGATGAAAGTCAATAAATAGCTGGTCAAGAAATAGCTTTCATAGCCCCTGACATACGTTTATGCCAACAACAAAAAAAAACCCTATACGAGTATACCACCTGTCTAAATCGAGAGAAACGCGTTTAACACTATTGCCCTCATAGACGTCTCCTACAACTAAGCGGTAGAATAGTGAAACAGTGCAATTTGTTTAGCTTGTAAAAGGCTGCATTTTAAGGCCTACATACATATACATTGTCTACTTATATCATAGGTCTTTGTTTGCAAGTTTGTATTTTATCATATTATGCATTATTTCATTTTTGTTTATTTTCTTTATTCATTTTACTCATGTTTCCATTTTCATATACTACATTATCTTTTATGTCTTTTTGTCGTCTTATAATCTACATGAATAATTAGTATTCACAAGTCTGTTATGCTGTCATTAATTTTCCATATTTTTTTTTGTAACTCTCATATCCCGAGAGGGGTCGAAAGAGTCAATAAGACTCTAACCAAAATTAATCATAAGAATAACAACTCTTGACATTCTAAGAAACCCACCCAGACAATAGTATGAAAACAACAACGTAGAATTAAAAAAAAATCAACTTGTTACAGGGGAGCGTTGTGAACGTCCAATTTGTGAATTAGTTTTCTCACCAGCTAATCTCACGACTTCCCTTGATTTACTGAGGGATTAGCGGGACCTGCAAGTAAAGACCGACTGTGATGTCATTCGGGCAAAATATGTTGCAAACTTGATTATGGGGACAATTCAATGTAAGTTAATCAACCACTTCAAGAAATGCTCCTGCGCTCTGTCGAAGCGGACGGCTTCCTAACACCAGCCCTCCAAAGGCGACAAGCCGACGTCTTCCGCAACTGATGCGGAAACCACGAAAGAAGAGGAGGAGAATGAGGAGGAGGAGGGAAAAAAATGGTCCTTAATCAAGTTTCCATCCCAAACATTCCGAAAATATACCCCGTGAAACGTGGCCCATGGCCTCTGCGGCTGTCTTTAAACCTTCGCACTTAGAAAAATTAGATTGATATCGCATGCGGGAGAAGCCAATTTGGGGTGTAGCATGCTTCTCATCAAATTGTGAGCCTACCAGTAATATTTAAACTGTGCCATCGTAGAACAGCTGTCCTTCAATCGCCCCTTATCTGGGGACGTCTCAGGCAAAAAAAAAGGGAGTTAAAACAAAGCAACAAAACCCACTAGCAAAAAAAAAAAATCCCTTTGATATTCCTTTTCACTTGGTATCGTCCTAAAGAAGACTTAAGCAATAGCGTTGTTTACAAAGGGAAATGGTACTAGATACTAAGAGTAATGATATGTGTGCATAGTTGGTTGTACAATGACAAAGTATGTAAACGAAATCTTGCCACAAGAGAAGAAAAGTTTGTTTGTTTGTTTGTTGACATAAAGCTAATGCCATTCTTTAACCTAGATTTAACCAACAGACCCACTGTTTCTCGCAGTATCCATGCTTCCACATTATTTTGTTATAGATACTTTTCAGGTAACTCTATACTGTCCGTAAACGTATGGTTCTTGGTCATACTCTGCATCCGAGTTTTTTCTTTTTTTCTTTTTTCTTTTTTTTTTTTTTTTTGCTGGAGACGTTACCAAAGCGGATTAATCGACCGCTAAAGTCATTAGCAGTCAAAGTGTTGGCACGCCAAAAAAGAATGTCATTTTGTTCCGTTGCACCTACCGCCGACCTGTCACCTTTAAAATGAATTACAACCGCGAAAACGTCTGCTGCTGGGCTCACGCCTTGGATATCAAATTAACCTTGATGTGTAGCACGGTGGTATATAGCCATCGGTTAGTCACGTGACAATCGCCCGGCCGAGATGTGGTGCCCCCTATGCCTTTATTCACTAAGTCCATATCTACATCCGATAGCACACGTAAAACCAGCTGCTATGTTGAGTTTATCGCTTTCTTAGAATATACTTCAGGTTTGTACATTGATCCGTATAGTGTGTGCACGCTATAATAATATGTCGCTGTAGAATGGTATCATTCCTGAAAGTTTGTTGTTGTTGTTGTTGCTGCTGCTGTTTAATTGTTGTTGTTGTTGATGTCGAAATGATAGCATCTCGATGTGGGCATACTTGCAGGGACCAAAGAAATTTACAGTCTTGCTTGCCACTCATGAGATTCTGTTCTGGTGTATTTAACAAAGCAAGGGTAAGTTGAAACGTGTCTCTTTGTAAGATGTTTTACACGAAGACAACACGCCATAGAAACAAGCCAATGAACTTCGTACAATCGGGCTCATCGCTGGTACTATTAGGGCGGCCAACAAATAGAGCTAGCACTTGTGGAGCTCAATGATATCTTTCGACATAACCTGCATTCATTTCGCAGTTGCCCCCAACCCCCCCCCCCCAAAAAAAAAAAAAAAAATAATAATAAATAGATATAAAAAAATAAATAAATAAATGAGAAAAGAAATGGAAAAGTTTGATTAGAAGTGAAATTCATAAAGGAAAAAAGCTTCTTTCCGACAAGAGCAAACTATATACATACAGGCAGGTGCGTTTGTTCGGGAGTCATCCCACGATATCGACACCCACGAGTCACACGGTCCACGAAATCGACATTGAAATAAGGTCCAAGAGTCATACAGCCCTTGAGCTCGACACGAGATTCAGGCCCATGAATCCGACAGTTGAGCGAACAACGCCCACGAGTCCGAAAAAAGGCCCACGAGACAGACACTGCGTATATATTGTGATGTAAGTGTCGGACTCGTGGGCCTTGTTTGCCTAGTGTCAGACTCATGGGCCTTTTTTGGCTAGTGTCAGACTCGAGGGTCTTGTGTGCCAAGTGTCGGACTCATGGGCCTTATTTTCCTAGTGTTGAGCTCGTGGGCTATATGGCTTATGGATGTCGGACTTGTGACGTGCATTCGTGGGTTCAGAGGGTTGTAACAGTTGTGAAGAAATGCGCGGTTCGTGGTGCGATTCCCAGAGGAATGAATTATGGAGACAAAATGACTATCATATAATCATGTTTTATATCAAACGTCCTTGTTTATGCTATTAGTATTGTCATGTGATTTTGCATAAGCATATTATGTAGGGGATTATCTCGATTCCTTGCATGAGAGCCACAAACCATGATTCTTAAAGCAACCCGACCCCATGCATTTCTCCTATGATGAGCACATTGTAGCAAGCTATGTAGTAGACTTTGTTATTAATAAAAAGACTAGAAGCTGTTCAAAAACCCCCTGCGCAATGTATGATGGAAGTTGGTGAGTTTGTTTCCATCTGCAACATACAGTGAGGTTCGAAAGAAGAAGGCGACTCTCATCTATGGTCTTTGGCGTTCCTTTGTACACAGGGAGAATAACCAAGCCCTACATGAAGGATTTGAAATGACAGGATACATTAAAATCATGGTTTTTCTTCTCTCCAATTTATGAAAGTAGGTCTCTGCATGTGTCCATCCGTCTCTATGTCTGTCGGTCTGTCGGTCTGTCGGTCTCTCTCTCACACACACACACACTCACACACTGCCTCTTTTTATCTGCTCCCGCTCTCTATATCTCTTTCTCTTTCTTTCGGAAAACCTGCTTTTAGTGTTGAGAGCAGCTCTCATAAAACTGTCGCTCCGTCTGTGTTATTTGAGCTCAGCGCTAGGGTATTGAAAGTGTCAATTGTTGTTGTGTGACGTATCGCTGTATTATTTTTTTTCTTTTCGTTGGGAGTAGAAAGACGGAACTTGGAGCCCCATGGGGACCCTGAAACCCACTTCCTCAATACGTCAATAAACTTCTCACTTTCAATACTAGGCTCCATTTACCACGTTCGTTTGGATAAAAGAGCAATAAAACCACATGTTATATACGAATGAAATGAAATTTTTGGTTGAGAAATGAAAGGATAGTCAAATAAACCAAACTTCTGTATAATGGCGGATTATTTTACTCCCTACCCAACCTCCACTCCCCCTCAATAAAATGTAGTTCACTTTGTGCGTTTCGTTGTGTGGACTGTATGTTCTCTGCATATGCATGCTCTCGTCTATGGGCGCAATGGGTTACTTTAAATATGAATTTTAATAAGAACGTCAATCGTTGAGTGTGGATGCGGAGCCACGCTAAATGACGGGTATTCTTCAATAGATTTGTCTCCCCAGCAGACAATATTACCGACATCTTGTATAGTGTATTCATGCCTCCGCCCCTTCATTCAAAAAATTCGCCTGCATATAATGAATTGATGCGGTATCACGTTCATTCGCATTTTTTTTGGTGGTAATATGCAAAGCATTCGTACTATACGATGGGGAAGATGAGTTTATTACAGCATTGATGCTATTCATTGCACAGAAACGAACATTATGCAATATGAAATCTTGTAGAAATAGGCATTGTTTCCATTCGATACAGTTTTTATATAGCAGTGCTAACTTACCATGTAGAGCTTTCAGTGATGGATGCACTTGTCAAATAACGGATGAAACTAGAAAACAGCATTCCTTAAACTAATGGCGAAAAAAGGAGTAGAGTTCCAATTGGAACGGGATACATCGATGAAATAATACTGGAAACGAAGTATACATCGATAAATACGATAATACTGGAAACGAAGTATATACACCACGAATCGTCTGAATACAGATAATGACATGATCTCAAAATGTGTATCTCAGTTTACAGTTTGTTTGTTTGTTTGTTTGTTTGTTTGTTTGTTTGTTTTTAGATTGTTGGCTGATTTTGTGTCGGTGTGTGTATTCAAACGTTCCATAGTATTTACATTTCGCTGGATATGAAATGAATGATTTGAACTTAAATATAAACATAAACATAATCTGTAATAGAAGATTGGAAATCGCTTGACGTGGTACACTGTATCATGAGATAAAGATTTACAGTTTGGTAATTTTGTCAACAAACCTATAGATGCTTGGAACTCGTACTTAGCCCATAGTTTGCTGTAAATGCATATAAAATACACGCGTGAAATAATTCTCAGTCGGCTATCATCATGAACATAATGATAACGAGACTTCATTAAGCTCACAACCAATGCAGTGTACGTGTCGGAGCGGAGAAGAACTTTGTTCAAGAGTGATATATCGGGTTTTTGATGGGATTTTTTTCCCCCTTTTTTGTTCTCTTTCTGTAGCACACTGTGGTACTCATTTGTATCCGTAATATATCTAGGGTTGCTTTCAGACAAAATGGTAACACTTCTTTCCCTGATGTATATAGGATGGTTATGCCGACTCTGACTGTGTCAGATCTTATCTGTCATGTAGCGCAATGTTTTATGACGTGCCCGGCGTTTTTGTACAGATCAAGTTTATTGCAATAGTTTCATTCCCATCCCCTGTAATTGTAGGTATGAACATGTGCACCTTTTTACGTATGCAGGAATATATAGATACGTGTATACGCACACACACACACACACACACACACACACACACACTATATATATATATATATATATATATATATATATATATATATATATATATATACATGTATGTGTATATATGAGTGTGTGCGTGTGTGTGTGCGCGCGCATAATTATATATGTGTACATGTATACACATCTTGTTCATTTATTAATCATGTGAGAGATATTGAATAGCTAGGCATGAATAATTATATAAATCTTCCAAAACGTTCAATGTATTCATTAGTAAATATGCATGGGACGCAGAAAAGACATAATTATACCATAAACCTTGAGGTTGCATGAATTAATTGTCTTCACGGAAAACGAACTAGCGGCTGGGGATGGCTTTCTTTGCCTATATCACAATATAGCATTGGTGAACACACGCTAGCTGACCATTGTCTTTTACACAGGTACTTATTAGCTCCTACTCCTTAAAGAGCCACTAACTAATTAATGACGTGTACACGTGCCGACAAGGGAAAAAATGACCAGACAAACGCGTCCGCAGCGGAAGCAATATTCCCTGCTGATTGGTTAAGACTGAAACATTGGTGATAATTACCGTTCACGTTACCAGTGCCAAAATGCGGCACTATCAATAGCTGAGGGTGGGACGCCGCGGACACTTCAACAATGGTGCGTGGTGGGGCTTGACAGTTCACGATCGAGAGTTGTGTAACATTTCAGTGAATGATACATATTGGTAATTTGCTAGCTAGAAGGACAAATGAGTGGACAGTGTGCACTGAGAGACTGGGGATGAAAGAGAGGGAGAGAGAGAGATGGGGGGGGGGGGGAGGGAGACGGTGAGAGAAAGACAATACGCACTTGATCCCATTTTGATGAAATACGCGGAATTGCAAACCCTATGGTCTAGTTACGTGAGCATAACGAAACTCCAGGTTAGGAAATGAGAGAGCCTAGATCATTTTTCTTTTACAGAAATAACTGTGACAGCCATATCAAGACTAAATAATGCATTATAAGTCATCTACTTGTTCATTAATGCCATTCTTTCTTTCTTTTTTTCACGGTGATCTCATTCCGGTCCATCGATACAAAATAGTTGCATCTAATCGTCTTGACATAAAAATGCAAAGGTAACATTTAAGTGATGGTGTAGAAATTAAGGTTCAAATCCATTTCGTAAAATCATGAGACACAGACATGATAATGTTCTATAAGGATTAAATTAAAACAACTCTTAATTGTGTCATTGTTTGTAAAAATACCTAAATCTGTACACATTTTTGTTCCCTGTGATCATTATCCAGCTCAAAATACGTCAATGTTATTGTGATGATTATGATAAGTTTATGCAGATGATGTGTCGGTTGTGTAGCCGAAGGAATGTAGAATCAGATGAAGAACTTTCATGAAATCTGACGTACGTTTGTTAGCACGGAAGTCAGTGCATGGGGCTCACAGAACCTCAGTCAGCAAACGTCAGGTCATTTATATCATGCTGTTTCGATGAAACATTATCAATGAGTCATCAATAATTTAGGGACCACCCACAGGCGGTAAATTCATTTCCCAAATAGAATTTTAAATTCATAATGACACGTACTAACCTTTATCCCGTATGTTCAGAACTCGGAACTCATTTCGAATAGCTTCCACTGAGCCCGTTTTAGTTAATACATTATCCATTGATAACTAGAGAAGGGATGGGATACTTTGGATACCTCATCAAAATCTTTAGCTGTTTCTTCGAACTCTGAGGATTTCCACACATAGATAGCATTGTTCGTCATCTACGTCAATGAGTTTTCCTGTAGAGTTGCGATCGTGATCATAAAACAAGAGCAGAGGTCATAGGAGGTAAAATGACGCACAGTCTACTGCAGATTATCTGGGAAAGATTCTTGTCAATATTAGCATTTCTGCTGCAGTTTTCATTCAGTACCCCATTGCAAAGAACACAGTGTCTAACAGTGTGTTCACAGTGTGGTCACAGAGTCGACTATGTGAAAACGCTCGAATTTAACAGTGTGGAGATGATTTCACACTGTGGTTTGGTTTTCACAGAGTGTTCACATGATAATCTGTGTCACACGGTGAGTTGATGATTCACAATGTGTTCACACTGTTAAAACGTTCGAATTTCACAGTGTGAAGAGATTTCACACTGTGTTCACATTGTGTTCGCACTGTGTTCACAGTGTGTTCACATTGTGTTCACATTGTGTTCACATTGTGTTTCTCACACTGTATTTCTCACACGGTGGGACATAGGGAGTGGACCAGGGGTGATGTTCCTGATTTCAAATATCCGGTGCTTCGAATTATCCGAAACTGCTATCTTTTGCAAAAGCAGGCCCTTGGACCCTGAATGTGACTACCCTGTTTGCTTCTTAAACAAACTGAGTGAATAGATGAATAAATGGTAGATGAGGAAAACAGTCTTTCAATCTGCGCCTTAACAGAGGGCGTAATTATCTTTCTCCTTTTGTCTTTTTTTTTTTGGTCTTTTTTATTATTTCGGGCAGCGTCTATTCGTTTGACGTCTAGACGAATTTGATCATATTTTACATTGGGTAATTCATTTTTTAATTAGCTTTTCACTGAATACTCGTGACTTGTCGCTCTGGGGAGACGTGAGTACACGTCATGTTGAGTGTATAGTTTCTTGGCCATGCCTGTGACACCTTAATTGTCAACCCAGCTCAAATCGCCAACTGGAGGTGGATGACGATAAAGACAAAAACGTGATGAAGAAGCCCAAAAATGATTTGCTGTGTTTGCATAATCTATCTCCACGTTTGACGCATGTGTTCACTCCCTTGGTTTTCGAGTATACAATATTTACTCTCTGTAAGATTATATTTGCGCAAAGGAAAATAAAGACATTGATAAATGATCTATAAGGATAATACATGAATGTGCAGATTGGAATAGGAGAAAGTAGGTTAAACACTTCGGTGATGCCAGGGCCACTTTACACACAGAAGTCTCAATTTCAAAACTACCATCACATCAGTACCCCGAGAGCGCTCCATGTAGACATTCCTCCTGTTCACACGAAAAACAACGGCAAAGGATTCCGTTCTGCGATCCCAAGATACTCTGTCGATTAATCGACATTCACAAATCGCTCCTGTCAACAGCTAATGGAAAGTTTCGCACACCCGATTCAGAGACAATTACTATCTGTCTGGGGCAACCTAACCGCGTCACCCTATCCATAGCCCTAATTGCAACGGATTCGCACTAAGTCCGGAATGCTTTATTTGATTCTTCTTCTATCGAATCTCTCGAATGGGTCCTATATCTCTGTACTAGTGTCACGCTGTCACGTGATTCTCATCGATCGATACTTGTCCTTATACTTTTTTTCCCCCAGCTACAAGTAAATACTACTCCGGCGCCACCACTTGAACCACCTGCACAGAAGGTTTCAATCAGCCGCGTCCTTCAGCTATAGGCTAATTGATTAGACAGCGTGACTGACCCCTCTTACGACCAGTGTCTCAAAACGTCATTACTGTTGTACGTGAAAGTCTCTCTACAGGGGTAACTGGGTTAACTGTTTTGCAGTCGAAAGGCAGCGACCGGTTCCATGTTGAAAGCACGGTATGCACGACTTCTGCGAAAATTCGGCTACAGTCTTTGCGTTTCTCATGTAGATGAGAAAGACATTAGAGAGATAATAATTCTGCAGCAGGTTTCATGTACAAGGGGTGCCCCATAAAGGGTAATTTTAAGTACAAACAGGCATCATCTATACAACATGGGATGTAAAGTTGCTGCCAGTGTATAATCCCAGACGACAAGATAATCTGTCTTAATAAGAAATGATGTCCGACCATCCCGTGAGTCATGACGTTTATTTATCTATTTTTTATTTTTTACTGGAACAGCGAGATACTCAATTTGGTTGTGTTGTGCATCTGTTATTCGACAGTATGGCATCCCTGATATCTTACGCATCTCATGAATCGGTACGTTCCAACTGGAAAGATTCTGACCTACTCTTAGAGGAACAAAATATAGCAGGTCTGTCAGCATGGCTGCCCGATGAAGGAAATCGGAGGCTTAGAAACCCACCGATTCTTTGCGAAAGTATATAGTCGAGAGCGCGTTTGTCATGTTACTGGCATTAAACTTTGCATATGTTATTATGTGTCCTCAACTTCTCTTTATCTTCAAGATTTTCACTAGATTCTGCTTTCTCATTACAAAATTTCAATTTTCGTGATTCTGTAGATAGATGACTCTCTGATTAAATATCGGGGCACACTAGGTACTAATCAATATGGGACGAGATGAAACACAATACAATTGTTTTCAAATATTGAATGACCGCATTTGGTTAATTTCTTCAGCGAGTGCGTATCATGGCAAGAATATTACTGCAACAAAATTTGACGTATACTGATGAGTTAGTCCCGGACGTTCATTTTGACCGCTGCCTTGCTTTCTCGTCAAGATCTGCTATGAATTGCAAATAAATAATCACACAAATCCTCGTATGAATAAGAATTCCCAACACACCTATATATACGTGCTCGTGGAAATACAATTAGAACCGATGTCGTGCATAATCCATTAACCCCGCCTGAAATGCCTGGCACTTTGCGTGAACTCAAAGATGCGTTCATCTATTGTGTCTTGTCTCCTACTTTGGGGGTCCATCAGGTTCAGAGTGAGGAGTCATCTATTTACACACTTCATTCATGACACTGATGTTATTTTCGTTCAATTTCACATCAGGTTGGCTCGTTTACAGGTGACGCACCATATAGTAGATATAGATCAAGACCGATGTATTGTCTTCTCTCTTGTAGATAGATAGATAGATAGATAGATAGATAGATAGATAGATAGATAGAAACAGAAAGATAGGTAGACAGTAATTATACTACATGGAATGAGAGATTGATAGAAAATGGATAGATAGCATGATAGAAAGAGAGGTACAGACAGATGGATGATAGCTTGCTGGCTATCTATTTATTTATCCATCCATCTATCTATTTATTTATTTATTTATATATTTATCTATCTATCTATCTATCTCTCTATCTGTCTATATATCTTTCTATCTATCTAGAGATGATGATAAGAAGGCTGGTGGAAAGATCTTATATAGAGGGAGAGGGAGAGAGAGTTACAGCGATAGAGCGAGAGAAGATGATTGGAATGTGGTTTGCACAGCTGAAGCATACAGGTGGTGCTTGTAACTTTCGTGTTGATACTGGAAAATGTCAAACGGCGGAGGAAATTAGTTATGCAAGAAATGTCGTTTAGTTAAGCATTCGGCCATCGATCTGTGTGCAACGCCCGACTTTCATTGATCTTGCGCTAATCGATACTGGTGACGAACCATGTTCCATTTTGCAAGTGTCGTAGAAGTATGAATGTGCGGCGTCTGCACCCAAGCTGCGCACATGGACCCTGTCCCATAGCGTGCATAACGATGTGTCCATGTGTCATTGGATTCTAGCACAAGGCATTTCATTCTCCAGCAAAGTCATTTATTACTTTCTTGCGAAAACTTGAATGTTGAGAGTCATCATAGATTTAAAGACATTCTGCAGAAACAAATCGTAATATATTACACATACGCAACATGATATATTTTCATTTTGATAATATATTGCATTAATTATAGATATATCACATATAATGTATAATACATAAATACATAGAAAATAGATAGATAGATAGATAGATAGATAGATAGATAGATAGATAGATATAGATAGATAGATAGATAGATAGATAGATAAAGAGATGGATAGATAAAAAGGTAGATAGATAGATAGAGAGAAAGAGATAGGTATAGCCATAAACATTATAAAGGTACATGAAATGCTATCACCAAGTGCCTTTAAAGATGGTCATTATCGTTCGAACACTAGGGTTAATAAAATCAGTGTACCTGAACATGTATAGTGAAAGTAAGAGTTGTGAGAAAACTGAATATGCAAAATGAATTTGGCGACGTAGTGTAGATCAGCACGTGGCCCTGGAGCTACCGCCTATGTCTAATATCGCCTTCCGGTGATAGTCCTGAGCATAGTGTATACGTGTAAATGCAATTCTTACTCGCAGATAATATAATTACAAAGTAGTATGATTATCACAAATTCATTTGATGATTGACCCTTTGAATCTTGACCTCTTCCCCTACTATCGCCATGGTGCGGAAACATTGCGCAGTGACCTCCTCGGATTGCTAATAACAATATTGTGATCTATATCTGTATTAGGTCAGTGCTCCAGTATTTCGACATAATTAGGGACGAACACTATTTTAGTTTAAAAAACAACAGCAAACAACAGAATAAAGAGATACATTAAATAAAAACTTAATGAGAACAGGCGCAGAGTATATGAAAAACATCGAGTCACTCGGCCATAAAGTTCAACAGACAGTGTCAAGCCAAAGTAGATTACTCTATCGACCTTCAAGATCAATATTCATAAAGCAACGAGCCGGTGGATCTTGCCTTCGTAATTAAAACATATTGATGAACTAATTAGTGTATCAAAATCCCCCCTAAAATAATCCGATAAGTCCAAGTAGATCTGGTTGTATAAGGCTAGTACATGCAGGGTAATATCATACCTTCCCCTGTGTGAAGGATATCGACGCCATCTAGTACTCTAATTTATAGATCCTGCAGGCGATGTGAACATATGGGTCATTTAGGTATAGTTGGCTGCAATAATACCATCGCCGTTTTTCACATGATGGAACTTCTTGGCGACACGCGTTACCATATTTGTATTCTTAGGGTTATAATGTTGATGTTATTTACTATTAATTTTTTACGTCGCGTCTTTAACCTGAATCATGCGTACCGGTATACCTCTTATTGCATCCCCTCATCTATCTTTAGAACATAAAAGCGCTGCCTTTTACCCATAAATGACGTGCATGATATATATAAACCGAACCATTTCAGCAATATGACACAATTACGTTTAGTACACATCCACCTGACATAATTACGTAAATGATATACTTTGAGCAGTATAAGATGGAGATGTATAATGTAGAGTTATTGATATACGAGGTTATGATGAGATGGACGTGGGGGAGGGGTAGTTAAGGGATGAAAATTATAACTGTTGATTCAATGGGACTGGATCAAGAGTAAACAGTAACAGAGTGACCAACTGACCGTGCAAGTGGACATAGCTTTGGCCTTCTACCTGTTATTGTCTTCTTCCTCTGTAATGTAAACATTTTAATTATCACAGATGCAATTTCAGGCGATGCATTGCCAATTGATATTCCTTGAATATAGGCACGAAATATTCTTTTCATCCGTTGATAGTAAAACTTTTCCATCAGCTGGTGTGCGAATCAGAGGAAATCTCAGTATCCCGAATACAATAACTCCTGAGAACATATTGACGTATTTAGATTGATTTGACTGACACTGATAACGCAAATTCGCAATAAACGCACGTATACATCAGCTGCGCGGGCAAATACGTATTAAATCTTAGGGAAGGGATAGAAAATCAATGTTGTGGTAAGAGAAACATTGCAACGTCTTTTTTTATAATCAACTTTGCTGACTCTTTAACATTAATAACAGTTAAATCGTTTACAAAGTTCTGAAACTTTTCCTCTTTAAGTTTGTCAGGTGTTGTTATCATCATTCCGGTTTATTGTTTTGTTTTTGTATTTGTTATTACCAACGGTTGCAGTACTGTATTTTAGGAACCAGCAACATCAAACTGAAAGGTCTTAAAGGTTGAAAAATGTTTCCACTATGATTCCATAAGATTGTTCGAAAAATGTCTCTATGTTTGTAAAGGACCTGTAGGACGTTGTGATCAATTGATAATCTGACAATCAGAGACACTGGTAAGGAAAAGACTTGAAATAAAGTTCTGTAAAAATCAGAAAGAAATATAAGGAAGAAAAATATAATGAAAATACTTGCCCTTTGAAATTTGCTTGGGGTGAAAGTATATATGGGGAAAGGGAGGGGCCATTGAAAAGGAACGGTCAATGACCATGTATTGTTATTTGAATAAAATTGCTGAAACCAAAATCAATAGTCATGTGTATGTTTGCGTTTAGACTTCCGCACACCTTTATTCTGGTATCGGTAAAACCCTGCTATAATCAGTGATTGATATGGAGCGGAATCATGCTTTCATCAGTTGTCACTGGATAGGCAAAGAAACTGCTTGACAGAAGAAAGGAATACATGCCAAGTTTGGCGCTCTGCGTCTACTGTCAGACGACAAACTTGAGTTGAAGGCCAATAGATGCACTTTGCGATTCTCATCGGAGAACTAATCAGCTTTGACCTTCAACGCATCCCACGTGACCACATGACTATTGATGCTATCACACAAAAACATCATTTTCCTTTATCTTGCCTTATGTACTGACTACACTACGCATGGTCACTGGTGTGACAAAAAAAAAAGCGCCAGCATGCACCATCAGTAAGATTAAAAGGAGGGGGAAATGTATTACCACAGAGATATACACGCTATTTTAAACGTGGGACTAATGGGTAAAAGTCATTATTACTCAGCCTGTTGCAGAATATAAGATTCATAATCCAATATCGTTAACGCGATCTCTTCATTAGCGAGTGAGTCAGCTATGTTCGAACATGATGTCCTGTCCTTCCTCAGCTACTTTGCAAAATGAAATTCGGTCAGCTGTATTAATGACAGCGCCCTCATTGGCAACGGGAGCGATGCTTTCTCATGTCGTTTTCTCTTGTATAGGGCCGATTTCATTTCTAGTAAGTAATAAGCTTTAGATGGTATAGTTTTGGTTGAGATAGGACTTCAAATTTTTATCTCTTTTTTTGTGAGATAATGAAAAACCATCTATGAAATATGGAAGAGCACACAATTCTAAGAGGAAATCAAAGTTTATTTGATTAAAATTGGTTTTGGATATCTCAGTCATTTCAAAAGTGGCGAACTCATGAGCTTTGAACATTTGCCTAGTGTCGAACTCATGGGCTGTATGACTCGTGAGCTGTATGACTCGTGAACCTGTTTTCAATGTCGAGCTCGTGGGCTACATGTCTAGTGGGCTGCGGTCTAGTGGGATGACCCCTCTCATTGACCTGAGTTAATCCCTTAGTTGATGCAGATATGAAATAAGAATATATGTAGAATCACGCAAGTACGTGCAGGGGATTATGTAACATTCTCACAAAATAATGTGCACCTGTCTGCTGTCCCCTTGTTTTGCCACAGAAACCAATGCCTCCAAGTCGGCTGAGAACCTCTACAACAAATTGATGGGAAAGTACAACCCCCTGATCAGACCCGTCCAGAACGACTCCGAGACTCTCATGGTCGATCTCACTCTCGCACTCTCCCAGCTCGTCGACATCGTAAGTGGAAGATGTATTTGTAGGGTCTATAGGGCAATTACCCCCTGTGCACTTACCCCGCACCCTCCCCGTGGTCCTAATCCTAATCCTAATCCTGAACCTAATCGTAACACTAACCCAATACTCCTAACCCTAATCTTTACTCTAACCTATACCAGTAACCATTATTTAGCTGGGAGGGGGGGGGGGGTAATTGCCCGGATACGGTATTTGTATAAATAGATAAATAAATAGATAGATAAATAAATAAATAAATGAATAAATAGATAAATATATTATATGCACTGTATATTATATATCATATTATATATGTGTGTGTGTTCCAGAATCTGCGAATCATATTTCTCATGTCACGTGACTTCCATTGTGGTTATCCCATTAAATATCAATATATTATTGAATTAATACATATAATGTTTTAGGCGATTAGTCATTAAAGTAGTCAGAATTAGACAACAATAATGACTACATTTCATTCATTCATTCATTCATTCATTGTTGACAAATTTCTCTTGAATATTGTTGCATGTATCGAGAAGAATTTGCAAATTAAGTGATTTGTTAATGATATTGTGCAGTATTTTTCAGTGTTACAGGGAGATAGAATGTTGGACAGCACGAGATATCAACCACCCATTTTTCTTAAAGCTAGTTTCGATCTGTGCATTCAACATGAACAATTTCCTCTGACGATTAATACCACGAATCCTTGACATTAAAAATCTATAAGGGGAGAGAAACCGTGAAAAAAAAAAAAGATGTACGGAGTGTGTTTATATTATTGTGAACTTAGACAAGATATGTTTAGTGGTGACGGCATGAGTATAATCAAAGACGAAAATTCCTCATGATCATGACGTGTACCGTAAAAGGTACATGAAAAACAATTCGAAGAGGACCGATAACTATTCATTTGCTCAGCTTTCCCAATTACTTACTGTATACATTCGGTATTATAGTAAATATCTTATTGTGTGTCTATTTTCTTGACGTTGCCATGAGTTTGAGCAGAAAGCTTTAATCAGTATGATTTCTTTTTCTATTTTCTTCAGGATGAGAAGAACCAGATCATGATAACAAGTATTTGGTTAAAACAGGTGAGTGTAAGTTTTGTTACAGGTGTCTCAGCACTCATCCTTCCGTCGTTTGTTTGTTGTGTGCTTCGATGGTGAAAGTCGTTAAACCTACATAAGTAGGCAACAGCTGAAACATACGCGTTATAAAACTAAGTTTATATCTGTATACAGCTGGGCCGTGTAAAAGATAAAAAAAAAACAAAGACGAAAATGAACAAAACAAGCACAGGCAGGTTTTGATAGGTCCTTTACCGTTCATGAGGTTGATATGAGAGAAAAATAAACATGACATGCCAAAAAGTACAAAATTAATAGTGATAAAGAGAAGCAATATAAAAGAGAGTTTAAAATTAAGAAGCTTTGTCTACAGCTCTCCTGCGACAAAACTCGATGGATTGAATATGAAATCAATTAGGATTCGAATCGGGCACATACTTCTTGGTGGCCAGTTGCATTATCATCAAGCTAAATGGATGCTGGAGTTGCCATGGTGAACAACGAAAATGAATATTTAAAATTCTTTTACTTCACCTAAACTGGTAACAAGCACTAATTTCTATGCGATGGCTTTGCCTCATTCAGACGTAAGGCAAGATGCGAATTACAACGTATCACTGTTAAGGACATAACCGAAGATGATGAACGCCTAAATTCCCAGCAACTTCATGAATGATCCATTAAGGTTACACTTCTCATGATCGTAAACAGTACTACCTCGAAATGTGTGAGTGTTCAATGTAAGACACTATTCGATGTAGTAAACCGAAATAAGCTTTGAAATGTCCTGGCTTCATTATGACCATCTTTCAGGTGTGGAAAGATTACAAATTGGTTTGGGACCCCGATGACTTCGACGGCATCCTAGCTGTCCATTTTCCAATCGAGCAGCTCTGGCGTCCAGACCTTGTCCTCTACAACACGTGAGTACATTCTTTCGTCTCTGAACTTTGCATATGAAAAATGAACCTTCCTTCTGGACCAGTTCCATGATATTTGCTCCTGTGACAATTGCTCCCATGAAACATCTGCATGCTAAGCCAAACATAAATTCTACCCATACATAAACCGAACTCTAATCCTAATCCTCACATCAAACTAAACCTAAAACCCTATCACAATCCTATCCCTATAAACCTAAGTCCATGGAAAAAAATAAGGCTGGAGCAATTGTCGCAGGAGCAAACGTCATGTCACCCCTTTGGCTGGCACTTGGGGTTTCCCCCTCAAATCCGTGATCTGGGCGATTTCAGAAATCGTTATCAGAATTTATGCCCTTATTCCATTTCTTTGGATTTTTTCCTGTTCAAAGGCAGACTGCAGTAGCAGATATCACTGTTTCGTCTTCGCCTCCTTATTTTCTTTTCCGTCTTTTTTTTTCTCTTCTTGATCTTCTCTTTCATGTCCATCTATAGAGCTGAAGGTGCGTACGACATCGAAACTATGAACAGCGCCACCGTGCTACATGACGGTACAGTCACCTGGAAGCCACCTGCTATCTTCCGAAGCTCATGCACCATTGACATCGAATTCTTTCCATTCGATGAACAGAACTGCATCATGAAGTTTGGCTCGTGGACTTACGATGGCTCCTCCGTGGACCTGCGTGCGACCAGCCCCCGTGTAGAACGCGAGAACTACCGCTCCAACGGTGAGTGGGACATCGTGGACTCGCCGGCCGTGCGTTCCTCCATCAAGTATCCGTGCTGCGAGGAGATCTACGTGGACATCACCTACACGTTCGTGCTGCACCGGAACCCGTTGTTCTACATCATCACCCTGGTCATTCCCTGTGTCTTGATCTCGCTGATGACAGCCCTCGTCTTCTACCTCCCGTCCGACGCCCAGGAGAAGATCACCCTCTCCATCTCCGTTCTCCTAGCCCTCATTGTGTTCCTCCTGCTCATTCCGTCCCTCATCCCACCCACCTCCCGTACGATTCCCCTCATCGGCCGCTACATGCTCTTCACCATGGCGATGGTGTCGCTCTCCATTCTCGCTACCGTCGTCACCATCAACGTCCACTTCCGGAGCATCACCACGCACGAGCTGCCCGACTGGCTCCGCCGCTGGTTCCTCGTCTACCTCCCTCGCGCCCTCTGCATGGAGCGCCCCGACGGCGTGAAGGAGCGAAAGGAGAAGAAGCTGAAGAAGAAACTCCAGAAAGAAGCGATCAGGAAGTACAACAACCCTTACGTGTTTACGCCCTCAACGTCCGGTGCCTGGGATGATAGGATGTCAGGAAACGGACAAACGGGCAGTTTCAAACGATTCAACGGAAAGCCCTATAACAAACTTGAGGTAATAACACAATGCAGCCATAGTGATATCACAAAGAAAATATGGATATTAAGTGACATCATTTTAACGTTCGCAAATGATAACAACATGTAAACCTGCTTTGAAGTGACGCCAGAAGTACTTTGGTCACGTGAGATATACGAAGCTAAATCTTTGAATACATCATCATAAATATTATTCATGAAGAGCAAAAATTATACAAATATTCGATGCATTGCAACAGCTCGTGGTATGTTCAAAGTGAAAAATCACTGAGACTAGAAGGCGTTACATGAGCTTACATTTAGAAATGTTCACGAATGTTGATTTCTTACCTCTAAGGGTAAGTTGTTCCACAATGGGAAATTTTAAGAGTGATGTACGTAATGTCACTTAGCATTATAATTCAGCAAGCTGTAAATACGCTAAGGCAAGAAACGGTTTGGACTCTGCAAAGACACAATGTGTTCTGTGTGTAGGATGTGTCATATCTAAAATCAACTAATGTCGTTATGTCGTGAATGTTCTTCACAGCTTCGCACGATCACGCCGTCTCTCCGTGAGGAGATCGAGGGACGGGAGACGGAGAATAGAAACCTGCGACGATTCCGCTGCGACTCCAGCGAGTCCGACGACGACGAGAAGAACAGAGACAAGGAGTGGAAGGCCCTTCTCTCGGCTCTCAAGTACATCAAAGACAACATCACGTACGAGGACGAACTAGACCAGGTACCGTCTTATCTCTATTCTACATCGATATCTGTACATCTAGATGTGTGTGTCTACCTGTGTGTTTTATAGCTATATATTGTTCGATAGTCTAATATCTACGAAGTAAATTTAGTCAGATCTTTCATACAAAACTTTTAAAAAAAAGTTTGGTTTGAGAACAATGCAGCGTTTAGGAGACTATACCGTAATGTTTACTTACAAAGCTTATATACCTCCAGCTAACGATGATTCGCATGGTTATTTGACGAACATGGCTAAATATAATTAATTATATATTTTCTTTTGCCAATGATGATAAAGCCCTATTTTTTTAATGGTGTGAATATGAACAACGCATGATAAAATGTCGATACCTTCCGGTCCAAATTGATAATTTATTCAGCTTGTCACAACCTAAGCGTCTCAAGCGTTTTG
Source organism: Diadema antillarum (assembly GCF_040938485.1). Lineage (NCBI taxonomy): Eukaryota > Metazoa > Echinodermata > Echinoidea > Diadematoida > Diadematidae > Diadema > Diadema antillarum. Next base: position 776,303 of record NW_027272134.1, on the reverse strand, counting down.
TATTCGAATATCACACTATTCCATGATTATACATTTTCCCCCAACCCAGTCTGAAGAGGACTGGAAATTCATCGCCCTGGTCATCGATAGAGTCCTTCTCTGGGTCTTCCTCATCGTGGCCGTGGTGGGCACCGTCGTCATCTTCATCCAAGCCCCGATCTTCTGGGAGTCAAAGGATGCCCACCCCGTCCTGACATACGACGAGCCTATCATACTGCAGAAATTGTCCTACGCCGACATCCACGACGCGTGATCGCAGGGGTATGGGAATACGCACCCAGCGTAATGGGAGACAAAGCTCGTTGGAGATATCCAATGGTTGAACTTATGCAATCACCTGCGTCACGGAACGTTTTTTACTACAATAAAGATTCTCATCTCGTCCTTGGTGTTTATAGTTTCTGCTGTGCGTACTTACGAACCCTAAACCCCGCCCAAAGCAAAACTCGAGAACAAACTTGTCGACCCGGCACTGGAACGTCTGCAGAATACCATGAATTCATGTTGTGTGCTGTCCACTCGAGTGTTGTAAATAACAGCCCGACTTATTTATTATATTTTTTATCGCTCGATATTGGCTGATTTTTTTTTTCGAAAGTTGTGAGCTATGCCAATTATGACCTCAGTCACCGATAACTACTTGTAATAACCCTCAAAAGTTAGGTCATGAATGTATGAAGTGTATGCAATTGCAAAGCATATATTATACCAAACAAATAATGATATAATGTATTTTATATAAAAGTGTGTGTCATCAGTGTGTTATCAAATTACAAATTTCTTAGCATAAATGCACAGTCGCTTTATCATAATGAACTAAACGACTTTTGATTGATGGAGGTACGGATGCAATTCCTAATAGTTATTATATGAATTGACATGTACAGACACAAAGCTGCAAGATTTTGCTGAAGTATTTATAGTTAACAAGCAGTTAATTATCATGATCATCTGTTTTTATAAGAATGTTCGGATTAATTTGACCATGCGGATAATAATTCAAACGTTAATATCAAGTGGTTTTGGGAAGAGAAATAATGAGAACTGGAGACATTATAATCCTTAAAGTTTTGAGCGCATGCACATGGTGATGCTGATTTAAGAATATTTTTTTTTTCAACGTATATACCAATGACTGTACATACTGTCAACAATGTACTTCCTCGTTTGTTGTAACCAAGGAACACCGTGTAAGAAAAATACCCAGGTGTTTTACTGGAATAGTAGTGTGCAGTAATAAAATTTATAACATTTTTTCAAGATACCATAATCATTGTCAATTAAGAAGAGAGTTAATATTGATAAAAGTTTATATCATAAATGATTCATGACGCTTCGCCGCAACTTGTCAGAATTAAGGTATGACCTGAATCTACTTCAACAGTTGAATGAAAAGTATACTGGGTAATATGATAACTATGTAAACGTGCTGAATTCCGCGAATCCACAGACTATTAATATCATTATTAACATCGATTCACGTTCCTGCCTGCATGGGCGGCAGAGAACGGTGGTACGCTCGGTAGATGTGGAATCAAAAGTTCTCAGTGGTTCTATCCTACGTCATGTCTTATCACGACACGCGTTCAAAGAAATATTGGTCCAGCTGCAATGTGATAACTGGTGCGATGATACAACCATGAAACCCACACAAATAAACTTGTTTGATACGCAAACGTACACGCACACGCTCACACACACAAACTCACAAATAGGATCACCATTTGCACACGCATACTTATTCATTTGTATCAGAGGCGGCGTGTGTTGAGAAAATTCCCGGCTCTTTCCCAACCCCGCATTACGTCCGAATACATTATGAAGAGTTCATTGCAAGATGGGCCAAGCATCGTCTTAAAACATTTCGAAGTAAGTCCATCATGTTCAAATCGAGCAAAATAGAACCTTTCTAGAAATACGTCACTTGTAACAACAGGGAGTATTCCAGAAATTATGATTAAAAATATTCCGTTTCTCTTTATCATCTTAGCAGCTTTAGCTAATGATATCTCAACTTAATAAGCATGGAGTTAGCTCGTCTTATGATAAAAGCTTCGTAAGTAATATCTATATCTATCCTATTTCAAATGTAGGTAAACGATTACCATATCGATGAATACGCTCATGTTATTTATTCAGAGCAGTAAGTTCTCACTACCTGAGAAACAGTAAAAGTCAGACGTTTGGGAGCCGTAGATCGAGCGGATGACGAATGTTTTCACGTCGTATAAATAAATCGTTGATGACTTTATGGATGTGAAATACATAAAGGTTTTCCTTCTTCCAGCTATGCTTACTGTGCATATACGAGGTTCACCAGCACATTAAATCTTATGCCGAAAATCAATATCACTCTAACAATAACATCAAAACGCAAAATAATTTTGATTTCTGCAGTTGCGCCGTCTGTCACTCCGCCCCTATTCATGAGATAACTTTCTGTAATGTGATGACTATACATTCATTATTCATATTTGTTGTTGTTTAATTTAGAAGGATTGTGTTTCCCGGGGAGGGATTGAACGCCGATTCATGCGTATTCAAACACTTCACTTGGGGTCTTTACTTGCGATTTGGGAAAAAAGAAGAGTTTTTCACTGCCAATTGATCCGAAGCTGTTGGAGGAAGTCACGTGTCACTGTATCATGTACACGTCACTGGGTGACGCGTATCGCTTGGCGAAGGAATGTGTGCTGACGTTGAACGATGAACGAAGGCATCCCACCGTGCCGCAACGCTCAATGCATCCATTCAAACCTCACATATGAATATGCAATCATGCCCTATAAGTGTGCTATGTCATCAATAACGTGTGAACTTATGCGATGGCAAACGGTAGAACTCTTTTTTTTTGTGTGTGTGTAATGTGAAACAGAAGAATGGATTGGATTTATGTAAATTGTATCATAATGTACATATAATACGCGGAACATTACCGGATAATATTATTGTTTCGGTCTTTCATACACAAGGTAGCTGTTTCTATTTTGCCCCGTGCAAAAACTGACATGATATGTAATTGTGTTTTAAAGCTGATTTTTGACGCTGGTTTGTGCCTTTTGATATAACTGCATTAAATGTTTGGTTTGAAGTGGGTTCCACTTCGTACCATGCACAAGCTTCTATATACAAGGCGTTTCATTTTGATTTGTGTGTTGTGTGCATGAGATCCCGGATTCCCCCGGATCGACTCAACAAAGACAACATCTTGTCCCATTTTATTGTTAACTTTGGTATGGATTCGTTTCTCTACATTATGAAACACGATAAGCAATATTACTACAAAATAAACCAAAAAAAGAAGAAGAATATATCGAGTAATCATACATTATAGTTTGAACTATATAGCGGAAAACATTGAATCAAAAGCAAATCCCAAATCAAATATGAATTCACAATATACATTACCCAGGGGCGGATCCAAGAATTCCGTAAAGGGGAAGTGCCTTTACAAAATTAAAGGGGGCGCACGAGCCCCCCCCCCCCCCCCATTTTATTTTTCATTCTATTTTTTTTTTTTTGTTTTAACAAAAAATAAAGAGGGGCGCGCGCCCGGACACAACGCCGGTGCGCCCCCTCTGGATCCACCACTGTTACTACAAAGATACACCAGACATTCAAACCAACCAACCATCCATTATGCAGACAACCAATTTCGGGCCGCGGGGGCGAGGTGGGAACTCCTCATTTTTGAAAGATTTACTACTTCGTAATGTTGATCCCCCCCCCCCCTCAATTTTGTCTTCCGTGTCGCCCCGGCGTGTACAAATAGCTAATACCAAAACCATTAGTTCTTAATTAACTATAACAGGTAAACACTGCACTGTCGCTGTACAGAAGTCGCACGGCGTCTGATCGGGCTGTAGTCCAGTCAATCTAGCGATTTTTAGGGGGTAACCCACCACTAATTGCAACAGTAGGAATTTTACTGCAGAGCAAGTCGTTGAGGCCTCCTGAACACCATACTAAAAGTCCCAAAAAATCCAGCGGGGCAATTTAGTAAAATTTGCATAATATGCAAATTAGCACCTGAAATGAGAGGAAATTGACAGATCTCAGCTTCCCGTTATCCAATTTTAAAGATTTAAATGTATAAACTTATATTTTGTAGGTCAATGAACACGGTAGATGCCTTTTCGAATTGGTCGTACAAAAATAATTTACATAAAATGCAAATTAGCGGTAACTGTAAGAGTACATTCATAACAACAGTACTCACGTTGGCACAATGCACGTTTTGCATATGGGGACGCGGGGTTGAGGGGGTAACTTTGGGCGCCTCCCAAGGGGCCGCTTTAAATGTGCATCACTTTTAACTATATAAGTATTGTAAAGCAATGTCTCCTGTATTGATTACATTGCATTTCTTGAAAACAAAAATACCCTTGCTGTAAGGCACGATCGAATTTTGACAGTATGTACTTTTGGAACATATATATTCGCGTTATATGATATTATATGTTTTCTATATTGCCAAGAGGATAAAGGGCATTTCGGGGGCACACGCCACAGGGTCGCCCTTCAATAAGCACCCTTTTTATTGTGTAGATCTTGTAAAGCAAATCTTCTTCTATCATATTCATGACTTTTCATTGATATAAGAGTGTATTTGCTGTATTGCTGGACCTACATTTAAAACCATTCACACTAGAACAACTGCATTTGCGTTGCTAATATCCGTATCTTGTCATAAAGGGCGTGAGCGTAGGTGTAAATTCAGACACCTCCCCAGGGATTACCTTTGGATGTCCACCTTTTTGACAATGTAGTTATTGTAGAGCAATGTTTCCTCTACTAATTAGTTGCATTTTTTGGGGAAACAAAAGTGCCTTTGCTATACGGCACGATGGAATTTCGAAAACATGTACGTTTGGAACATATATATATTCGCGTTATATGATATTATATGTTTTCTATTATTGCCGTGAGGGTGGAGTATTTTTGGCACATCCCACAGGGTTGCCGTTTGATGCGCACCCTCTTAAGTGTATAGATCTTGTAAAGTTAAGTTTCTTCTATCATTTTCATAACTTGTCATCGATGAAAATTGTATTTGATGTATTGCCGGAACTACTTTTACAACCATTCATGCTAGAACAACGGTATTTGCGTTGCTAATATCTGTGTTTTGTAATAAGGGGGCGTGAGCGTAGATGTGAATTTGGACACTTCCCAAGGGATTACTTTTGAATGTTCACCCTTTTGACAATATAGTTATTGTAGAGCAATGTCTCCTCTATTAATTAGTTGCATTTCTTGGAAACAAAGGTGCCTTTGCTATTCAGCACGATGGAATTTTGAAAACATGTACGTTTGGAACATATACATATTCGCGTTGTATGATATTATATGTTTTCTAAGTTGCCGTGAGGGTTGAATATTTTTGGCACATCCCACAGGGTTACCATTTAATGTGCATCCTCTTCACTGTACAGATCTGGTAAGGTTAAGCCTCTTCTATCATTTCCATAACTTTTCATTGATAAATAGTGTATTCGCTGTATTGCCGGGACTACTTTTAAAACCATCCACGCTAGAACAACGGTGTTTGCGTTGCTAATATCTGTGTTTTGTCTTAAGGGTGCGTGAGCGTAGGTGTAAGTTTGGACCATTCCCAAGGGATTGTCCTTTAATGTTCACCCTTTAGAGAATATGGATATCGTTAAGGGATGTCTCCTCTATTAACTACAATGTATTTTTGAAAACAAAAGTGCCCATGCTGCATGGCATGATCGAAGTTTGAAACATGTACGTTTGGAACATATAGTATATTCGCGTTAATGATATTCAATGTTTTCTATATTGCCGTGAGGGTGGGGTACTTTGGGGCACATCCCACAGGATTGGAATTTAATGTGCATCCTCTCACTGAATAGATATTGTGAAGCAATGCTTCTTCTATCATTTCCACGACATTCATCGATATAAAAGTGTGTAGCTGTATTGCCGGAACTACTTCTAAAACCATGTACCAAAGAACGTCAGTATTTGCGTTCATAGTATCCGTGTGTTGTAATTACGGGGCTTGAGAGGAGGTGTAATTTTGGACACTTCCCAAGGGATTGCTTTGAAATGTTCACCCTTTTGACAATAAAGTTAAGGTAGAGCAATTTTTTCTTCTTTTAATTATATTGCATTTCTTGAAAACAATAGGGCACTTGCTGTACAACCGTTGGAAAATTGGAACATATTCGTGCTAAATGATAGTGCATGTTTCCTATATTGCCCTGGGGGTTGGATGATTTGAACACATCCCACTCGGTGGCCTTTGAGTGTGCACCCCTTTGACTATATGAATATTGTAAAGCAGTGTCTCTACCATTTAAAAATCATGAAAAGTAAAGTGTTTTAATTTACAACCCGGCAAAACGACTTTCTACGTGCATGTACAACTGAATTTGCTTTGGCATATAATGCATGTTTTGTTAACCTGTTTTGGGACCACGAAGGTCAAGGTATGGGTGATTTGGGCACTTCCCAAGGGCTTGCGTTTGAATGTCCAACTTTTTGACAATATAGATATTGTAAAGCAACGTCTCCTGTATTACCTGAATTGCATTTTACGAAAATAAAAGAGTATGTGCTAGACAGGCGGAAGAACTTTTCAGAGGCATGTACCCATGGAACATTTTTTTCGCTGTTGTATATACTGCATGTTTTTCATTGCCTTTAGGATTTCACCTTTTCATCTTATAGATATTGTAGAACAATAATTCTTCTATAACTTCCACTGAAATTTAATGGAAATGAAACGAAAAGGACGTTATAGAGGGTTATAGAGGGTGTATTCACGTGTATATACTGTGTTTTGTACCGGGCTGTGAGGGTATAGGGATAAATTCGGGTACCTCCCTCCGAGTCGCTTTGACTCATGTGCACCACTTTTTAAAGATATACTTTCATAGAAATAGTCTTTGCTAGACGGCCAAACGACTTTAAAAAAAAAAATCTTGTACGCTTAGAACAACGGAAATCGCGTTGGTTGATGCATGTTTTGCAAATGGCCGTGGGGATATGATCGATAGGGGTAACTTTGGTCACTACCCACAGAGTTTCCTTTGACTGTGCTATCTTCAATATCTCAAAACCCTCAAGGGTGCAAGAGCTGAATCATCCAGATTCGAATAAGCACCTCTCCAAATAGAGTTCATTAATTACAAAATTGGACAAGTTATAGATGTTGACAGTTGTTTATATTATTTGATTCTACGTAATTAATGGATAAGCTATCATTATCTTTCTGATAACAAACTATTATTCGCTTAAAATTATTCATGCTAGGTTTCTAATGCTGAAAAATTTGTTTTGGTGAAGAGAAACTGAAATGTCACATTTGAACACTCTTGATATGCTCATATCGGGCACTTTGGTGCATTTGAATATTCCGTTGGCTCGGTACCCTTTGCATATTATGCAAATGAGGCCCAGATTATGTACATGGAATTGTTTGCATCGCACTAAGTGACATTGCAAACATATGTTTCAACACTTTCGGTGTTCCAATCTGAAACCTAGAGGCATAGTTTTCATGGAAACACTGTATTTTAATCATTATTGGAGCTAATTTGCATATTATGCAAATAAGGCCCAGAATATGTACATGGAAATGTTTGCATCGCACTAACTTACATTGCAAACATATGTTTCAACACTTTGGGTGTTCCAATCTGAAACCTAGAAGCATAGTTTTCATGGAAACACTGTATTTTTATCATTATTGGAGCTAATTTGCATATTATGCAAATGAGGCCCAGAATATGTACATAGACATGTTTGCATCGCACTAACTGACATTGAAAACATAAGTTTCAACACTTTCGGTGTTTCAATCTGAAACCTAGAAGCATAGTTTTCATGGAAACACTGTATTTTTATCATTATGGGAGCTAATTTGCATATTATGCAAATGAGGCCCAGATCATGTCCATGGAAATGTTTGCATCGCACTAGCTGACATTGTAAACATATGTTAGAATACTTTCGGTTTTCCAATCTGAAACCTAGAAGCATAGTTTTCATGGAAACACTGTATTTTTATCATTATGGAGCTAATTTGCATATTATGCAAATTTAGCCACTTTACCCCATTGGATTTCTTGGGACTTTTAGTATGGTGTTTAGGAGCCCATAACAAGTTGCACTGCAGTGGAATTCATACTGTTGCAATTAGTGGTGGGTGAAACCCTATTTTGACTGGACTACTGCTTCTTAATCTGGGTATGCATCGTGCATTGTTTTTGAAGGGCTCCCTTGGAAAGCAAGCCTTGCGGCTTGAATGGGACTACCCTGCTTTTATAAAGAAGACAATAAATAAAAAATAAATAAATAAATAAATAAATAAATAAATAAATAAATACTGTAAACGGGCGGGTAAGCGTTATTATGAAAGGCACAGCAAAGAAGAGTAGACCCCCAATCATTCAAAAAAGACAAGAAAAAAGCACTGGACCTGAAGTTTATGCATCAGAGATGAATTGAACTCTGTGTCATGGGCAGTTAGCTGGCAAAATACTACAATATTTCTTTATTTACATGTATGAGCCTTATATTGTCTTTATCAATATACAACACGAGCTGAACACGTTATGGTCGGGGACATAGCATCAGGGTAACTAGTTCTTATCACTTTTATATATGTCTATAATCACACTTGAGATCGGACAGGAATTGCTCCGCCACACCCTCATTAGATTTGCATACAATTAGCCTCTAAAAAAAGTGGGGGGGGGGAGGCAGATAATAACCCGCATACATCTGTCATCAATGATAAATATAATTCTGCATAAGAATAAAAACACGTATCACAAAAACAACAATTTAATTTTTAACACAAAAATTCTGCAATGTGCGCGAAAGAAATGTATTCGCGTCAGTCAAAACTAATTAAACCAACTTGTTATACTTCAGTCTTGACTATTCAGGGTTTTTTTCCATTGGTTAAACTTCGCTCTTCCGTCCTTAAAAGAAGGCCGGTCCAACCAAAATTTTACGTGTACATATAATTATGTTTGAAATCTTAGTCGTAACAAAATAGTTCCTCTGAATCGTTTAGAATTCGTGTCAAAGCCTCATTTAAGACGTCTGTAGTTCAATAAAGTGATTAGGTCATATTATATTATGGCTGATGGCAGAATACTAGTATGTAAGGTGCTCCGATCCCCCGTTTTATCAATCAAAAAGATTTAAAATTAATGATATAGGCCTACACTGCAAAAAGTCCGGCGTTAACCACACCGAGCTGGTGTTAAATTTCCGGTGCTCATTCATGGTGTTAGATTAACACCTCCGGGTGTCATTTCAAAATTTAAAATTGTTTTTTTAATGGTTTCTTAGTTACGGCACTTCTTGTTAATTTTGAACTTCAACAAGACGATAAGGAATTTTCCAATAAAGTCCTTGATGTTTGAAAAAAAAATGTGTATACACATTTACACCACAGTAACACCAGTTGGTGTGGTCCCCTATTGAAGCTGGACGGGTGTTATACCATCGAAATTAACACCACCAATATCAAATCAACACCATGCGGTGTCATTATTGAATTAACTTTAGCGCAGTGTCAAAAATATCACCAGCCAGTGTCAAATTAACACCCGAAGTACCAGGCGAACACTTTTTAACACCGTCACAATACATTTTTAACACCTGTGGGTGTGGTCCTCTATTGAAGTTTGATCGGTGTTAGATTTAACACCCATGGTGTTAAATCTAACACCGATGTTTTTACAGTGTACATACTTTTCAGACAGCAATTTAAGGCAAAATGAACATAACCCTAACCGTCTTCCTGAAATTTTGATGGGATTTCGCTGTATAAACTTTGCAGTTCAGTCAAACTTATTACGTCAAATCATCCCGGTTTATCATCTCGAAAATCCTTGAATCATTATAGCCTAAAAGCCATTAAAACATTATAGGCCGAATGTCTGGAATTCTCTGCTTCTAAATCTAAAACGGTGGATAATCAATTGCACATTAAAAAAAAAAAGAGAATTAGTACACGTAATTAAAACTCATATTCCAATATTCTCTTGATATCAAATTCATACTATACATTTTTGTTTATCCTATAAACAGTGTGTATAAGGTGATGATCGATATATAATTTATATGCTTGTCATGTAACATGAACACATAGTGTAGTGTAATGAGCACATTTTTGCAGATCAACATCGTCACAGCACAATGCATGCTCACAGCACTGCATACCCACTGCATTATTTTGTTCCCCTATGAGTAAATGGCGACATGGTAATATATTATGACGTACTTTAAAGGGATGGTACACTTTTGGTTGAGATTGGGGCTTCAGGTTTCCAACGCTTTTTGGTGATGATCTTTTGAGATAACTAGAAAACTCTCATGAAATATAAAAGAGCATTTAATTCTAAGAGGAATTCGAAGTTTGATGAAATTAGTTTTGAAATGGCTGAGATATCCAAAACAAAGTGATCCTATTAAAAGGTGGGACCCATGCCTTTTATTAGGATTGCTTTTTTTTACTTTGTTTCTGGATATCTCAGCCATTTCAACACCGATTTTCATCAAATAAACTCTAAACTCCTTTTAGAATTGCATGTTCTTCGACAATTTATAAAGTGGTTTCTAAGTATTTCGCGAAAAGCTGAATCCTCACCTCAACTGATACTATACCCTTTAGGATATAGATAGTTTATTTCATGTCGTAAGTTCATCTGTTATGGGGCCATCTTTTTAGTCAAGCCCTGTTTATGAAGATGGTCACCTGTATGTCCCGTTTCACACACACACACACACACACACACACACACACACACACACACACACACATAATATTATATATTTATAAACGGAATGCAGAAACTGAAACTGAACAACTCCGTGAGAATACCACCTGTCACAGGCTGAGCAATACTGGACAATAACCAGAGAGGGCGCGATAAGGTGATTGGACAGCTCAATTGCTGTAGAGGGCTCCACCCCTGGATAAAAGAAAATTGGCAACATCGACAGTTGGCATTGGGCAAAGTTTATCCCCCACAAATATTTATCAACATTTTGAAGGCTTGAGTGGAAGTCAGCGTCTCTTGTATCTAAGCATCTCATGGGTGCTCTTTCAATTCTGTCCTCACAATAGTGGAAAAAGTGCCAGGAGCCCAGCCCAGCTTCCAGCCCTCTCAAAGGGCCCAAGGATAATATTGAATGATTCTGCGTGTAATAATGCAATAACCATGCATTTATCATGGATCAGAAAATATGCTTTTGTAGCCCAACAGTGATGAATGCAAGGCTGAATGCAGAACGGAGAACCGCTTTGCTCATGGGATGTTACGGTTTTTCCAGATGTAGGCTTATTTGGTTGGCAGTGATCTCTTGATCATAGTAGCTTTCTGTCTGACCCTGCCTCCCCCACCCCCTCCCCCCCAAAAAAGGAAGAAGATAGTCCCATAAAATAAAAAACAAACAAACAAACATATAAGCAACAACAAAAACAAAAACATGTGTACTTAGGCAGAAAAATACCGCACACACAATTCAGGCACCCGATACCAAAAGCACGCTAATAAAACTCGACACCATTTCGAAGCGTCTCATTTTCCCACTCTTTCTCACAACCCTCTCTCACATGGAACGCATGGTGGCAGCATACTTTTTAACTTAGTCTCAATTCAAAAAAGAATCTATATAAGATTATTGTATCAAATGTCTGATTTCTTTTTGCAAAGGTAAAATGATATTAAATTACATGTTAGTGATTTACTTAAGTAATATTCTGCACATATTGTGTTTCCAATGACTGATTTTATTGATTATATACATTTTAAAAATACGTGATAAGGAATAATAACGTAGAACGCCACGCAAAATCCTAAACGTATATAGCGCCACCAACGTTCTACTACGTACTGCCTTTTTGTGAGTATCTTTCAGCAAAAGCAACGCAGTCGACATTTGGAGAGCCTAATTTACAACAAAATTCACCGCTTTCAGGATGGCTTACAGAGGTCAGTGCTCTATAGTGATAATAATCGTACTATAAAGTCTGCATTGAGGTAGAGACTTACCTCAGGGCTCATGATTTAATATATATTTTCTAAATTACATACGAACTCGCCCAAATAATTTTGTTGACCAAAGTTGCTCTTCTGACATGACGCTGGTGAACGAGGTACAAGTACGTGCAGAGCTTGTGTGCGAGCGAGTGAGCGAGTATGTTATGGTCCGCGTCCGCGTCCTCCGCTCCGTGACCGTGCCTCTCGGCTCAGCATTCAATCTTGAACAGCGGATTGTGATAGGAATTGATTTCCCTGCTGGGGCTGGCCATCCACCCGAGACTCGATTGGCTTACTTTTTGGCTGTTCAGGGGCCTGCTTCACAAAGAAGCCAAGTCGATCTTAAACTTTCAGACTGACTAAAAAATTCCTAAACTTATCCAAATAAATTTCAAACTGTAGACAATGGGTGCGTGCATCTGTGACTGTATTAAAATTTTTAGATTCTAACGCTAAAAACTTAACGTTAGTGTTTTGCTTAAACTATTCCAGGGTTTCTGTTTTCTTGTAGGGGTACGTGATCTAAGAATATAAAACTTTTTACCATGTCCTCGTGCATTTTTTTTTTGTTTTTTTTTTGTCAGACCTGAATCTTAATCAGGCACTACTTCGTACTTTTTGATCATATTTAAAGCTTGAATGGCATGCTTCAATCATATTGCCCACCCCTCGCTCGGTGATAGCCAAAGTTGGGAGTCCAAGATAAATCAACTTCTGTTCGTGAGAGAAAGCTCGTAAAGCAAGTAGATCTAGATTTTCTACCAGTCTTGTGGCTCTCCTTTGAACATTTTGTAAGGTTTAGGCCTAACGTAATTAGACCCTATAGGTTAAAGCCTCTAGTATTCGGCCATTAGCTTTTCTGCAATATTTCTTAAACTAAGGCAATACATCATACATGCATACATCATATCTACAGCAATGTATGTGAAATATATCAAATTTCTTTAATCTCAATTTTCATTTTGTTAAATATCTCGCAGAACTGCACAAAATCCCAAAATATTTCACCTTGAAAATCCCCCAGAATACGGTCACCGCAACCAGTATTCGGTCACGCGATGTGCGCGTTCAAAGTCAATGCATGTTCATGCTGGGATCACGGCAGCTGAAAAATGCGCTGCGCACTACCTTGTTGGCGCAAAATTGCATCGGGGACGTGGCGGTGCCCGTTGGTGACCGAATACTGGGGAATCGGCACTTGCATTCAACCCATGTACATTTAAAATTGGGCTTAATCCGCACGCGCTTTTGGGAAAGTCGTGCCGATTCTGCACTTTTGATGGTGAAATTTATGATTTTGGATGGATTTTTGGAGGGGACTAAGGGACTTTCCTGTTGTGAATGAGTGTGCAAGTATGTGAATTGATGTGATTTGCGTGTGTTGTGACTGTAGAACTTACTGGCTGGTGATAATGATAAGTGACCGAATCCCAGTAGGTGACCGAATACTGGTACTCTTACCCTATATATATATATTTTCCAAATAAGGACTCCATACTACATGGGCGTATTCTAAGTGAGGTCTTACCAGAGCTTTATACAATAATAAGACATTATCTTTGTGTATATGTACAAATGTTTTTCGTATTAAATTCACCAATCTACACTTGTATTCGCTTTATTAATTTGTGCCTTGAAATGCTGATCAAAATTAAATTTAGAATCAACCACCACTCCCAAGTCCTTACATGAAAGTACATGTGAGAGATTTAAATCTATACATTTCCAATATTCATAGTTTAATCATGTTGCTTTTCTTGACTGCCAAATGTAAGAACATACATGTAACACTTTTACGGATGGAATCTGAGAAGCCACTTTATCTGACCAGGAAATGAGACATTCAAGATCTTTCTGCAAGAAGCAGCAACACCATTTGAAGTACAAAATATGTAACATGCTTGAAGATTTTTGTGTCATCAGGAAATAAATAAACACTGCTGATGTTATTGTTCTCGCCTTGTTCTTTGCATTTTTATGAGAAGTTTGAAATAAATGAAATGAATGAATGAAAAACTGTGGAACTCACCTGCCCTGCATGTTACAGTACATTGTTACCAGTATCTCATCTAAATGTATTTAAAAAAGCAGATTTGAGAAACATATTTTTTTTTCAATGCACTGGGGCCCTGTAAAAAGATTTGCCAGAATTGTTGATCCTCGGAAGATAAACAAGCACACATGTGCACTATCTATTTATTATTTATTTTTATTTTTATTTTTTTTATTTATTTTTTTAATTATTATTAGGCCTATTATTTTTTTTTTTTTTTTGGGGGGGGTCTGTAGACTTGTACCTTGTTTATTTTCTTCTTCTTTTCAATTCTGCCTTTGGCATATTTGTGTTTGTATGTACGTAATTATTGTATCAATTTCATTGACACTGTTATATTGTATGAGGGCATCCCGACACAAGTTACAATGTACCTGTGTTAGTGTTACATATGTCCTCATCAGATCCCTGCTTGTATACCTATCATAGTCCATGTAAATGTATCTTTGTAATTGATCTGATCTGAATGGAATAAATGTATTTAGAATTGAATTGAATTGACTCTACAAGGACTATGGACTATGTTACATATACAGACATGTACATTGTAGTGACCATACTTTTGTTCCAACACTGATTTATTTTAGGACTAGATCTAGAACCAGTTCAGCGATGGCAGCTACAGCTAGTATTACATGTAGCTACAAGTACAGGCAAGGTGTTACATTCTCATGCATTTACAACTGCAGAATCTATTAGCAAATCTTGCATGTCATCTCATCTCCACATACAGTATGTGTAAAACTATTGAAATACGTATCTTTTCATTACATGTCAGTAGTTGAGTACATATGAAAGCAGGTGTAGCAAAGGAGAAACTGTTAAGCTATAACTATATAGATTGAAGTAAGATCATACCGTGTAACATAACTTATGAATATATTGTCACTGATTGTGTGGACACCTTTATTCCAGTATAAATACAATTATGACATTAATTTCTTATTAGTTTAAATGCCCAAACATGGGGTATCCCATAACGAGTGAGTGCAAGAGACTCCTTGGGGAAGAGGTAACCCAGATTACATACATTTTGAGAAATGACTTCAATCTGAAGACAGAATTTACCCAGAAGAGCCACCAGTTTGCAATGAAAGCAAAGTTGAATGAAAAAATGCAATGTACATAACATGATCAGTAAGGCGTCAGTGTGCCTATCATCAAAATATTTAATCTTTGGGACCTTGAAATGATTTCTTGCCTCTGCAGTATTATCTCGTTGATCTCATCTCATCAAATTAACAAAATGGCAGGATACCCATTGCGCCAATCATGGCCACTCCCATGATGGTGTTGTATAAGCGGCCTTGCATTGTCTAGAAGAAATTGGTGTGCTACTACAAAAAGAAAAAAAAAAGAAGAAGTGGGAACTACTGGCTAAGTTTTGCATGATTGACTTTTATTGCTTGGCCAATATAATTGAACTTCATACATGTGCTTAAAGATTTGTGGATGAAGTATTTCTGTACATATTAGATTATCTTCTCAAAATATTCACATTTTTTATCATGCTATTTCAGCAGAGTGAAGTTAATTGAAAAATAAATGTCCACACACCAAAGAACATGTATTCCATGTGTACTGAACTTCATGATAACAAAGTGTTTGATCATATGTCTCTTCTCTCTCTCTTTCTTGGTCTTGTTTCTTCTTGTTCCTAGGGAGTCGCATGATCGGGACCAGTCGGGTGTTCCCGGCACCTGATCCCAACGTGCCTGTGCCAGTTCCGACCAAAATTTTCTCCAGCAGTTCCATTGTGGAGAAGATGATGCTGAATTGTAGTGGATGCTCGACCTTACAGGTAACTTTTTACATGCAAAGTTATTCACTGCTCCACCATGAAGCGCTTCCGTTTCAAGTTCAGCCAGTGGTGCAATCAAGCACCGTAATTGATTACAAATATCTTCTCATGGCGATAGGGGCTCATCGGCTGCATGACATTTGTCTTTGTTGGTAATTACTTGATATGGCATGAGTGATTTGATGATGTAAAGAAGTTTTGCAGGTCCCGCGTGTGCAATCAATGGGAAGTACGTAGCAGGTGGAATGATCTCAAAACCCATTCTGTGAGTAGTGCTTGATAAGCAGGGTTCCCACAGTCATGGAAAATCCTGGAAAAATTTGTGGTCATGGAAAAGTCAGGGACTTTGGAAAATTTGTCTTGGCTATGGCAGCTTTCCAGTTTGTCGTGTCTCGCAACTCTCATACTCTGTGATCATACTCTGCTATTATAATTGGTGTTCATGATTTCCATTTTTCCCAGTTTTGTGACATCCCAAATTCTACAGAACTCCCTGGACCATACTAATGATAATAGATGTACATGTCATGAGTAAGATAGTAGGTGGAACAGATTGCTGTGAGGGGAGGTGGAGGCCATCATAACATGTCTGATTTTGGAAACCGTGCCAGAAAGGAAGTTATGGAAAGCAGCAATTTAGTCATGGAAAAGTCATGGAAAAGTCATGGAATTCTGTTTTCAAATTTCTGTGGGAACCCTGATAAGGTTCATGTCGTACTGGCTCCATATCTGTGGAATGTAATCATTCATGTGGATCATAGTAAATGTGCTGATCATGCTGTTACTTTTCTAATCGTTGCACACACAGGACATAGTGAATCTTGACCTCTCCAATCGTCGCATTTCAACCCTCGACCCCTCTGTGTTCTCGCGCATGAGCAGCCTGGTGGACCTGAATGTCACCAACAACCGGCTGACGGGATTCCCCCTCTCGCTGGGCCTTCGCCACCTCAAGAAACTCAACTGCAACAACAACCTGCTGCGCTCGGTGCAGACCCTGGAGCAATTTCCCAACCTAGAAGAGCTGCATATTGAAAGCAATGAACTGACTGTGAGTGTTTTCAGTGTTTTACAGAATTTCATGACTAGGGGACTTTCCGTTTTCCAGATCAGTAAATATCCAAAATTATGTGTATCAGAATAGCAGTATGGCTGTCTGTCCTTTGAATGAGCATGGTACTAGCTAGCCTAGCCTCAGTGCTGACCTCATGCTGAATTTGCTGCTGGAGACAAGTAAAGTAGTGAAAGCAGCTCAGCACATCCTCTCCCTCAGAAGCAGACACTTGACAAACTTCAAATTTACAAACTGCTGAGAACAAATGAAAACAAAGGAAAACAACATCGTATCTTTTAGAAACTTGTAAGCGTTTTGACGTTTGGACTATGCTTATTGAATCGTTGCCTTGATACCACGTGAAACTGTGTATCATGTTCAATTTATGATTGTTGAGTGGTATACATTAAGTCACAGGATATAGAGCTTTCATTGTGAAGGCTTTGGGTTGTTTTACACGTGGCTTTTCTGTCGTCAACATTGCAGGTTGCAGACCAGTATATTGTCGTCTACATGCTTCCCAAGCTGAAGATCTTGAATGGCAAGGAGGTTGACCTGCGGGAAACCATTCTGAACATGGAAGAAACTCTGCAGGAACAGGTACCGTAGAGAAGAGATCTCTAAACTAGCTGTGCTTCTTGCAGTGGTCTCTGGTACACATTTCAGCTGAAAATAAAAGTGTAATGACCTTATGAAAAAAAAGAATGTTGAGATATTTATGTTTAAAAAAAAATACTTCTGAGAGTATGTCAGAAAGTTGATGAGAGGATTTGGAGATATTAGGAGATTTGAAATATTCAGAAGTATAGAGCTACGTGTTCATCCACTGACGAGAATCAGACATTGAGAGTGTGGCATCTGTAAGTCATATGCAGTCCAAATCAAATCCTCTTTTTAACATTGGCCTTGTGAGAGAAATTAAATATGGGAGATGTAGGCAGTACTTATTATTCCAGGTCATCATCGAAAGTGAAACAAAACCTCATTGGCAAACAATAATTCTTACATTTGTTTCATTCAATGTGTGCTGTCCAACACTTGCTGTTTGTCCCACCAGGTCCACGTCCTGTGGGCAGAGAGCTGCGCTCCACTCCTCAAGGACCCCATGAGCAAGGCAGAGATCCAGATGCTGGAGCAGCAGTTTGTCGAGCTGCTGAAGAACCAGGTGCAGTTTGGCCCCGATGCCTTGCAGGAGTTCACACATCATATGGTAAGGGGGCTTTTTCTTCTTCCCTCCCTGCACTATCGGGGTAGTAACTTGAAAGTGTAACCACATGTTTTGCATATTGGCACATGCTGCTGCACAATGTGGCATATAGCGGTTACTGTTGTGCAGACTTGCCGATTTTAACGCGGGAGAAAGGAAATTTAAATACTTACAAAAAGATGATGTTTAAGAATCCATTAAAAAAAATTAAAAAGCTTGAATGCAACACATTACTATATACAGCTGCAGTCAGAAATTATTGAAAATACCCAACAAAGATTTGTATTCGCTTGCACAAAAGCACTTTACAAAAGATGCTAGTATTTTTCCCGATATGGGAATGGAAGTTTTCTTAGTCACCCCAGCAAGCTGTGGAGGCACATATTATTCACTGTATTTGTGTGTAAGCAATGTCGCAACACGAAATTTGTGCTTTCAAAGGTTGGCAGCTCTGAAGTTACAAAATCAGTGGTGTAGCTCCGTAGAGGGAAGGTTTTTATCTTGTGATTAAAAGCCACTTTACCAGATGAATTTGGTGACAATTCAGAAGGAAACAACTGTCTTGAGTTGACTTTAGTAATCAACCTGGCAGGACAAATCAGCTTACACATTGAATTTTGACTTATTTCAGTGATGTTTCTTGTCCACCTAACTAGGTTACAGGTACTTATACACGTAACAAATTTGGATGTTTCGCCAAATTTTCTCATAAGTGTGCATTGTAAGCTGATAAGGTTTGAAATAAATAACACTGTGAATTCGCCTCGATGAAGCTCTCACCTCTGAGAGTCTTTGAATAAGTGTACGTGTTCTCTTCTGCAAATTTGATCAGATCACAGTTGGTTAAGTACCATGTGTCATTTCTCCCAATGTGCTGCCCTCTATCAATCCTGCAGCTCACAGTTTTGGCAGAGAAGTGTGTCATGCAAATGACGGCACACTTACGGAAACTCACAGACACCAGCGCACCGATTTCCAAAGTCCAGATTGTTGTGAGAAACGATAGCTCGGGCAGATCCATGAACAATGGCACAGCAACAGCAGCCCAGCTCTCCAAAGCTGTGGAGAAGAGGCAGTTGGGTCAGTATTTTATTTATTTTTGTTTTCATTTTCTGTTTCTTTGTTATACAATAATTGAAATGCCCTACCTATGTCATACTTAATGATTAATTATTTTGTAGATAGATGATCCTCATAGTGATTGCAGGATGGATTCGAGAGTGACTCTGAAATAAATCATGAAATGCGCATCACTGGGAAGGAGAGATTATGCGCACAGCTCTCCTCTGACAATCGTTTATGTGAAGGGGAACAGGAGATGATGCAGACACAACCATTTGGATACTAACTGCCATATTCGCCGGCAATAAGGCAGCACTGTTTTAATAAAGATAAAGCAGTAAAGTCGGGTCGAGGCCTATACGCCAGCATAAGCAAATTATTGGGCTTATAATGTAGGAAATTCATGAATTTTGATCAGAACAATTAAAATCCCTAAGATTATCCCTTTTTGTTTTTTATCACCAAAGTCAGGATGTGGCAAATCTGGCGTTGGGGCCTTATCGCCGGCGAATACGGTATGCATCTGTGAAGTACTGTTTTGTTATCTGGCAGTCTCGGATTTCAGTGCATTGTGAGCAATATGTTCACCTGTTTCTCCTCAAACTAGACCATTCCATGCTAGTCACGGTTGCAAGGAGGAATTTTTCCAGCAGCATCATTACTTCTCCAAATTGTAATACTGTAAAAGTGGATATTTTCGCGTGACTAATTTTTCGCGCTTGGCCGGGTCGGAAGAGTTTCGCGTGTTTTTAATTCCGCGGAATCAAGACATCACGCACAGGCACATATGGCAAGCAAAAATATTCGCGTGCTTTTATTTTCGCGCTAGTTTCTGGTTGCGCGAAATGCGCGAAAATTTGAACACCGCGAAAATTTCCACTTTTACAGTATCCCCTCTCACTCTGTGTTTCCCTGTCTCTATCTTTCATCTCTCTTCCTCACCTCCAACACTCCAGCTCAGAACAACACACAGGAACCCGCCAGCAAGAAGAACAAGTCCGTCCCCAATGCCGGTCAGAAGACCAAGGTGCCCAAGACGACTGCCAAGCGCAAGATGATCGAGGCGCAGAAGAGTGGCATGCAGATTTTGGAGGTGGTCGTGAAGGAGGAGGAACCCATGGATGAGGGACAGGAGACCAACCAGGTGGGTAGTCGTTCGTGATGAATACATACTGCTACTCGTTCTATCTCCTACATGTACAAGTCTTCCTTTGCGACCCGGGCACCGTTTCATGAAAGTTGTCAGCCCTGACAAGTTGTCAGTTACTGACAATCACCATGGTAGCAGTCAGACACCAGAGCTTCTCAGCCAATCAAAACGAAGGATTTTACTGAAGTTGTCAGAGACGGACAACTTGTCAGGGCAGACAACTTTCATGAAGCAGTGCTCTGCAATAGCGCTAGGCGGGGATATCACAGAATGGGAAGGTCGACCCGGCTTGGATACATTTGAGAATCCCTGTAAGAGAACATGTATAGTTGTATTGCTAATCTCTACTTGAGTACACACACAGCCGAAGAATCTCGACCAGAGTCGACCATTACCAATGAGTATACTCTTCCAAAATAGGAAGAAATGATAATTCAGTGGTACTGCAATATGTAGGATGCGTTGCTATGTCAGTGTATAAATTGATTATTGTTTGACATACTGAAGCCCCCCCCCCCCCCCCCCCAGTTAAGGCTGAAGTAGACATTTAACATTAAAAGCAGCACCCACACCAAACAAGTCTGTAGCTCCCCCTCTCTCTTTCTCTTTGTATTGTATGACTTTATATGCTTCAATGTTTTTTTTTTTCTTGTATGGATGAAATATCCCTGTATGTAATTTTTATGAAGCTATCTTTCATTAATGCATTGTTTATATCCCATCTTAACTTTCGTCTGTGGTACTCTCTAACCATATTACAGTATACCAAATCTTGCACTTGGACTAAAAATAATGGAATTGCTTGGCAATTCTATTTGTGTCAACTTAATATTGCCTCTTTAGTCAAATATATGTATGTTGTTGTTTATCAGAAGTGTACTACATTGGTTGTTGCCACTGATTGAATCATTGCCCTTCGTTGATACAAATACACACTGATTATTCAGTATTTATGTAGTTGTAGCCATGACAGTAATCATGGGCATTTATACTTGTTTAGATATGAACCCACAACCTGATTGCTAGACAGGTGTCTTATCCACTAGACCACTGAGCTTCTGCCCAATAGCCAGTGATGATACTGTGTTTGTTGGTTAGTTTTGTTCAGGTTGTTTCTAGCAAGAATCACCAACATGTACAAGCGTGATAATATTGTGTCTATGACACTGCACTGTTAGTAAGCAAATAATCAACGTTGGTGAAGGTGATGGGACAAACTATCACTTCCGAGGCGATCTGGATGTAGCTATCTTTCCGAAGCGCAGCTGAGGAAAGATAGCGTACACATTCAGATCGCCGAGGAAGTGATAGTTTGTCTCATTGCCTGAAACTAAAAGTTGATTATTTGCTTTATATTCCACATCTAGGGCCCTAGAAATTCCCAATTTATTCCACATCTGAAACCGTTTTAGCTGTCTTTGGGTATCCTTAGGGCTTAGGCTACGTGTGCGCGTAGATGACAAAACAATAGGGAGCTTTAGATTTTGACGCGCGGACGTTTGAGCCGACGCTTGCGCTGAACGTTCTCCTCTCCCTGCGTCGTGTGGAAAAGTTAAGTAGCTTTAGATTACGCTGGGACGCAACGTATAAAAAATAGAATCGCACCCACATATGATCAGTGCATGAAGAAGCTCTCTACGTCGCAAACTGTGCGGACATGAAAATAGCCCAGTACGCATAGTAAACAACTCGGGCGACGCAAGCTAAAAATAGATTGACTTTACGCGCGCTACTGCGCAAGCTCAGAACATGTTTTTTTCCTTTGAACGTCCGCGCGTCTAAAATCTAAAGCTCCCTAATGAATTTGCTGCGCGCACCGCTCGGCACTGAAGTGAAAGTGCGTTGCACTGTGTACTATCAAGTGACCTAGTTAAATGATAGTCCACAGTGCAATGCACTTTTATTTCGCGCGTACTCATCTCGCGTTAAGACTGTATGGACTGCCAGAGATCAGCAAAACAAACAGCTGTCTTTATAGATGACAAAACAATGAATTTGCTGCACGCACCACGCGACACTGAAGGGAAAGTGCGTTGCACTGTGTACTATCAAGTGACCTAGTTCTTCTCAGGTGATGTGATGGGCAAAACTATGCTTTATCATGTGATCAGCTCTTGACCAATCCTATAGCAAGATTCTTAGTATGTGGAATATAATACTTGTTATCTTCGATATGGCAACTCCGTGTTGACATTCATCAGTGTCAGATTGTACCAGCAAATACAAAAAGAATTGACAGCATCAGCATAGTGTTATGTGAATGTCATATAATACAAGAATTCCTTTTCAATAACTTGCTGTAAATTTACCATATATATTTCTTCACTTGTGCCCTGTTTTGGAACAACGTTAGGATGGAGTTGTGACGCTGTTTAATCAAGAAATGTTTATACGGACATAGATGAATGCTTGAAAATGGAACTGTGGAATCTAAAATGTTATCTGCTTTTCTCTTGCGTTCCAGGAATGTGGTATTGCCTATGAGCCCATGCATCTTCTGCGCTGTCACTCAGTTGACAATGACCCAACAGACTCCAAGACCAATGTATGGAAGTGTGCCTTTGAGCCCAACCCAGATGTTGCTGGTAAGATGTGATTAAGAGTGTATTCCAAGATGTCATAGTTCAGTTTCTGTTGCACAGTGATATGGCATGTGTAACCCTTCGTGTGTGAGTAACATGCTTGCGAGTGATTTATGACAAGACATTATCACTGTCATCACTAAATTCTTCATTTCCTTGTACAAGTGACCTATCATTTTCTTCTTACAGCTGCTGGTAAATACTCTGTTCCAGTATTGAAAGTCAAAGAGTTCTTAAAACTCAAGGTTGACAAGAAAAAAGTTGAGTTGCTGGTCTCAAGGTCAAACCTGTTTTTGTTGTCAAATTTGTTTGTTTTGAATAATGACACAGGTTTCATGTATGTTTTTAGAGAATGTGAGTTTGATATTAAATCTTCATTGTGTGAGAATGGCTCAGTTTCCATGATTGGGGACACTTATCTTTGTCCATTGTCAATTTATCATTTGTGGTTTTATGAACTGTTCATGTGATGTATTCCCACTCTTGGTTAAAATGCCAATTTGATAACTCATATCATTGGGCTGTTGAATTTGTCAATGATTTGCGAAGAAGCTCATCTTTAAGTTGTACCGTGAGAACTAGCAGCAACTGATGAGTTACAACAAATGGTATACTATCTTCTGTTTGCTGCTGTCAAAACCTGATTTGATATTTGGCCATTTCAGTTGTGGAGGGATCATTACCAAAGTGTGCTCTTCACTCTTGTGTTATATTGATGGCAACTTAATTTGATGCCCGTTGCAGGAGCTAGCAAGTGGACTGTGGCAACATGTGGCAGCAACCAAGTGTGTGTCATCGACTGCAACTCTGGAAAGGTCCTCAAGAAATACCAGCACACCAAAGAGAAGGATGTGAGCCTACCAACCCTTCTTCGCTTTCTGGTTTCACTTTCTGTTCTTGCCAAGTTTTCAAGAGGCTCTGATTTAAAGTCAATATTTCCGTCTTCATGAACCACAGAGAAGTGTTGTATGTGGCATGCCAAAAAAAAAAAAGGGTAAAAAGTGGATGATGTCGTATCGGTTTCATCTATCCCTTCACATATGAAAACAGAGACATATAAACAAACCAAAACCACAAGATTCAAGGTTGTTCTGAGCTGTCTTTCATAATAATGCAGATATGTTTTCCAATGATTCGGTTAGAAGTGCACACAAGTTCCTTAGACTTTTTTTGTACCATGGTATTCAAGAATATGAAGAAAATGTCCATTGCAGATTATATCTATGCTTATATTGCTCAAGTAAAGGCAGGGTCTTCCTGGTATTCACCCTCCTCCCCCTTCCCCCCTCCCCCCCCCCCCCCCCCCCCCCCCAAAAAAAAAAAAAAAAGAAAGAAAGAAAGAAAGAAAACAAAACAAAACAAAAACAAAAACAAAACAAAACAAAGAAAGGAGCTAAAAATAAACTAGTCAAGTCTCTGATGGTTTGAAAGGTTTGAAGCATTCCCCATTAATTTTTGTGCATGTGTTTGTGAAAACTATTACTGGAGTGCCCAATGTAAGTGCTGAGGGCAGTGTCTTTCTTTTCAAATTCAATGAACAAGGTTCATAGTGACAAGGGAATTCATTCCATTTCATTAGACATGTTATATGATTTAGGGTATAAAAAAAAAATGAATTGTCCACTTGACAGAATAAGTGGCTGTCGTACACTTAATTCTGGCCACTGCCCATTCATTTAATTTGCCTGGTAGTGAGTTTCACTTGTGTAGGGCAAGCAGTCAAGAGAGTTTGCAGCTCTCTTATGTGCTGTGTTCTATGGCAGATGCTATTTTGTGGTGATGATGCCTGCCTACTACACTGGGCTTGAAATACTTTTCATTTCAAGAAGCTTATCAATCATCCAGCTAAATTTGGGGTCTTCAAATGTTTTTTTCAGTAGTGCCACAATCAGTTCATTTAGTCAGCACATGCAGTATGCTACTGTCCTTACCATCGGTCAACATCAATGTAATGTGCCACATTTTTCCCCTCTTTTGGCAGGAGTTCTACTGCATTGCATGGACCAAGCTGATGGTGATCATGGAAGACAAGCGGAAGCCGACCACCGTCCTGGCCGCTGCTGGCATCAAAGGCTCCATCAAGCTTCTCCACACCACCCAGCTGCTCTGCTACGCCGAGATCAAGTGCGAACGACGTGCTCGCCCCATCAACTGCCTGCTCTTTCATCCCAACAGACCCAACTGGCTGTTCTGTGAGTGGACTGATAATGAACATAGGCCTTGCTATCATACACATTCATTGCATACCAGTCAGAAAAACACGAATTCAAACGTGGTAAATTCGACAAAGCTTCCCTGTACAGTACTTCGATACATTCTTCCAGAATTATCATTGATTTTCAGCCTGGAAAAGAACTGAAAATACGCCGCCAAAACGTGACACATATCAGACTGATTATTCATTCTTATGTATGGTATAGTGATGCTTAAGCTAAAGCAGATCCTGGTAAAGAGGTTGTTTGCATTGTATGACTCCCATTCTGATCTACGTGCAAAAACCTTGATCGCTTTTCTTTATTTCTCACTTATTTTCTTTGTTTCAGGTGGTTCAGAAGACATCATGGTGTTTGACATTGGCATACCATATGGACCAGACCTCAAGTGCAGACACAAGTGAGTCACACCCTAAAATCCATCTTCTTCTATTTCTTTGACCTGTAATACTTGCAAATTAAATGCTGCATCTCATACACATGACTCTTAACCAACAGGGACGAGTGTTTGTGATCATTTTCTGGATTTTTTTTTTTTTCCTGATGGAGCATATTTGGTTGACTTTGAATTATTGATATTTATCGTATATCTGTGTTTCTTTTGAATCTGTATCAGATGACATCAAATTCTGGTGTTGTAGATATTTATGTCCCATATGATCTGGGATTTAGTAGACAATCCACAAGTTTGAAAACAAAATGCAATTGTTGGAAGACTATGATCACTAAAAATACTGACATCAATAGTAGGCGATATATCGAGAGTGATAATAATTAAGAAAAGAAATAGGTTCTCTTTTTGGATTGTAATCCTGGAATGATTTAAAAAAAATCAATATGGAGAAATCTTGTGCTGTATTTGACTAAGGAATTGAGGCAAGATTGGTTTTTTTTTTTCCCCTATGCCATCTGCAATTGAAAGAAAATTTTCCCTTTTCAATATCCTTGTATACAGTAAAACTTGATATATTCGTGGCATGAATTTTTCGTGAATTGGAGCCAATGGCTTTTTTTGCGGCATGAAATTTTTGCAAAATGCCACTGGCATTCAATGCATATAGTGTAGACAAGAATTTTCGTGTGCATTTTAATTTTGCGAATCTTGGCGCTCGCGAAATTCACGAAATTCGCGAAATTAAAATGCACGCGAACATTCCTCGTTTTACAGTAAATCCTGTGAGTACATACATGTAGATATACAGAACTTGTAAATTGTGATTTTTTTTTCCCAATCCCAGGAAGCTGTTCGTCCTGGAAGCCCCTGGCAGGGTCCTGGGCCTGGTCATCTGCCCCAAATCCAACTTCCTCATGGCTGGCTGTGACAACGGCTGCTACGGGTGGGGCCTGGACACGCCCAAGGGGGAGAAGAGAGCAAAGTAAGATGGTGGTGTGTGAGCGTAGAGCTTTCAAGCTTCCCTGCTGCCCTTGGAAGCTCCCTAGAATGAATTGATTATCGCCCTTCGCTTTGTGACAAGAACAGAAAAGCCTTCCTGATTTGAGAACCCACTGAGATGCTCGTGACATCTCCCAGATCGATCCATCATACCTTGCCCATTTTGAATTGTAAATGTTGGCAACCCTTATTTGTTGACACAGACTGAAGCTGTGAAGTATGAATGAGATGCAGATATTACAAGTATTGTCAGTGACACTAGTACTTGCATGGATTGTATACTCAAAGGTGGCTTAGAAATTATCTCTCGTGTTAAATGCAAAAATACACAAGTAATAAATGTGTAAACAATTTGACCAGATTCAGACAAAATGTCAAGACAGTAGAGATCATGAGAATATTTGTGAGTCAAGAGAGTAACATTTGTGGTGTGACTTGCATGACAGTGGCATTTGCTTTGTGAGTGAAATGTCATCAATTTCACATTCTTTATGACAGATATACTTTCTGTATGATACTGCTCAGATTGTGTCATGGGTACTGTGTCACTGTGTAGCCTGCATGAAAGGAAAGTACATTCCCTCGTGCAAATTTAGAAAAACAAAACAAAACAGCCACTCAACGTCTAATACTTTATGCACACATTTTTTGTTTTTTTGAAATCTTCTCTGTAGGGAGCCAAATGTGGAGTTCTTACTGCCGAGCAAGGCAAGGTTGCTAGGCGACGAGGAGGAAGAGATGGATGATGATGGTGAGAAGGAGGGTGACATGATTGATGGCCTTGCCCTCCTCAAGGACGACCTCATTGGTGAGTACCCCCAGGAGGAGGACCCCCATCTTTCTTTGACCTGGTGTCAAGTTTACAAGTGACGTGTGGGCTTGAATGTGGCAGTTTGATGTGTGTGCATAAGGCAACGCTGCACACTGGCACTGGTCCGACGGTCCCTGACTATTAAAAATCACTGTCGGGCCAGTAACTTTTTATGTCTCCGCAACGAAGTGGCCGGAGGCATTATGTTTTCGGGTCGTCCGTCCGTCCGTCCGTCCGTCCCGTTTTGTTTTTGTCGATATCTCAAGAACCGTGTGGTGGTTTTACATCAAACTTGGTATGAGGGTATATCCTTGGGGGATAATACTTTGTGTGGATTTTAGGGTCACAGGGTCAAAGGTCAAAGGTCACAGGTTATTTTGTGAAAAAAAAATGAAATTTCATGTTTTTCTCCATATCTCGCAAATGGTTCAAGGTATCTTCATGGAACTTAGTAGATATGCTTGTACCGATGGGCAGTGATTATCTGGGGAAGTTGGGGGTCATGGGTCAAAGGTCAAGGTCAACACCTCAACATATCACTACTTTCCTTAAAATGCAATATGCCTGAAGGTTTTTTTTTTAACTTGATGTATGGCATGTATTACCCAATATATATTTTTGGGGAAGTTTCTTGCCAAAAGGTCAAAGGTCAAAAGGTAAAAGGTCAAGTGAAAGTGCTAAATTGCACTTTTTCCTCCATATCTCGAAAGTAACTCAAGGTATCATCATGAAACTTACATATTTATGCATGTTCTACCTAACAGTGATTCTCTGTGGAACTGTAAGGTCAAAGGTCAAACGAAAGGTTTAGATAATGCTATTTTCCCATTTGATACTGAAATTTTACTTTTTCTCAATACCATGAAAATTACTCAATGCATAAACTTATAAAAGGGTCAAAAGTCAAGTAAAAATCATCAGTTCCCCAAATACCTGCACTCTGACATCTTAATCATTCATCCAATTGAACCTAGTTCTAGGAAAGTGAACATTCAGCACATTTGTGTCAAACCTGTCATTTTAATATTTTGCCAATTTGTGTGAAACTGTCATCACACATTGTCAAGACATTGTACTATACACCTATTAGGAGAACCATGCATTATGGCGGAGGCATATCAGTCGCCGTAGCGATATATCTAGTTCAGGAATGGACCAGTAAAAAAATGGAAAAACTGGTTACCTACTGGTCAGACAGACAGGTCAGACCAGTAGAAAAAAATCAGTTAGTGTGCAGTCCTGCATAAGGTGACATGACAAGGGGTCTAATATGCCGTTTGTGGCTCAGTGTGTGTTTCTGACAATATTCTGAAGTCTTTCAGAGCTGCCAAGTTTCCTAATTCTACAGGATTCTTTATGTCCTGCCAATAGAATACCAGTGCTAAGGCCTCCCTGATTGGGGCATTATTTTTGCCTTGCCCTATGGTTGTCATGCATGCAATACACATGCATGTTTCTTCAACAACAAAAACATACACACCAAAACATATTTGGTAGTAACTGTCTTGGATATTCATGTTGTAACTTTAGTTTGGCATTTTAACCTTTTCTGTACCAGACTTTGAATAATGTGTACAAGGCTATGGGGTTTTCTGTGCCAAGTAGCACTCTAAACACGCTGAGGATTAATGTTTGTATGATGCCGTGTGACATCTGTCTCTGAAGCTTAAAAGCCCTCCCCTTCTTCACCCCTTTTTGTGCAGCGAGCAAGGTGGCGTGTGATGGGTCCATCCACGTGTGGAGCTTGTCCCAGTCCCGCAAGCAGCAGGGCGAGGGGAGCAGGGAGGTGACCATCAACCCCCTCTACACCCTGGAATGGTGCGACTCGGACAGCGTGTACCTGGACATTGGGACGTGGCCAGGTCAGTTATAAAGCACGGCTTCATGCATAGCGAAGATGAGGCCAATGTGCGAGATGAGGAAAGAGCTAGAACGTAATTCCATCAGTGGTAATTTGCAAGCACGTAATAATCATATAATGTTTATATTATATTGATGATGATTTGAAGCATATGATGATTCTGACTATTTCTCATTTGTATTAATTGGAAGATAACACTTGCTGACATTTTCCAACTTCTCCCCACCCCCCTTTTTTTGGGGGGGGGGCAGAATTTTGTAGTGTTCCCCCTCCCTCCATAGGGAAAAAAATATACTGCTGGTTTCATGAAAAATGAAAAAAGAAGGAAAAAATAAAATAGGCCATTTTCAGCCCTCATAATACTGCTACACTTTTTCCAAGGTTGGCATTCCTGCACTTAGCTTAGAAGCAAAAGGCTGTACGAGCATTTTGAGACATAAATATTTGAATTGATCAGTCCTTCACTGTCCACAATGATCCCAATAAAGTATACAAATGATGCACAGGATAGAGTGCATTTTTCGCCTCGTGCATGTTTCACAATTGTAAATACCCTCGAGTGCACTATACGCCTCCACTAACGCCACGAAATAATCCTGTGCATCATTTGTTTTATAAAATGGGTCGAAAATTCGAAAACTAACAGCATTTTTCAGCATTTTTCACGTACCTTTGTGGGCCAAGACGTCCGAAGATGTTCGTCCCAAACATTTACGTACGTCGCACTCGGAAATCCCGCACATACAGTATAAGTATGATGGGGGGTTGGGTTTCCGGACACTTAAGTTCCCGCATGAAAACTTACTTATTTTAAGTTTCAAGTTTCAAGTTTATTTAACCAATTCATTAAACATTTGACATTTTACAAAAGGATACAGCATTAAGAATAATGAATGGTTTGGGACCCCAAAAGAAGCAGAGCTTGTAAAAAAAGGGGTCCCGGATAAACATATAAAACAAAGCAAAACATACTAAAGTTTTAAACATATTAACAAGAAGTATAATAGTAACATATTTACATAGGACAAATGCAACACAAGCACACACACACACACACGCGCACACACACACATTCAATCACACAAACACGTGTCACAAAAACTCTCATGCACGTACATATAATTTACATGAAATTGCAGAAAGATACTTTCTATTTTACTATACTTTTAAATTCAGCTTCCCTGATCATTCTTGTTTTACAAATTTCCCTCAAGATAAATGCGACATGTACGTTTAAAGTTGGATAGTGATGAGGCTGACCTAATTCTCAATGGCAAATTATTCCATTCTCTAATACAAACATATATGCACCCTTTACCTTAAAGACTTGATATAGACTCCTCATATAGGCCTACTAGACAACATACTCTGAAAACGGCGTGAGAATTAACCTGCTAAATCGTTGGATTTGCCCTTCAAAGTGACTCCATGTATGCGTCCGGTCCCACAACGCTTGGTCTACTGTACACTGTACGTATGATACGTACGCCACAGCATGTTATGCACAAGGGAAGAAAGGCCGGACTAGAAGTTGTTTACAGGATTGACAGCGCGTATGCATGCAATTCAAAGGAGCCGCCGCGCGCACAGACGATCGGCAATAGGATTTAACACGCAGTGCAATGGGACTGAGTAACGAAAGCAAAGGTGACTCATTTCAGCGCTTCCTATTGGCTACATTCTTGAACCCATTTTATAATTGATGATAAAAATTCAGTGAGTATGACACTAATTCTTAAGTCTTTCGTTCTCTTTGTGTGTTTGATGACAGGTTGTGGGGTCCTGGTCAGTGGTGATGACCAAGGAGAGGTCTGGGTGTATGACGTGTCCAAGAAGACAAGTTCCAAGAACAAGAAAACTGTCAAACCCAGTCAGGTGAGGAGTGCTGCTCTTGCCTTCCTATGAACCCATAATGTAGCCATCAACTATTATGCTGAAATGATATATTTATTAGTTGTTGTTTTTTTCTTTCATCGGAATGGGGGAAAGTATGTTTTGAACATATATATTGTCGTTTTTGTGGAATTTGATTTTTATATGGCTTAATGATGTGCATTTACTCATTTGAAACCAACAATATGATTTTGCTGTCTAAGCTTGTATTTGCTGCTCAACTTGATCCCTGTTAAAGAAAAAAAAAATTGGTTAATTTTGTTTTGTTATGTAGATCTTTTCGTAGAAAGCATCTGTTGACTTTGCAGTGTTGTAATAGTAGATCTGCCGGAGTAATGATACCAGAAAATGAATTTCTTCCCTTCTTCCCATTGCCTTGCAGCTCCTTCCGTGGCCAGAGAACAACGAGCAGGAACTGGTGGACGAGAAGGTGGAGCCGAAGGAGGAGCCAAAGGAGGAGGTGGAGTTGGACAAGAAGGCAGAGCCAAGTGAAGAGGCGGAGCCAAACGAGAAGGCGGAGCCAAGCGTACAGGTGGTGCCAAACGAGAAGGCGGAGCCAAGCGTACAGGTGGTGCCAAGCGAGAAGGCAACGGATGACCAGCAGGAGCAGCCAAGCCAAGCTCCTTCTCAAGAGGCAGACACAAGAGAGGGCGCTGCAGCCATATCACTAGAGAAAGAGCAGCCAGAGGAGATTAAGGACTCGCAAGTTGACGCGGAACAATCAGAAAAAGCGGTTGCGCAGGTCTTAGAAGACGTGGTGGCAAAAGTTGTGGGTGAGGAATCCCAGGAAGAGGCAAAGGACAAAAGTGATGAGACTCCAACGGAGCAAGTAAATGGAGAAAAAGTTGAGGAGATGGTTGAAAAGGAGGAAGACACAAAAGCAGCTGAAGAAAAGGAAGGTGAGGAAGGAAAAGCGGAAGGCCAAAATGCCGAAGGAACGAGTGAGGAAAAGGTGGAGGAGGTAATAACGGAAAAGGAAAAGAGTGAGGAGAGTAAAGTTGAAAAGGTTGAGGAGGAGAAAGCAGAAAAGGCAGATGCTGTTGTGGAGGAGACGCCCAAGAAGAGGGGGCGTGGACGGCCGCGGAAGAACCCAGTTGATCCGAAAGCCCTGCCGCCGCCGCCAAAGCCGGAGCCATCACCATCGCCGGCCCCGGTGACGTCATCAGCTGCCCAGCGGGCCAAGTCCAGGCGGGAGCAGAAGATTCAGGAAGCCAACAAGGCCAAGGCAGAGGAGGACAACAAGCTCGCCAAGCAGAAGGCAAAAAAGACGGCGGATAAGGCCGGGAAAGCCGCCGAGAAGGCAGCTGTGAAGGCAGAGAAGGCTGCACAGATCAAAGAGAAGAAGGCGCAGATGAAGGAGAAGAAGGCACAGATGCAGGCAGCTGCGGCTAAGGCTAAAAAAGAGGAGCGGGCCCGAGAGAAAGAAGAACGGGCGGAGAAGGCCCGCGAGAGGGCCAAGGAAAAAGCAGAGATTGCCGAATTGAGGCAGTCCCTAAAGAAACCCAAAAAGGGGGGTGACGATGTTATGGACATTGCTAACACAGAGGACAGGATCATTGTCAATGATGTTGCCATCAGCTCGGACTGTAAATTCATCGTCTCTGTCACGAATAAGAACCTCATCTGCATCTGGCAGAGAGTATAACTGAATCTTTCATCAGCTCAGACCTCATAGTGATGTGATCGTTCTCTTCTTTTTACCCCCTTGCGGTTCGGAAAGCTGTCTTGGCATTCTCGTTTCTAGTCACAGACCTCTTCATGCAATACAAACTGTGAAGGAGTTACATTTGAAGACCCGCTAGCTGTTTTCAATGCCTGGTAAAGTGTACGAAGCAGTGATCGAATCTCGAGTTCTGTGTAGTGAAATAACGGGACTGCCATTTTAAATGTTGCTTTTGATATCGACCCCCAAATTTGCACTGGCAATCAAGAATAAAGCATGTAGGCACGTCCACTTCAGAGGCGTGTCCTTGACGCTTGCTATTGCTGTCTATTTATGTAGTTATCAAAACCTTATCCTGTATCTTCAGAAAGAAGCGCAAAGACAACACTCAAAGCTCCATTCTACATTCTAGACCTGTAGCCTTTTT
Source organism: Diadema antillarum (assembly GCF_040938485.1). Lineage (NCBI taxonomy): Eukaryota > Metazoa > Echinodermata > Echinoidea > Diadematoida > Diadematidae > Diadema > Diadema antillarum. The sequence goes on along the minus strand of NW_027272134.1, from coordinate 743,101 downwards.
GTATACATGTGCACACAACCACTTCGATAACTTTATATTGTTCATAGCAGTATTGTCTTTGCAAATCTGGTAGGAATCTATTTCAGTAAAGAGATCCTATATAAGTGGTACTACATGTCTATCAAAAGACTTATTTTAAACTCTCAAAACCTGGGGGGGGGGGGAATGGGCTCTGCAGTAATGTGATTTCATGGTGTAATGGTGGGATTGCCAATGTTTGAAGACAGAGCCAGGTGAACACAGATAAAATCATGCTCTTCATACTCGGCAGCTAGTCATATTTCAAGGCTACCTCACTTTTAGGCCAAATACCACGGGCAGAAAATCTTTTGGTACCTCATTTGGTTTTTTTACATTGTAGTCTGATGGAAAACAATCATATGGGGGGGGGGGGGGGGTGTCACCAAAATATCAAAGGTCCTCGGATAGGTAGATATGCAAGACTTTGTAAGGGTACTGCTAAGGTTGTGAAAGTGGGACAGACATTATATGAAATGGATCACGAGGAGCAGTGGAACTTTGTCACATTTTGCTGGTAAATCATCATGTGCCGATTGGAAGACTCATATTAGTATTTTTTGGATATTTTTTCAAAGTCGAATCATGTCCTACAGATTAGGTAGTGTCTGAGAAATCATGGAAGGTGATAATTTAGAATCTGTTATCTTTTTATACATTTTAAATTTGGAGTAATATCAATTCAATGTCAGAGATTTTGCAATTACAGTTATAAACTTATTTCTTTTACATTGGTTTCAAGAAATTCTTCAATGTATTTAATCTGTTATCCGATGAAAAATCTCTTGTCCAATCTTGCTCTGGAAATCTCACTGAATTTTTAAAGTTTTATAGATGTTTTATCCTTGAAGATACAGATTTTTGTGGCTCAGTGACTCGGCGCTCATTGCCCTGTAGCTGAACTGACAAATGTATGAATGATCAGCTCGGAGAAATTTGGTTTCTTAAAAAATGCAAAAATCAGCCCTGTGTGTTGCACAGAGTTATTTGAGTGCAGGTTGCACGAGGACTCGGCGATGGATCCATGAAGAAAGTTGAAAGGAAAAACAGTGAATGAGTTCCGACGCCAAATTTTTACTCTATTTTTGCCTGGCGCTGTGGTTGTGTACTGTATGTTTTACCAAGACATTCCATATTGTGTGTACAGACACTTGTAAACAGTGAACGTGCTTTGTCACATACGTAGTGAATCGAAGAGGAAATGAGGCACTGGACCTCAAGATAAAGGCCTGTGCTATATCAACATTTACTTTGAGCCCCAGTGGCTTTCCTCCCCACATTGTTGTATTTCTTGCTCTGTGACGTCTCGTCATCACAGGATCGCTAACGTGTTTTGTAAAGTTTTACGGGAGTGTGCGTTTTACTCATGGAAATATTGATTTTGTATTTTAGCTCATCTTGTACATGCCCGTGGTATCTACTTCAGGAAATTATTTAGTGAGACACTCATCTTTTTTCTTTCTTTTTTTCTCTTCATTGTGGAGATTAATACACAGGATTGGTTGTTGATTTCTTTTGCTTTTTCAGAAAGAGGTGATCACATGACGTTGACACGTCAAGCTAAAATCTCACAATTGTTTACTTCGTGAGAAGAAGCTTGTCAACAAACAGTATTTTAGTATTGAGCCTAAGATTAGATACAATTATGAATATTATTTCTTCACAGCAACAGGACACGTTTGGCATATCAGCCCCTAAGAAATAAGTTTGAATACCCAGGGTTTTTACTCCCATTCATACAAGTCTGAGCTTAACATTTCCCCCAAACATAATTTGTATATTGCAGATCTTTTATCATGCCACTTCTACACTCTTTGTACACGGACTGGTTCAAGGCCAGTTTTAAAAAGACTCTGGAACTTGTGAAGTGGAAAATACTGAGAGGAAAAGAAAGATTATCTTGTCTTTTTTAAAACTATTGCATTGACTGCTATTAAAGGGAATAAAAAAAGTGGAAGAGATAGAAGTTAAGTCATTCCTATAGAAGTGATACTGATGTATATTTTCTTAGAAGGGTTGGAGGTTTTGGTCAGCTTGTATCAAGGAAGGGTATGGTCCAGAAATGTCTGTTTAAGTTTTCAACAAAATCAAAGGAAGTACATGTGGCAGCAAAATGAGCTGACCATCGGATCTGCTAGGGTTTTCTCCAACCTCTACATCTGCTGTACATAAGATGACGGTAGTGGTTCATCGCCGCCGATTGTAAGATTTTTTTGCCTGGTGTAATTAAAACAGAAAACCCCTGAAAATATCTGGGACTTTTTTTGTAAATATTCTTCTTTCCTGGTGTATTATTATTGATTATTCGTTGGTTCAGTGTAGTGTGCTGTAAACCTTACATAAGTCAACCTACATGACACTGGAGAAACTCTTGTTAATTTGCGTGATTGTTGATGTAACAGGAATTTCCCTGCCCTGACAGCCACCTTTAGTTGTTAAAGGCACATGGTCCCGGTGGTTTAGTCAAATGCGTACGCGGGCGCACGGCGCAAGTTTACTATAGAGACCTACGCTATCGACTCCTCTTTAGCGCTTATGCTGTGACCCATTTCCCCGAGTCTGGAGAAGTCCGATCCACTGTAGTCAGTGGTCCGATCACAGTTTCGGCTCATGATTCAGCTGAGGGGGATGACAGTTTTAGCAAACTTCTTTTGTGATGTCATACTAAAAAGCACATATGCATGCACCCTGGCATTACTACAGACTGCGTGATGCACAGAGAAGACAATGAAGGCAACGTTACCTAGCAACACCTACGCGCTTTACTCTTGATGATAGCTCAACTTGGGCAATCTTTGTATCAATGCTAACGGTGATCGGCACTATCATTCAACAGCGCCCTCTACACTACCGGGACTATGCGCCTTTAATTCTCATTGCATTTTCACCTCGTTTCTCCACATCAGAGTGGCATCATAACAGTATCAAGGGGACACTGAAATTGAAAAGGATTCCCTGAAGAAAACTTCATATGTAAACATGCCCATCTCAACACATTTCCAAAACCACTTCAACCATAAACTCTCCTGGGGGCATTTCATGAAGTGTTTTGTTTTGTCAGATATTTTTTTCTGACAAACTGTTATAAGCTACTAAAATCCTTGCATTTGAATCGGACAAAACGCTTCATGAAATGCCTCCCTGGTCTACAATCACATTTATATTGTACACATGTACATGTTGTATATCATAAATCGTCCATCACTGCTGTTGGTATCGATAGAGACCAAGGAGAAAATCCCAGAACTTTCCAAATTTTTCGATACTCTAGTTTGACTCGTAGGCTTCAGAAGATTCAGAAACAGCTGACCTTTGCACCCGTCTAGGAGCACCACATACACACACACACACACACTTAAACATTTGACACATTTATAATGTACCAGCATGCAGAGAATAGACGTGCTTCTGTTAATATTCTATTGGTGGACATTAAAAAGGTGTCTAGTTAATGAAAAAAAATGTACTACAGTGAATTGAACCCCATTGTTGATGATTCCTGCGAGCTTTTTTTTTTCTTTTTTGCTGCATCGTTTTATGTTGGTTATCGAAGCACAAAAAACAAACAAACAAACAAACAAACATCAACTTGTGTACACAAAGAAATTTACACAAGATTTCCCTGTTGAAACCAAGAAATCGCATCGACAAACTTGTACAATGTAGGTGATTTGTTGATTTTTATATGTCAAGTAAATGCAATAAAATGTCGTGAGAACTAACCTGTGCATGAGCAAAGACTGTGTATGTACTTGACATGAGTAGGGGACAACGTCACATACATACACCAACATAACACCAACATCGAGGTAGAAATGGAAAATTTGACTATCTGTAGGGGCTGGCATCAGCCATTGGAGATAGAGCATGTAAATCACCAACACAATACTGGAGCTTGTATCCAGTAGACAACATTCATCACCACACTCCACTCAAGCTTCAGAAACTATGTTTGAGGTAAACCTACTAATGATTTATTCAAGTTTGGGATTATCATGTGTATATTTATATATGATAATTTTGCTTGAAATCACACCCTTCTATATTTTTTTTTTCACACTGATGCACACCTCAACATGGTAAGGACATTTTCAAAGTCTGTTTTTCATGTGCAAAACCAAGAATTTCTTTTGTTGTTTGATTTAGGATTCATATAACACAATAAATCAGAATAAAGCACTAGTTCCAAGGTAGTTCAATAATTTATTCTATTTTTAATTCATCATGGAATATGTAATGTGCAGATTCATAGAAGACAGTAGTTTTGTCAGATAAAATCTTTGAAGCAAGGCAAGGTTCAGAGTTCCTAGAGATGGAAGGTAAGAATTTGATGGAAGAGACTGGACTTAAATTCTGGCATTTTGGGTCATGTGTCAGATCTAGACTTTAAACCATATCAATAAACTATGTACTGGAAAAAAAAAAGTGTAGTCTTCCCACCAGTCACTGGGTACATATACTTCCTCTATTCATTCACTTTGCACCAGTCTGTTGGCACTTGCATGTTGTAGAGTATGCGGACCTTGCCAAAATGCCCATTTGGACATACAGGAGAAATATCTTTTATTATACCCGCGGATAATGACATCCACTGCCATAGCAAACTGGTGCTGAGGTTTGGAGTAATGGTCACACACCAGATGCTACAATGCCTACATCCACTGCTCTATAGGAATAATGATGTGTGACGCAAGAGTTTTCTGCAGCAAATGATAATGTAGCCGTCAGGAAGATTAGACTCCTCCGATTTCTTTGCCCCTGAAGATGAGACTGCATTCTCTGCATGGCATAGGACTCACTAGATGACAGATACATAGTCCCATGTCCCCAGTTGGCAAGTATCTCCAAGTCGGCGTCTTTTCAGCTCCGGAGCATTCGTCATGGGGTGCGATCAGTTTCCCTGCACCGTTCCTCCAGGCTCCATTCATGTGTCGTCTCTAACTGCATCAGCTGGCCTCTGTGAATCCTCCTTGCCAAAGTTGCTCTCGAAATCCTCCTTACTGATCTGGAATGAACAATAGGGGGCAGCAGACATGTGATGTCACCACACATGCTCCACCAACTCTTACCCATCGCATCACACAAACAGAATCCAGAACTTTTTCAAATAACAGAATTGGCTACTGATTTTTCTTTCACTGCAATCCAGTTATGTATGTACACTTATATCAACTTCAGTATCAGCTTTTTTCAACACACTTTTTAAAGCTTGTCTTCCACCGTATGAAATGAAGCTGCAGTACCAACACTCACCATTAGCATCTCCATGCTAAGATAATCAATTTGATAATTCACATCATGAAATAACTGCTAAGCTAAAGCTACCACAGTGAAATTTAATCAATTCAATTTAGCTAAAAGAAAACAGATATGCAGTAAGATTTCATCCTTTAAAATTATATAAAATCGTCAGTTGAGAATGAGAAGGGGGTTAAGCTGTCTCGAACGATACGGGTTTAGTGGCAATTTAACGCCCCTCTTCTCACCCGACGAAATTATGCAAAATCAAATAATTGAATAAAACAGACATGCAGTAAGAATTAATCCTCTTTTTTACTTTGCCATCTTACCTTTCCCTTCTTTAACTTCTTCATGAGTCGAACATCATCTGCGAGCTCATTCAGATCAGCTTCATCAAACTATTCAAAAATATGAGAAGCAATTCACAGACTTAACCTGGCATCTATCTAGACCCACTCTATGACGATATTAAACATGTTCAAGATTAAGATGAAAGAGGTCACAAACTCTGTCAAAAATTAAACATATATTGTCATGGTGTACACTAATTCTATAAAATCAATATGAATATCATGTAAATATCATTGTTATAACTGGTAAACAGACAATATCATAATTTTTATGAGGAGTAAAAGCATTTTGTCATATTGCATAAACTTGGATATTAACAACTCCAGGTGAAAGTTCTGTCCCCATAGTACAGCAAGATAAAACTTGATGAATGGAAATGACTGAATTTTATGGATCTTTGCTCAAATCATTGCGATGATGATGAATTTGACAATTACATCAAAGCAGACAAAAGAGAGTTAAAACGAAAGAATACGAAGCATTATGCAAAGGGAGAAAAGAAATGGCCAATGGCCACCATGTCATGGTAACAACATAGTGAGGCAATTTGATTTGATTTGATTTGATTTGATTTGATTTATTGGCCACAATTAAGTCAAATTCAACAAGGAAAAGTAGAAATTACGCGGTGCGTAATATATGTCCCCGCCGGAAGTAGCATTTAGTAGCAAAATGTACAATATAGGTAAAAAATCAAGGTCAAAGGTCAAAGAAGTCAAAGGTCAAAATTCTCTGTAGAAGTTTTGAAGCCCTAACCTAGTGCCATCACATAAAGCAAACGGAATCGAAATCGGGTTAGAAATGGCGAAGGAGTAGCATTTTGTAGCCAATGTACAATATAGGTCAAAAATCAAGGTCAAAGAAGTCAAAGGTCAAAATTCTCTGTAGAAGTTTTCAAGCCCTCACCTAGTGCCATCACATAAAGCAAACGGAATCGAAATCGGGTTAGAAATGGCGAAGGAGTAGCGTTTTGTAGCTAAATGTACAATATAGGTTAAAAATCAAGGTCAAAGGTCAAAATTCTGTGTAGAAGTTTTGAAGCCCTCACCTAGTGCCATCACATAAAGCAAACGGAATCAAAATCGGGTTAGAAATGGTGAAGGAGTAGCATTTTGAAGCAAAATGTACAATATAGGTCAAAGGTCAAGGTCAAAGGTCACAACTGAAATTCTGTGTACAAGTTTCAAAGCTCCCATGTAGTGCTATCATATAAAGCAAACAGAATCAAAATTGGCTCATAAATGACAGAGAAGTAGCAAATTGAACATTTTGATCACACACGGACGCACACAGAGACGGACGGACGGACGGACGGTGTCAGGAGAGAAATTTATCTTAGATTTTGCCAGTGAAGTAAAATCGCATTTGTTTGAATTTGTAAAGGTTTAGAGCTCTAAAGTTGTCCTAGAAAGCCACTAGGTCAAACTGTAAGAGACTGACTGTCTGGAAATTTATATTAAATGAGACAAAGTAAAAGTAAAGGAATAAACTGGCATAGCAACAGCATGTCTAGATCAGTCAAATTCAGACAGGGCAGTCGCCTGAAGTGAGACAAAGCAGAAGTTAAAGAAATAGAATGGCAACAGCATCCCCGGTTTGCAATATTATGTATTAACTCAGACTATAGAAATTGAGTGAATAGAGGTGTTATGTAATAGCTCCCATCCAGGTGGTGGCTAGGAATGTTCTTTAGCTCAGTCGAGACTCAGTTATGTCAGTGTCACTAGGGTGTTGGTTGTAGTTTATTGTTCACAAGTTCATGAGTAAAGATGTTATGTAACAGCAGTCTAGACGATGGCTAGACATATTGTGTAGAGTTTCAATAGGGCTATATTTAAGCATGATGATTGGATGGTTTCTTTAGTGTAGGAAAGGCATGAAAAAGCAAGTGTATGGGAGTGTAAGGGACTTTAGTGTGAACATCTATCGTTAGGGAAGCTAATAAAAAGCTGAGTAATGTAGAGGATCGGGGAGAAACACTTTAATCAGACATCCAGCATAGATCTCCGCTTAGGCAGCAGTCGTTCTTCTGGGGGTTTTCCACGTCGGTGAGATGCGAGCTCCAGCTGCCGATAAAACTGAACTCGGACAGTTATGATCCGAACTTTGGAACGGAGCTCAATCTCCATTTGCCTGCTCGCCGTCGTTTGAGCTCGGGCATCGCAGGTCAAGGCATGAGTCTGCATGGTAGCAGGGACTAGTGAAGGCCGAGGAGCTGAGAGGACCACCGATAGGGTAGCGTCTAGCTGAGTGGCCAAGTCAAGGGGTGCTTCCAAGAGACAAGCCAAGCGACTGTGCCGAGGTCGACGACGAGTGTATCCGGCATCGATGACGACTGAGCCATGCTGAGGGGATCACCAGTTCAGGTCATCTAAAATAACCTAAGTTATGTATTTGTGATTTGTTTCATACTATCTTTTATGCTCAATGTATTGTTATGAACGAGAAAGCTACAAAGACTTGAAAGATTAAACTCGAACATAACTGTATACGAACAGTTTGAATTTCCATTATTTCAGTGTCAGAGTAGCAGAGAGAGAGAGAAAAAAAAAGAAGTCACTCACGTGACAGACGGACGGACACACGGACACACACACGTACGGAGCCCGTTTCATAGTCTCCTGCTCGAACTCGTTTGGCGGGGACAAAAAGAGAGAAGGAAACAAGGGGAAATAGAGAGAGATAGAGAAAGAGGGAGAGAGAGGAAGAAAGAGAAACATAAAGACAGATATTCAAGCATGCGAAAGATAGAGAAGGAGAGAGAGAGGACAGTGGTTGGACAAAGCAGAAAATTATATTACACAATTCTGACTGACCTGCTGCTTTCTCTTCTTTGACGCCTCTTTCCTCTGTTTCCTATCTTTCTTCTTTTCTTTCTTCTCCTTGTTCTTTGACCAGGCCACTGTCTTGCCCTGTCGTAGACAAAGAGATTATAAAGTACTGAGCACGAGCACTGAGAACCATGAGTAGAAGAAAGATACATCAATATCAATACATCAATGAGGAATGAATGATACTCTGTACATCTAATATCAAAGGGTTGATGAGGAGTAAAATAGGGGCAGGGGAAAGAGAAAGATATTTATTGGATAGGTAGACATAAAGATACACAAATAGCGAGTTAGACAGATATATAGATAGAAATATAGTTAGACAGGTAGATAGATAAACAAATATATAGATGAATATATAGATAGATGGGTATATAAATATATATATACAGTCAACCTTGCTTAAGTCGACCTCACGTAAGTCAAATAATCGCCTAAGTCAAAGGTCTTTCAAGTCCTCTTCTCTTTATACTCTATTGATTTTAATCTCTCATAGGTCAAATTTTCTCTGAGTCGAAGCTATTTCTTCAGTTCAAATAGATTGGACTTAAGGCAAGATTGACTGTAGATAGAGAGCTAAATAGGTATAGATATATGAAGATCACAGATACATATACATAGAGTGCAGACATGATAAATGGTATTTTGCTCAAACACAATGAGTACAATGGTGTGCATGGAAATCATAGGAGCTACAGCAGGGCTGCACACTAACCCTCTTTTTTTCTACTGGTCTGACCTGTCTGTCGGACCAGTAGGTACCCAGTTTTTCCATGTTTTACTGGTCCTTTCCTTTACTAAAAAAGTTACTGGTCTGACAGTGATTTTTACTGGTCAGGGACTGTCGAACCAGTGCCATTGTGCAGTGCAGGCTACAGACTTTCACACCTATGGATGGGGTACTTCCCTCCCGCCTCAGTAAATCTCTTCCCAGCATCCACTCACCTTCTTCTGTTTTTTCCCTGAGTGGGGCGAGATGACGCCGTCCTGAATCAGCTGCAGTCTCTGCTTCCTCTGCTTCTCACGGTTCTTGTCTCTGAAAATGTGATAATTGTTAGTCGGCCATAAGTACGGCAAATATATACACTTTCACGAGCAAATACATCTAAAATGTAAGTGTGTCAGCATTGTAGATGTGTTATACTAATTTTCATACTACCTTTTGAACAGCTAGTTGGAAATACAACAACTCTGCATGACTGATGAAATAAAACATGTTAATGGGACTTCAATTTAAGTATGCTTCCACACAGATACATTACAACAAAAGTGCTAAACCAAGAAGAGCTCTTACACATATCATCTTTGACTGTCACAATCTCTACATTTCAGCCAACACGAAGGGAGGGAGGAATGGGAGTCATAAATGAGTGAAGATAACTCACTTGTAAGGTATCGTGTCGTAGTCCACCTCTGTTGGGGTGAAGTCAGGGAAAGTCTTCCCCTTGAGTTCAGGCATGCGAGGGAGGCGGAGGAGTGCAAAGCCCCTGGCCAGGGCAGCAATGTCCAGCTCTACATGAATGGAGATATTTTTATCACGTCGTATTATGCCAGTACGAACAGGCAAACTCCAATTCAGACAGATGAATTGCACTTTCAGCCATCATCTTCTGCACAGTAGATATGGCATGTAAACAGTACATACAGCAGCCAGCATGTCTCCTCATTGGAAAATGTCTTTCCTTCTCTTGCTAAAACATATTTTTTGTAAGGTCTAAAAAGGTTTTGGAGAGTCTTTCACATATTCTCTATCAATAATCGATGAGATTTTTTTTCTGGTTTGGCAATATCAGAAGATCATGAGAAACGATGATGACTTCATCAACGAAAAATTCATAAGTCACTCTACAAACAGAATGTGCATGTTTGGTGTATATGTGTGTGTGTGTTGAGTGTGTGTGTGCACATGTGGTTACGGGTTTTGCTGTAGATTTCGCCTCTTTCTTGTCATGTTAAAGTTTACAAACTTTTATGACCTTGTCTTGTACATGCGACACCTCAATCTCCTTAGCTGAGAAATAAGTATTCATCATACTGGGCTAGTCTAGATCTCAAAAAGACCACAAACAGATGTCCTTGCTATAACGATGTGACGTACAACTAGAAGCAACGTGAGATGAGCTAACCTTTGACCCTGAATATGAGACTGCATTCATGTTTGGCATAGGACTGGATGAAGGATACAAAGGCCCTTGTCCCCTTTTCAAACAAGGCTCTGTGAATTGAACAGATTCAGGAAGATACATATCTGAGCATAGTCTGATATGATAATGCATAGCTATCAAAGAGACATACACATGATAAATCAATACACCATATACACACATAAGAAACACTCACCACACATGCATGTACACAACAGCACTCTCATAAAACACATCAACCTGTCATTTACAGTTAATGTCTTATGCTAATCCACTCGAAATTATCAAAAAGTGATACCAGTATATCATTTCTCTGTACCTAGGCTAGCGCCATAAAATTAAAAAACAAAAAAATGTTTTGAATTGCAGAAAAGCTTATAACTTTTCATTTAGATTTTATGACATCAATTTATATTTACAGTGAGCGATATATCAGAGCCTATGTACTACAATGATTTCATCAAATAGTTTGTCAACTTTGTCTGCTATGGATGCAAAAAATGTTGTGCAACATAAATGATTTTTTACAGAAGTGTAACACAATATAGTTGTCTGGTCTTCATCAGTACGACTAAAAGCATTTTCATCCATCACTCTTTTATTTCGAATCACTGCTTCATGCATTTCATAAAACATCACAACATACATCTACTGACAAAATTCATAGTAAAGCGTAAAGTTACCTGTCCTTCGTTGCAAGCTTCCTAAGTTTGGGGAGCACATCAACGATTTCAAGTTTGTCAAGTTGATCATAGAGTTGGAGATTAACCTGTGAAGACAGACCAAAATTATGTGGCAAAAGCAGCAGCACATATGTAGAACAGTATTGTGCAATGCAACTCAAATGTGACACACAGGATATATGAGGTCGATTGGCTTCTGTGACTATTCTGTTTCAACACACTTCCAGCAGGTTATTTAGTGCAACTATACTACATTACACCAATTGTACCAGATGATGAAAGCATTACAAGCATACCTGCGTAAAGAAAACGGTAATGCAGCATTGGAACATGACACTCTGAAACAGACATCACATGCACTGAATTTGAGAGAAATGTATCAACCCTTTACAGTATTTACAAACACGCAGCTACAAGTTGCAAAGCTTCTGCTTCAGTATTCAATTAATCACCCCACACGTGACCATATCATGAGACAGACTGTCCACTCGGAGGTAACAATGCCTCAGATCAGCAGGAGGACTAAAGCCCGCCGCACACTACACGACTCACGACTATACGACCTTAGGACTATAAGACCCAGTCATACGACCTACCAACGCACACTATACGATCAGACCTTACAAGTAGGCTTACGACTGTTCTGTGTTCAGTACATTTTACCAATGAGTATTAATGCGCACGCAGTGTGCACTCCGTGTGCTTGCATTTTAGTATCTTGATTGGCTGAAAGCCCACGACCGGTCGTAGAAATTCAACATGTCAAATCTCTACGACTGGCGCTAAGACCCAGTCGTACGACTGGAAACTGGCAAGACTGTGACGTCGCACTTCTAGTCTAAAGGTCGTACGACTGGTCGGATTGTATAGTGTGCGGCGGACTTAAGTGGCACAATAGGAATAAGGGTCTTCGGGTCAACTCCATTCAATGAAACTTAACCCGTTGAGGACGAGTCCCGAGTATACTCGGGCAGGTGTCTTTGGGAAACGCGTGTTGTAGCAAAATCAGTCTGTCCTCAACGGGTTGATTTCGGGACAAACTATATGCAAAGAACAAAAACACTCTGCTAGATGTGCCAATCCACTATTTAAGTACAGTAAGGGCCAATCAACAGCGATTATGATGCCAAAAAATGACAAAAGGGCATTATATCATTCAATCAAGATGCCTCTTTTGTAGATGGACTTCATGCTAAATAATGATAAAGTCTTGTTACACCCACTTTTTGATTTATCCTGAGGAACTCGATGTAGGAGTCTTCCGTTGGCCTGAGGAACACCAAGGCATTACCCGTGTTTCCTATCCTGGCTGTCCTTCCACATCGGTGAACAAAGGCACTGAAAGGAGAGGAAAGTCAGCAATTTCTCATTTTCTGAGCTGTTTCACAACAATCAAAACACATCCATAAATAGAGAATGGATATTGAGAATCACTGGCTGTACTTTTGCGTCAGGATTTTAGCCAAAAACAAGATAATTATGACTAACTACACGTGTCAGATCTATGAGAACAATATAAACATCAGGTTTTGGCAAAAAAACAACAAACAAAAACAGCATCCGTACGGTAATCAAATGCATACAATGGCCTGCTACCCACATTACTGTAGAAAGTATCAGTACAACCTGCTTAAAGTTTCATCTGGTATTTGTGGTTTGAAATACATCGCTGCAATCACCGGGAAGAGAATAAAAGATTTAGAAAGACATGACAATGCCCCCAATCTAGACAATTGATGGCTAGAGTGAGGGTAGTTTGTCCCTAATAGTTAGATTTGTCCTAGATAATTTTTTTTTTCTTCAACTCATTCAATCACTAGCATGAAAATTTCATCTGTGACAAATCTGTCTTGGAGTAAAGTCCTCCACCAAACAATACACAATGCATGCGATGAAATCTGCATAGTTCGGAACACGGGTCAGCATTCATCTATTCTACATGGAATTCTAGTACTGTGTACCTGTATTTAGTAGAAGGGTTAATACAGATTCTGTCATCTAACACTGACATTTGATTTAAACCCATTGACAAACCTTGCGCTGCTCGGTGGATCATACTGAAGGACCCAGTGGACTTCAGGAATGTCCACTCCTCTTGCCATTACATCTGTGCAGATCAGAATTCCACTGAGGAGAACAACAAACAAAATGTGACATAAAGATCTGAAGAGCATTCTCACTGTCATTATCCAAGCAAAGAAATATGTGAGGGTTCAAATAATTTATTGCTTTTTGAAACAATTCAGTGATTGCATAGCATCTGCAGTCATTGTTCTGCCTTGTCAAATAAGAATAAATACGCCTTGAAATAAAGATATGACCACTGCTACACGATGTTATAAGAACAAATATATCTACTCTTTCAGTTAAACTCCTCATTATGCTTGCAAAAATTAAATTTTCATTGATCCACGCTGGAAATAACATAAATATTTTTAGGTTTCATACAAACAAACTGAGCACTGCTAACTACTTATAATATAACAAACACATACAGAGGGTAACTGACCAGAAATGTTATATGATTTATTAGTGGAAAAATGAGGAAACAAAATGCCTTTGCTCATTTTTCTACCTATAGTGTATGTAGATGTGAAATGCTACCTGGAGAGTTCCCTGAACTGGCCAAAGATGTGGTTTCGCCGCTGCTTCATCTTGCCGTGAATGGGGAGGATGGTGGTGTTGCGGACCAATGACTGGAGGGCAAGCGAAAAATACTCCACACAGGCACAGGTGCTGAAGAACACCATGTGCTTCTGGTGCTGCAATACACAGAGATTCAGTGAGGACAGTTGACCTTTGACCCATGCAGAATCAAGTACAGTTTGACAGCAAGATATTAATCACGAATGATATTGAGGTTTGTTGAATAAATTGGAAATCAATATTTTCAGGTGATTTTGATACATGGAAAAAGCAAAATGTGTGTAGACTTGAGGGAAAAAAAGATCTGAAATCAGATTTAAATCTACAGAATATCATGCCTGATTAATGCAACAACTGGAATGACGTTCGATTTTCTTCTGAATGTGGAGTCCTTTAGATTGGAATGGACTGTGTCATGTATCATCTATGGACAAAAGAGTTTTTCACAATTTCATCCTATTACTTTAATGTGCTTCCAATTTTGAGGTGAAGTTCTATCACATGAAAGCAAGCCATTAAAGATCAGAAAACACAGACTGTGAGAGTATCTGAGAGAGGAGATCAACAGGGAGACATGAAAATACAGAAATAGACATACATTGATCTGGAGAGATGGAGGGATGGAGAGAGGGAAACTAAAAGAGAGGAAAAGATGTACTGTAAAACGAGAAATGTTCGTGTGCATTTTAATTAATAAAGGTTGACTGTATATATCTATTTATACACCCATCTATATATGATCTATGTATCTATCTATATATTCATCTATCTATCTGTTTATCTGTCTACCTGTCTAACTATATTTCTATCAACTGTAAAACGAGGAATTTTCGCATGCATTTTAATTTCGCGAATTTCGCGAGCGCCAAGATTCGCGAAATTAAAATGCACGCGAAATTTCTGATCTACACTATATGCATTGAACGCAAGAGGCAATTCGCGAAAATTTCTTGCCACGAAAAAGGCCGTCGGCTCCAAGTCGCGAAAATTTCGTGCCGCGAATATATCATGTTTTACAGTAATCACTTACTCTGTATTTTCTGAGAAAAGCCACAAGAAGCTTGAACTTCTCATCACTGGGACTCATCTACAGCGTGAGAAAGCGGGAGATGGGGGGTTGGGGAGCAATGCAGAAGAAAAATAACAATGTTTTACTACTGATCATTTCACACACACTCACACATCTCACATGTTCATACTAAACACTGAGTTTATAGAGTCATTCACACTGGTTATCATGGCTGGCACCACATTTTCAAAAGTGCGTGGCCAGTGTGGGGGGGGGGGGGCACTTTATGCTCATACTTTTGGTGCCACTTCTCGGTTTTTTCAGCTGACAAGCAAAAAAAAAAAAAAGGTCTTCAAAAACAAAGGCCTCACTGTGCCCACACTTAAAGGTTTCACTTTTTTTTTTCTAGTGCCACTACCGAGGTAATGAAAAGGGGGGGCATGACCCCTCCCCCAACCCTCCGGTTCCGCCGGCCCGGGTATGTATATCCTGCACTCCACCTAACAGTTTTCCATACAACCATTCTTAGAACAGACATGGTTGTCATAAACTTAACACAATATTATCGCATGCACTATGGCGTTTTTTCTTCTAAATGGGCCAAGGGACACTCATTTTCAAGTTTTTCAATGAAAACTAGGCCAAAAACATATAATGGTACATTCATTTCAGCTGGTTAAAAGACAAGACATTCTTTGGAATGAAACATTTACTTTATCTGCCAACAGCAAACATAGTCTTCAGCGGTATGCGACACAGGGCATTCCACTTTAGGAATATATGATCACTGCACAAGCCATAGATTTAACACAATCACTGTTGAAACGAATTCAAAATTTCTGGGACATGGTATAATCAAAGCTAAAAATGATGACATAATAGGATAAAAAGTTAACAAACGGGGATGTTTCAGTCAAACTTACTACGTAGTAATTACTGAGCGTCAGTGGTGTTCTTGAGACATCCTGCATAAACAGAAAAAGAAATTCAAATGAAATGTAAAGAAATGCCACAAATAGGCATGTATTTTCATTTCCATAATGTCAGTTATGAGTGACTGGTATCAATGAGAAAATGAGCCTGGTATTTGACGTGAAGAGTAACTGGTATGTAAATAATGACATCATGAAACTCAAGTGGAATCTCCAACCAGTGCTTAAATACAGACTGTGGCAGTGAAAGAATGCCTGGTATAAAATGGATGGGTACTTACCGTTGACGAGGCATTTTTCTCCTTGACAGTGATGCGGACGGGGTTCCGGAGCCCCGCCCTGATGAGAGCCTCCACCTCATCAGTCTGGGTGGCAGAGAAGAGACCGGTCCTTCTCTGCTTTGGGAGGTACCCCAGGATGGTGTTGATGCTGCAGAGAGAGGTAAGACACACAACATATATGAAATCACAACCTTCAGAATCTTGCTGTCTGATTGGTTGACAATCAAGACTATAATGAGCTATGTCTGCAAACAGGACTAACGCTCTGAAATGTATTATATCCCTTCTTTTTTTTTCTTCTTACCTTGTGAAGACTTATACCATCAACCAGAGAGGGCAATACATGTCTGCAGTAAACTCATAGAAGATATCTATACAAGCTAGTGGGGATATCACAACCATTCTACTACAAGCAGTCCATAATTCTTTCATGTAGCCATTCTTCTAGGTGTATGTGTGTTTGTGTGTTGAGCTGAAATGTGAGACTCAGGAGTTGAGTTATTGAGCAGCAAGACAACACAGTCTACTTGTTGATGTCCTTTTTAAACAGATAAGCCCATCTAAGTTGCCTCTCCTCATCATGGATTACAAAAGGATGCCTGTGAATGTGTGAGAATCTTGTCATGAACATTCTAGATTATGCATGAGTGGCGGTTTAGTACATCATTCCACTGGCAAAGCAGAAATGATGCACATAAATGTGCTGCCTCATAACTATTCCAGCAATGATTTCTGGGGAATAATTCAAGACGTATACCTCGTCATGAAGCCCATGTCCAGCAACCGGTCAGCCTCGTCCAAGACTAACACCTCCAGAGACTTGACCATGGCCGGCAAACTGACCCCTGTTGTCTTTCTCTCTAGGAGGTCCTCCAACCTCCCGGGTGTGGCAACAATGATGTTGGCTCTGTGATGGATACCACCAACAATCACTCAGTGAATATTGGGTACTCCTTTTAGCATAAACTACAGTTTGTACTCAGAGAGACCTCTTGGAACAAAACTACCCTGTATCTACTTTAAAATCATATCGGTCAGGGATTAAAAAGACAGACATAAACATGGCTGCATTAAAAAAAACAAAAACAAAAACTAGGTTTCTTACATAAGCCTCTATATTTCACTCAAACTCTGAACCATTGTGCTTTGATATCAAAAAAAAAAAAAAAACTGCAGTAATCAGTGTCAATATCAATTACAGCAAGTATGACCAAAGACCAAGAGGCTCACTTTCTTATCAATACATCTTACTAACTACTTTGGGAGAGGTGGTTGTTGACATGTTCTGACAGGAAAATCAAGCTTACATTGCTCCAAATAAATGATAAATCTTACACTTCAGCTATATTTCTACATAAACACTAAATATCTTAAAGGACCTTAAACGTGATATGAATACACTCGTGATATCATCTTCAAGTTATTTTGCATCTGTAAGAACAATTATCAATCCGTTGTAGATAAGCTGATTTTGCTATAAAAAAATATTAAAAAACAGTCCCCATAGACAGCTGCCCAAGTATACTTGGGACCAGTCTTCAATGGGTTACGGGAGAAAAGCAGTCTCACCCTTCTTGTAATTTCACCAGGTCTGCCAATGGATTGCTCCCACCAATGAGGAGGAGTTGGGTCAGATTCTGGGCGTGGTTGGTGAAGTGACGGAGGACCTCATCTATCTGGGTTGCAAGCTCCCTGGTTGGTGTGATGATGATAGCTCCAACCTGTGAAACAGATTCCACATTATGATGAACATGAATTGTACAGTTGCAAGCAATAATGTCCACGCAATGATTATTTTCTCATATGTAAGTTAGAATACAAGAATACAAATAATACAAAAAGAATACAAATCACATCAATCATATCAAGTAGCAGTTGGTGTCATTAAGATTGCTTTACTTCTACTTCTGCTAGGCAGGCAGACTGTATACCTTTAACCTATGATTACGGGTATTTGCATCTTAATAAATATATCTTATTGATGCAATGAACTTTCAATGTAACAAACTGCAATATAGGAACTCTGAAAATGTCTGAACCAACAACAACATCTAACGTTACTTATTCAAAAGCTGTTTTCGATGCAAAATCAGTGTAAAGTAAACTCCCAGTGCACACAATTCCAAGCTCCATAACACACATTGTCCTGTATTTTATCATATATTACAAACATAGAGTAGAAGTACCTCTCTTTTCTTCAGTGGCTGCTCTCTCCTCTGCAGAATTTCCAGGATGGGGATGACAAAAGCCAAGGTCTTTCCACTTCCAGTTACCTTGGATTGGTGAGGGGCAATTGGTGAATAAACCATTAAATGCAAAACAAAACATACATCCCAACAACTCGGAATAGGAGTTGCTGCTTCTCATTTGATGACAGAACTTACAGTAAGACAAGTTCGTTTCTCTTTTAGCACTCTAAAGCTTTTATTTCAAGCCATGTAACTCAGATGTTCTCAATATCCAACCTCCTTTGTTGTATAGACAGATTGTTTGCAATCTGAACAATGCCAGCACGGCACAGCTGTCAATCCACCACATCAAATACACTTCAGTGGGTTGTACACTTTACCTATAAAAGTGTCACAGCAGTATCATAATAAACTACTAAAGGTAAACCAGCTTGTAATTGACGAGATGCGAGTATGAAATAAATATACTGAATGCACCATGTGTGTCACCAGTACGATATTGTGCAATTCCTATCTAGACTTGTGAGACAATTTTATGAGTGACTGACTTGGAAGAAATAAGAAACATAAGTTAGTGACTGTCTACCATGGAGAACACATACAGTGGATTTGTGTTACGGGAGGCAATAATTAATTGCAAGAGCTGTTAATTTGCCGATTATCAGTTGATTTGCAAAATGAATTTAAAAAAAATGCACAGCAAGATAAACTGCATATTATACAGTAAAACAAATCAAGCTACAATGCTCCTTACAATTTCACATGCTCTCTTGACTTTGAGGTGAATTTGTGTTTGTTAATGTTAGTTTACATGCTCTGATTTGTCTAAAAGTTCTGTTTTTCACCCTCTCTTTCTCTTTTGCTCAATCTTCATTTACAAAACCTCTTAGTTTTCTTTCTTTCATCTTAATTGTGATTTGACCCAGGCAATGAATATAATGTTATGGAAGTCAAATAGTATTCAAATTGTCTGAAAACACTTACAGCCTCTGCAGCAACATCCTTGTTTTTCATGAAGAGCGGAATGGTTGCAGCCTGTTTCAAACAGCAGAGAAAAAAGTCACAAATAAATACATTCAAGAACTAAGAACAAGGTTGATGCGTATGCGATGACATTGAAGCAATCACCACTTGGCAGGCAGTAGACACAAGATAATGATACATTATTTGTGGGATGGTTTCATTTTTGTTGTTTCATAGTAAATTTACTTGGCTTGGTAGATTGTCTAGACGAGAGGTTTACCAACAAGCTTAGTGTAAAGACTGATACTTGGAAGAAATGAAATATCATCATCAGTTATTGTTTGATTTCTCAACAGCTCATCTACATCCACATCAATATCATGCGCAGTGCAGCATTTAAATGAATGAAATGCCATGCACAACCAAATCTTTAAACAGGGCTTGACATTAACTTTTTTCTTTCTCTAATGTTAGGAGTAGGTTCTAGTGGCCCCTTCGGACTTTGGACCACTTAAATCCTTGAGACCTTGTTGGCTTGAATTTGACATTCTGCTGGCCGGGCCCGGCCCGGCCAAAAAGAGATAGCGTTAGGTCTAACGTGTTAGACACCCTATGTAAATTTATTTTAGTGGCCCAGGCATAACAAATTCATTTTGGATTTCATCTGCCCAATTTCCGGCCACCAAATTGACCAAAAGAAAAATTTGAAGGCTAGATAAAATACGCCACATACACAGAGTGTGGACAAATAGTTCACTTGTTAACTTTCTGTGTAGGTCTATTTATGATGGGGGTGTTTGCAATCCCGATTATGAACAACCGTAGCACACACCTTCATACCAGTACGTGGGACTACATCATACATCCATGGACATGGTACATTCGATTCACGAAAACAGTCTCACCTGAACCGGGGTCATTCGATCAAACCCAAGCAATCGAAGACTAAGAGACACAGATTCACTAAGTTTCACCGGTAATTCGTCCCATCTGCCCTCCATTGTGAATCTTCGAGAGGCTATCTTTAAACGAGAGAGTAGAGTCGCCGGTTCCGCTGGAGGAACAGAAAGCTCGCTGGTGTACGCACACGTGTGTGCACAAAACGTGCGTCATGCATGCAGTCCAACATGCTGCGCAGCGTAGTCTTCAAGCCAAATGTCTACAAATGAGAATGGTGATAGATAGATAGATAGATAGATCAAAGATAGATAGATAGATAGATAGATAGATAGATAGATAGATAGATAGATAGATAGATAGATAGATAGATAGATAGATAGATAGATAGATAGATAGATAGATAGATAGATAGATAGATAGATAGATAGATAGACGATAGATAGAGATAGATATAGATAGATGATAGAGAGACATATAGAGAGATAGAGAGATAGATAGATGATATAATAGTATACTAGTATATATATAAATATATACTCAGTATATATATATAGAGAGAGAAATAGATAGATAGATAGATAGATAGAGATAGATGATAGAGAAATAGATAGAGAGATAGATAGATAGAGATTGATAGATAGATATAGATATAGATAGATGATAGAGAGATAGATAGAGAGATAAGAGATAGATAAATCGAGTTAGATAGATAGAGAGATAGATAGATAGATAGATAGATAGATAGATAGATAGATGGGCAGATAAATAGATAGATAGATATACAGATCACTTCAGTTTTATTCACCGTCATTTTCATTCATTCATTTCATTCATGTTTTATTTTCATTTCCAAACAATATACATGGGTGATACAAGTGTCAAAATGATGATTATATTCTTGTAACATACAATCTCACATTATCATGTTACAAGCAGTATACAATAAAAAGACACACAAAGATTCATGATTATATAGGCCTACAAAGTAAACATAAAACAAAGCAAAAACAGTTGAACTTGGTGGTGGGAACCCCAAGGAGAAGCAGTACTTATAGATAGGGGCCCCAATAATGCTTAAATATAAAGTACGCCTAAGATGAATAGAATAGATATAGATAGATAGAGGACAGGGAGGTGGGAAAGATGCCTAGAATTTTTTCTAAAAGATATCCATTTTTGCTTTGCTTTGTTGGGTTTCATCTTCTGTATACTGTCAGTGTCTTTCAGATAGTAGCCAAAGAGGCATCTGTGTGATACCATGGGTGTATGCAAGGGGGGGGGGGGGGGGTCGGGAGGGTCGTACGACCCCCCCCCCCCCCCCCCCAAATTTTCAAAAGGTCCACTTTTTGTAAAAGACATTTTTGTTTTTTGAGGGCTTTTTACTCTATATAGGCCTACAACAGGGAAAAAAAGTGACCGGTGTTAAAGCAAATTGTCAAAAACCTCGTAAATTTCGTAACTTAGTTCTAATATGTCATCATTTACCTTTTTCTAAGCCGCACTGCCATGCCGAAAAAGTCACTTTTGTATGCACCAAATGGCCCCATTTTAAGATACAAAATTCAAAAACTCCCTACCGTGGGAGGGGGACACCCCCCTCCCACACCCTCCCCCCGCTCGGTCGCTCCGCTCCCTCGCAAAGGCAAAGGTCCAAAAATTTTTATTACGACCCCCCCAGAAAAAATCCTGGATACACCCCTGGATACTTTGCTCCTTGCATGTAATTAAGTGTAGCCAAGAATTTGAATGGAAGCGCTATTGAATTAAATCCTTCAACTTGGAAAAAATAATTCTAAGTTAACAGTAGATGTGTATGCTGAAGTTCATTCAGGCGTACTTAATTCAATTCAATTCAATTCAATTCAATTCAATTCAATTCAATTTATTTCACATCTCTTAAAAATTCTCAAACATAGACATACATGTATAATATGTACAGAACATAACACGGAAATATATACAAAACAATACTAGTAATTAGATTTTCTCTCACATTGCTGTTTGGTGAAAAAGATGAGTTAGTTGGAAGCAATAAATAGATATAGCCAAAAAATTTACATTGAATTAAGGGAAATATGGATCATATTTTTGCTCTAACACCTGGGACATTTCATGAAGCATTTTGTCCCACAAAGTTGTCAGACAAATTTGCTCTCAGCCCATCAGATGCAAGAATTTCTGTAGCTTGTAACAGTTTGTCAGAAAAATATCCGATCAAAACGCTTCATAAAATGCCCCCTGAATCACTGGCACTGTTAGAGAAAGTTTTGTTGTTTATTGGGCGAGAGGGCGTTCTACTAGTTTGCGTACGAAATAAATCTTCTTTCTTCTTGATCTTCAGTAAGATTTACAACAGCGTTCGTAGCAACCGAATGGAACCGAGAAAGTCAGGCGAGAAAGTACTGTTAAAAATCTCCTAAAATTTTCGCGAAGTGAGACTAATACAATGTCGGCAGATGTGGAAAATGGTGGTGAAACTGAAGCGAACAACAATGAAACCGAACTGGACAAGGAAAACAACGAAAAGAACTTGCCAAAGAGTGGGACAAGAGCGCCAAGTCGCGCAAAAAGTCGGGGCAGCATAGGCGACCAAAGAAAGGTTTGTTGTGCGCCGTTTGTCACGGCCAAACACAGTCTTGGCGTTCGATGAATGAAGGGATTGAATGGTCCATGGTGCAATTATGCTAGCGCTCGTACAGTGCAGTAGTTGTACTTTGTAGTCTAATGTTTGGACGCAGGTGCTCTTTCAGTAACTCGGGCAAAGTGATCTGGTCAAAAATCTGCCAACTTATGATATGCTTTATTGTGTAGCTGAACATAGTCTACTAAATATGTATCTGAGGGCATGCCATATTCTATAATAATTGAGTTTTCAGTCTAAAAATTAGCTTTGCACAGTGTTACAAATTATGTCAGTTAGTCATAGTCATACATTTTATCGAGGCATTTTAATACAATGAATTGTTTTCTAGATCTAAGGTTACTACATTAGCAGTGATTAGCAAATTGATTAGACAGTCCTCTCCAGGACAGTGCTTTGCTTTTGAGAGAGTACTCATTCAAGGTTCAAGGTTCAAGTAGTGATAACGCAGTCTTACTCTTAAAACTACATGTGACTGTCTCCTTTTTCTTTTTAATTCTAACGTTAGCACTAACAGAGGACAAATAAACATGATACACCTGTCAAGTTCATAACACTGTCACTAGCATGATTTGCAATAGAAGGAGAATGTCAAGGTTTAATTATCATGTAGACTAGAGAGAACCTATGAAATGTAAAACTAATCTGTTTTGGCTGGCTCACATGGATGTGATGTGTGTACCAGTAAACCGGTACTCAATGTGGGGGGACATTGAAGAAGAGTCTTGTTATACATTGCATACAGTATTAAATGATATATGACTTTACCAGATGATACTTTCTAATGAGATAGGTCTACCATCTAAAATTGAAATCTTCCATTAATTCTCTCTTCTTCTATAACTTGTCAGCTTCTATCCCAACTCAAAAGACTTGGATGAAATACAACTTTGTTTTAATTGAGGGTATCGCCAATACGTAGGTGCCGTGTGCAGAGCAGCGTTTTAGATGCAATATGGGATAGCTCGGGTGGCAGACTAGCCCCGGTTTTGGCTGCACATGCACTTACAACATGCTCTGTCTTTATAAAGAGGTATTTTTTGTTGAAGATTTCTTCGCTTTCCATCATGTGACCAGCACATTGAAGCCTTGCAGTAGTGAACCATGACTCTAGTGACCGCAAATCAGTAAAGCCTAGACACTTTCAACTTTTTAAAGCTGAATTAAAGCCAAGAAAAAAAGGGCTAACAACGGGAAAGCAGACAAAGAACTCCATTGAGTCGTATGGGAACTGTGACTCGCGTTAGACAACCAGAAGCGAACAATGGACCGAGGAATCCCACAGTGCACCTGTGACAGAGCTCTTCAGCATGCGCAGGAGTTTTTTACGTCATTGGCGATAGCGAGAATTGTAGACTTACCCTGTCACTTTGTCAAATCTAATGATTTGAACTTGCACCTCTAATTCATATCTCAAATGAATAAAACTAACAAAAAAAAATCTTAGTTTACGAGTCAAAATGTATTTTACTGTGTTTATGTGAAGTGTATAGCATTGTCCATGTAGTGGAGAGTATTAGGAAAAGAGTTTTACTAATCGACTGCAGAATAGATCTGTTTATAAATTATGTACATCTACAATGTATGTTGATCTAGACTGAAAGCAAAAGAGAAAAAAAAAAGGAATAGAGAGAGAGACACACAATTTAAAGTTTTACGACTGCAAGTGCCTTTTGGTTCCAATGTTCATCTCATGTACTACTTGTAGGCCTATGTAGTGTGTGCAAATGTACATGTACAGTTGTGTGTGTAATAAATCAGATTTCTTGAGTTAAGAATAATCATTTTATATTTTAATTTTATGAAAGGAGGGGGCAAATACTGAAATTATCATATATTTGTGTTCTTGGCCTCTTTTTGACCACATTTTGAATTGGTAATACAGGGCTTGACACTAGCTTATTTGATCTGTTGGTCCTTTCGGGCCACTTGAGTCTTCAAATCTGAAGTATTGGTAGCCTGAAAAAGAAGTGAAGTGGCCCAAAGTAAAAGGAAACATAGCAATCTATTTTGAACAAGGTCTACAGGACCTGATCGGGCCACCAAAAGTTATTATGTAAATACCTGTGTAGCTTTTTTGGAAATTGTGTGGCCAGACATTAATTTTCAGCTGGGCCACAGCTGATGTCGAGCTCTAGGTAATATTATAGACCAAAATCAAAACGTCCTCCTGTGTAAATTTCTAACGTATTCATATGTTCTAAACATGGCTTCCACAGACCATAAGCAGAACTGGGAGCAGGTCTGCCTCCAGACCAGACAGTCACCTGACAGAGAAGGAAGAAGAAGATGAGGACAGGGCGGGGTCACAGCACTCCTTTGGGAGCGAGACCACGGTGGGCTTCGACACCGACCTCGAGATCGAAGGTAAAGACGGCCGCATGTCACCTACAATTGTAGATTGTCCGCCTGTGAAAACAGGTCCTCCCGTAAGCACCTTGCTGGGCGTACGGTTTGTGGTGCCCTGCTTCAATTTGCAAGTGAATGATGTCTCTTTGTTCTGTTCATCATCCAGTCCCATGTTGAGTGTCAATATTCTTTTGGTGAATTGTATCATACAAAGTCCCCTCTCATAGTGAGATATAAATATCTTTCTTTCTCTGCCCTTCTCGGCCTCCCCTCTCTGTGTCTCCCTCTCTTTCTCTCTCTTTCTGTAGGGCATGTCTCTTGTTTTTCACTTCCAGGTGACCGCAGGCCAAGGAAGATAAATTTGAGAGTTCTTGTCTCCCCATATTTTTGTTTTCCCTCGAATCCGCATTAATGCATGAAAGTCTTATCTTGTGTGCTAATAAAGAGAGTTACAGTTTGTAATTTTCTCCAGTTTTACTTCAGTCTTAACTGCTGAGTATTTTGGTCGTATAAATCGCCAATATAAGGCCCGGTGGACATCTCGGAGAGAGAAAAAAAGTTTGATGTGTTCAATGTCTTAGTTGTGCTTCTTGAGTGAATTTGCGTAAGTATGGAATGAACCGTCTGTTCCAAAATGCTTTAATTCTCCTCCAGACGTAGAAATAAAAGCAAAATGCTCCTGAGCTTCACCGGGAAAGGGATATTTGGACAAGAAGTAGAGTAAATTTATCTTTTTCTTGGCCTCGACATTTTGTGTTAGTAACATGGGCCCGTGGTGGTGAGAAATGCACAGGGAGAGATGAGTTTGAGAGTTATGATCTGCTATCCAGGTGCAGGGGGATTCTTGTGGGTTCGAGGCCTGAGATTTACTATACCCTCAGATTGGAAATCACATCTCACATATTTGCACATAAGTCTTTTAGCTTGTAGAGATGTCACTGAGTGAGCTGGTTTGTGTCCAGTCTTGGGCTTCCGGTCATTTTCAATTTCTGAATGCCTTAAAGAAATGAGCTGAGATCATTTAAGGTGGATGATGTCAAATTTACTCACTGTCCGCCAAACTTAGAATTGACTTGCATCTTCCCATGCCAAGATACATTAGTCAAAATATGCTTTGACATCTTTGTCAAAAATCAAATCATAGTTTGCACCTGGCAAGCAGGGAGATATACATTGTAGATATGAAGTGCTGAGGAATTTGTGTTCTGTGGGTATATTGTTCTGAAAAACTGTGTGAAAGATGGGATGGGGGGTTGGGGTTCTTTACCTATTCCTTCAAACTAATCGCTTCCTCGTTCTTCAAAAAATATGTGTTTCTTTCACTGCCGATGCTTCTCTGTTTTTATTGCAGCTACAATAATGGATATGAGACGGAGTAAGGAGAATTTCTCTCAAGGAAGCCTGTTTTGACAGTTTGAACAATCCCTAACCGAACTTACTGCACTTATTCTTAACATTGTATTTTCCCTCACAAGCTTGGTATTAACTCCAGTATTGGTGTGTGTGTGTGATCTGCTAACGGCTATCTCTCTAGATAGATGTGTGACTCATCACTACAGAAAATTTGATAAAGCCACCAAAAATCAAAGTTCAAATTTATTTACTTTTAAATGCTCCAGTCTGAATTTCCAGTGATTCCAAATTTTGCCCCCACTCATTTGTAAAACCCCTGACAGAAATAATAAGAATGCCAGCCACCAGATAAAACACAATTTTGAAATTTTATTGCATTTGAAGTTAAAGGACAAGTTCACCTTCATAAACATAAGGATTGAGAAAATGCAGCAATATTAGTAGAACACATCAGTGAAAGTTTGAGGAAAATTGGACAATTGATGCAAAAGTTATGAATTTCTAAAATTTTTGTGTTGGAACTGCTGGACGAGGAGACTACTACAGCTTGTGATGTCATATGAGTACAACAGTATAAAGAAAATGTAAAGAAAATTCAACATATTTTCATTTTTTTCGCATAATAAAAGAGCATTTGACTTGCCTCTTTGGAAAGGTAGGGGGAATAATATTACCCATGACATGTCGGTAACGTGTCAAGGGAATGTGTACTTTTTTCAAAAGATGACATTTTGTGAAATTCTCTTTATATTTTCTTTATATTGTTGTACGCATGTGACATCGTACACTGCAGTAGTCTTCTCATCCAGTGGTTACTGCATAAAAACTTCAAAAATTCATAACTTTTGAACAGATTGTCAAATTTTCCTCAAACTTTCAATGATGTGTTCTACTAACATTGCTACATTTTCTCAATCCTTATGTTTATGAAGGTGAACTTGTCCTTTAAGACGTAGTGTTAAAGCGTGCAATAGATTTGCGTTTTAGCCCATTAGATTAAAAACAGCATAGTATCATGCTTCATGAAAGTTCTGAAAAGTTTCAGATTTCCAAACATTTATAAGCTTGGAAATTCTTAAAGGAGGTATCAAACTTAGAATTTCTGAACATTCTTTGACTTTATTTGACTTTATCAAGGCAAAGTGGTGGTGGGTCACATATGCATCCTTAAGAATGTGGTGGAATCAACTCTTATCAAATGATCTTTTGACACCATATTCTCAAGTGCACAGTTTGCTCTTGACTGCACAGAAAAATTTCATGTCACATGCAGAACCTAGGAAACAGGAAGCACTATATTATGACTTGTAACTAACAAGCTGTACTATCTTCTCATATCTTTATAGTCATTACTTTCCATGTTCCTGTACTTTGTCAGACATTTTTTTATGGGTCTTTACCATATGATCGGTAAGGATCTCTACTGTATGTTACTTACATGTAACTGAGTGCTAATTTGTAAAATAACGACTGAAAAATGTGTATCTTTTATTTTCCCAGGAGCTGGTTGCATAGCAATCTTTTCTGTTTGTGTTTATTGCACAATCACAAAGAGCTGGAAGGGCTTCTTGTGAACCAGTACTTAGAGAGAATTTGATCTATTGTCTGCAAGTGTGTGGAAAATTGGTCAAGAACTGTAATATATTCAATTCCTAAAGCATACAGCAGTGGTTTGATACAAGGACATCTGCAGTTGGGGACTCTTTTACTTTATTTTATATTAATTTTTTTTTTTTCGGGGGGGGGGGGGTGGATTTTAGAAATGGTTGTTATTTTGCCTCTTGGGTGCATGGGCTCTGATATTTCATTATTCTTTTTGTAAGATACTTATATATTTAAACTTTTACTGCACTACAAAGTGCATGGACTTAGCATTAGCAGTAAGTTGCAATTATTTATATGCCATTTATCCATCATTAATCCATTATGCCTATGAGATATTATTTAACACCAACTTGCCATAATGAAATAGTGTGCTGTGGTTTCTCACACAAAACGAATTTACTAATCATATTGCTGTCAGATAAATTTGACAAAAGGAAGAGGTATTGTCTATGAAAAGTATAAATATACCTGTATTTCATATGTCTTGCATTTTTCCATTTGTAAATCTTTTAAACATAGCTGTAGATTAGCATTCAAGATGATCTGTTACCTTTTCAGTCACTCAGTATTCTTTCATCCATTTCTTGAAAAGGCAGCTTGGCAACCGCACCGTAGCTTTGGATTAGAGTTGAATGATGTTAGGTTTGAATGAATCTCTTAAAAAAACATCTAGATCTAGGTCAGAAAGAAGAGACTAGATACATTTCTATAGCAATTGTATTCCTTAGTGGTCAGCAATTATGCTTTCAGCTTATCGCGAATTTCATTACCAGTAGATCATACCCACTTTCTCAATTGCCATTTAATTAATCCTTTTGGTAGCCCTGGGCAAACAGGCAAGTAGGCTTGTAGCACCCAGCCTTACAAGGTTATATCAACTACAACCTTCGAAAGAGACAACATTTGGGAACTCAATAGTCAAATTGATATTACTTAGCTGATATACCATGTCATCTGTGTGTGTATAAGTGCTAACAGTTTCTGAGTATTGAATACATAGACTCAGGATGCGTGCAGTTAGTCCACATAATATTCCACATAATATTAATACTCCTCTTCTCTAAATGTGTTGTTGACAGAGGCGCGGGAGGACTACGATCCCTCGGGCCGCACCACGTACAAGGAGGCGTGCCGCATCAACAGCGTCATCCCCGTGTCGTACTTCCTGCGTCACATAGGGGACTCCGAACTGGTCATGAAGCACCATGGTCTGGGCCCAGGGGGCGCCAAAGCGATTGCGATAGCATTAGTGGTAAGTTAACTTCCCAAACTTTGCAGCTTTTTTCCCCTCATCTTTAACATTTTTGAAATTCATGTGAATGGCGTATGATGCACATAAAGTTGCCGCCTTATGTGTTGTTTGTATCGAATGACAAAAGCTCCACTTATTTTCTTCCATTGCAGACCAACACCACGATAGTCAAGCTGAATCTGAGCGATAACTGGTTAGATGCTGAAGGGGGACTCGCAATATCCGACATGCTGAAAGAGAATTGTTACATCGCTGAATTAGTGAGTACATTTACCTCTCTTCAAAGTTGTGTCTTTCTCTACTTAGTGGCATTCCTTAATAGTTTGAGTGTTGCATCACTATTCAACTGATATGAAATGCTGGCAGTTGTGTACTGTAAAACAAGGAATGTTCGTGTGCATTTTAATTTCGTGAATTTTGCTAGAGCCAAGATTCGCGAAATTAAAATGCACATGAAAGTTCTTGTCTACACTATACGCATTGAATGTTAGAGGCAACTCGTGAAAATTTCATGCCGCAAAAAAGGCCTTCGCCTCCAATTCGCTGAGAAAATGTCCCGTTTTACAGTATATAAATGCCATGTGTTACCAAAAGAAGAGAAATCAAGAGGAGGCTACTTTTGGAAAACATTCTATTTATCAAAACCATGTATCAGTAACCATAAGCATTTATGTTGAAATATTTTAGAGTAAAGTTTTGTAGAGAAGAGTGCAAGCTTTGATATGATGGAAATTTTATGACAAAGCTACAGCTATGATGCTGTCAAGATACTTTCAATTTTTTAATGGGCTTGTGTGAGGTTGTGCATTAGAGTAAAATGTACGAAGTAGGCAAGCCATTGATTGAGCCGGGCATGCTACATTGGCACATAAAGAGATAATGTTAATGATAATAGTAATTATAGTAATAATAATGATAATGATAATGATATTGATATTGGTATTGATATTGATATTGATATTGATTTTGATTTTGATTTTGATATTGATATTGATAATAATGATAATAATAATACATTTTATAAAGCACATAACAAGCACACATGCTTCTCTATGCACTAAAATTCTCTAATAGAGAATTATGTGTGTAAATGAAGCCTATACTTAATGGCACCTAATCACTATTAAAGAAATAAAAAATAGAAGAAAAATGGAGGCAATATGTGTAAGTGATATCTTGACAGTGACAATAGCATTTGATGATTGATGAGCAAAAAGATGAGGGCAGGTGGCTTTTTTGCATTTAGCTCACCAGTTTGAAGCATTCATTGCACAGTCTTTGTCAGCGGGAGGGTCAAGGCTTTTCTGTATTCCAACCTGTCTAGGTGATGGATAGAGGGGGGTCTATCGGGGTATTGAACCTTGAATATTTAATGTGAATTTAAGAATGGATACACATTTGTTCTCTGCTTGTGAGTCAATATATATAAAGTGACTTTGCTAAAGATCATGATCAGCAGATATTCCAGTAGCTAGAAGTACTTCTATGATGTTTTCTGACACTGTGATTTTTTTTTTCTTGGAGGGGAGGGGTGAGCAGGGTAGCAGGTAGAGGAGTAAGCTGAGACATGTTTGTTTGATTGTCTGTTTGGTTGTGAAATCTTCTGTTTCTGTGATCATTGTGGAATATAGCAGACGTAAATAAGTATTAACATGTGTTAACAGAAAATAGAAAAAGGTATTTCATTTTTTATTCATGACATGGATTGTCCTTGATGTAAAGGGCCAAAGAATATATTCACAAGTTAAATAAGTCACTGACCTTGCCTTGAAATGAAGAGTCAAGTTATTATATTTTGCGGGGGGGGGGGGTGGGGGTGGAGGGGCTGCAAAACTATGATGAATAGATATGAAAGAGGCCAAACATATGATTCACTTTTGTGATCGTAGGTCAAAATAATGGTTTAAAATTTAAATGAATTTTGTCTCTTGTCAGATTTCAATTGAGAATAATTCATGATCCAATTAGATTTGTAAGATATCGAAATCAGTCATAGAGCATAATTTCCAATGTCGTTACCTGACAACATTTTAAAAAATACCAGGTGTATTGTTAAGAAATGAGCGATGATAATCAGAACCAGTG
This sequence comes from Diadema antillarum, assembly GCF_040938485.1. Lineage (NCBI taxonomy): Eukaryota > Metazoa > Echinodermata > Echinoidea > Diadematoida > Diadematidae > Diadema > Diadema antillarum. The sequence goes on along the minus strand of NW_027272134.1, from coordinate 711,628 downwards.
AATTTGTCTTCACGCAGAACAATTAAAGCTTGAGCACATCCCTGTGAAGATGGCTTACGGAGATCATTATCAGCCACTATTAAATACGATCTATTGTAACAATTGCAATTTTTGTTGTTGTTCTACAGGATTTATCAGAAAACCGTCTTGGCGGTCTTGGTGCTGCTGCAGTGGCTGAGATGTTGTTACAGAACAGCACGTTAACACATGTGACATTATCAGGTGAGTGCGCAACATGGCATATTATGTGTTACATTCATTTTCAGAGCTATGCAAGTCATGTTCAGTCGTATCAAAATGGAAATCATACATTCATACCAATCTAAAAAAAAAAATCATGCTTTATTTGTATGTGTGAATGTGTCAGATTGGCTGACTTGAATTTTGATGTCATATTTATGTTATAGGCATTTGTGTGTGTCAGTGTGTGTATGTGTGTGTGTGTGTGTTTATGTGTATGATGACCATTATATTGGATGCATTGATCACTGCACACACTCAGTACTTACTGTAAATCGGTACAAGTGAGAAAATGATGTCAAAATATTCTGAGAATGAGTAATATTTGTGTCACAGAGAATGAGTAAGTATAATTGTCACAAACCTGTGATTTCTGGGTCATATGATAATAAAGAACAGTACTTATTACCACCACTTTCCATCTCAAATTGGTGCAGGGGAATGATGTCTAAAATTGATCGTGTAAGAGACATATCTAGTGACAAAAAGGAATATTGCATTGTAGTCGGCATTACCTAATGTGCCGAATGTGTAGCATATTTTGTGATGTTTGTATTTTCCCTTCATGAAACCAACTACAAGGCAAACTATGTAATCCCCCAGTGCAAGACTGCAAGCTAAGCGTGTAGTTCTTGCCTGTGCAATTCACAAGCAGTAGCCAGCAACCCTAGTTATATGCATACTATCAGAGCTACCAAGTCTCACGCATTCTGCGTGAGACTCAAGCATTTAGGGTCCGTCTCACGATCTCACGCATGGCACCCATTTTTCTCACGCATTGGGAGCATAGCTTAAAGGATTAAAGTGAGAGTTGCAATTGAAGGCATATTTCCCTTTTGTCTTTCAAAATAAGTACAAAATAGTCACTTATGTACAATGTATGCACCAGCTTGCACCATAAAGAGCAAAAAATTGAAAAAGCTCCCTACCGTGGGAGGGCAGACACCCCCCTCCCACACCCTCCCCTCGCTCAGTCGCTTCGCTCTCTCTCTCACACACATGCGTGCGCGCCGAGATGCCAAGTCATGAAAATCTCACTCATGAAAATTTTTGTCCTCGCCGAACAAGTTCGAGCAGGGGACTATGAAACGGGCTCCGTACGTGTGTGTGTCCGTGTGTCCGTCTGTCCGTGTGTGTGTCCATGTGTGATCAAAATCTTCAATTTGCTACTTCTCTGTCATTTATGAGCCAATTTTGATTCTGTTTGCTTTATATGATAGCACTACATGGGAGCTTTGAAACTTCTACACAGAATTTCAGTTGTGACCTTTGACCTTGACCTTTGACCTATATTGTACATTTTGCTACAAAATGCTACTCCTTCGCCATTTCTAACCTGATTTCGATTCCGTTTGCTTTATGTGATGGCACTAGGTGAGGGCTTCAAAACTTGTACACAGAATTTTGACCTTTGACTTCTTTGACCTTTGACCTTGATTTTTGACCCATATTGTACATTTTGCTACAAAATGCTACTCCTTCGCCATTTCTAACCTGATTTCGATTCCGTTTGCTTTATGTGATGGCACTAGGTGAGGGCTTCAAAACTTCTACACAGAATTTTGACCTTTGACTTCTTTGACCTTTGACCTTGATTTTTGACCTATATTGTACATTTTGCTACAAAATGCTACTTCCGGCGGGGACATATATTACGCACCGCGTAATTTCTACTTTTCCTTGTTTGAACTTGGCATCTATGTACTATCTGTATGGTTCTCGATCACATAACCGCTCGCAAATTTGTCTTTAAGTCCTGGTTTGCGCAGGAAAAAATGCAAAAGAAATGGCATATTATGTGCATGCGGTATTCTGATCTAAATGGTGTACACCATTGCTATACATCAGTGTAGTGCATCTGCATGCCCCCTTGTTTTTTCTCTTCTTTTTTCTTTTGTGTGTGATCCTATCAGATTTTTCTTTAAGTACAGCTTGTACATCCAGGGTTGGGAGATTATCCCCTCTTACAGCTATTCATACCAGAGACTAGGCTGATCTTATAGCCTTGCCCTTATATACAGTCTCTTATTCTCTCAATGAACCTTCCCCACCCAGACTCTAACACTCAACACAAAGGGTAGTAATCATTAGGTTCTTTGGAGAACAGTCTACTTGACAAATTCTCATCAAAGTAATAGAAACCAATAGCGACAAAAATGTTTTGGAGAGAAGTTCATGAATGGTGCCAACATTTCATTACGCATTTAAAACAACCAGATACAGAATATTCCAGCCAGAGTTATGGTGGTATGCAGTGTATTTGTCCAAAAGATGTACCCCGAGTGGTTATCTCTTGTATTTCAACCTAAGTTGTGGCTAATTTCTCTACCGCACAGAGTCACTGTGGTTTGGGAATTCAAATGATTCTGCTAGCTGTATTCCACATTCTGTATTAGGAGTGGTTGTAGTGTGCACAGTGTAGAGGAATTTTTAGTCTCTCTCTCCCACCCTCCCCCCCCCCCCACCCCTTTACCATTCATCTACTGGCACCTTAATCTGGCTTAGATCCTCTTTGTAAATACATCAAGTGAAAGATAGGTTTCAGGAAGGGGTAAGAAACAGATAAAGAGTACTCCACTTATCTCTGTACAAGCATTAGGCGGATTAAAAGGGGTGTGATCAGTGTGATTTTACCCCCATGTTTGCCCACTATCCAAGTGCTTCAGTGTTGCCAAAAAGCCGGACCTTTAACTCTGCAATCATGAGTTTTAAGTTAAGATATAATTTGGTAGACTGGGGAAGTTTGTTATCGTTGATGTTGTTGCCTCAGAAGTTTGGATTGCACATTTGATTGCTTTGATTTTAACTTATGAAATTTGATTGCATGTGGGTATAATGTATGTATTTGAGTACAATTATCAAACTATTGAAGTTAATGAGACAGTTAAGACATGACTGTGATGTACATTTCCACCCAATATAGTTGTACCATAATTCACGAGGTTTCAGTGAGAAAAACATTCAACACCCCAAATAAAACAAACAAACAAACAAACAAACAAACAAACAAACAAACAAACAAACAAACATATAGACCCAAGTCACCGGTGTTAGTAAAACTAACAAGTCATAAATGAAGTGAAAATTCCGATAACATTCTCATTGACAGTGTCAAAAAAAAAGAAAAATATGTGTATGATATGCTTTGTTACTTCATATTCATATTATAACAGTCTTCCACCTTTCAGTGTGCTATTCATTTTTGTACGATTCCCTTCAGTATATAAGTTCCTGGCTATAATCCAGTAATCATTTGTGTATAAATACATGTATGTACCAGTAGTCTCAGAGTCATGTAGCTTGTCCCATTGCTTCTCCTTCAAAAATGTAAATTCACACATTCATGGCATACCCTGAGACAGACATTGGTTTTGTTCAGACTTATAAACTAACTATTCAGATGTTATCTCTAACACATATGATCTTTGCGGCTATGTATTGTATAGCTTTTAGAAGAGGATTACATCTTTTGATGAATATAATCATTTTGTTTGGTGATGCTTTAAAGTTGTATTAAATAAATGAGGCACAATTCTGTTGTCCCTTGGGCCGGGAGATATTGATTTCATTCAAAGTACAGACACTGTCTGTAGCAGTAATGTGTCCACAGCCCCTGTTTGAAGTCATTTCTTAATCTATCAAAGCAAAGGGCAATTGAAGACATTTTGCCATGCTGACGTGTTTACTCATACGCCATCATTCTTGCTGTCTGTCTCAAAAAAAAAGAAAAAAAAAGAGAGAGAGAAAAAAAAAAGGTTGCTGTGTGCATCCAGCTGAATAGAAAATGCTTAGTATTGATTACTTGTGGTGTTATGAGATAGGGAGGTTAGTGAGAAGCAGCTGCTTGTCTTTATGAAGTATTGATCCAGGGGGAAATGTAGGCTACCTAATCTCATTGATTCATGGTGTGTGTCCCCCCCCCCCCCCCCACCAACCCCTCGATCCTTACAATGAGGGGTGAGATGCGGTGAGAATAGCCTTTTGAGTAAGTGCTAGTAAGTGAGCATAATATGTGTGAGATTATTAATGTGTTCAAAAAGTCTGCAAGAAGTGCATATGGCTCGTGATATACTACGCTATTATGTTATCTAAATGTGCACTGTTAGGTTTTTAGCTGTTTTGTACTTGTATATGATAGCAAGCTGTTGTGTTTTTGTGTTTGTTTGTTTGTGTGTGTGTGTGTGTGTGTGTGTGTGTGTGTGTGTGTGTGTGTGTGTGTATGTGTGTATGTGAGTGGTTACTGTGTGCTTTTCGTCAATTTTGTTTATGTTTCTTTTTTTCCTCTCATCTAGGAAATGGTTTTGATGACAGGACAGCTGAACGGTTTGCAGAAGTTATTCTTGTAAGTCTATGTTTCACGAGGCTGCCATTCCAGAACTTGTGTTTTGGCGCCCTCATTTTGCAGTCACATATTTGCTCACATATCGTACAATATACGACACATGGATGTTTCGAAGTAGAAATCTGTCATAAATCAAGTATGATGAATGTATTTTGAAGATAAATACCAGACACAGAGATTTGTTTTTGATTTATTCTATGTGTATCTACCACTCTTATCTGTAACTTTTAGTTAGAGTTGTGCTATTTCCTTAGAGGTCTTTGTCTCAACAGTTTTGGTCCTCAGGTGTATTCTCGTTGCATTTCTATCTCATGTTCTCTGAATAGAATGTGATTATCTATGTATCCTACAAAATCATACATGTTTGAACAAAGTGCCCTTAGTGTCCAACACTAAGCATTAAATGATACAATTTAGTTAGTATGGTGCCGGACACATGTTAGTTACTGGGTTAGTTTGCAGATGTTTGAGTTATGGAGTCCGAGAAATGTCTAAATGAGCGTTTCTATTTCAGAATGGAGGGGAATCCTGTCATTGTTTATATTCCATTTCCATCTTCATTTGAAACTCTTCCATCGTCCGTCCATTCATCCAGAGTAACAAAAAGCTGGAATACCTGAACCTGAGTCACAATGACTTTAGCGAGTTGGCGGGGACGATTCTCGGCCCGGCAATAGAGGAGAACATCAACCTTAGGCATCTAGATCTCAGCTGGAATCACATCCGGAGGAAAGGAGCGCTAGCAATAGCCAAGGGTGTCATGGTAAGTCTGCCATATATTTAATAGCGTCCTCCTCTTTGTCTGTTTTGTTATGCATCCGCCACGAAGTGGTGCCGGAGGCATTATGTTTTCGGGTTGTCCGTCCGTCCTTCCGTCCGTCCGTAATGAATTTTGTGGCAAGCGTAACTAAAAAACCTTTAGAGGTATCCTAATGAAACTTGGCACGTATGTGTATTAGGGGGTGAAGTTGTGCCTATCAACTTTTGGGTGCACATGCTCAAGGTCAAAGGTCAAAAGGTCATGGTCAAATACATAAAATTTCACTATTTCCTCCATATCTATGCATTGCCTGAAGATATTTTCTTGAAACTTAGTGTATACATGTATTACCCAATTAAGATTCTCTGGTGAAAGTTTGGGGTCATGAGGTCAAAGGTCAAAGGTCAAAAGGTCAAGTAAAAATATTAAAATTTCACTTTTTTCCTCTGTACCTTGGAAATTGTTCAAGGTATCTTCACGGAACATAGTATGTATACATGTACTGACTGGCAGTGATTATCTAGAGAATTTAGGGTTCATGAGGTCAAAGGTCAGGGGTCAAAGGTCAAGGGCAACACTTTAACATTTACTATTTCCCTCATATTTATGCATTGCCAGCAGGATTATTTTTTTTACACTTGGTGTATGCATGTATAACCCAATAGAGATTCTCTGTTAAGTTTTTTTTTCTTTTTTTTTCTCAAAGGTCAAAAGGTCAAAGATCAAGTGAAAGTGCTCCATATCTAGGAAATGATTCAAGTTATCTTGAAACTTACTACATATTTATGCATGTTCTGCCTGACAGTGATTATCTTAATATGAATTTAAGGATGAAAATGGCAACAATTTACTATTCAATACAGAAATTGCACTTTTTCTCCATACCTTGAAAATTACTCAGTGCATAAACTTATGAATGGATCAAAGTCAAGTTAAAGTTCTTAAATCTCCAAATACATGCTCTCCTATTCATCCAATTAAACCTAGGTCAAGGAAAGTGAACATTCAACACATTTGTGACAAACTTGTCATTTTAATATTTTGCCAATTTTGTGAAAATGTAATCACACATTGTCCACATGTACTATAGACCTATTAGGAGAACCATGCATTATGGCGGAGGCGTACCAGTCGCCATAGCGACATTTCTAGTTTTTGATGTCTTTTGTTGATCAAGGCATGTGATGCCGTAGAACTTCCTTACACTGTGACACAAGGCATTTGATTATGATATTATTTCCTTCATGTTTTATTATGGCCATATTTGCATCTTTATATGCAATATTTTTTTCTTCTCATTCATTTTTTGTTGGATGATTTTTATATTGATATTGAGTAATATACTTTCTTTATGTTTGAGTATTTTTAATTGAATGCAATTCACTTAGATAAGATTGGCAAGGAGATTGTTAAACGATGGCGCTTGGTTCATTGTATCAACCTTTTCCAGTTACATGTCACAATGTTATACCAATTGAATATTTCAGCTATAAATGCAATTGTACTGTGATTGTAGCAAATGATATGAACCTCTTCACACGCACATACACAAACTGCATTTTTGATACTGAGAAATTCTGCAGGGCTGATCTTCAAACATTTGAAACAGGCTAGATATGATATATTTTGAATCATGGAAAAAGGAATGTTTGGATTGTATGCCATCATCGCATCTGTTGTGTGTTTTCATATCTTCAGAATAACATTGGTCTTCGTAAGATAAACTTGTCATGGAATGGCTTCAGTGTGGACGGAGCACAGGCCTTGGGTGAGGCACTCAAGTCCAACAGCAATCTTGAGGAGCTAGACGTTACGTGAGTCTTTGGTTACCATGGCAATACCATACTGTATGTGTCATTACTGCACATTACACACATACACACACACACACACACACACACACACACACACACACACTGTACACACACACATGCACACACACGTGTCATTACTGCACATTACATACATACACACACACACACACACACACACACACACACACACACTGTACACACACACATGCACACACATCTAAACACACATAAAAAGCAAACCATGCAGAAGAAAATGTTTGTGTTGTCTTCTGTTTCCCAAAGTTGTTAGAGATTTTCTTTGGTTGTTTAAACCCCAGAATGTTTTAAAGAAATTGTACAAGTTCTGCTTTGAAGCTGAACAGTGAAACCCTGTTATAACGAGTTCACTTAGAACGAGGTGATTGCATCAGTCCCATTTTTCATTAGGCCCTACATATAAACATATGGCAGAACAGACTAGTTACAACAAATTCAGTTATAATGAAATCCTGGTTACAACATGGATTGGTGTATCATGATAAAGAAAAACATAAGCAATTTGATTGGAAACATTGGGGTTCCATTTCTTGACCTGTCGCTTTCAAACACATGACAAATGAAAATTGAAAACTGAATTCACGCTATCCTTGTATTCTCTTTCACCTTCTGCAGAGTCTGTGCTGAAGACATAGCATGTGCGTTACTGTATGTGCATAATCGTGTGCATTGTAGCGATTCGCATACTTCTCTATACCAATCATCTGAATTAAAGGGATAGTACAGTATTGGTTGAGATGAGAATTGGGCTTTTAAATTTTTGCAAGATACCAAGAAAACACTTATAACATAGTACAAAGGATACCATTTTAATAGGAATTCAACGTTTATTTGATGAAAATCAGGTTTTGAATAACTGAAACATTCAAAAACAAAGTGAAACAAAGCGATCGTTACAAAGTGTGGGTCCCACACTTTATTAGAATCGATCTTTTTGGATATCTCAGCTATTTCAAAACCAATTTTTATCAAATAAATGTTGAATTCCTCAATGAATTGCATGCTCTTTCATATTTTATATGACATTTCTCATTATCTCACCTTAAAATATTAGAAACCTGAAATTAGGTCTCAACCAGAACTGTATGATCCCTTTAAGCGTCAAGAGGAAACAAACGAGCTAGATTCAGTTGTCCCGTCTTTATCCCTCTTTGTCCTCCCATTGTCAGTGTCTCATTCTCAACCCGTTCTGATGCAAACAACATGAAAGATTACAGCCGAAATAATTCATGAAATCATCGCAATCCTGCTGGGCAACAAGGGTTTAAAATACCCGTGGGATACGTAAAGATTAAAGCTGAAATAATTCATAAAATCATTGTGATCCCGCTGAGTGTGAGCAGTGTAAAATCATAGGTTGAATAATGCATGTTACTCTTCTTGCGCCCATGTTCAGAGAAAAATAAATGCATGTAAATACAATCTAATTTTGTTCATTAAAATTTTATGCTGTTTTTCACAAGTGGAAATTTTCATTCTTTCAGAATGGTTCAATATACGAGGAAGAGATAGGTAGATTGAAAGGATCACAAATTTGACCCTGCTGTGTACTTTTCAGGCCGCATGTTTAACACATGGGAGGAGATTCTCGGAAGGAAAATAAAGAATGCATTTTCAACCCCATTTTATTATTTTTATGCCTCCGCCAACGAAGTGGCCGGAGGCATTATGTTTTCGGGTCGTCCGTCCGTACGTACGTATGTCCGTCCCGTTTTGTTTTTGTCGATATCTCAAGAACCGTGTGGTGGTTTTACATCAAACTTGGTATGAGGGTATATCCTGGGGGGATAATACTTTGTTCGGATTTTAGGGTCACGGGGTCAAAGGTCAAAGGTCACAGGTTATTTTGTGAAAAAAAAAGGTTGAAAATTCATGTTTTTCTCCATATCTCGCAAATGGTTCAAGGTATCTTCATGGAACTTAGTATATATGCTTGTTCCAATGGGCAGTGATTATCTAGGGAAGTTGGGGGTCATGGTTCAAAGGTCAAGGTCAACTCCTCAAAATATCACTACTTTCCTTATATTTATGCAATGCCTGAAGGTTTTTTTTTTTCTTAACTTGATGTATACATGTATTACCCAATATATATTCTGTGGGAAGTTTCTTGCCAAAAGGTCAAAGGTCAAGTGAAAGTGCTGAATTGCACTTTTTCTTCCATATCTCAAAAGTAACTCAAGGTATCATCATGAAACTTACATATTTATGCATGTTCAACCTAACAGTGATTCTCTTTGGAACTGTGAGGTCAAAGGTCAAAAGCCAGGTTTAGATAATGCTATTTTCCCATTTGATACTGAAATTATACTTTTTCTCAATACCTTGAAAATTACTCAATGCATAAACTTATAAAAGGGTCAAAAGTCAAGTAAAAATCATCAGTTCCCCAAATACCTGCACTCTGACATTTTAATCATTCATCCAATTGAACCTAGTTCTAGGAAAGTGAACATTCAGCACATTTGTGTCAAACTTGTCATTTTAATATTTTGCCAATTGTGTGAAACTGTCATCACACATTGTCAAGACATTGTACTATAGACCTATTAGGAGAACCATGCATTATGGCGGAGGCATATCAGTCGCCGTAGCGATATATCTAGTTTTCTGCATCAAATCACAAATGATTCCTTTGTATTTTTTCTCAGTAATAATGATCCATATACTTGTGTAATAACAACGCAAAGACTGCCCATAGGTTTGATTGATTGGTGAGTGACTTCATGCTTATGTTTTTCTTTGTTTTGAGTGCGTATGGTTATAACGTGGTAATATCACGGTCCCACAGACCTCGTTTTTACAGGGTTTCGCTGTAATGTGCATTATTAAACTGTTGCAAATATCTACTTATTCTCCCATAGACATCAACTTTGTGCATCCCCAAAATCATTGAAAGAGGGGTTAGTTTGTGGCATGTATGAATTTGTGAAATGTTCCTGCATTTTTTGATACTGGTACCTTCTCAATGGCTGATTCTCGCTCTTCCACATGACAGGAATAACAGAATTTCAGCAGAAGGGGCTGTACTACTGGGTAAGGGCATGACCGTCAACGAAAGCCTAAAAGTACTGAAGGTAAGATCAATTCAGTCATTCATGGGAATGCGCGTGATGTGATTGCAACACAGAATGAGGTATATCCGTAATTGACAGAAGAATATGTGAGTGTGTGTATGTGTGTGAATATAAAGGTTTCTCCTGGATGAAGTGAATGTGTGTGTGAATGCAACACTAATTAAAGATTACTCTTTATAGAGAAAGAATGTATAGGTGAATGCAATACTAATTACGCTATATCGTGAACAAAGAGAATGTGTGTGCGAATGCAACACTAAAAAACGTTGATACAGGATGGAGTGAATGTGTGTGTGTGAATGCAATGCTAATTATGGTTTTCCTGAGTAGACAGCTCGTTAATATAAAAAACAAGATGGTAGTAAATCCAGGTCAAAAAGAATGTTTTCTGAAAAAGATAAGTTATAAGTTTAAATGATACCCAAGGCAAAATAGAATTAATGCTTATTTGAATAAGTGAATTGTTACTGGTATTGTGAATGGGACTTTCTGAGTGGGCTGGAGCAGTTTTACAATTTTAGTTGTCATAGCAACCATTTCTTGAGATCAGAAGGGAAACACAGGTCTACCAATATTGATTGGAAGTAACTTTGCTCAAATTTGACATCATTCTAATCCTGAATACATGGACTATTTGTGCTTTGATACCCATATCATTCCTTAGATAACATGTGGTAATATTTGTAAAGGGATTCTGCTTATGATTGAAAATGCACGTTGTAGATAGTATATTTCTCACAGGCTTTATTCACCGTCTATCCAGTACATCATAGCCTTTGTTAGTGCATTGCTATTTTCTGTAAATAGAATCGCTTTTGTCAATTGGACAATATTAATGAATGCTGATGATATTGTCCTCGATGTGCAGTACAGCTACTTAGCTGGCCGTTATCGAGTGATTGAGCAAATTAAAAGTAATGAGAGGGGTGCTTCTGCGCTGACATCAAAATATCAATTTTTCTGTCATTCTCATTTGCCGATGGCATTTATTGATTTTCAATATGACCAGCATGATTCTGCTGTGTGCATGCTATTCACAAATTTCTATTGCAGAAAATTATTGCATATGATGACTTATTGTTAATGTGGTGCATTTTACCTATTGGAAGTAGGATTTTATCTCTGGGTTGCACTTTATTGGATTGATTGGGTTTTAATATGCGATTGTTATTGACTCCCATAAAACTTCTTTTTTGCATACTTCTTTGTGTGACACGAGCATTTTCATATGTTTTGTTTCATCAGATGGGCAACAACCCTATGCAAACTGCAGGCTGCTATGGAATCGTCAAGGCAATAAAGGAAAATTCCAACACGCAGATGTTAGAGGTTGACTTTGCAGTAAGTTATCTGTTTACTGTGATGTTAAGATTTCTTAATTTGTTTATTTTTTCCCATCAGCAGGTTACTCTTGAAGCACTATGACAGTCACTATCCAATCAGTATATACAATATATTAGTATGATACATGCTCCATATAAATGTGTCCATATCTTCATATATATATATATATATATATATATATATATATATATATATATGTATATATATATGTTCATAATATATTGATAATTGTATCTATTTACCAAGAGATCAAGAGAGAGAGGGTATAAGAATGGCATGCCAAATCATAACACAAAAGAGACAAAACAGAAACAAAACAACTCCCAACATTCATAGAAGTATACTGTGAACCGAAAAACTTGTTGCAGTCGAATTGCGGGCATCATCGCCTCCGAATTGTTTCCCCTCCCCACTTCACCGCGACCATCCAGAGCATCCAGGTGAACAAGGACTTTGAGGAGCTGCAGAACGAGATGAAGGAGCTGAGGCCGGACTTTAAGATCAAGCACGGTGGCATGAAGGAGGAGGTGAAACCCAAGCAGCGCCTCAACCCCATGGTCAAGCTCCAGCGCTACATCCAGAAGAACAACCTCCGCCTCGTCGACTTCTTCAACAAGTTCGACAAGGACGGCAGCATGAGTGTCACCTACGACGAGTTTGAGGAGGGCCTCAAGGTGCGTAGTCTTGGTTCTTGACCGATCATAGTACATGCCTTTCCTTTTTTGTTCTTGGTGTGCTCGTGAAAAGAATTTGTGCAGTTGTGGAAGAAGGTACTGCATTTGACTGACCCAACGCAGTTGAGTGATATAGTTTTCAAGGAGATTAAATGAAACAATTTAAGAACTACTGATTCAAGAAAGAATTTAAAAAACCAACCAACAGGAATTTTAAAAAGTAGATGTAATCAGTGTTTGCTCAAAGAACAGCACTTTTTTAATGCGGACAGGGGATGCAAAATTTATGAGATTAGGGGAAAATTTGAGAGTTGTATTGTGTGTTATTGTTTGTGTTTTTTTGTTTGTATGTGTGAATGTGTGTGTGTGTGTGTGTGTGTGTTATTGTTTTGTGTGTTATTGTTTGTGTTTGTGTGTGTGTGTGTGTGTGTGTGTGTGTGTTTTGTGTGTGTGAAGGGTGAAGTGATGTAGGAAATTGCAATGGCATTTATTGTAGCTAAATAAATTGTAAGGTCAGATTGATTTGAGTAGTGCTGTATTAATGAGTACAAGCTTATGCAATTAGTTTGATTTGTTTTGTTTTGTTTTTAATGTAACAGGAGAGTGGTATAGACCTTACTGATGATGACATTGCCTATTTGATAAGTGAGCTGGACAAAGACGGAGATGGAGAAATCAACTACAGGTACAGAAAACAAGCTTTTCCCCACATTCTTTTTAAGGTTGACCTCCTGAAATTTGCCACATATTCATGAGACATGTAATTTCAAATTTGCATTCTTCCTCATGTCTGTTGCCTTAATCCTTTTTCAGGTTTTGACCTATATTTTTGTCACCAAGTTGAAGGTGCTAGAGATTTTTTGTTTTGTTTTTCAACATTTTCATTTATTTGCACTTGGTTTCGTTATCAAAAGTTTTTGTTTTTGTGTTTTCCATCAGCAGATTTTTTTTTTGAATGTCAAAAAGGATTGCCAACAATTTAGATTGATTCAGAGTGGACATATACTGTGTTTTGTTTTACAGTCTCGAACACTTACAGGGTCTAGAAGCATAACACTTTGCCATGAAGTGTCAATAAAACTCACTTATTTTCTATTCTGAGAGGACTATTCAAAATTGATGTTTAAATGGAATATTTTTAATTGATTGTTGTGTATACTTGTATCTGACTGCTGAATTTTTAATGTTTTGGGGCCCATCCACAGTATACACTAGCTTTCATATGCATGAACATTATATCCTGAGTTCATATTCAATTATATATAATTCAACAAAATTGAAAGCTGATATTTCCTGGCTGTAGTAGTATTGTCATAGAGCCTTTCACAGCTTCATAAAAAAAGAAATGTGTGACATATTATATCACAGAACACATGTGGCTTCAGCAGTTTTACAAACAAGCAGCTGTCTTCAACACATGATAATGATATATTCTGTTCTACAAACAAAACACTCTGCTTCATTCTGTGCGACTAGATCTGAACTATATATGTCCACATCTAATCTAACAGTGGACATGAGCAACCCAAACTGAAGGAAAAACACATTATCATCAGACCAGCAATAACCACTGCTGAAAAGAGAGCAATATATAGATACTTACAGCAATTCAATATATCCATAACAAATAGATGACTTTTATCCTGTCATTTTGCTTGCTTATACAATCAATATTTAATCTAATGACCCATGACTTCCTTCTGAATTAGGCCCGATAAAGAAACATGTAATCCTACAGGTGTAAATGCAGTTGAATATTTGTCATGTGCTGCTATATACTCAAGATGTTGTATCATTGTCCATACATGGTTTACATTATATTATTCAATGTCCTGCTATCTAAACAATACTGCATGATGACTACTAAATAATGTATACGAGGTATATTTTGCAGAGTTTTTGAGGTTTGCTAATTTCATGAATTGGCTTATAAATTTGCAAGATTAACAACTCACACAAATGTTGCCTGCTGCACCACAAAGGTACTGTATTTACTCTCCAAAGTTAAAAATCTCAAAATTTTCTTTTGTAAAGAGATAATGTACTTATTTCTCTTCTTGTCTCCATCACAAACTCAACTACTTGTGAAATTGTGTTCACAAGTTCGAATTGGAAACATTTTATTCCTGCGAAATATATGGCGTATACATTAATGCACAGTTGCCCTTCCCTCATAAATTTTATGAAACCCTGGCAATACATATATCCAGCAGATGATGTCCTCAATATTAGAGGAATGCAAAGTGATGTCCCTTTCCTTGGCCATATCCAGTAACTAATTCAAATGTGAGAGCTTTCTCCAATGTCAGGGCGTTTGCATATGTTGCATTATTATTTTTTAGTCCCTTGTAGACATACCTTGGTGTGATTATTTAATTTAATGGCATTTAATTGGTTGGAACAATCAGATTGTACTTTGTTGTGATTGATTTCAAAATGCGTGTATGATTAGATTTTTTAGAAACAATTCTTGGTAGACAGGTTTAATTAAATGTAATGATTAGACAAAGATCCCTTAATGCAAAGGCATTAATTTTGAATATGAAAGTAACCTTTGCTCATGAACACTTTTATGATAATTATGGTGGCCCTCAAAATTTTGAATGAAGTTCATGAAATCACATTTACGTGACTTTATGGGTGGCTGACTTGAAGTGTTAATTTGTGCTCATCAGTAGCACAGATTAAACCAAATCAGCAGATATGTGTCTGCCAGATCCTGAAATGCTATTTTTTGAGCAAATTTGCAGCATGTATGTTATTGCCCCTGTCTATACCGCAAAGAAGGCATGTACTACCAGTAATACCAGTATGTTGTCCAGCACGATTGTTCCCATATTTTGTGATGTACAATGTACCTGTAAAGTGTCTATTATCTGTTGAGTGTGACCATGTACTGTGTATTGTTGTCAATGTGCATGTCCACACAGTGTCCTCCTTGTGTATATGCAACACGTTCGAGCCACATGAATCCTTCTTCCCCCAACCATCACATACCCCGCCCCCAAACACCAATCTCCTGAGTGGTAAGTGATGATGGCAGTGCCCTGCCACGCCCCTCCCTACTCCTCCCCCCTCCCAGGGGGGAAGAGACTTGTTTGTTTACTGTGTGCGTCCTCTCTTCTGTACATCGTCTTCTACTTCTGGGGCCTGACATTCCTTCTGTTGCATGCTGGAGTGCCGTCTAATATTCATTAGCATAATGACAACAACAACAACAACAGAAAAAAAACCAAACAACAACAAAGTGCACACAGAAAAAAACCCCCAGGAAAACATAGCACAAACAAACAAAAGGAAACAATAACACCAACAAACTTTATAGAATACATTAGATAAATACTCCATGTAGCAAAATGTAGATACAATGCGTAGTTGTAGAAAATTAATGGGAAAGTGCAGAGAACTTCCAAAGAAAACTGTTGTTGTTATCATAACTTCTAGTTGGCATCTTATTGTGAAAGAAAAAAAAAAGATTAATTGTACTACTAATTAAATATAAATTGCATGTAATTTGTGTACTATGCATGAGCCTCAAATTTTGACTGTAGCTGATAGTTCAACATTTATCACATCCTATAGACTGAGCCAAAGTCTACATGATCACCTAATATACATTGTGCATGTCTTTAGTTGACCACTGACCGCTGACAGAGTGGACATCAGGTGTGTATGTGTTGGTACAAGCCAACCAAGTCCTTGCAGGGCATGCCGCAAGGGTGATGTGAGACATATCATGTAACCCAGTTGAGAAACATGCATTGACGTTTATGAACCATCACAGTCTGAAGTGTTCGGGACTTTTTTGTTCTGAACTGGTAATGTACAACAACATCTGCATGCTCCTAACAAAGCTGTGTGAATGCCTGTGTGTGCATAGACATGGACTCACATACATGAAATTCTTACATTGTGTACAACTGACATTTTTTTTTTCCAGCAGTCATTTGCATGTGTTGTAGTGATCACATTATATATAACAGTAAACATTGTTTGATAGCATTCATGTAGTGTTTATTTGTTAGTTGATTATGTGATGTTGATATCAGAGAATGTTAAAAAGCATTTTAATGTTTCAGTGGGGAAAACATATGATGATGTTGTGAAAGAGGAACAGCCTGGTTTGTCTTTCAGTCAAGATGCTTTGAAAACACACACATGTACACATAAACAAACACCTGCCCTTAAAGGCATTATTTACCATTTGCAGATAAAACAAAAACCCAGCTTTAGTGCTTCAAAATAGTCCTAAAATGTGAGTTTGGAAAGAAACAACTAGTTTTAAAAAGTTAATTAATACAATTAATGTGATTTATTGTTAAATATGCAAAATGTGAACAATAGTTATAATAAAATTGTTTCTTGACTAAACCGTCAACAGTTATGGTTTAGTGAAAAAATAGTGATATATCTGTACATTTTAGGCTTTATTGGATAATGTTTAGATGGTAGGATGTTTTGTGACACAACTGGCCTACACATATGCATGAAATGTGATAACTCAAACATTTTTTAAATCAGTGCTCCCAATGGTAAACTGTAGTTAAACCAAGCGAAGTGTTATGCATCAAATTGGACCAGACTGCAAAGAAACAGAAAGTTTTGTCATATGGTTTCACTGTCTTGTGAATTTGTACAGATTATGAGCCACTCAATTCACACATGAGGCCGTAAGTGGATACTTGCAATAAAAAGTGATTAATTGATAAATTAGTCAGCTGCATAGATGCAATTAATCTCTATGGCATATGCAGGAAATGATTAATGTATTTATGATACCAACGCGTACTTGCATTAAAGTGCATATATATACTTCTTTTCTGTCTTTTTCCAGAGGTGCATTTGATTCTTTCTTTTGTTTTCCCTTTGCGATGCTGAAAGTCATGCAACTCTTACAATCCATGATCTGTAGCACTCTAGCTGTTGTGGCAGTTTGCAAAAGCAACAGCGTCATGCAGATGTGTGTGCATAATTTTACAGCAGTACCATTTTCTTGTTGCGAGCAATAGTTCTAGGAAGTAAGACATGTGTGATGTAGTCACAGTTTTTTGTTTTACTGATCGATTTATTTATTTATAGGTTTTGTGATAAAGGGTCACATATTTGGTTTCAAAGTGATTCTTAGCAACCCCCTCCCCCCCCCAAAAAAAAACATACATATATATATATATATATAAAAATCACCCATCCTTTGAATGAACCGACCTGTTCTGACTTCTTCTTTTTTATCTTTTAATCATGAAGAGACCACTCAAGTGTGGTAACTGAACATTATGTGATTGTGATGCAGTTACCATTCAAATGCCATAAGCTCTGCTGTCTGATTTCTGGAAATGGAAATATCTGAGCTAATGTCAATGGCACAATTTTCTTCCAGCCTTATTTGATAAAATGTCCTCACTTGAAGTTCGTTGACGGGTAAGAAAATTAATCTTGTTCAGTGAATATATTTAAAGGTGCCTGGCTCTCTCTTTTTTTTTTTAAATTTCATGCTTTCTGTATGTTTGTCAATTCATTTTACCAATGAGTAGCGTGTATAAAGTTATCACTGTTGACATTTAAGTTTTGTGGGCCGCTCACCTAATGCAAAGGAGATAGCAAAAGAATATAAATCTAATTTGCATTACATGTATGTGTTCACTCAGCTTTGAATTTATTTTAAATACATTCAGTGTCATTTGCATATTTCTTTTAATTTCTACCACCCAGTCTAACACAGCATTTTTGGTTTGCTCAGATCTACCCTGCAGAATCAGTATTCCACATTTGACAAAAGCATTCTTCAAGTTTCTTTTTGTGTTTTCACTTGTCCGCAGTCAGAATGGTGCTGATAGAAAGAATTGAGCATGGTATTTTGTACTGCATCTAGTCAAGCTGCTTCCGACATTGTCATTTGGGCTCACCAAAGGCACTAAATTGTACTCATTTGGAAGACAAAATTAGTTGTTGATACTATTTAAAGACATTGCAATTTGTTGGTGAATCGCTCATATGCTGTTAATATGTGTATGTGTGTTTTTCCCCGCTTGTTTCTTGCATGCATCCATTTGCACTTCCCATTTCATTTGCCAACACCCTAGTGAGCTCTACCTTGGCTATGCCAAGATGTAATTGCCATCAGGTACGTATAAGTGCACTCTGAAATGCTTAACCCTATGTATGCTTTGAATGCTGATTGGCACAGAAAACCCCATAGCATTGTGCACACCGTCCAAAGTCCCTGGCACAGAGATGCTTAACTTGCTGTTTGAAGCACACAAAGTGGTATGCTTGGGACTAATAAAAATTAGCAAAGTACAAATAGAATAGCACCATATCAGAGAAAAACAACCAATCAAGAAAATTAGATAATGATGATATATTATCTATCTGCCTTATGGTTTCTAACAACATTTGCACAAATGAATTAACTCTCTATCCTTATATGCACACTTGACAAGAAATTTTGCACTGTTTGAGAGACTGAGAGAATAGTTGCAGTGTAATTAAAACAAACAAGCAAACTCTAGAAACTTAATTGTGTCTCCTAGAGAAGACCCATATCATTTTGTAAGACAAGGAACCATTCTTGCATTGCAAATTATTAGCCAGTATTGTGAGTAAAAGTGTATATGCGAGAATCAAACATATGCTAAATTTACAGGTCACATTCCAGGATTAGGATTTTTTTTCCAGTTAGACAAGTCCCAATGGCCCAATGTTAAAGTCTTTAATTCTGCTCTTTTTTTAACTTTATTTCTAATTTTCTCAGAACTGCTGCAGTGAATACAATTTTGGCTTCTTCAAATGCCTGTTGTTGTTGTTTTTTTTTTTTGTCCTTATGAAGTCTTCTGAAGGCAGTTTTGAATATCAAAGTGGATTACCATCGTGATTCAAGTGTTGTATAAAGGATTGCTTGGATTTGTGTGTGTGTTTTTTTTAATGCACAGTTATAATGTTAGAGGTTTTTCCTTAAATCCATGTGTGTAGTATGTCAGTATGTTTAAATTGCTTTTTGCAGTCTTTGGTTGATGAGTGCTTTATCTCTGATGTGTGTTGGCATTTATTTCCTGTTTTTTTTTTACATTTGTAATGCTGACAACACAAAGTAAATCAAGTATTTTCTTGGCACTTTCTTAAAAATAGTTTCTGGACCCTAAATATAGCTATGAATTGACAAATGTAAAGAGTGTAAGAGAGTGTTAAGTCAGCAGAGTGATTGTTTGTAATTTTTCTCCCAATAATATGATTTGAATTGGTATTACTTTTTTCCAAGGGAACCCCATCATAATTCATATTAAAGCTAATGAGACAGGAGATATTTACTCATTATAGGAAGTAAATGTTTCTACAACAAGCATACTTCTTTCATGTCACTTAATATTGCTTCACAATATGCACAAATATCAATGGCTGACATATCAGTGTACAACTGCACATTGGACAACATGCAGCAGACAGTCGACCTAACAATCATCAAGAGGTTATCATCTCTGTTTCATAATTATTTTCTTTAATAATATTTATCATTATTATTATTATTATTGTTACTACTACTACTATTACCATTATGATTATTATCATTGTTACAATAATTATTGTGAATGTCGCTATTGTACCTCTCATTATTGTCATCTTTGTTATTATTGATATTATTTTCATATATCTTTGCTTTTACAAAGTTATTCCTGTTTTGATTGACTGACCACTCTACAGAGTATACTTGCACAATGAAGCCGGTCTTTAATACTTTTTTCTTTTTTTGGTAGTTATGACATGCAAATGACTGTTCTTCCTTTTCTTCTATTAATTTTCTCATATTTCATTTGTTGACTTGATACTCTCTGTAACATTTTTTCCTTATACACACTCTACTGGATGGTTCACTTATAAATTCTCTTTTGGGAAATTGCATGATGCTCTTTTCTTCTGTCTGTAGAATCTAAAAGAAACATTTCTTTTGTTCTTTTTCTTTTTAAAGTCAAATTAGGCCTATAGTGTGTGATATTTCTGAACAACAATTCTGCAGTGCCCATGCGATGCCATTTTCAAATAGTCCAATGTTGCAGTTGGCATCAATAAAAAGCAAACTTTTGCAGCTATCATTTTTTGCACATTCTGTGAAACGTATTTTGTCTTATGCACAAGATGTTATGCAGTAGTGCACCCAATATTATCTATATGTATCATATATGTTTTATATATTGATTTTCTGCTTTGGAATGGCAGATGGCAGAGCAGAATCATACATTCTGTTATTCTGTTATAATGCATTATTGCAAAAGTTAATATAGAAAAAACCCACAAATCAGTCATTTTTTAACTTAAAAATGAGTAAAAACTAATAGTATGTGATAGTTTTGCTACGTGATAAGGCAGATATCCGTACATTATTTCTCAAATTTATTCATGTAAAGAAAGGCAAATATCCATATCAATTTTGTGAAGATGATAACTTTGCAGGAACATTTGCCTTTGCTATGACTTGCCTGTATATCATTTTATAATGTCACTTTTTGTAATATAAATTATACAGTAACAAGAAATGTGTGACATCCATGATTTTGAAGCAAAATGTCTTACCTTCATACGACGTCCATTTCATGTTCTATTTCATAGTATGATAGTAATCGTCATTTATAAAATTCTCTAGAGTCTGTTGCTTGTTTTAGGATGTACATGTATAAATTCTTTTTATCATTCCTCTGACTCAATTATCTATCATGTCCTTGCCCTCCCAGTGAGCTGTACGTTGGAACTGTGGAACGAGAGGACAAGGGTCAGAAGATGGCCGAGGCTATCATGCATTTCAGGCAGGAAGGCGGGGCCTAGCTGGAAGGAGGATTTTATATTTTTTTCCCCAGCTGAGTGCAGAATGAATTACAGTTGTTTCCCTAGAGTGACATATACAGACAACTGTCATTCTAAACAGGACCTATGATTATAGGATTAGGGCAAACTTTTCCTTGCTACCCCCCCATGTTAATGTGCAAGTTATAAACATTTCCCTTTCCAGTTATAACACTTGAAACTGGTTATCTGATTTTGCCAATGATGATAATAAAAAGTGTAATTACCGTATGTTTTTATTTCAATGTTAGTTCTGATGTTGTTTATGATGTTGCTTTGATCATGTGGACAGTGGGATTGATTTTGCTGTATAGAGTATATCTGCATTATAAAGAATGTGGACCCCTCTCCCCATCATGTAGTCTATGAAACAGCCTCAAGTTCAACCTTTAAGAATGCAGTCACCCAATTTTCGGATGAACTGCCAAGGGATAACCCTTCTACCATTTGTACAAATTGAGTCAATTCTGAGACCGATACATGGCTGAAATTGGGAATTTTGTTGATATTTCATTTTAATCCAACATTTAATGAAATTCTTTGAGAAGGTGAGACTCACTGGTACAGCTGTATGAATATAGGAAGACTGACTCAGTTATTTAGATTTGAATTTTTAGTTTTGGCTCAAGAATCTGAATTATATGAAGCAGAAGCTGCTCTGACATCCCGGAAATATAGAGTCGATGGGGATGAGTGTCACAACTTCTTTGATATACCAATTCCAGAAGTATAATTGCTTTTTTCATGTTGTGTTTTTGTGTTGTAACGTCGTGTGGTGAAGATTGTACATTGTACATGTTTGTACCCACATCCTCTTGTAATTAATGTGTTATAAACTACTGGCAGCTCCACAAAGGATGGGGAAGTAAATATCTGTTCAGATGTATTAAGCTCTTGTGACCTTTGTTAGAGCTAATAGCAAGCTGTTTCATACTGAAATGAGCATTCATGTGGGTTGTGTTTGTTTGTATCTTGTGTCATAGATGATGTGAAATAAGTAGTTAGAATTATTTTTGTCTCAAATAATGTTTGTAAAGTATGCATCAAAATGACATGAAATAACTACCTTAAGATGGCTGAATGTTGGAAATATGCTTTTCCAGTATTAGATGCATATATTTGTGTTACTTTTTGTGTTGGTTTTCATTTGTATAATCTGTGTTTTGTTGTGTTTTATGTTCTTCAATTTGTGCTTATACAATCATTCAGTGGCCAAACATGTTAAATGATGAGGATTTAAAGTCATCTTGTGTCTTGACCATGCCTGTTGGGGGTGAATGACCATTGTAATACACTCTGCCTCATGTCACAAGGAATGCAAACACAAATATAGTATTTTTGCACAGTGACTTTCTGTTTCTGAAGAAGCTTAATGGTGAAATTTTAGGCCACACATCTCCATTGCAAAGGGAGGTTATTTTTCAGTTTTGGGTTTTGAATACAGCAATAAAGTTTGCCAGAATTGGGATTACATGATAAAAAAATCTGGCTTTTTAGGAATAGAAGGTGATTAGAGAATCAAGAATGATTTGCCAAGAAAATCAAATATATTTCCTTTAATCAAAAAGCACCAGGTAGATGAACAATAATTAAATTTTTCTTAATGTTCTAAGTGTGTGACATTTTGATATCTTGTGTGAAATGGCTGAATGCTGCTTCATTGAATAAACCCAACGACATTCTATATTGATGCAGAAGTTTCAGATATATTGTATACATGTTTAGGTCACTTAATATACTAGGCAACATTCGTTCGGCCATGCTGCAGTCAAAATTATATTGGTAATAAGTAACATTATTTCACTTTAAGTTAAAGGTATTTTTTTTCTTTGCATTGGGATGGTGAAAGTTATCACCAGCAAATCAGGGAATATTATCCGTCCTTTTACTCCGTATTATATATTTTTTAATAAGCATTTCATGTATAATGGAGTATGTACAAGTTCAGATAGAGGTGATTGTCACAGTTTATGTTGTTATGGAAAAGCATTGTATGAAGGGAAAAAATATGAAGGTTCATTATTTCAAAGGTTTGTTAATCTGAAAATGAAATAAGGTATGCTAATCCAAAGATTTGTCAACTAGAAAATGAAAAACGGTCCATTATTCCGAAGATTCATGTAATTAGGAAACGAAATAAGGTTTGTAATTCCTACGGTTCATTATCACACACCTTCTTTTCATCTAACAAACCTTATTTCATTTTTGCATTAGTGAACTTTTGGTTAATACACCTTCTGAATAATGCCACAATTGTGGGATAAACGAATATAGGGAATTTGTGTGTTTTGGAATAAGGAACCTTCGGATTAACAAACCTTTGGAATAATGAACATCACCCATACACACAATAGGTTATGTCATCTATTGCTTCCAGTGCGTGGACATAGTACATACTGGTACGTGTATATCAGCCCAGTTATGATGAGTCATAGAATGGGTTTTTGACAACCGTCCATACATTTGTATCTTTTAAAATACATACTGTGCATATATATTTATATATACACACATGTATATATGTGGCTCATCACCACATAATCCAGATAAAGCCTTGTACGTCGATTGCCTGATATCTTTCTATACTCTATAGACTCTGAGCTGTCCAAAGAAATACAATTTGTACCACTTTGATTTTATAATGAAAAACCCACCACAGTGACCAGAAGAAAGAAGCCATCAGATATTTATTGTAAAATAAATCAGCTTTGAGAAAATTGGCATCAAAGTTAGGACACAGTAAGGTGTGCAGGAAATAAGGCTGGTAAAGACATTTTAATAACATGCTTCCTACAAACTGGAGAAATTTTATAGTACATATCAATGTCAACACGATGTATATTCTCAAAATTTCAAAATGTGGCAGGAATTATGATACATGTACTTATGACACAGTTGTTATTAACCTATATTTCTGTGGGTCGTCAGTCATGTGTTTTTCATCAATTTCACTTTATTCCTAATATTTCCCTTTTGGGGGCTTCAGTGTCAAAGAAATTATCAGCAACTTTACTTGGGAAGTACTGTTTAATCATACAATGGTAGTCTGATGGATTTACAGGAACACACTGACCTCTGTTTTTATGCTTTCATTGATGCTTCCAACCAACATTCCTTTGCCTATTGTGTGGACTGGATGGTCAAGGCTACATATTATTATTCAAGACTTTGAGAGATGTCAGAGGTGACCGCTGTAGACAGGTGCTCACTATAAATAGGTGATTATAGCATAGACACAGTGTTTGTTCATATGAAAAGCAATATCTATTCTTTCATATAATACATTGAATAATTGTTAAAGGAGCATACTGGTTGTGCTTTTTTTAAAGGAAAATAGGGAACAAAAAAGTGTGGTAATGTTTTTGCTGATAATATGCTTCTAAGGTTGAACTTCTTAATTTGAAATTAA
The DNA here is from genome assembly GCF_040938485.1 of Diadema antillarum. Lineage (NCBI taxonomy): Eukaryota > Metazoa > Echinodermata > Echinoidea > Diadematoida > Diadematidae > Diadema > Diadema antillarum. The sequence continues at coordinate 687,106 of NW_027272134.1, read as the reverse complement.
TAAGACACGTGTGATTTTAGGAGGAAATAAATTCCTCCAAGGTACTTATGTGTTCTCTTGCATTTTATTTAGTGCAGGGAAGAAACGCATAATTTGTAATTGCCTTTAAAGTAATCTATCTCTATAATGAATTTGAATTATTGATTGAAGGCATATATGTCATTCATGTGATGTACTTTTTACCTTGTAGGCAAAAAAAAAGAAAGTAGTCATACATGTTTTTCATCAGGTTTAAAAATTGCATGAGTGAATGGTTTGATGCCATGAGAAATTAATAGATGGGCCCAACTGTCTCCAGCAATGAATTATATATTTTTTCATCTCACTTTTCTATGAGATTTTCTACCATGACTGTCTTGTGTGTGAAATAGAAAAGAAAGACGAAAACATACTGCTTCCCACATTCTGACCATGTGATGCAAACATGTATATCTATCAACCAGTCACTGAGGGATGGAACTGGTGCATTTATTGTCTGTTATGATCCAACAACTTTTTTTTTCTGTGTATAGATCTATGATACTTTGTACATACATACATGTGTGATTTGTTAAAATCAGAAATAAAAAGATATATGATCATTATTGCATCTTGTCTGTCAGTGACTTGTGTGTGTGTGTGTGTGATGGTATGATCTCATTCATTATTGAAACTCCCATGTACTATAAACCTTATTTTGATCGTCTGATTAGTTACGCTGTATTTCAAAAAAAAAAACAAACCAAAATTAACTTTATCATCTTCATTCACAGCACATGATAATTACAGTGCACTCCCATTATAACGAACACAGTTATAGTAAAATTCTTGTCACAAGAAAGTAAAAACTCGGGTCCAAATATTATCATCTATATATCCTTATGTGGTTACTGTTCCGCCAAGGCAAAATTTTGATACATAGGCCTAATAGAAAACCATCGGTCCCAAGGAATTCATTGTAATGGGCGTACACTGTACCATGCATCTGCAACTGGTCACATGACCAATAACAGGTACATGGGGATGTTCTCAGTCACCAACAGGATGCCCATTCACATTCAAATTATCAAATACATGTATTTCTTACCGATTTCTGGAAAATTGCTCAGATTTGTTCCTTGAGGCTGCATTGATGTCACAAAGATAATTGATAGAAGTCTCCTCTCCAAGGAAGATTTTGCATTAACCCATTGAGGACGGGCCGATTTTACTACAACACACATTTCCCATGGACACCTGCCTGAGTATACTCGGGACTCGTCTTCAATGGGTTAAGAGAAGACTTATCTCTACTCCATGACCAATGCTGCAGTTGGCTTGTAGTAAGAAAATAAGTGCAATTGGATAAATTTATACATACATATCATATACATATATAGATAATATATATATGTATATATATATGAAGAGTTTGTTCGCAAAAACCGATAAGTCCATTTTTGAAGATTTTGAAGTACGGTCTCTGTCATAAAGTACAAAATTATATCTTTTAAATGATATATTGGTCACTACATATAAAGGTATATTTTTGAAGTTATGGTCAAAAGAAGCAAAAATTTTCTTATTATTCTCTTTATCTTTCTTGACCTTTAATCGCAAACATCTCCATTTGGCAAATATAGACTTATCGGTTTTTGCGAACATGCTCTGCATATATATATATATATATATATATATATATATATAATACATTTATATACATATATAATGTATATAATCATATATAACACATTTACAAGGTTGTATATTAATACATATATAATGTATATACATATTTTTATGCATGTGATATATAGTGAAAGACACAAAATTACTTGCATCAAAATCCGCTATGAAAAAAGTAAATCATGATAGTCAACTTTTCCAACTTGACATTGTGTTGCTGTGAAGTTGAAACATATCCATACCCTGATATAAGCTACCCTATATAATTTCTAATACTGTCACAACTTTTCATCCCCCTTCCTCTTTGTATCATATCCTTTCTTTCTTTATTTGTATTTTGGTTCCTTTTGTCCTTGATTGTTGTGGTTTTACAGTCACTCTTATGCCCGTTTCTTCCCTGGTTGATAAGTTATCGGCATCATTACCTTTGTTTTCCTAAATGATAGTGCAACATATGAATTTAAATGCAAATAACACAACAACAACAACAACAACAGATTAATCCATTTTTAACAACTTGAGCTATCTTAAATTTCATCTGCTGAAAAACAAAGTAATTAGATATGCGAGAATTTTAATGATAAATATAACGTCTTTTCTTCAAAAATAGTTCTTGCGCACATGAGTGTAGCATCATTGAAAAAGATTTTTATTTTCTCTATACAGTATTTCTATATTCTGATGACAGGGGTCGCACTTAACTTTTTTTTTAATTAGCCAGGCGGACTACTTAGAATTAATTTTGACACTGAAGCAATATTTTGGCTAGACAGACGGACTAGTAACTACAGAATTTTACGATTTTTAGCTAGTCCGATGTGATTTCGGGTGGCCAATGGCCAGCGGACCATCGCCAATTTCGAACCCTGGATGATGGCACCTTACCCCCCCCCCCCCCCCCCCCCCCCCCCAAAAAAAAAAAAAAATGTTTGTTTTTGCATTCAAACTCCTCATATAAACTAAAAGTGAGTGGCATAACAGCGTTTATAATAATATCAGTCATTAAGAATCGCCAGTGCAGCTGTAGACACACCTTTATCTCTATCTCAAATTTGGCTGCCATACAGTGTATTGATGATCAACTTTGGCTGATGCCTGAAGCAACACCTTGATATCTTGCAGATGAAATATTTTGGGACTTGCTGGTCTCCAGGCTTTCAACGTGAAATGTCCCTTTTATTACAAGATATATAGAACTAAAAGTAACCAACAATTTTCTTCGACAGAGTATTAGATACCGAACTTTATACTTTACAACTGGCTTCGTTAGAGTTATCTACTGAAGACGATTGCAGTAATTCGATTAAATTCGTGGCGCAACTTGAGCAGGCATTTGCTGGTACAACGTCAACGTACACACACATCATTCTGTCGAGACAACTAGTTTAGCGCCATCTTTCGTCTCTCTGGCAGCTAGCTGGCTGAAAAATCAATCAATCGACGTGCTGTGCTGCTGCGTCAAATCAACGTAGATAAAACGGCGACAAAGTGAGAAACAACTCGTCATATTGTGAGTGATTTTATTTGTTTATTGAATTAGAATGAATTTAGCGGTGATCTTGAAATATCTGAGTTTTTACTTATGGTATGATTTTGGTCGCTATGCAGGAAAGAATGCGCAGAATGTTGTGATAAACCTGCAGAGTCTCTTGTAGGTAATAGCCTGCTGACCAGCGCAGTCACACAGTGCAGTGCGAGCGCAGTGTGTGTGTGTAATGACTGTATTGGCTAGGCCTACGTGTTTATGATGCCAATGGGCAATGGGATGAAATTGAGATGCACTCGCACTCAATACTATACTCAGCTACATGGACTACACTACAGACTGTATAAAAGTCTGTGTCATCTGAATATGGTTGCCAGAGTTGGCATAACCACGGAGGTACAAACACTATGGATGATGCTTTCTGGCATAATTTTAGACGTTTCAGCATCTAGCGTTATGCTAGGCATAATTTGGCTGTCTTTAGCATTTGATAATTATTGTAGCTTAATGTACAGTTAGGGCACCGGTTTTCGACACTTAGCACATTTCCTTGTTTACCGTCAATACCGCACCGTTTTACCTCGGAATTTCGATATGAAGTTGAGCCACTAAGGCCAGTAATAATATGCCTTGAACGAATTCCCAACGAATGCACTCGTGTTCAATTTTAAGCCATTTCCGTCACGCCGTTGCTGGCATCAGATTTCGACACCCAGCATCATTTTTCGACACAATCATGCAGCGCGCATCACACATAAATCACAGGGCGCGTACAGTACGCGTACACTGCATTGTGGACGCAAACCAGCAATCATACCAGCGCAAGAACTTGTATTTTCCTCTATAACGTGTCTTAATATGGGAATGTCGAAATCCGGTGCCACATTCTCAAAGCCAACTCTTTCTACAAGTTTGCTCATTTATCACGAATTCAGCCATGAAATTACTAAAGACGATCTATACTATGAAATCAAACATCAGGATTTGGCAAACAAACTGATACTAAAGTAAGATAACCGGCATGGGTGAATTTCATTTTACGGCGATGTATACAAAATGCGTCATATTGTTTTGAACCCCTAAAAATGGCTGACATCAACATTTCTGCTGACACTGTGTTGCTTTTCTCCTAAATATTCTATCGTCGGATTATGATGACAAGTGACAAATGGTGATTATATAAGACTAGAAATGTGATTGATAACTTGGTTGATTGTTGAAGTCAGACGTTTGTACTGAGTATAAAATTCAATAAGAATTATCTGCTGGGTGTCGAAATCTGGGTCCTGTCGAAAACTGGTGCACTAACGGTATGTAGCATATTAAATTGCTACAGAAAGGAAATCTCCAGGCTTTTGTGAGCTGATTTTTGGACGAAATTGACAATGAAAAGTTGTGAAGACGTGTTTCTTTGGTGGTTTATGGTTTTGTTTTGGCGATTTAGTGCCACAGTTCAGTTGGGAGCATAGAATTTGGTGCTAGTGTACTTTTGCACCTGTCTTGTCAAATGACCTCCAAACACACACAAACTCACCCTTTGTTATTCAGTACAGTAGATCTAACCTAAAGTACTTGCATCTGGGTCTCCAAAGTTGACTAGACGTTAAGTTTTAACACTTTTAGTACCGGTACCCATATTACGAGTGTCGGAAAATTGGTAGAAAATCTTGCTTGCTTGAAATATGCTGCTCTGTACACAAGCACAGTACGAATATGTTTAGCGCATGCAGGGTTGGTCATTTTGGTCTGAATGTAGCGCGCGACACAGCGGTTTTTTCTATGGTGTCGTTGAAAGGCTAACTCTTTTCCTCGGCCAAGTCTTGCGTTAGTCTTGCATTTTGTAGTTCCAAAGCGAAATGCATGTGCAAGTGTGTGCTGCCACTTATATCTTTCTCTCTTTTTTTTCTATCTTTCTTCTTTCATTTTCAGGTAGAATCTATACCTAAATTTCCCTTTCCTTCCTATCAATCAATTCTTTGTGGTTTTCCTTTAGTTTAACTTTCTCAATTTCCTATTTAACTGTACTGTCTGCCTAATCGTTTTTTGTTTCCCTCCTTTGGTTGCTTTTCCCTCCAACTACAACTTAACAAGGGTCTTTCCTTTCGATCTTCTCCAATATCTTTTCGATCCTCTCCAATATCTTTTCATTCTAATGAATCCTTTTCTTAATTTCCTTTCAACATGTATAATTCTTTCTTTCCTTCCTAATCATCTTTGCTTTCATCCTGTCTTGATTCATCTCTCATTCTATTATTCTACCTGGTGCTTGTCTGTTTTCAATCTATATTTTTCTCTTTGCTTTCCTCTTTCCTTTACAAACTATATCCATCTCTCCCTTGCTTTCCATTACAATGCAAGTTTCTCTTCTTTCTTACCTTCCATTATCTTTTAATGAACTTTCTATTTTGTAAACCTTTTGTTTCATTTTTTTCCATGTTTTTTTAACACATTTTCATTCATTTCCTTTTCCCCCAATTCCTAGCCTTTTTTAAAAGGCTTTATATTCTTTCACCCTTGTTTTATAACCACAATTTTCACAATCTTCTTTCATGCACACACATACACACACACCCTCACACATACCGTACGCATGCATGTGTGCGTGTGCACACACACACACTCACACACAACATGAACAACCCCATCCTCAATCACTACTGTGACTCAGTACAAGCAGAGAGAAAGTCAGAAAAAGTATTATCTTTTTAAAGATACCATAGAAGAACTTGCTCTGATCGCTGTGAGATAGCACTACATTCAGATCAATCGCGGCGATCGCTGCCATGAACGTGTTTTTTACACCATGATGCGCTGTCTGCTCCTGTGCAACGCAGAGAAGTGTAGAAGTCAAGTGTCAAAACGGTGAAAAAATTCCTGTTCTACTGGACTTGAATCTCACTCAGATGCAAATATTCGAGGCTGCTGGATATTTAGAGTGAGTTTGTACATGTTTGGAGGTCATGTAAACATCAATTCTATGGTCACTGTGATGGCTGTTTGAATAGAAGGTAGTTTGCCCTGCCTAACTCTACCACATCCTCAACTGCAGTGACGCTTTAGCTGCTTAATCATGCCACGTGTCATGTGTAAAATCCATAACACGTTGATGGGAGAATTAATCTGTAATCTCTCTAGATGCTGTGTTGAAGTGCATTGTTTATGATAGTTACACCCCCTCCCGAGCTTGTCAAAGTACAGCAATCATTAGTCCTTTTATTTGATATTGATTTTCTTGATAAAGATCACAGATCTTGTCTGCATGCTGTTTCACAGTTTCTTCTCCATCCTGACTGAAAATGAAAAGAATCTCAAATATTTTCAAGAGATCTTCCCACAGTCTGAGCACATTCTAACAGATACCACGCTTCCTTCCCAGGCTTGACATACAGTATTACTGATTGATAGATACGATGTACTTTCCTCTTGAGGAGTGTACCAGTAATCATTACCCATACCAGCTAGGTGCTGGGGGTCAACAAGATACTTGTAAAGCTAGCCTACAAACTTGTAGATTAAGTGGTCTTGGTTTCTTACAGAATATGTGACCGCAGTCAGCTGGAAGGACATCAATAGAATGTCATACTTCTATAAACATCTTTCATGCTGTATGATTTTTTTTTTCTATCCTTGATCTTGGTTAAGATGTACCTACGTAGATTGACCCATGTGAATGTGTTGTGAACTGCCATGTAGCATTGGCTGATCTTCTGTAGGTACTTAGTTACTTTTATACTAATGTATGTTGCCGTGGTTGTTTCAAGTGCCATAGGTCGCTCATAAAGTACAGTGTATCTTCATGCAATTCCATGACAGAACCTGAGTGTGTTTGTTAGCTGAATGTAAACAGAGTAGAAATCAATAAAGCTCTCATGGATTGACCAACTGCCATGCCTCATTTGCATATATTGATCCCACTTTCCTTTTCATTCAGTGATAGCCAGTGCAGGTTTCCTTTCCCTTCTCAATTTGTCTAGCATTACGTCACAGTGCCCTTTGGTTATTTCAGGAGTGTGAAATAGACTGAGTACAGTACATGGGGGTTTTCTCCTGAAAATTTGATTCAGTCGTGTGCACCATTGTATCATTACTCCGCTGTACATGTAGATGTGCCTAGGCATCAGACGTGAAACATCAAAGTTCTGTGCTAAGACCACATAACATCTGTGGTGGAGGAAATTTAGTCCAACGGCTTTAAAGTCAAAATTGAGTCTGTTGACAAATATGCATTTTTAAAAATGTGTATGAAAACATGATTCTGGCTTCTCAGACACAAAATTGTATGCATGTACCAAACTTCATGGGCTAAAAAAATCAACCATGCTGGCACTTTGTATCGTAAGAAGTTGTTAAATGTATGGTGTTTGGCTGAATTTGTCTAACACCATCAGACACCTGAATGGATTCATGTACATTTGTATACCCACCTTGTAATATGCCAAAACCAGCCTGTCAATTAAAGACCCAGTAGTGTGGGCAGACTACATGTGTGTAATGAATAGGTCAGCCCGACTCAGATACAGAAGTGTGGGAATCCTTGTAATGGATTATGTACAGCTTTGTATGCAGCGCATACACAGCAGAAGAATCTCGACTGAAGTTGAACGTACATCCACTGAGTGGGCATACAACTTGTACACTTCATTTCACCTACCGTATTTGCTGACTGGCAATTCTATCCTAGCAGGTTTATGAGTGCACTTGAGATTTTCAAATGTTCCCTGTTTGGCTGCCAATGAAGATTGATTTGATCGAACCAACCTTTCCATTGCATTACATTATGTGTACATTACATAATTAATGTCTCCATGCTACCAAGACATGCAGGTACACACACATACTCATACAATGTATGTGTATACATTATGTACAGACAGCGATATTTCAATTATCAATATATGATTCCCCCTCCCCTTTCCTGGCTCTAGCCTATAGGGTAGCTTGGCACCATGTACAACGGGGTCGGCCTGGCCACGGCTCGGGGCAGTGGCACCAATGGCTACATCCAGCGCAACTTTGCCCTGGTGAGGAACCAGAAACAGAAGGTGGACTACAAGTCGGAGGAGGAGATCCGGAAGGCGGAGGCGCTCCTCTACCGGCCCCCCAACCAGGAGATCCTGGCCCACAAGCGGAAGAGGCAGGTGGAGCTGAAGTGTGCCGAGATGAAGGAGGTGATGGAGGAGCAGGGGTGAGTAGGATGATGACAAAGACATGCCATCTATGTCGACCAAATCTGTGATGGTTTAAAAACTGATGGTCAAGGACTGATGAATCAGTGATTTCTCTCAAGGGATTCAATGATATTGATGGCATGATCTTTTTAAAGATACAATTGTCAGAAAATCAAGTGATAATACTTCAATGGATGGGTACATTGATATATTACTGGCTAAATTGATTGATGGATGACTAGGAGAGATATGGGCCTGAAGAAGAGGATGGATAGTAGCAAAAATAGAAAGACTTACAGAAGAGTTACTGAAGAGAGCATTGAGTTATAACAATACTTAGTAGTATTTGTTACAACCGATGACTACATGCTGCAGATAAATTATGTCTCGCTCTGATGGTATAAAGGGATTGTGAATCTGCTGTGTACATTTATAAGTAGGGATGATGGCCAGAGTATGTAAGTAAGTCATTTCCTGATGTACATAAACTAATATCTAAAAGCTGAATTCAGTTATTCATTAGCAATGCAAAGTACAATTTACCTTGGAGGAAAATTGCTGAATGGCTCTATATTTGTGTCATAGTACACATGGTAGCTCTTTTTGTGAATCTGACACATTAGATACCACATGGTATTTAAACAAAATGTAATTCTACCTTATCATGTTGTTGGTATTTCTTGAATTATTTGTGCAGAACATATTCCAAGGAGGAGATAGAGAAGAAAGTGGCTGCTTTCAGAAAGATGCTCTTTGAGAAAGAAGGCATTGCTGACCTGGCTGGCAAAGCGACACCGGAAAGAGCAAGGTCAGTTGTAGTTTATCTCCTCTTTCTCTCTCCTTTGTTATTCTTGTGAAATTGAATTGGATGCAAGTTGCAGTCCTGTAGGACAAGTGTCCGATTACTTGAATACTTAATATCTGGCATTCAGGTTAATAATGAATTCATTGACTTTCATTTGGTTTTGATGCAGTAACCTCTGAATAGCATGTAATGCATTTTGATGCATCTTTGGGTGAAAGATGTTCAGACGTGTGGGCGCTTCTGGCTTGCATTTAGATGTTTTGATAGACTTTCACCCAATATCAGTTTGGAAGAATTTTATATTTCACACATTCCATAGTCAATTAATCTCCTAGTGTGTGCAAAGCACTTTTGACAGTTCCATGAAATGGATGCAGTTTGTTTTACGGTAACGTTGGTTCCATATGAGCATGTCTCGTATGATATGGTGTGGACAGTGCTGTGATGATGATGATGATGATAATGATCGTTAAAGGACAAGTTCACCTTCATAAACATAAGGATTGAGAGAATGCAACAATATTAGTAGAACACATCAGTGAAAGCTTGAGGAAAATTGGACAATCGATGCAAAAGTTATGAATTGTTAAAATTTTTGTGTTGGAACCGCTGGATGAGGAGACTACTACAGCTTGTGAGTCATATGCGTACAACAGTATAAAGAAAATGTAAAGAAAATTCAACATATTTTCACTTTTTCCGCATAATAAAAGAGCACTTGACTTGACTCTTTCTAAAGGCAGGGGGAATAATATTACCCATAACATTTGTCGGTAACGAGTCGGGGGAATGTGTACTTTTTGCAAAAGATGAAATTTTGTGAAATTCTCTTTATATTTTCCTTATATTGTTGTACGCATGTGACATCTAAGTTATTCACACACTGCAGTAGTCTTCTTATCCAGCGGTTACTGCACAAAAACTTCAAAAATTCATAACTTTTGAACGGATTGTCCAATTTTCCTCAAACTTTCAATGATGTGTTGTACTGATATTGCTACATTCTCTCAATCCTTATGTTTATGAAGGTGAACTTGTCCTTTAATGATCGTTAATAAATCCATCATTGTGATTATGATTATGATTGTGATATGATGATGATTATCATTATTGTCATGATCATTTTGTAAATGCGTGACCATGTTTCATCAGCTTGACAGATTCGCATGAGATTGCTGAGGCCAAAGAGAAACAGAATGCCAAGCTGAGGGAAGCGTTTGGTATCAAAGATGGCTACATCGACGGCAGTTCCTTTGACCCAGAGAGAAAGGCTAAGGAAGCCGAGGCTAAGGCAATGGCTGAGAAGAAATATGAGTAAGTCACAAATGATTTGATATGTAGTCATTTGTATCTCAGATGTTGATGTCTTCGGTTGTTACAAAGATATCTTTCTTTAGAGCTTGTCATTGATAATTTCTTTGTAAATCATTATCAGCAGTGATGAACTGAAGTATCTTTTGTAACAATGTCTAGATAGTCATAATCAATTCAACTCTAGTCTTGAATTAGGGTTGACTCATTACATGACTATTTTGGGACTTCTGTGAATGGTACCTCCCCAGCACAAAAAAAAAGAAGAAATCATAACATTGTTAATTGCATGTAATACATTTGGTCATGTAAAAAAAAAGGGGGTGTTTGTTTTTTAATGAATCTTTGAGATTTTTGTGAATTGATTATGAATATTTACACATTGTTGCAAAAGATACTTCAGCTCCGAACCTTTTTGCTGGGTATAACAAGTCTTGAATTAGGGTTGATTCGTTACATGACTATTTTGGGACTTATGTGAATGGTCCCTCCCCAGCACAAAGAAAAAAACTTTGCAGGAAATTGCATGTAGTACATTTTATCGTGTAAAATTCACCAACTCACCGCCATGGGTCAGATTTGTTTGTGAGTGAGTGAATGAGAGAGAGAGGGAGTGTGTGTGTGTGTGTGGGGGGGGGGGGGGGGTGCATGCATGCATGTGGTGTGTGTGTGTGTGTTTATGTTTGTGTCTTGAAACAAGCATTTTTTTTTTTAGCAGCCCTTGTGATGTGTGTGGCCTTTTGTATTGTATTGAAGAAACAACAAAAAACTATAATGCATCTCATAATTTGTTTGTGTGTTTTTTACTTTCTACCAGGATACTCCGAGAACCTAGTCGTTCACCATCACCACCTCCAAAGAAGAAGAAGAAGAAAAGTGGTCACAGGAGCAGGTTAGAGATCAGCTTCTTAACATGTTTCTTGTGGCTGGCAGAAATGCCTTTCCCTGCATTTAGACCTAAAAAAAGAGAGCTTGAAACCCTGTCCTCTTGGTTGCATTTTTCATTTTCCATCATATTTGTGTGATTTTTCTTCTGGTAGTGTATGATCAAAGAATTTAACTTATATGACAATTGTCACAAAATGTATGGGACTGTTTTTCTGTGCTCTTTTCCACTGTATAATACTGTAAAACGCAAAATGTTCGCGTGCATTTTAATTTCGCGAATTTCGCGAGCGCCAAGATTCGCGAAATTAAAATGCACGCGAAATTTCTTATCTACACTATATGCATTGAACGCAAGAGGCAATTTGCGAAAATTTCTTGCCACGAAAAAGGCCGTCGGCCCCAATATGCGAAAATTTCGTGCCGCGAGTATATCATGTTTTACAGTATCCATTCAGTGATTAGAAGGGCCCCTTTGTAACCAACAGTCAGGTGATGAGATCCCTGATGATGTCATAATAGGTTGCATTCTTTGTGCAGCCTATTGAGTGTGTCCTTTTAGCGTGTTATTGTTCATGCTTGTCATTGTTCAATGCAGAGATTGTCGAAATTCTTTCACAAGAATATTAGATCAATAAAAAACTGGCAAGAATTGGGAAAAAAAACCCTCAAAAATAGTCCAGTCACATACCTCGTACAAGATGTCAAGGGGTTCAGCACAGTGAATGTGATCCAGCTGTACATGTATGTGAAAGTCCTTTAGATGGAATGTTAGGTGATGGAAAAAAAAACAAAACAAGAAACATCTCTAGAATGGAGCTCCACACTGTGTAATTATCATGCCCTAAAATGCATGCTGTGAACGCTATTAGCAGATTTGCCATCCCAAGGACAATTAGACAGTCCTAATTAGTGGCATTACAATAGCAGTCCAAAGAAAAAGGGTGCAACGTTATGCTTCTGGTTGCACACCTTTTCATAATGTAGTTTTTCCTCCTTACTCGCTTGGAAATTTTTTCACATGTGAGCCAAGTAGAGCTTGTCAGTAAACTAGTCCATGATTTTTGTTTTTCACTGTAACGGAAGCTGTCGTTACTGAGAGCAACTAGCTGCTAGGGCTTACACTGCAGTGTTGATGGCACGTCGGTGAAACATATACAGAATGCGAACACTTGGATTGGCATCGATGAACTTCCCCATGCATGCCTGTACACTTCAGAGATCAGTTAATGCCACTTGACGCTTCATTGAATAAATGGCGCACAAAGACTGCACGATATTAGTGGCCTGGAATTGGCATCGTAAATCAACAATAGTGTCACTTAGAGCGCTGCGTGGAATTGAGTTATTGAGTTGTCCGTTTTTTGGTGTGACAAAAAGGATTAATCATGACAGAGTGCCACTTTCCCTCTTTAGGCATGAGTTGAGGCATGAGAGCTAGTTTATAGGGTAATTTCATGCATCAGGATAAAAGTGCACTTTTACAGAATAATAGCAATATGTTTCCTGCTTTTACTCAAGGTCGATGTATTAGCTAAGTGCTCCTGGTGTGAATAGCACTCGATGTCCATTGCTTGTTTCTCCAATTTTGCCTCCCTCATTTTGCAACCTGACAGGTGAAATGCAGATGACATATATAATGTGCTAATGTTATTTAGAGGGATACTGATGGGTCACCAGAATATGAGTAGAAGTTGAGGTCATCTCAAGGGGAGTATGAATGCTTTAGATTAGAAGTGGTTTCATGTCTATGTATCCAAGCAAACCACTGTTACCCTTTTTATGCCTCCGCCAACGAAGTGGCCGGAGGCATTATGTTTTCGGGTCGTCCATCCGTCCGTCCTTCTGTAGAGTCCGTAGAGTATGACAAGACAAATATTCACTGGTATTTTGGGGTCAAAGGTCAAAGGTCACAAAGGTCCTTATGATACTGTAAAACGAGGAATTTTCGCGTGCACTTTAATTTTGCGAATTTTGCTAGCGCCAAGATTCGCGAAATTAAAATGCACGCGAAAGTCCTTGTTTACACTATATGCATTGAACGCCAGTGGCACTTCGCGAAAATTTCATGCCACGAAAAAGGCTGTCGGTTCCAATTCGCGAAAAATTCATGCCGCGAGTATATCATGTTTTACAGTATAACAAAAATGAAATATTTTTATAATATTACAGATGTTAGACCCATAAACTTCAGTTAAAAGCCACTGATTAACATTGTGTTTGATCGATTTAAAAAATTCTAAAACTGAGCTGCCTGACCAGTCTAATTATGTTCAGATGGATGACAAAACAAACAAGAATGCAAAAATAATGAAAGTAACACATTAACTATGAAGATATCTATGATAATTGCATTTATTCTCGGTCTGAGAATAATTCTAGCACAGTAGTCTATGGAGGTGATTTCAAATTTTTTCTCCATGCCTTGAAAATTACTCAATGCATAAACTTATGAAAGGGTCAAAGTCAAGTTAAGTTCTTAAATCCCCAAATATATGCTCTCCTATTCATCCAATTAAACATAGGTCGAGGAAGGTGAACATTCAACACATTTGTGACAAACACGTGATTTTAAATATTTTCCAAATTTTGTGAAAATGTAATCACACATTGGCCACATGAACTATAGACCTATTAGGAGAATCATGCATTATGACGGAGGCATACCAGTCGCCATAGCGACATTTCTAGTTTTTTTTGCCATCCAGAGTTTAGGAGATGTGTAATTATTGTTTTGACCGTGCATTCCTAACTCAGATCAGAAAGTCACTCACCGGCACGAAAGGAGAAGAAGAAGAAGTCTCATAAGTCGAAGCACAGGTAAGAGTTCCCTCACTATTCCTGTGTGTTCTTCCTGTCATTGCTTCTCTTCTGTGTTGCATGCTTTTAAAAGAAACAAAAAACAAAACAAAAGAAAAAACCCATTATCGTTAAATCGAAACATCAAGTGCCTAGCCTAACACCTCCGTAGATCGCTGTTATTGATTGACCATGTATTAACCGCCCTCGGGGTCTTGAATATACTCTTGCATTTTGTCACGTATCCTGGAACGTATTCAGCGGCTTTGTGTGGTTACAAGTGATAAGTGTATTGGCAATGTATGTGGAGAATTTGTCTGTAACCTACTGTAAGGAGTGGAATCATCTGTCGCTCGTGCTAATATAAAATGTGTTCAATTTTGGAATGAGCGGTAAACACGCTGGTCAAGATGACATACGACAGTGAGTGGAACGTCGAGTATTGCAGATTTCTTTGAATTATAAATACGTATGTCAGTGATTTGTTTCAAAGTGTGTCTATATCCAACATCAAAGTTAATTTATTTGAGTAATCACATCTTGATAACCTGAAGGATATGCTGTGTTTTTCTTTTCCTTTTTTTGACACTTGCTGTAATGATAATGGCAATGCCTTCACACGCATTTACTTAATACTCTATATTATTCTCTCTCCCCTATTTTGTTTTTCGTTCTCCCACGAAGACATATGCAAGCTTTCAGTGGACATAAAAAATAGATTTTTTTTTTCTTTTTTGTTCTTTTCCTCCTTGCTAAAAACACTGGCGCAAAACAAGATATGTATGCATTTCATTTTATTGAAACATTTCTTTGGTACACACAAGACATGATATCATGACTGAGAGATGTGGATTTTTAGAGTGTAATATGTAAATAACACGTCATCAATATTGATGTTTCTTCCCCTCATTACTCACAGCCGTACAATGTAGCTGTTAATTTGTATGTAAATAGTATATGCATGTGCATTAATGGCAGGAAAAATTGGCAGTGTGGATACAGTTATTGAACTTGCGTCATTCTAGGTCAGCCATGTTTTTTGGGTCCCCAATTCACAGTGGTGTTTGCAGTTAACATTAAATGTGATGATAAATGCAGTTGATGCAGTGACAATAGGAATAATCCTAAGTGGTATTGTGGTTTTTTGGCTGCTGCAGTACTGATTGCTGATGTTTCAGCTTGAAATGATTGCGAACCTCCTTCTGAAACACTCCTCCTGGACATGATTCATAATGTATCCCGAATGGTAGAGAAAGGTACGAGAGTGAAGTTAGTCTCATTTTGTCCTGCGATGCCTGTCTGTGGCTTTGAATTGAATTAAGTGTTGGCGTGGACAGTGCTAGAGATATAAGATGAGGGGAAACCTCCACTACATCCCTTGCCATTTAAAAGTGCAGGCTCAGTCATAGCCCAACTGAGAGTGGGACACATTCTCTCTAAATTTCAGCTCTATGCCAGTTGGCAAGGCTGCGTGCCGAGAACCAGCAACTTTTCCTCCTGCTCTGTGCTGTATTTTGAAGTGATAGGGTAGAGGAGTTGTAACCCAAGTGATTTCTAAGGGGCGGATCCGGGAATTCCGTAAAGGGGAGGCGCCTTTACAAAATTAAAGGGGGCGCACACTCCCATTTGTTGTCTTTTCATTTTTTTTTTTTCAATTCAAATGAATTTATTAGGAATTTTGTGCATCGAATATATATTACAAATGAAATACAGTCATTTCTTTTTGTTTACAAGACAATAGAACATACAGTGTGTACATCTGAAAATAAAACTGAGATTTATGTGTACAGATTAAAGAAAAGAATAAAATAACACGTCAATTGGGAATCAATCGGGATAAAGTGAATCAAATGATCAGACTGAATTATGGCACATGTATTGGGAGTGTGAATGCAGAAGACTGTCATCAAATAAGCATATAGCTTGAAGATACGACAGCCTTGAAAGAGAAGAAAAAAGAAAAGAAAAGAAGAAACGAAAACTAAAGAGGGGGTGCGTGCCTGGTGTACCCCCCTCTGGATCCGCCACTGCTATTGGCCAGAGACGCCGTGCTTGGTCAGATTAGCTCCATCATTACTCATTAGAAAATATACTGTAAGAAATTGCGGTTGAAAGAGAGTAGATCAAAACGATCAGGGGTG
The DNA here is from genome assembly GCF_040938485.1 of Diadema antillarum. NCBI lineage: Eukaryota > Metazoa > Echinodermata > Echinoidea > Diadematoida > Diadematidae > Diadema > Diadema antillarum. Next base: position 670,867 of record NW_027272134.1, on the reverse strand, counting down.
GGGGGGGGAGGGGGGTGTTAAGAGGGAGGAGGTCTCCAAGTCTCCCTCATTCTGATATTTTTCAGGTCTGGGTAAAGAAAATATGAAAATCTCTGCGATGTGAGAATCATTTTTGCCCATTGAGATGCATGTTGCGTTGCGCACGTCTGTCTCTGATTGATCTTCAAAGTCTCCATGATTGTGATGGGCGAAGGGGAATGAATGTTGGTAGCCCCATGTCATGAGAAGACCAATAGTATTGTAGCTCATTTCTAATTAAGGCCATCAAGGGGTAGAGTTGTTTGGAGTGTGCTCGTGGGTTGTTTTGATGAACTACGATGCCATACAATGGCTTATATACCAAGGAAGAAAAATGAAGCTTATGAAATTAGATGCTGCTTGTTACCTTAAATGCAGCCAGGTCAAAATGAGCTCCTGTTGACTATAATAGAAGCTGCCATTACAACATACTTTCAATGCCTGGCCTTATGTTGGGCGCAACTGAATGGCAGGATTTCTCTGTCCCTTCTGCTCTCTATATTATATTTTTTACCAACTTTTTTCGTGTAAATACCAGCATTGAAAGTCACTTTCATCTCAGGTGTGGAACATTATTGCCTCAAAAAATCAAACATTTACTATTAATCTGTTTGTAATGTTCGTTTGGTTGTCAAGCTTGAACTCATTGTGGAGAAACAAAATGTATGCAACTCTCCCAGGTAGGAAAATTTCTTTTTCATTAATACAATGTATATATGTATTTTTCTTGTTGAATATTCCACATAGGGTTGATACATGATATCCTATGATGTACAGCTTTTTTTTTGTGTGTGTGTATGTATTATGCTTAATGCTACAGAACAAATCTATTAACAGTGTTGAATAGATGTGTTGGTGGATGGACATTTAAGTGCTCTTTTGTATAAAAAAAATGAAGATAAAAAATAACATAGTATACACACTTGCTGAAGCATCTTTGATTTGCAAATATTGTATAGTTTCTGTACAGATTGTTAAGTGTCATTTTGTCAATTAGATGGAATGATTTTTATGCCTCCACCCTCTTATATAACGAACTCAAGTTTTCCTGATGATGGATCAGATTAGCATAAAAAAAACCCACCATTTGTATTACGCACATACGGATAGCAGATGCAATTCTAAAAGTGAACTACCAAAGAAATCAGCTCTAACAATCCTAACTATTTCAAAGGGTAACAAGTGTCAAAGCAAGGGCTATTCCTTCTGTGCTCATATTTCTGCAGGGCCATCACCCAAAAGTATTTAATAATCATCTTGAGGCCAACTTACTTTTGTTTGTTTGTTTTTTGTTTGATTTTTTTTTTGGCAACATTGGAGCAATTTTGTAATCTGCAGTGTTCAAATGCTATGTAACTAAAAATACCAGAAGAAAAAAAAAATGGGAAAGAATTTTTTTGGTGTGAATCAATAATTTGGGCATGTTCATTAAAAGAGAGAACCTAGATGTTTGAAGCAGTCACTATAGAATATAAAGAATTTTATCATGACTCCATTGTGATGTGTGTGACCTCATTTTTGACGCCTGAAGTATGATAATAAGAAAATAGTGATAGCAAAAATATTAAATCTCCAGAATTCACAAAGGTACATTGTAGCTTAAATTTAGCCAGTGCATTGTGTACACATCATCTGCAGACTTCCAGTTACAAACTTGTGCTCACACACATGCGAAAGGTACCTCTACTTCACGCTTGGTCCGTGGATTATATCAAAACAATGGATTTGATTCAAACTACCTTTGCGACAAACATGCCACACCCACCACATACTTACATAGACACACTTGATCTTTGGGTACGTACACAGCCTTAGTGTGGGGGATAGTTGAAATTGTTGCAATTTAATTTCAAAATCTAGCTGCCATTATTAAACACCACAACTAATTCTTATGGCAGGGGCCAAAGCAAGCTACACATCCTCAATGTTTGAATCCTCTGGTTGAATATAGGAATAGCTAATTCATCTTCAAGCCTCACACTTGCAGCTTTGTGACTAGAAATTCGAATTAGAAGCCCCAAAACCGTTTCATGTGATGCTGAGATATTTTGGAACGATGCTATAGGAGAAATGCTGTGTGGCGACCAGTATGAGGGAGATCTTGTAGCCTGCGTGTTCATCATTCATGTGTGGGCTATACCGTACGTACAGAGGGAAGTTATCAGTAGTAAAAGAGGGAATGATTAACTTAGTTTTTGCGAGTCTCTGCAGCTGGGGGTCTCCCACCATCATGCAGTCAGTTGTAAAACTGGTGTAATGGCCAGCATCCATATATGGGTGGTAAAGTGCCCCCACATCTTGTCACAAAGCAGCAGAAATATTGATAGGTGGAAAAGTTGTGCATTCAGCACTCACATGCCCACACATTATGTCTTAAAAACAATGCACTTTGAAAGGGATGCATGAGTAAGTTGACAAGAACAGAATATTATTTCTTATCTGATTTGGTGCTGGTAGTAATGCAGTAAAGTCAAACTGCTTTAATTTGTGGCACTGAAAAACAGAAATCTGAATTTTGTCAATTTTCATGTTGCTGTAGATGAATTGCTCTGCTGGAATATAAGTGCACAATGTTTTGGTGACTGTAAATGAAACCTTTAATTATTCATACATAATAAACTTCATACACCAAATTCAAATTCTTTGTATGTATATTTCCTGTGTATGGTTGTGGGTATTAAGTGCAGCAAGCAAGCAGTGGTTTGCTAGTGGGTTTTATATGCCCAGGCTTGGTGCTTTCTTTGAGATGGGCTTCATTCAAGTACCGTATTAAAATCACTGTCACACATACCCGCTTATACATGCTTTACATTTACGCACACAATATCTTTGGGTGCTGAGTGAAGGAACAGATGTTTTCAGAGTATCAGGAAAAGAAACGTTGAGTTTAGCGATGTAGTTTGCACCAAACTGCTACCATATACTCACAGTGCTGGGGTTGTTGGGTTAGTACATTTCATAGAGTTTTCTTCCTCTTGTTTTTATTTTAAAAAAAAAAGGTTCTTAGGCAAGAAATCCAAGGGATAGGCCGGTTCTTAGTTGGTATATGGGCATACCGATTTCTGTAGTGGCTTCTTGGGTTGCAGAGCGCACCCCCAGATGTTTGGAAGTGGTCCTGTTTACTGATAAATTCATATTTGTGGAAATCTGTTCCCAGAGGTTTGATTGATAAGCTTTGCTTTTGTGAGGTTTTTTTTCCCCAACATGCCCTTGACTGACAGTTACAATGCAGTGATATTAGTTTGCATGCATTGGTAGTTGTCATGTTGAGCAAGCTATTGGCAAGCTTTCTGCTCGCTAAGAAGAACCTTTTCGTACAAAGATATACCTAGAATTTGGATATATATTAGAAAACAGGTCTATTTGGTAGACTTCTACAAGTGCTCAGGCACATTTTTAGGCAAGCTTAATCAGTTCTTTGTAGCCATTTAATAAAATTTAATGCCATAGATCTACAAACTCCTATCATTGCTGGTGCATTTTGTTTGTGTAGTCTTTAATTCATGAAAACAAATCAGTTCTGCAACAAATGATTGAGTGTGAAGGTAAGTATTTGATACTCTTGGTTAATCTATAATCCAGATGTTTTGATATCATATTAAACGGGAGAAATTAGGTAGGTACTGTATATGCCATATATTTCGCAGGGTTGTTATTTTCGTTAATATAGAGTCAGGTGCTATTCGCCAATGCAAAAATGTGTGAAAATAACCACTAAAGCTGATCCTGACATGAATGCGATGTGCACACCGCATACATTTTTCCATTTTTATTCCAAGATCACAAATTTAATAACTGGCAAAATTGTCAGGAAGTCCCGATTCTGTGAAAAATTAGACTCCCAAAATATATGGCGTTACAATACCTCAACTTCAAGATGAATTCATGGTGTAGAAATTAATCATATGCAATGCTACGTAAAATGACAGGTTTGGAAAGAGCAAGATTTGTTTTCAGTATGAAAACAAACTCATTAATGTAGGATGAAACAGAGATCTAAATTTTACGTCGTGATATTGCTCTGCACACAATACAGCCATGAGTATGGGAAAGACTGATTTCTCATTTTGAGCAGTGGATACAGAAGCAGAAGATAAAATTTGTTCACATATCATATGTAAGAATAGACGTTGCTGCTTAGATCGATCAATTTTTGAATTTTGATTAAATCTGATGAAGGTATTGTGTGATTCAGATTTTTGTTTATAATGTTCATTTTTAGGTCTGCATTGAAGTGAAGATCAAAGCATTTACCTATGTGCATGTGGAAAATGCACCCGTGTTTGTGTGTTTGTTTGTGTGTGTGTGTGTGTGTGTGTGTGTGTGTGTGTATGGGTGTGGGTGTGGGTGGGTGGGTGAGAAAGAGAGAGAGGGAAATACAATTGTAGGTGATATGAATGCCTTACAGACATGTAGTGCAATAGAAGATATGGGATAGGAGTGACTTTACAGTGCAGTGACCTACCTGCCTTATCTTGAAAGTCACTTCTGGAGTTTAAGTCACAGCACTTAAACAGGCCTCCCTGTTCTCTTATTCCCCTGACTCGGATTATTCTCAAATCAATGTATGGACTGGTAGTTTTTTTGGAATCACAACGTATTCCAGTCACTCTGCAGAACTCAATATGAAACACTGAGCTGTGGGTGCCCATATTCAAATCATTACTCCTACATTTCACATGCTCAAGTTACATCTTAGGTGCACTTCACTACATCATGTGTAGTCACAGCGGCGAAACATTCTTATCTACACCAGATTGTATTGAGTTGGTCTCCTGAAGATGTAGATTTTTTTTTTTTTAAAGTTGACTAGATTGATAGGTTACTAGTCAACCTGACTTTGTTGCCTATGTATGGGAAATACCGGTACAAAGTATTCCATTGCAGTCTTTTGTATACAAATGTATTATGTCTGGATTACTAGTATGTGTATGTCACAATAAATCCATGCTGTTTTATCTCTCTTACTTTTTTTTTTAAAGTTTACATTGAATGTGTATTGGCACTATTTCTATTGTATTGCCCATCTTTTTATTCACTCTCTTATTTCTGTGGTATTCATTCCTCCTGCATTTCTTTCAAACAATGGTGTTTTTTTTTTTCCTCCTGATGTCGGGGTCTGATTAATGCATGCTGAGTTTAAAACTAGTTTTTCCACAATTTTTAAGGCTGCTGCACTACTCTTGCTGCATGCTGTCACTGAATATCCATGAAGCTAGTCTTGTTTTCAGTCATCTTTTGCATTTTTTTTTCTTTCATATTTTGCCCATTTTCTTTATTCTTTTGGTTGCCTTTTCACTACCAGTTAGACCAGCACCCAAATAAATGTGTTGAATATCATCTAGAACTCAACATGAAATAATTCATTAATACATTTGTTGCCATTCAATATGATATGGAGCATAGTTTTGACTGGATTATATGGGATTCATATAACACAAAATTTGAATAATGCTCCGGTATTATTCGGCGAAATCTTTGCACCACATATTCCAATAGAAACATGAAAAATCATCATGCTTGTACATGTAGTATAGTAAATGCAATATAGATGGCCCCATTTAACACCTAGTCAGTTTAGCAATGGCCACTTTAACATAAACTATTTGATATCACACATAGCCTTGTACTGAAATTCTATCACATTCTCCCTCTTTTAATATGATGAGACAGATATTCTATTAAAGATTACAAATCTTTTTGTGGGAAAACATAAAATATGTTGTTTTGAGTTGCTGTCATGATAGACTTGAAGACTATGGTGAAGGTATCCATGAAAAGCTAAAGTCTGCTTTACCAAATTATTATATTTACTGTTCAAATAAACATCTACACCTGTACTTATTTAGTATTTGGTATGACTATCTAGGGTTGGTATATTCTGGGTAGTATGTACTGGGATCCAATTTATCTGTTTACCGTGCAGTATGCAGTGTATATACATAATCTGATTTCAGCTGGTGACAGTAGTAAGTATAATTTGTACCCACAAGCATTAGGCAATGGTAAAGTATACATCATCATCTCAGCTATAATACAACTCTGTAATTTTCCAGCTTGCTTTGAATGTGCACTTTTTTGTTTTTTTGTTTTGTTATTTTTCAAATGTGCATAATGCATGTTGACAAATGGAAGTCATAAATTATGAATACTCTTATTGGAAAAGAATTACACAGATAGCTGAATGTAGCAACATGTTTTGTACTCAAATGCATCATTTGGTGACTTTCATTGAGGTGTGTTGGGTGGGAGATAATTGATTCACTTTGCTAATCATATACCATGGGTTAACATGCATTCAACATTAGATGCACTCCATAAAATACTTTGCAATTTAACAGGGTGTTGGTCTACATTTATACATGTAGAATCTCTTCCTTGTTATTATATCATGTATAAATATAGGTCACTGGTAGCCAACACTTTGTCACAGTTGCTCATGTCCAACTCATTTCCATGCTTTGTTGTGCGATACTTAACAAATGTATTATCTGTCTGTTGTGTTGTGTATACAGTGTTCATATTACTGTGTTATTGTAGTGAAGCTGAAGTTACACCCTCTTTGCAATGGACTTTGCAATCTAGGTAGCTGTGTATGTGTTTTTTTTTTTTCTTATTTTGCTTCTCATTTCATTGTGAATTCCATTTGTGATTAAAAAGTTGGAAGACATTTCTAATTGATTGCTGAATTAGCAATCAAGAGAACACATGAAAAAAGATAACTAATAAAATACAATACATCGTAAACATTAGCATGCAATGACAGAATTTCTTTTCTCTCTAGAATAACCACATCTTTGTGGCATCTTCAGATTACATTTGGGTACAATTCTATGAAATATGAATTGGAATTTATTGTGTATAAGTGTTGTCTTTGAGAGTACACAAACAAAGATCCAAATGTATGGTACTTGGTAGTGTGCCAATACTTTTATTATCTTGTTTGTGTTCCTCTGAAGTTGTGTGTTTATATGTGTATATATAATATGTGTGAGTGCGAGCGAGAGTATATTTCCTCTTTCTGATCATATGTTTAATAATTTTTACCACTTTTAATGATATGTCACTGCAGTTGCATCAGTTGTGCTCAGGTAGGAAAGAAATGAGGTTTTCTTGTCATCAAGTCAAGTGGTGTATATATGTTTGGAATTAATTCCTGATTTGCCGAGTTCAACCTCTTTTGACAATATACCATTTACAAATAGTGTAGCACTTGTTGTTTATCACTGAAATAGCCCACCAATTCTGGCAAAGTGAAAGAACGTTTGTGATAAACAGCTATCGTTTAGTCACTATTACTTTTAATTAATGTACATGCAAAACCCAGCTACATTTTGTAGTTTCTACTTCATAATTATAGTAAATTTGCAAATTGGGAGAGGAAGCGTTCTCTTACAATTTTATTTCACAGAACCAAAAATATCTAAAAATTCTAAAAAATATATATGTACATACAAACATGACTTTTTTTCCCCAGAATGTAATTTGATAATCATGCTATCAGAAAAAAAAGCTAACATGAAAATGGATGCAAGGTATAACATTGCTAGAAACCTCAAAGCTATAATTTAATTGGAAAATCTTAATAGGCCCTGTCTTCCTGTGTACAAGAACCAGTTTCTAAATCCCACCATATTTTAGGCCCATCACTTATAAAATGCTTTGTGCCATTCTCAAAAACCAAAATACCATATTGTTTCATCTATTCGACCGCATGAGTGTTTCATATTTGCCAAATAAAGAGTGTAATGCAGTGCCCAGGAATAACTTGGAATGACTGATTTCCTAGTGTTTAGTTGATTAGGCTTTCGGAAAAGAATGTGCATCGAAAACAGTTATTGTCATATTTCTCTCTCAGAAAAGAAGAAGAAAATATACCAACCTGTTATTTAAAAAATGGTCTCTTGTAACAATAGTCCTAAGGTGACAAGTATAGGTGAATTACAGATTTGATCAATTTCTATGAAGTACTATGTGTAGATATTTCAAACTTGACATCATTTTGTTATTAAATATGTGGTTGAATATACATACTGGTATTTCTTTTTAAAAACTAACCAAAATTGCAGTGAATAAAAGGACCTCAGTCGGAGCATAAGGCTTAGAGATTAAAGCATGTCAAGATTCCGAGTTGTTCCTGCTAGCCCTGTCAGTGCGTTACACGTGTGGCACTCTTTGCATACATGTATGTTGTGAGTAGGAAGAGACCTTTGCCTGAACGATGATGCTTTAAATGGCCTCAGGTTCCACCCCGCTATTTTCTATTCTGTGCTTTGCTGGCTTGCTGTGAATCTTTCACGTCCTTTAATATCCCACCACCCTTCCCCCTCCCCCTCCCATACCCCTTGGCTCCTCCTACACCCCCTTGGCTCCTCCCACACCCCTTGGCTCCTCCCACCCCCTTGGCTCCTCCCACGTTCCCTTGGCTATGCTGCAAGTCGTACTCGGTATGACGTTCTTTGGCCTAATGCAAGTGTGCATTCATTCCTAACACACGTCTGTTCTTCATGTGTGTTGCGTGTGTTTGGACTGTCCATCTACAACTATGATTTCTCTTTCTTTCCTGGTCCAGCAAAAAAAAAAAAAAAAAAAAGAATTTATATCTCCATCTGTGTTTATTTTTTGTTTAACTGTTGTCATTCTATGTAGAGCTATGTGTGTTACTTTTGTTGTTGTTGTCCTTTGATTTGTTTTAATGATTGCTAAAAAAAAAGAAATACATTTCTAATTGTGTCCCATGTTTCTTTTTCTATAATATGACATGCTTTCACATAGATCTGGAAAGAGGAAAAAGAGTAAAAAACACAGGTATTGCTCGTGTGCACAAAAAGTCTATTGCTGTGCTTATATTGTCCATTCACTCATCACCGTTAAGTCTGATGAAATGCTATGCAAATCCTGGGTACTGTGATGACTTTGACAACTTAGTTTCTGTTGTGTACATGCATTTAGTATGGAAAGATCAGAGTTGGTTCAAGTGACCACTTACACAACATGGGTGCCTGGGGGTTTGAATTTCAGTTTTTGTTTTTTTTATTCTTTACTTCCCAGTACCCCCTTAACCCTTACCACCCCCCCCCCCCAAAAAAAAAAAGAAGAAACATGACATAAACAGGGATATAGGAGGGAAATCAAATATTTGGTTTGATTTAACTCCTGGTTCTCAACCTAGTTCAGTGTTTTGTTATTTAGCAGGGCTGTGTTAATTCAGGAAAATTACATTAGCTCATGCAGGTAAAAAGTGGTTGGAGTTTAAACTGTCTATCCCCACTAAGGTGTTTGTTAAGGTGAAGCGGGGCATGATTCCATGAAAAATGAAAATAGAAAATGAAGGAATGTTTTCATCCCACCTCTTGCGCCCCCCCCAAAAAAAAATTTGTGAGGGGTGTACTACAAACTGCACATCCACACATCCGCACACTCATACACACACACACACACACACACACACACACTTTCACACACACATGGAAAAAACAACAAGCGAAAGAAACTGAATGATAAAGCAAGAGTGTATAAGGCACCATCCACCAAGAAAGGGAAATGTGGGAGGCTTTAGTCTGGCACCTGAATGCTACAATGTATAAACAAACAACACACCTCTCTGGTCACTCTTTATAGTCGTTTTACATTTTTCCGCAAGCACATCTAAGATGCATACTATTCTAGGATGTGTTGCATGGAGGGTGCCATTTATATGTCTATTTCATAGTGTTTGAAATCGATCTTTAATCATAACATGATAATTATCTGTTATTTTGTGTTAATACTCAGTCCAGTGAACTGGATGTGCCAAAAAGAGAAAAAAATTATAAGATTACCTACACATTGAATCAATGAAACATCAACATATCTGGGGGGCATTTCAGCAAGCGTTGTGTCTGATATTTTTTTTTTCTGACAAAATTGCTCTCAGCCAATCAGATGCAAGGATTTCAGTAGCTTAAAACAGTTTGTCAGAAGAAATATATGACAAAACGCTTGATGAAACACCCCCCCCCCCCAACCAATCTACAGATATCTCAGATAAGCTGGGTGGTTGTCTTAGAATTTTTATAGTTGTTGTTGATGGGATTATGCATGGGATTAATTTTTCATACATCCACATGTATATATATATATATATAAGTTCTGAAAAATCATGTTATTGTCATTTCATTGAGGAGGAATTATTTCTAGTCAGACTTCAAGTTACTGGGGTAAAGACCTGTTAGTAGCTAGTTTTTAGAGGAACATACATGTAGCTAGGCAGGTGTTTACAATGGCTTTAACTAGCTTGTAGTCTTTTACAACAATGTGTAAAGGATGACTGTGCAGCAACTAAAGTTCTTTGATGTGCTATGACAATGTCTGGGAATGCTGTAGTTGCCATTTTGCGGTGGAAAAACAAATATTTCATGAATCGAAATGATGCAGAGTTAAAACTTTTGGTAAGCGAACAAGGAAAAAAAAAAGAAATTGGTCTCTGTCTATGTAATTCATATGCTCTGGTGGCATTGTGCTTCTAAAGAAACCCCTCAGATATCCAAATAGACAACAACAAAAAGCTGCATTTTGCTCTGCCATTTCATAATTCTTTGCTGTGTGCAATCATACATATATTTTGATCCATTTTGGGGGGAATTATTTTCCAATGTTAATGCATTCCATTTCAGTTTTAATAGTTTCTAATGTGTCATTCCATGTGTTATGCCAACATCAGTTGAATTGAATGCGGTGCAAAGGCAAATGAGTAAAGCGTAGTGTAACAGCTGAAATGCAGATTTTTGCACGAAAATCACGATCAGAGTCTTATTCACGTGTTACCACTTTAATCTTGCATGTCAAACCTACCCGCACACACGCATCTGTAGCTCTATACATTAGAATGCCACACACAAAGTAAGAGTCATCCAAAAAAAAAAAAAAAAAAACTCACGCAAGCCGACTTTTCTTTTTTCATTTTCGAATGCTAAAAGCAGCGTAAACCATTTTAAAAAGTAGGCAGTAGGCAGTCATATTGGTACATAGACGCTTTTAAAGAGCTGGAAAATTTTCTGCTGCCACGGAAGGAATACTCATCTTTAAATCGTAGAAATTCTTTCAATTCCTCGTGATCTGTCCTCTCAATAACGTTCCTCCATACCTTACAACATACCGGTAGCTCCAGTTTCTGTCATCTCATATACTGAATGATATTTTCAAGATGACTTCAAATATCAAAAGTACATTTTCAGCTTTTTCATTATGAGAGTTGATTGTGTGGTAGGATAGAGGATCCTTTTTGAAAGATACCAAGATGATTCTGGCTCAGGATAAATTCATAAGTATATAATTGAAAGACTAGAGTAAGTGATGCTAGATATCCATATTGAAACTTGGGAAATGGTGCCTACTAGGGTATGGGAACGTTAACAGCATATTAGGCACCAAATGTAAAAAGTTTATCTAGAAATTTGTTTTAGAAATGTAGAAATTTAAAAATTTTGTTCCAGAAGTTGTAACTAATTCAGGAGTTATAGCAACCTCCATCTCATATAACAAGATTTAAGCTCTAACCTTTGCAGTACCTTCAGCCTGGGAAACGAGACTAACCCTGAGCCATGGTCCATGGTAGCTATGCTACTACGTAGCACAGGAAACCTTAGCCTTTTAAATAAAGGCTGATTATTGTATTGTTTTACCAGACATGTACCGGTACTGCCACATACTTTAGACACATTTCCTTCAGAATCAAACATCAACTGGTATAAATGTCTGTTTAGACTGTGCATTTCACAATTTGAATTGGTAAATGGCACATGGCCTCACTGCTGTGAACATTCTGAACTTCATCGCAGCTGTCTTAGATTCCACTCCAGTTGCTTTGTAGTTTAATTGTAGTGTTTTTATATTTTTGTTTTGTGTGGCTTTTTTTTTCTCATCTGTGTGTCACAGCTCATCATCAGCGCTAACCCATTACTGAAGGCTGACTGGATTTCTGTAATTCAAGCTCAAAACTCAGCTAGGACCATGACTTCTACACCTTTCATGCAAACACTTTGTAGCTCAGTTCAAAAACTATTAGAAAACTCTGCTCTTGTACAGATGATATTTACCTTAATTTTGTATGTAACTATTTTTGTTCACTTTCCTTTTGTCCCTTCTGCCACATTGGTATGTAGGAAAGAAAAGAAGAGTAGTCATAAAAGGTGAGTGATGCTTGTATAGATAGCAGATCAAAGTGTGATGTGATATCAGTGGCAATATAGCTGACATTTGTTGATTTATTTGTGGAGAATAGTGGTATGTGGTGGTTTGTGAAATATTAGCCTGTTGAGGATGAGTCCCGAGTATACTCACACGAGCGTCTATGGGAAATGCGTGTAGCAGCAAAATCAAACCGTCCTCAACAGGTTAATGTAGTCATGGCACATCTCAAATGTTTTGATGGTAAAGTTCTGATAAGTATGAATTTATGTATAAGAATGTTGGTTAGTGTGAAAAAAAACCAACACAGGTGTTGTCTATTTTGAATGCTTACAGTAATTTTATGGTCAACATAGAAAGTGTATGTGTGTGTGTGTGTGTGTGTGTGTGTGTGTAAGTAAAAAATAATGGTCTCATTCATGAAAGGGGGGGGGGAGGAGATGAATGGGAAAACTTACTGCAGTGTAGTCTGGCAGGCTTTTTACTAGGTTTGTTTCTATTTAATTGCTGGACAAAGTGTTTCTTCTAGTGTTACTTTGCAATTGCCTCTGACATTCAAGAAAAATGGAGGAAATTTTATGGGATGCTTTGGATTCCCATTGCCTTGTACATATAGTCGCTAGAACTCAGTATATGATTTTCTGATGTGCAATTTTTATATTGATTGCAGTATGGTCATAAAAACTAACATAGTTTGCAAGGAGACTACTGCCTTTATGGATATATACAAAAGGCATGTCTTTCTGTAATATGAGGTCATTCTTCAATTATACATCTTATTCAGATTTGTGGACACAATGCAGTCAGTGGCGGATCCAGAGGGGGGGGGGGGCGCACCGGGTGCGCGCCCCCTCTTTATTATTTTTTTAAACAAAAGAAATAATAAGAAAAAATTGGGAGGCGCGTGCGCCCCCTTTTAATTTTGTAAAGGCACCTCCCCTTTACGGAATTCGTGGATCCGCCCTTGCAATGTGACATTTTCACAGAGTAGTGTCATTTATTGAATTGCTCTTTATGACTACATTCCGTCGATACTATGGTGAGTGAAATGTTGACTGTGCAAAGTGTATTGGGCCTACAAACGTGTAGCACCTAGTGTGCTCAGGTCACGTGAATTGGAAGGAAATTAAAGGTGCATAGTCCCGGTAGTGTAGAGGGCGCTGTTGATGATACTGCCGATCACCGTTAGCATTGATACGAAGATTACCGAAGTTGAGCTGTCATCAAGAGTAAAGTGCGTAGGTGTTGCTAAGTAACGTTGCCTTCGATGTCTTCTCTGCGCATTGCGCAGTCTGTAGTAATGCCAGGATGCGTGCACATGTGCTTCTTATTATGACATCAAAAAAGAAGTTTGCTGAAGTTGTCATCCCCCTCAGCCGAATCATGAGCCGAACTGTGATCGGACCACTGACTACAGTGAATCGGACTTCTTCGGACTCGGGGAAGTGGGCAAAGCGTAAGCGCCAAAGAGGAGTCGATAGCATAGGCCTCTATAGGAAACTTGCGCCTTGCGCCCACGTACGCATTTGACTAAAACACCGGGACCATGCACCTTTAAAAGTGATTCAAAGCAGTGTAGTGCTTTAGATGCTGATTGGCACAAAAAAACCCCATAGCACTGTGCATCTCTGTCCATAGTCCCTGATACAGGAAGGGTCAAGCAACTCTAAGAAAATGTGGTAATTTGTCAAATTGATTACTGTCAAGAAGGAAATGTTTGTGCTTGGCCTGATACTTAAGATGAATTTCGCTTGTTTTAAATCCTGCGGAATCAAAATATGAAGTAGTGTTGAAACGAGCAACAATATTTGTGTGTTTTTCATTTTTGCGCTTGTTTCATATCACAGGAAGTGTTTGAAGATTTCCACTTTCATGGTTATAATGGAAATCCCCTTATTTTGAAACATGGTAACTAGCAACAGCTAGAAAAAAAAAATGATTACCATAGTGCATTTTTTCTTGCTACCCCTCCATTGCCATGATCACAGTAGCAGCAGGGACAAGTCAGAGAAGCATCATAGCAGCAAGCGCAGCCACCGCCACCGCACCAGGGATGACAGTGACTCTGACTCGGGGGGAGAGTCTGCTGGGTGAGCAAGGACTTCCTTGAATCTTACTGACTTAAAATTGTCTGTTTCTTTTTTCTTCTTCGTCTTCCTCTTGATACTTCTTGGGAGAAACATCCATGGAAAGTGTTTCACTTCATGCCATTCTTGATTTACGGTTAAGAGGAAGGCTGCGTCCTGAAACCTTGCTGGTGAAAAAGCAGTATGGGATGTTTTGTGAATCGTAAGCCATGTCTGTGAATGCTGCTACAGTCACTGTCTTAAGTGGTTTCCTTCTTTGTTTGTTCATGCCTGACTGAAGTCGGCATTGGTTAGAAAAGTGTTGCTTGATTGTTTTAGCCATTGTTTTATTCACATGCCCCTGGGTGCGTTGTACAAGCAAAAGAAAAATTCATTTCGGTAAGCTTTGGTTTATTTTCATTTTTTTTTGTTGGTAGTTTGAGTTTGATTGAGATTTTGGTTTCAGTTTTTCCCTGAGATAAAAGGCAAAAATATGAATACACAAAGATCAATTTCACATTTCACAAGCAAGTTATAGGTATTATAGATGGAAAAAGAACAAACTGAAATTATTGATGTATGTCAAAATGAAAAAAAAAAGGAAGGTGACCTATGGGTCTGGAGATCCAAGAATAGTCAAATCCAAGTTCTGATTTGCAGCAAGGATGTAGCATTTACCTATGAGTAGTCAGCAATATTGACGCCAAGTGAAATTGCTTCATTCTCAGGTCTTCACCGGAGAGGAGTCGGCGCTCCCACCACTCGCGCTCCCCAGAGTCCAAGCGTCACCACAAGAAGGACGAGAGCTCCCGGTCCAGCAAGAAGAGCGGAAGCAGGCGGTCCTACTCCCACGACTCGGACAGGTCCAGGAGCTATTCCAGGTCCCCGGAGAGGCGCTCACATCGGCACTCGAGATCAAGGAGCAGGAATAGGTGAGTTTTCACTGCAGTACTGTAATTGCTCAGTAACAAGGTAGATTACTTATGTGGTCTAAATGAAATATTTCAGCTTTCTCTTAGGAGTGCTCTTCAAAAATTTTGTAGTGATGATTATAACATGGTAAGAATGTTGTATTTACAATGTCCTAGTAGATCACACTGTTTTGCCATTCTACTTCCAATGTAGTGATAAAAGTATCATTTCTAGAATCAAGAAAAAACGAAAAGATGTTATTCAAACTATAACTATATGTTTATTATTCAAGTACCAGTATGTGCATAAACTATGTTACTCATGGAAAGCCTGTTTGTAATATAATGAAATATGAAGCAGCCATATAGACTGTGCTGCCTGGACTGCAGTGCAAATAATGGAACTAGCCTAGAACTATTTGAATCCCAGTCATATACACTAGACGTGAGGAGGGATGTTAACTGCTACTGTAAACATCTTTTCCTCGTGAAACATACTAGGTCCCGCAGTTACTCCAAGGAGAGGCGACGGTCCCGTTCCCGTTCCCTGAGCTACTCCCCCTACCAGCGCCGCCAGTCCCGCAGCAAGAGCCCCAGCTCCAAGACCAAGGAGAAGAACTTCTCGCCGATCCGCAAGAGGCGTGACTCGCCCAGCTTCCTGGACCGCCGGAGAATCACCAGGTTAGTGGTCCAAGACCCGCGTCGGGGTCCCAGATGAAGGTCTGATCCAATGCCTTTGGGCATCCAGGACCATGTTGCATTCTCTCCTCAGTCATGATGTAGTGATGTTTAGCTGGGTGTGCACTCAAGCAAGGGTTGTTGAGAAGTGGATGGCGTGATGCCTTTCAGACAATAAAATTTGAATTATTTCTTAGATCGTGTTAAACCGACTGAGCTGAAGGTCATTCTCAGCATGTCATTGACTCAACAGAATAGCATGACAATTTTTATGAACTTAGTAGCCTATCATTTTGATATTTTGGGGGAACATACCAGTATTCTTTATTGAATTTGTATTCATTTTGTCAAAGGTGTGTTTAGCCAACAATGAAGGCAATCTTCCCCACATCACTTCAATTGAGTCTTATGAAAGCTGTTGTGTGCATACCTAGCTAATTTTTTTTTTTTTTTCAGGAAGCAGAATGAATGGTGTGATAAATCTATGACATGACATTACCAAATTTTATTACAGGAACGAATTAAGAAGTATAAGCACTTGTTATTGGTACTTGTAACAGTATTGTTTTGCAGTGGTATCAATCTTTGCTTGCAGTCCGATGATATTCAACCCATCGATCTCAGCTGTGCAAAATCACAAAGCCATTTTTAAAAAATACAAATTTAGCTATACTGTACTATTTCAAAATATGAAACAGCATAAGGTAGATGGATGATTTAAACAATTTGAGGTGATATTTAGTGACCCGACTGGAAAGTAAATTTGTCTGATACGATCAACGAGGCACTGCAGACAGTTTATGGCTCTGTG
Organism: Diadema antillarum; assembly: GCF_040938485.1. Classification (NCBI taxonomy): domain Eukaryota; kingdom Metazoa; phylum Echinodermata; class Echinoidea; order Diadematoida; family Diadematidae; genus Diadema; species Diadema antillarum. The sequence goes on along the minus strand of NW_027272134.1, from coordinate 654,215 downwards.
CGGAGATGAGATCGTTGGGTCGAAGCCAGGACCAGCGCACCGAGTGTTACACTTGTGTTTTGCAGAGAACAATGGTAGCATCACCACAGTGTGAACACAACACACAAGTTTGTATTTGTGTAGTCTGTATGTGTGTGTGTGTGTGTGTATGTGTGTGTTTATAGATGCACCAGGTTTGAGAGTGATAATGCACCACAGTTTTAACAGCAGGATAATCTTTGCCAGACTTTGTGATAACATGTCACCGTATGTAAGGCCTCTGTAATGAACTTTGTGGATTTCTCTCACAGAGATTGTTGTTTCAATTGCCTTGTCCAATGTTTGTGTATAGAATGTACCGTGATGTTGATGTTAATGGCATGATTGTGTGTGGTTATGATGCATGATGTTGTCTGCTCATTGTTAAGTGTCTGTAAGTATTTTGTGATGTGTGTGGCAGTTAGCAATCTTGTTCCATGTTCGATAGGCTTACCTGTGATCTGTACCATGTGAAGAATCAGTAGATGTAGCTATGTGATATAGATCTAGGTATATGTAAACAGTATGTATATGAAAGCTTGTGATTGTTCTTTTATAATGTTGCTTGCTTGTGATAAGTCATGAAAATTCTTTGGTTATTTCTTTTCCGCAGCATTTTGCATTATTCAATGCATTCCAGTATCTATGTTTCCAGTGATTATTCTCAGCGTAGATGGACCAATTTTATGTGGTACTCAAAAGGCCAGATGTGATGATTGATAAGCTTGCCTGAACACACCCAATATGGCAATACCTAATTTGTATGAAATATGCACAAGCCAACACATTGGCAATATGTGAACCAATAACTGTTGGATGAGGTGGTAGGAAGTCATGCATCTATACAGAAGTGCCAAAACTCCCAGATTTTGTGGGAGGTCCCCCGGAGAGCTGAACTTTCTCTTCATGCTCTGACAATAAAATATAAAAGTCCTTGTATTTGGGGATTAGTTTGCCCAATTGAGATGCACATAATACACCTTGTATCTCTCTGATTGCTCTTTGGAATCCCCCCTAATCAAAAAAATGAATATTGCCAGGCCTGTGTGAGTACATTATGAAATTTGTCCATTATTCTGCTGAGTTTTGTGATATATATACTGCAAGTGAGATATAAATATGTACCTGAGAGTGTGGTCAAGGTTTTGCCAAGAACTTTGTAAGCCCAGCATACGAGTGGTTTCGTTCGGGAGAATTTTGTTCTTCGTCTCTCTTCTATCTCTCCCTGTCTCACACATACAAACACAAAACAAAATGAGAAAAGGTAGAAGAATATAAAGAGAAAATTCAATCAGATTCCTCCACAGGTATAGTGATTTACAATGGTGTATGTTGTATGCTGGGTTACCCCTCTTCCATTCTCTCCTGGCAAATAAACATTCTCCCTGTAGCAGTAGGAGATCAACTAGCAGAGATCGTGGCTACTACGACGACGACCGTCGACGCCGGCGCGATGACAGCAGGGATCGCAGCCGGTCTCGGTCGCGGTCACGGGACCGTGACCGCCACTACTACCGCCGATGAAACGTGACAACATCGATCGCCTTCCAAAAGTGTAGGGGATGCTTTAAAGTCTTTGTCTGTTTAAATCACCACTACTAACCATAGTTCATATTTTCTGTTGATTTTTTGTTCTTTACTTCATCTCACAGGAATGCCAAAGAATGCTGCATTTACTGCCTGCAGAGTTCCTAGCTCTAACTTCAAAGAAAGTTGATTGCTTTTCCCCAAAGTTTGTGCTACTCAACAACCAGTTATGCTGATTAATGCAGCAAGGCAATAGAAAGTTTATAAATATGGTTTTGATCACAATAATTCTGGAAATGATTCTGCTTTACAATCCAAAGTGATTCGACTTAAAAAAATGAAAAGAGAGGACAGTGTGTATTTTGGTACATTGCAATTTATAAGTCACATTACTGAAGTTATCTGTTACGCATTCCCAGCTGATAGATAGATGATTTGCAATGAATGTGCAGTACTGAAATCCTAGAGACATCACTTGGTTGTTTTGTAGCCCAAGCCTTGTTGTGAAAGCTCTGTCGCTAGAAGCAGAGCATCTTTGCTGCAGATTAACACTGCCTAACATTTCACCATGTTATACACACACATCTGTACTGGTTGAATAAGCAAAAGGTGCCCTTTTTCTGTGGGCCTTACATCATTGTTCAAATGTTTCCTTGTTTATTTTGGAAACAAAAACAATTCAGCGTGAAAAATCAAATTGAAGTGTGCAATCAAGATAGAAAAAGCAGAAGATATCATATTTTGCACACTATTTTTTCTCTGTTTTTGTTTCAATTTTATTGTTATGACAGTATACCGACATCAGTTTTGAAAAAAAAAAGTGCATCTTTTGCTCCCTAAGTCACGTACATGAAGCAATATATACACACTAGATGATAGATCTTCCTTTCTATTGACCAGAGATTTCATCGCCAGCCACCACACACATATTCAATCTCCTTTATAGACCCCGTTTACAGTGCGTGCGGGGCTGGGCCAAGCCGCGGCTGAGCCGCGGCCGACCCAAGCCTCAATTGCGGGGCCGAGCCCCGCAATTTTGTCCGTTTACACTGCCAGGCTCGGCCGCGCTTTTAATTCAAACCTTTAAATATTTTGTCGTAGTGGCGCTCTGCTTGTAAACAAACGCAATTTGGTATAGTCTGGTTTTCAGACCCTTTGCCAACTGGATTCCGTGGCGATGAAGTCGCCGTTCGGGCAAAGGCCTTTGCCGAAGGAAAAATCCTTTGCAGGACAAAACCACCTTAAACTATACTAGTTTTCGATGTTGAGGGGGTTAATATCCTGAATAACGAAATAGTACGGGCAGAGGGTTTGGAAGCCAGACTAAAATTGGCCGCGCATTTGGCCCAGTTTGCGTTTACACCGAGAAAAGGCCGGGCTCGGCCGCCACGGCCGGCCGAGACCACCTCCAGAGCGAGGCCAAATGCGAGGCCAATTTTGGCCACGCATTTGGCCTTTTGCGCGTTTACACTGAAGCGGGGCTGGGCCGAGTCGCGGTCGAGCCGCGGACCGAGCCTCGCACTGTAAATGGGGTCATAGATACAAGATTCATTCACAGATCAGATGATGCAATGAAGCATCCATGGACCCGTTCACATCTAGACATTACGGTAGAACCGTGCCAAGGGGATTCCAGCTCATTGGTCAAGATTTGTCAATGTACAGTTGTTAGAGTTTGCACCTGCAAGTGGTAGGCAAAAGGGATAACAGTTGTGAGAGAATGCTTTTGGTATAAGTGTGAGAATGCGAAAAGAATGTGCAGATGTACCCTTGCCCCCTCTTTCTCGTTATGCCCCACCCCTTTTCAGAAATGTTTTTAGCTCTTCTTTGTCGTGTTCAGAGTGGTAACTGTTTAGTGGCAGTTTAGTCTTGTTCTTGGGTGGTGGGTTTTATATCAACATTCGGTGTTCTCTTTGTAAGGAGGCATGATGATTTGTTTTAACCTGTCTAGCAGGGAAAAGGTAGCAACAAGGGGCATGCGGTCACAGAGCATTTAAGATCAGAGACAAATATACAGCCACATATCAGACGCCTTTCAAGCACTCATTTTAATAGTCTTTTCTCTGTTGTCTTTCCTTGTGTTATGTGACATTGTATCATTTCACACAATCTCAATGAGGTATGAACACTCTGATTTGCATGAATACACACACACACACACACACACACACACACACACACACATGGACTTCACCCATCCATACCAACTCATAGACATTCATCTGACACTACCCCATGAATATGTCCACTTTTACATATAGTTAGAATCTTGAGTTGATTCTAGACACTTTGAGTTTTTACTTCTTCTTTTTTTCATGTATGTTACATGTCACATGCATTTTTAAAGTAGAGATTGCCCTGATGGCATGCTAACTAATCAAACTCATTTGCATGTGTTATGCCTGATTTGATTGACAGGTAAGCTACTGCTGTATACTTTCAAGCTGATTATACTCTACCATACACTTTATTTCATTTTATCACCGGAATAAAGTGGGATAGACTGATGTGTGTATTGCATAGCCCACTGTACTGTGGTAGTGTTCTTTCTGACTTGTGAAGTAGACCAAAACACAAAATGCCAATTTCTTTTTTGTCCAAATTACAAAGTACTGTCATTCCTTCTTCTTTTTTTCAGTTAAGTGCTATACTGCTGTGTGAAAAAAAAAAAGTTAAATCAAAATGGGTCAAGAGGTCTCTATTACTATTTCTTCATCCTTGCACCCTGCTTCTTGCATGATGTGATTTGCAAAGAGAGAATTTGTCATCGTATGTATCAAGGCATCATTTGTAGCATGCTACACCTTATGTAGGACAATGTGCCTTTTGACCATGAGAACGTCACACTGCAGAGGAGCTGGGTTGGTGAATTTGCCAGTGTACAGAAACCACTGCACAATGATATGCTAAAAGCAAATCAACTAATGCTCCATTGTGCATTTGCCAGAAGGCTATCTACAGGGCCGAACTCTTTTTTTCAAACTGAAGCTCTTAGTCTGTGCTCAAGGCCATGTTGCTATCCACTTTGACATCTCTCTTTCATTATGATGTTGACCACACATTGCAATGCTTAGAAATTACCAAAATTACAGACTATGTACATTTGTTAGTCCACCCCTGTTAGCCATTTGCACAACATATGCAGTTGGTTGTACCCAAGAACAGCTGATTTCAAGATATCAATTTTGGTTTGTCATCATATGTGATTAATACAATAGATACATAAATAGATACTTGATAATGCCACAGGCATGGTCAAATGCACATTGTCTGAGCTGCCTACCACAAAATATTGTACATGCATGTTATTCTTTCATTAAAGTTCATCTGAGTTGAGCTTTGTTTGACAGCATTGTATTAGGACTGTGTCTCCCATTTTGCAGTGACTGCAGGGACGGATTTTTGTGGGATGCATATTATACATGATCTAAGTTTTAGGTTTGATTCCTAGTCTTCATCAAACTGTACTTCCATTCATTTGCCTTTTTTTCTGAAAAGGTATAAGAATTTCTCTAAGAGACAAGAAAACAGGTCTTTACTAGCATATATTATCAGATTTTTGACATTGCTAAAATCCTAGTATGCTGATTAAGGGTGAAACTAATTACAGCTTTCGCCGGAAAGCCTTTGTCATTATCATTTTGTCAGATGTCCGTCCATGCTGTGAGCAAGATGAAAGATGCAGGCTTACAAATCAGACATATTTCATCCGTGAAATGCGTCATCGGCATGTCGTGGCATAAATGTGATCTGCAATTTTCTGTACTTCATCGCAAGTTTTCCATTTTGATGTTGTGCTTGTGATGGTGGTTTGTAATTTACCTGCATGCTATTTTTGTTTATTCATGCTTTCATGTATAGTTTTGCATGTACATTTGCCCATATTTTACATGCATGATTTTGATTATATCCATCAAAAAAAAAAAGAAGAAAGTTATTTGTTTGCATGCATGGTACATACCTTTCTGTTTATCTCCGCATGCTTGCATGTCAATGTCGTGTTTTGTAGATAGCGTAAGTACTCTTGTTGCTACATGGATGTAGGTAACATGCTGTAGTAAATATCTCACAAAGCATGTCTGTACTACATTGCATGTTAACACCATGTTATATGACTGTCATCTAACTGCCGTTATCCGATATTGTTGATGCTCAAATGTGTATCTGTGTGTGGGTGTGTATGTTGTGTGTGTGTATGGAGCTTTGTTCTGTATGTTATATCAGTATGTGAGAAATTCTGCCAATGTCAATGTTTTGGGGTCATCTGGGTATTTCCTCTCCCTCGTGTATATGCATGTTTTTTTAACACAGCACATCCCAAAGTTAATGAAGCAAGTTCTCCTAACCAAATCCTTTTACATAGTCAGTGGTGAAGAAAGATTAGACTGAAACTCCTGCTTATTCACTGCCCTATTCTAAATTAATAAATGTGTGGCAAAAAAGGAAAAGAAAAACAAAAAAAAAACAAATGCAAACAAAACTAAAAATGATTTCTTTTGAATTAGGAGAGATTCCATCAATGTGACAAAATTTACTTGTATTTCAATAACTTCACATCTTCTCAAGATGTATCTTTCCCTCATCTGCCATCATATTCCTCCTTTCTGTTCCACTTCTCTCGGTCCTACTTTAAAAGTGTCATCCTGTCCAAATGTCTTTATCTTGCCTCCTTTTGCCAATTTTGTGTTTCTCTGCATCTTCTTTTATGTCCGTTTGTCCATGTGTCCCGTCTGTGTGTAGATGTATCGATATGATACCAGTTTTGGTTTGTTTTGTGTTCACCATACCCTTATAGGTGTTTGAGTGTAACTTGTTATGAATAGGGCCAAGTCCCCATTGTCATGGTAACCCAGAAATCAGCATCATTGATTTGACTATGAGTGTGAGTGATGGAGGAGCAAGGTCATGAAAGTTGATAGATTAATGCTGTTTTCTCACTGTTACACAGCTGTTTAATACACATTTCTCCCACTCATCAGGCTCTGCAGAATGTGTGTTACACCTTCGTCGTTTCTTTTGCTGTTATTCAACTAACTCCATAACCTTTCACTCTGCAGCTTACTCTACACCATCAGCAGGCTACGTTTCACTGCCAATCAAAAATGTACTAATGCTTTACAGTGAGTTAGACACCATACTAATCTGCAATGAGTGTAACATCGCTAATGGCATTTCTTCAGTGCAGGTGGCTACCAAATAAAACGCTCACGTCATGTCCTGTTGTATGTGGGATGGTGACGGTATAACTCCACACCATGTGACACAACAACCAGTCACTTATGTACTGTATGTTTTGATGCTTGGAGAACACATAGGTGGGGCTCAAGTAATGCTTGCCATTGTAGCATGAAATATCAATGAAATGGTCTTGAAATTCATGATATACAACTGTAGTGCATATTCATGAACTTTTCAGGAACGAACAAGTAATGGAAGCCCCAAAGTTACCTTACCATTACATGCTTAAAGCGCTGATGTATTAGATTTACTGCTTCAACAAACATGTATAAGTTTGGGTTTGTAGTTTTGTTTACATTTTTTTCTTTTTTTATCATAGAATTTGGATTTTGACAATGTTATTCTGACAGTATTCTGATGATTTTTACTTTTAAAAAAAATTGTGTGTTTGTTTGTCGTTTTTTTCCCCCGGGGGTGGGGAGGATTTTATTATCAACTTCGCAGGATGAGTGAGGTGAAATTGAGCTAACTGACATGATTTTTGTGTTCTCCATACAAAAAAATATAGTGTTTTCCCCTAGTGAATAAGATATAGCAAAGAAGCCTGGAACACTTGTCTTGGTCACCTTTTCATAAGGGATTGATTATTACTGTGCCAGCAAGTCATACTGCACTGGGATATTAATTTGATACACAGCACTTTCTTAATTTTGTTCCATTTGGCTGTCGTGCTGTGTCCTTTTTCATTCTTTTTTGGCTGTTGATTAACATAGGATAGAGAGCACTAGTCACATGGTTGAGTACAGTGACTGCCTGTGAATCATGGAAACCAAGTGGGGAGCCTAACAGTGTTTGTCCAGAGTAAAACTCTGACCAGTGTTCGGCTCTGTGGAGTTTGGACATGTGTGTAACTCGTTACCTTACCCACTCTAAACTGCACCCACTGACTTTAATAGCTATAGCATTCTCAACGATTGCCAGGGGGCGGGCAGACAGACAGTTAATGTTGGAGGAATTCTGACAGCTTTGTGTCTGTGTGTCTGCCAGCCGTGCATTGAATTCAAATCATGATTTTTAGTTATTACATATTTTGACTAAATCTGACTTGAGTCACAACGTAGCATAACATAGAGAGTGTTCATCCCTAATATCTCATCCGCTTACCTTTTCAAGCAATCATTTGCCGTTAATTGATAACTTCATGCGACTCTTGTCTATGCCTGCCCCCCTAGAACACAAAAATGTGCATGTGCATCTTGACAGAAACAGCAGCAGAAAGGACTAAACTCTTTTAAAGGATATTAGTTGGCATGAATTTTAGTTTGCATAAATTCAGGCTGCATGGATTTGAAATGCATATATGAAAATGTTCTGAAAATCTATTATGTTTAATTAATTCAGATATTCAAATGGTATGTTCTTTCCCTCAGTAGCAACTTATTATTATTCTTTTTTTTTTGGGGGGGGTGGGGGTAGAGAGGGGAACATGCATGGTTTGTCACCATAAGTTTGAGAGCAATTTTGATTCAGTGTGGTAGTTTATAAACTGTTGGTGTTCAGAGTTGCTTTGGAGTGTGTGACAAAACCTGTGCACAAATTTCAGTGTTAACATAGGGTGGCAGGCTAGGTGCAATGTGTGTGTGTGTGTGTGTCACTGACTCAATGCCATGGCTCATGTGTCTGACGTGGAAAGAGAGTGAGGCAACATTAACCGCTTTGTGTTTGCCGAATACTTACGCCCTTAACGCACCACTCATCCTACTTAACCATCAGTGACCTACAGAAGGTTGTTTGTTACTATCATTCATTTTTTGAAAGAAAAAAAGTACTTACCTGAATTGTTCTTCTGTTCATTGTTTGAATGTGGATAATGTTCATCACAGATTTTCCACAAAGATGACTTTGTAGTGCTACATAAAGTAGTTGAGACAAAATGATGGCATGGTTCATTAGCTCTGGATGAACAGTTTCCCTGTAGGCATCGATCTGTCGTAGAAAATGTTGAACATCATAGTGTTTTATACTAATACTTGCCCCAAGCGTAGAAATGCTACCTGTCAAAATTTCTTGTGCTTGACAATAAATAAGATGTGCTCCCAGTCATCCATGCCTGCCTATAGAAGTTTGCATTAGCTCTGAGAAAAGAAGCATTCAGTCAAGGACGTATAAATATGTACCTCTGCATGGGAGACATGGCATCAAATTAGTCCAAATAGACCCATAAGTACCCTTTGGTGTAGTGTTTGCTTTAGCAACAGCTTGGTATGGAATTCAGCTCAAAACTTGAGATACACTAAAGCTTGATGAATATATTTTTAAGATCCAAATTGTCAACAAAGGAACACACATCTCTGTGACGAAATGTGGCATAGTTTTCCATTTTGAGTTATATTCCTGAGCTTGTTTCCATGTGAACTTTTTAAGTCACTCTGCTTTTCAGTTGAAAATGTGCCAGGTCGGTTTTTAAAATTAATTTTTATGCCTATTTAGCACCAATCTTACAATGCCATTAACAAGCATAAGCAAGGGATTTAGCTCTTAAGAGTTAACAACTATTTATGAAATAGCAGAGGCCAAAAGTTATGCTTAGATTAAATCCGTTTTCGTTAAGAATTTTGATGTACTTTATTATTAATTTTAGAGAGTAAGACAGTGGTGTCATCGAATTCTCTCAGAGCATTTCGCCATTTGTGCTGGCATTTATAGTCGGACTTGATTCCAGTGTAACCAATTTGTATGGATACTGAATCCTAACAGAAAAAATGGTATGGAGCATTGTTATTTGGAGAGTGCTTGCCTCCCAAAAAAATTGCCAACATTTGTGCAGTTCGTGCACTACTATTCTGGGGTCCAGTAGTCCTTCTAGATTTGTTTCGGTCCAGTTTTGCTTGTGAAACAATTTCCCCTGGTCATGGGGCAAGTGCCATAGTTGTACATAGCCATTGTGACAATTGTTGTATGTGTGCATGTTTTGCATGCTGACTCTTTATCCTCTTTTGAATTGGTCTCTTCCTCGGCAGTGCCCGCAAGTTGCCGGTCCCCTACGAGCGGCCCGGCGGCAGCCCAGCACACTCCGACAGCTCCTACAGTGACCACGAGAAATCCTTCAGCAGGTCACGCTCCCGGTCACGCGACAAAGGGCACGACAGATCCCCGGGAGGGACATCTGCGCGGTGACGGGGCAGTTGTGATTGGTTAGAAACGACATTCCAGTAGGCATGCATAGAGAAAGGATTTACATATTGATATAAGATTTAATTGTTTCAGATGTATGTATATCATATATATATTATATATGTATATACACCTGAAACATTTAAATCTTGTTTCCTGGAAAAGAGGCTAAGCTGCCTATAAGTCTTTTTTAGACAATGTGCAATCTAAATTATATTTGCTGGTTTGAAATATTGCATGGTTACACACACGTTAAAACAGCTACTTTTTGAGATAGTAAAAAGATGTAGTGTGTCGAATCACGTGCAAAACGATATCAGTTTATCGAGTTTGTATATATGACATCTTCCATTTCCGTATTTTTATTTGTTGCCTAAAACAACAATGCCAAGTAATAATGGATTGTATTGTCATTAGTTCCCTGTTAGTTAGTGTCTGCCATTTGTTATGAGCTCTTTGGTGATGTGAAAAATTTATCTCAGTTGGCTGAACCATGTTTACCACCATTGGTTGAGTAGAGCTCACTGAAAAGAATGAAGTGGGCAAAACAATTACCCAGCTTGTAAATGTTCATTGCCCACTAGAGTCACAGATGCTTAATGGTTGGTAAAAAAAGGTTCTAAGCTCTGTTCCTTTTCAATTTAAATCTCACATAAGATATCACACCCAGGTTTATTGTGTGCTTTTTCATACAAGTCAGTGGTGGATCTAGGGGGGAGCGCATCGGGCACGCGCCCCCCTTTATTTTTTCTTAAAACAAAAAAAAATAAAAAAATGGGGGAGGGAGCGTGCGCCCCCCTTTAATTTTGTAAAGGCGCCCCCTCTTTACGGAATTCCTGGATCCACCCCTGCAAGTCCTTTCTCTGTGAAAGTTTCTGAGAGTTATCTCCTGAAATTCTTAAAATGTAGACACATAATATTTTTCTCTGAATTTAAAGTTCTCATGTGAGTAGCCGGCACGTTAGAATCGGTGAGTTTTCAGACTAAGGTATCTATGAATTTATATGCTGTGTGCTCTAACCAAACACAACTGCTGAACTTGCCACCTCCCGGGGAAAGTGTAATAAAAGTTGGAAAAAAATATTGTAACATGTTTTATCACGCATTCATTCTATTTTTTCTTCTTTTAACAATTTTTTTTGTTGTTGCAATTATGCATTGACATCCATCGTCGAGAGTTTTTATGTTGCTGAAGTAGTGATAACACATGTTCAAAGTGAAACACTGGACTTGATTTATGTTCTTGTATCACTTAAAAAATGATGCCCCTTCAGCATTTTGCTGAGAACTTACATCAGTTCTTCAAGAGAGCATTATAAAACCTGCACAATGGTGGTAGTTGGCCTCTATTACAATCCATCCAGTATTCCAGCCGAAATTAATGATTCCCATGCACCATTGGTATCAGAATAATACATTTGTAATGTATGGGTCAAGCAACCCTCAAGGTGAAATAGCAGAGACATTTCTCACAAATCTTTTTCATGTTGTCCTGCTGCCCGAGACTTACATGTCCTGTGCCTCAAGAATGCACAGGGATGAATTATGTATACGATGTGAACCTACACCTAGAGACACATGTATGTATGCACAAATACCCAGCTTTAATGCCCCGTTAGTTGTAACATGAGACCACTATGCATCAGTTTAGACTGCCGTAATGTTTTGCAAATGAAGCCCAATGGTGTATGGTCAGTCGTTCAAAATTAAGCGAAATCTCTGTCGTCCGTCATTGCCGTAACAAATCAAGAGGTAAATTGCAAGAAAACCATTCTTTTTTAATGATTGTGTAATTTGTTATATAAGATGTGGTTAGGAATTTCATCCCATATGTGAAGTGAACTTCCAGTCAAGAATTTTTGAATTATTTCAGTGTCAGTTTTTATTCAATTCTTTGACTCTCTCTTTCATGGTGTGTGCTGTGGCTAGAATTATTTATTCTTGTGTCAAGAACCTTGTAAATAAATGTACATTTCAGATGAGAGAGAAAAAAAAGCAGCTATCACTTTGTATGTTGGTACTCATAGAAACAGATGCCTGGTACACAGACTACTCAATCTCGAGAATTAAGGGCGAGTGTAAGCTGTAATGTTGCGCATAGATGGAGTGTATGAGTTCCTTTAACACTGCATTGCAGAAGGATCTCCATGTCCGTAACTGGCTGACTGAGAGCATTTCTACCCTCTTAAAATCTAAATCGCACACTCGGCATCCATGAGATTGAATTTCTTGTTTCACTTTTAATTAAAAAAATAAAAGGTTCAGCAAGAGATTGATATCAAGCAGTTGCTGGCGGTGACTCATTTTTTTATCACATATGTGTACCGTGATGTACCCCATCCCCATCCCCCTCCCCATTCCTTCATCTTCAAGCGGTCTCTGTCATAGCCAAATCTGACAGTAAATCAATCCACTTAAGCATCACTTCCAGTCGGCCAAAGATGCCAGGTATAAATGTCTGTAGTATGTTGCCAAAGTCCACTTGTAATTCTGGTATAATTCAAAGGTAGAAGTCCCTGCCAGATTTGTTCTTTTGGCAACAGTGCTTGCTTGGATTAAGTCACTTCTCGTATGCAGCTGTTCCTTGCCCCCTGCCGAGCAGAATCTCTTTGCCAGTTTTAATAGTGTATGGATTTTACGTAAAGGAGTCGTGTTTGTAAAGCGTCGCCCTGTACTGCAACATCCTTTGCTGCGATGAATTCCTCTGTCATATATTTTGCTGATGTGTAGATATTTTTTGCACACCTTTCAAAAGCGACTCTTTTTTTTGTGTGTGTCAAAACATGGGAAAAATACTGATTGCCAAATTCACAGAAAAGCTGACAAGCTCAGAGAGTAATACGGTAACCACAGAATGTGGGATGACGAAGAGAGTGGGCTCTGCCTCTGTATAGATTGTATGGGGGTAGTTCCAGGTTTGGGGGGTTGACATGCAATGTTTTTTTTTAATGGGAACCCTGCAAAATATATGGCATATACAGCAGTTTTGCTTCTTTGGCACTTGAAGAAGGCATGTATATTCCCATGTTGTCAAACTTTGAAGTGTGTACATGTATGTGATAGGAACTCCTTTGTTTTGTGATCACGGTGAGGTATGGGCAGCCTCGGACAGTTGCTCTAGACAACATCAAACCTGTTTGCTTGTTGAAGCTGTCACATGGAAAAAAAAAGTGATTCCAAGAGGAAAATAAAAGATGGTGAAGTAGATTTTCAATAATTTTAATTAAAAAAAGAGGCATTCCAGCTTGTGTGATACTTGTCTATAGTCAACTACTGCGGAACCTCGCTATAACAAGGCCAAATTTAGCAAGAGACCCGATACAGTATAATGAAGTAATTTTGCAGGTCACATTCCTTTTATATTCTTTTAAAAAAATCTTTGATATAATGAGATACCCAATATCATGAGGGCATTTCAGTGGTCCAAAGCAGCTTGTTATAACAAGGTTCCCCTCTAGCTGGGTAATGTGATGCTGTCAAACTTGAGGGTATTGTATGGGTGTTGGTTGCAGGTTATTTGAATGCCATGAGTGTGTGTGTGTATGTGTGTGTGTGTGTGTGTGTGTGTGTGTGTGTTAGTATGCATGTTATTGTACAATCTGGAAGGATGTTGGTGTGCAGGCAATTCCCTCTTTTTTTTTTGGGGGGGGGGGGAGCTGGGCAGGTGAGGCACACTGCAGTCACAGAATGTTTGCAAAAGATACTACATGTAGTTACAGTCAGCAGGTGATCCTTAACTTTGAAGATAAGCTCATAGTTAGGTATGGGTGCCAAGTGTTGCATGGTCTCTTTTGTCACAAAATTGTTATTTTGTTGACCAAATTGTCATTTCGTGATGAAATTTACGTTGTCGCCTGTCAATGAAAAAACAATTTTGTCACTTCCTGACGAAATGACCAATTTCTCGACAACAGAGACCATGGGATACTTGCACTCCATACTTGACCACGAGCTTATCCTCAAAAGTTAAGAGTCACCATCTGAACGTAACTAATGAAACATCTCATGAAACATAGAAACATTTCAGCAGTGGTGCAACAAATCTTACAGCATATCAGTCTAAATTTTAAGCAATTTTGAATATTGAATTTAAAAAGTCTTTCCATTTGTAACTGCATTAGTCGTGACATTTCATGGTATTCAGCAGCCATATTATCTAAAGATAAAACTTGTCGACAACTACTATTTGGAGGAGATCCAGTCCTCGTTAAAACATGCACACGCACACACACACTCACGCACACACACACACAGCCGAAAGTGTGCACCAAACGAGAGGGTCGTGTTCTTTTAAGATGTTCATTTTGTGGTGCTCACATACCATGTTTGATAATTCCCTGATGTTACAGGGGATTGATTTTACCCATTAAGGTACACGTACAGAATTGGGCAACAGAGTAGAAGTAAAATGTATTACAAGATTTATTTAGAATGTACAACCATGATATAAATATTACCCATATTGGAGCCTAGAATGAAAAGGGCTTTGAATCACATTCTCAATGATGCCATAATTCACACAACACAAAATACCAGGAAATTTGTCATCAGGTACCCTCACAAATCGTCTAATAAGTTTGAAGAAAAATCAGAAATATTAAAATTCCATATTTCTGCTGGAATTTTTGAAATTCAAGCTGTTTACAATCTCCCAAACCTGTTATTTCCTCAAAATACCTGGATTGAATTATATTTTGAAAGCAACATGCTCTTTAACATTAAATACCCTATTGAAACATTGATTATACAATGTACAAAAATTCTAAGAGATGACTTTTATAGCATCTAGTAATATGTTTAATTTATGACAAAATTCTTGTTCACACAAATAATTACACTATACTATTTTAAAAAAAAAATCTACAATAATTTTGCAGATAAAAAAACTACCAGTATGTGGTCTATTACAATAAGTTGACCTTGAATATTGCTGGGCTAATATTTTGTCACAAAACGATGAGCATTTTATACACTCTTGGACAAAACAAATGGATGAGCTGTTCCTTTCTACAGTAATTTTTTTTTTTCCTGATAAGTCGAGAAGAGCTGTTAGGCTAACAAAGAAGAAACAGAAACTGTGACCATCAGGGGACTAATGCCTACGTGTAGAGATTAGTCCGTGTACAACGGAACCCAAGGAAGATGAGCCTTGAATCAGGGCAACTTTGTGATCAGTGGGGATTGTGTACCCTGCAGGTACCTCGAACTGATCAGAAAACAATCGCAAAGCAGTCTTTCAAGAAGCCCGGGACAGTTGATGATTAACGATGAACAAACAGGTTGTGATTACAATTTACTGTAACTGAACCCTGGGCCATCAAGGTCTACTCTAGTCTTGAAATACTCTATATATACTGTAAAAGTGGAAATTTTCGCGGTGTTCAAATTTTCGCGCATTTCGCGCAACCAGAAACTAGCGCGAAAATAAAAGCACGCGAATATTTTTGCTTGCCATATGTGCCTGTGCGTGATGTCTTGATTCTGCGGAATTAAAAACACGCGAAACTCTTCCGACCCGGAAAAGCGCGAAAAATTAGTCACGCAAAAATATCCACTTTTACAGTAGTCTTGAAATGGCAAACTGCTTTCTGTTGTTGATTTGGTACATGTGAACTACAGCCACTTAATTCAACTGTAGTTTAAAAAGATTTCAACTCCACTGACGAGATTGAAGGGGGAGGGGGAATTTCAACAAAAACCAAAAACAAAAAGGAGGAAAAATTCACAATTAAAGGGGAAATCCGGCTGATTTTCAGACTTTTACATTTGAACAATTTGGTTATACTGGGTACAGAGTTTCAGAATGTACAGTGCAATAAGGAATAAGAATGTTTGAAAGGATGATGACACAGCAGCTTCACCATAAAAATGCAGGAGTGGAAGCTCAAGGAAGCAGGACAAATGAAGAAAGCATGCATAAATTCTACACAGGTGACCTTGTTAACAAGCTGTATTGAAATGGCTTACATTACAACACGAGGGAAACCACTGACCATTATCCCCTCCCCCACCTTGAAAAATGTTTCGCAGCCCCAAAGATGTATACATAATAATTTTGGGGGCTTGAAATTTTACTCTGTTGTAATGAAATTTTGTTCCTGTTCGTTATGATTGAGTGCTCTGTACTGTTTTTATAATGCCGACTTGGAAGAAACATCTACAGTGACATTCTAACAATACTGTTCTTTAAATAGAGAGGTAGGTAAAGGGAAAGCCATACAAAATAAGTGCAGTAAAAACACAACAAACACAAATCATTGTTGTAGTTAACATTTGTATGAAAGAAGAAATCTAGATAAAGAAATCGAGACAATTAAGAGAGTATAATTATACTGACCATTGAATCACAGACAGGTTATTCCTCAAAAGTGTTTATTAGTACCCGATGAACATACCCACAATTAATCACTTTAAAGACTTAAGTATTTAATGGGTTTGTACTTTTGCATCCTCTGCTGATTTATACAAGATTACAATATATGGGAAAAGATATGGCAAAGTCTGCAACAGTGAATAATAGTTATTTTCTCATTTAGAAATACACGTATTCATGACAAAATTGTTTGTACTTTTACAAGAACCAAGTGTGCATGTATGTCTCCTTTTTTTCTCTCCTTCCTCGTGATATTTTGTGATCTGTTCTTTCTGACAAAAACAAATGTACAAATAACATGATATCACCAGGTGCCAGAGTATCAAATATGGCTGGTACAATATGAGCTATGCTCTGCATGTGCATTGCACAAAACTTATTTGCAAAGGAGTGAAGTACTGTGCATACCCATTCTACCTAATACTACTGTCATCTAAACTCTCAATTTAAAAGTACATGCAGTTTTCTTTTGCGATCAGGATCACGACCCAAATTTTGAAGCTTTTAAAGTGTGAACCCAAATAATGTGTCATTTTGTGTCCTTTAGGTCCCAATCCTAATTGCAATAATTTGTGTGATTTTTGGCAAAAAAGGCGCAAAGTTGTACAGTGTGAATGCTGACCATGACAAACTCTGTTATCCGACAGTGCACAGCACGTGTCGCTACTTGCTATTTCACCAGCTGTGGCACACCGAGGTATACATGCATTGAATTGGCATATCATGCGTAGTCTTTTGTACATAGTAAGCATACCACATTCATGAACACACACACGAGTCAGCTCTTCGCAAATGATCGTGACCTAAGTTTCAAACTGTTTTACAGTGAGAATGATGAATCAAAAAGACACGACCCTGATCGCGATCCAAATATTGACATTTTACAATGAGAACATACATATTGCCTCCATGCATACGATGTACAAAGTGTACACCAGATGTTGTGCCCAGGTGTGACAGTGATATGCACGACCATTCCTTCTCCTCCCGTCTATACGACCCAAACATGACGACCACATAAACTGGCAGCGCTAAACCCTGTGGCAACATCCTGGTGTACCCGTATACAGACCAGCATGCACGTACATAATGATGCTTGTGTGACCTACGCCATAGCGTTTTCTCATGGGAGCAACAAGGTTGCATATGGTCTCAGAAGTGCATTTACACTTCATCACAAGTTCTGTGAAAGAAAAAAATATGTAGATACATACTTTTCGTCGCTGGGGTGACAAGACCTTGTATCTTAAATTTTGGGTGAAAATGACTTTTTTTTTTATTAGTAGTCAGATAATCAGTTAGGTGATGTCCTGTCCAAATCCTAGCTGTCATACCCCAAAAAGTGAAGCCACTGCGGCATGGCAAAGGAAAGGCTATCCCATTTGATTTAGTGCTTTGGCTGCCATGTTTTTTTGCTCTCCTGAACATTTGACATTTTGTAGATACGAGGTCTTGTCACCCCGGCTACATTATGTATAATGACATAAAGTTGCAAAATTTCAATCTGATGGGAGGTGCCAATTGGTTTATTTTGCAACTGAATTCCAGTTTTTATTGACTTTATATTATACTGTAGTGGAGTTATGGCAGAGTGTTTTCATAACATGTTTAGGAAGCATGACATCCAAAAAGCACATCTGTAGAGATTCTTTATCACACCACAACACAAGATGATATCTGCACCTCAGTTTTGCTACATAACATTTCAGCGAACTTTTCTTCTCACAGAAATGTTCTGTTTACACACACATGCTTTATGGAATCACTTCTATCTGCTATCATATAAAATGTTTGTATACTTTCTCAAGTATGTGTGAGTGGTACAACTTGGCTGCCCTCCTAAATCCAATAGCACACAAAACATACACAGTTCCCATGTACATGTGCTGAAATCAGGCAAAAACATCTTGATCTCCATCAAATTAATGACAATCATGGCCCATTCACACCAATCACATTATCCTGGTAGTGATGATGAATGAATTGCCTTACTCAATGAACAACCTGATTTGCATTTGATGAGATGTTATATCAAAATTCACTCTTGTCTCTGTCTCAATCTCATACAGCAAGTTTCTCTACTCCACACATTACTACATATTTGCAGAGAGAGAGAGAGGTTTTGCATTATACAGCATCATAAACTGCTTTTATCGGCAGCAGACTAAAATCCTCTAGGGCGATATGCTGAAGACCACCAATCGATGAATGCTTGAGGGAAATGGGAAAACATCTTTGGCACAGCGACCAGCTCCGGTCTCACAGGCAGAAGCACAGATTCTTTTCATGATCTCCTCATGACAGCGAGGTAGATGGTCCAAACAAAGGCAATGACGCTGGCAAACAGGACACGAAACTGAAAGAAGACACAGGGATGATTACGACAGATTTCAGTTATAGGACCATATACCCTTACATAGCATTAGCTGTGACACAGTTATGGGTGATGCCCACTCCACAAAATCTGTATGAAGTTATAACTTAACAACAATTTTTTTTTTGTGGAACTGATTGACAAATTGCCCTACATTGACGTAAATAAGCACTGAATTGTTCAGTGTTTTAGTAGTAGCCATGATAAAAGAAATTACGGGCATACATAGCCGTGCAGGATTCGAACCTACAAGTATGTACGCCCATGATTTCTTTTATCATGGCTACTACTAAAACACAGATCAATTCAGTGCTTATTTACGTCGATGTACGGCAATTTGTCAATCAGTTGCAATGAAAACATCTCGACGGAAGAATTTCATGAATTTGAACAATTTTTTGGATGGTATTATCTGACCCATTTTCACAAAAAATCATAACATTACTCTTGTTCTTACGGTTATATCAATTATGGCTACTCCCATATTTTCCAGAGAGAGTTGGAATAGGAAACAACTCTACATACATCCACCACACTGCACATCTGGAAGAGACCTGAAACTCAGCTATGTAAATTATGAAAGTACCCATCAACAGCACTACAAATGTGATGTTGTTTGCCAACGATGAATAACCATGTCACTAGAAAACTGTCACTACTCCAAACCAAAATAACTTTTCCATGTGAATATGTTGCATTTTTTGTTCTTTACAAAACTTGTTATCTTGTTTATTTTTTCGTAAATCTTCTTGCTGGTGTAAAACATGCAACTGGCACAGACAAATGATCAAGTGCTTTGCGTCTTTCTGGCCTTCAATAAATTACTAAAATGCAAGACAATACAATAATAAATTCGCTTTCAGCAAATGCAAATATGTGTGCTTTCCATGCTCTTGGTATAAATGTACATAACAAACACACTTTAGCATAAAAAGAACACACAAACAATAGCAACAAAAATTATACCTACATGAATCCTATGATATGATGGGATAAATGTGTGGTCAAGTGGGTCTGAACATTTCACAGATGTCAGACAAGCCTTCTGCTCCTCTAAGATCCAATGTGCTCCCAACACTGAAACTCACCTGAAGGGGAACAAAGTTGATGTTGACATACTGGCTGATGGTCCACACACGCCAGTTCATCTTGAGAGCGATCCAGTATGTCTCTCGGATCTTCTGCACGGACTTTGCGTGACCTTTGCCCTGAAATCGTGAATGACAATTGAGGATGAGTCACGAGCCATCATCGAAGTGCCTTCCTTACATAGACAACATAATAGCAAACAAAACACATCATCAAAATGAAACTGCAGGCCAATGTTTTCATTCACACGTTTGATCATAATGGATCTTCTCTTCATTAGATCAGGGAGGTGGAAAGAGACTCTCTTCCACCTCTATGATTAGATTCCATTGCTTATCAAAGCCACAACAGGGCTTGTTTCCATCTGCACTGACATTGAGGCCACATGATTTGAACTTGTTTGACTTACAGTTGACTCCTCTCCCAGCAAAGATCCAAGTTGACCTTTTCTCTATCAAAATGATAGGTTTTCAAACTCCCACACAGCAAGATATCATATCACTTGGCCTAATTTATCTTCAAAAGATTGCCCTTGATAAAAAGCATACGACTGCTTGTTTGTTCTTTTTATTCTGTGAAACCTTCAAATCCTGGGGTAGCTTTGTAAAATCATCATATCCACATCAAACTGGCAACTTTGAAATATCACTGTATATTCTATACCGCAGAAAGATTAGATGGACCTGGTTAGATTCATCAAGTCTGCACTAGCAACAATTTCTAATTTGAGGAAAAAAAAAATAACTGAAATCTCCTAAAATGTGTTGCCAATTCAGTGATGCAGAGGCTATTGAAATATATAAAAGCACAATAAGCAATGGTATATAGATGACCACAACAGGGCTACAAAAGTGAGAAAAGTTCTTATATACCTCATAACATACAAGCATTGAATACAAATGATAATCAATAAGATACAGATCAAACCACAAATGACTCCGGCCATAGCACTAATAGATATCAATGGAATGAGTAATCATCCAGTTCAGAGAGAACTAACATGTGTAAAATACTCCCATCAAGTTTTTGTTTCTCCTGTCTGAACATGAGTAGTACAGAGCTCACTACTTAACTGCAAAGGAGTGTGCTTAAAAGAGTAGATTTTACTTGATTAGAGTACCAGACTATGATGTAGGAAAATTTTATTATATCATACAAAGTATTGATTCTAAGTCTTCAAAATCAATAGCGACACCTTTAAATCTACTTTGACCACATTCATAAGGAGGCTGCTTTATTTCTTTTAGAGACACCTACCTCCAAGATCCCCAGCAAGTAGAAAAAGATCAGCAGATAGGGAGGGGCAAACACGAGGCGATCGCAGATGATCTTCTTCACGGAGGTAGGCACATCTTTACCAGGAAACGTTTTCTGCAGCCACGCGTAGAAATAATGCGACAGTGGTCCGGTGAAGAATGTCCTGTAATGATAAAATAGAGTGCAAAATTAAAGTGAAAAAAAAGAAAGGAAACTTTACAACTGAATATTTAAACAATGACAGATTACACCATTTTGTTTTAATTAAAAAAAAAAAAAACAGTTAAAGAGTGTTTATACTTACAGATCCCTGTGCAGAAATATGCTGGCATCATTGATGTAACTTTGACAGATAAGCCTTTGACATTAGCACACACTATAATGATCAAATTACATGAACAATATGATCTTTATGCACATGGTGTCACCTATTATGCTTCCCATAGTTGGAAAGAACAGAAAGCTCTTGAAGTCTATACAATGTATAAATCCTGATTACCGATTAAAACTCTTCGTCTTTTTTTTTTTTGTGTGTGTGTTTTTTTGTTTTTGCTTCAAGCAACTTGGGGCTGCAAACAAGAGGAAACTGTAGTTTTCACTGTTTTCATCACATTTTGCAAATACTGTCCATTGAGATCAGTTCAACTGCCAAATAAGCAATTAAACAAACAAGAATTATTCTCCCTACCAATTAATAATCACAACATCCAAAGATACACTGTAGTGACGAAGCCTTCATTTTGAAGTCATTCTGTGTGAAGCCATGTCAAAGAGCAAAATCAATAATGGTATGCAGATTCTAATTTAGCTCCAATAAGTCAAACACTTGCATACAAACATCATGTAGCGTGCAGGAGCAAACTGCAAAAACTGCACAACAGTTCTTGTACAGTGGATATGACTAAATTAGTGAGCTGACCATGTCATATGATAACCTCACAATTTTCCATTGATCGTGTACAAAAATGATGAAAATTCAATGTTTCTGTCATTGAACTTGAAGTCTGAAACATGGTGCTATTCCCGGTTGAATAACTTCAGAACAGTGATCAGTTAGATATATCAGGATTTGAGCCTCAGGCATAATTGCATTTTGATGAAAAACTACAAATGTCAAAATTTTATGTACAAACTATACGGCAAGTTGTGAGTGGATGACATGGTCACTTTTCCATTTGCATATATTCATATTGACCGTTCAAGAACTGTTTCCTAAAGAATTAACGAAACTTCAAAATGTCATAACTTCCTTATTTTTCATCCGATTTCAATCAAAATTTTACAGTTGAATTCTTAATATTTTACTCTTTCTTATCGGAATAACTTATATTTGGACTGGATTTCCCCTTTAACAGGGCGATACAAATCTACTTACTGTTTGTGCAACTGGGGCAAGTGTGACTCACTTTCGATCTGGACACTTGCCGATACAATGTATGGGACCCTAGCCCAAAAGACCATTTATGCAAGAGGAAGGCTGTAATGCACACATTTATGAGTACTGTATAAGAAGACTATACGAAGAATATAAGAAAACATCACAATGATTCTGAAGCATGGCACTCCTTACCCTAGTGCTGCAAATGCTGCTGTGGTCTGGAATGTGTACGGTGCCTTTGAGTCAACTATTCTCTGAGCTATGATGTCTCCAAATCCGGCAATAACACCACTGTGAGGGAAAAAACAAACAAGGGTAACAAGCTTTAATACAAACAATTTTTGTAGTCTACATTCATATGATGGTCACATGTGCTGGTGCAAGCAGTCTATTGAGTTAGGTCAAGTTCTGCGGTGCCCTGTTCCTGCTCATGCTTCACATGATGATGAAGGGCATTTTACATAGCAAATGATGCAGCATACTGTAAGTGCTTTCATTAGACACACACACACACTGCATCCTAACCAACACAAAATCCCACACACATGCACACAGTTCCAGAATACATGCACTGCCCGATGCTACTAGCCTACCAATACTATATTAATATAGGCCCCTAAACTTTAAGTGCATGATTGCCCTCCTGATCTTGGACTGTGCTCCTGTGGAGACCCAACTGCGACAGCCGCCGCTCTCTGTGGGGTGGCTGCGCCGTTTTCGCATTAAGATCTAAATGTTGTACAAAACGGGTGCCGTTCCGGCACTATATTTCCTTAATTTTTCAACAAAATCTACTACGAATACTTACATGGGTCGATTAAACCTAAATGATTCCAATCGGTGACTGTTTGATGCATTTCATTGCTTATGATGCAGAAAATGCTGTCTTATAAGGCAAATATCTTCAGCTCACCGATGCTCACTAAAACTCACAATCACTTGCACATGCGCACAGCATACATGCAGTGCAGTGCATTGACAGCTGTATTGCTCGCTACATGATGCATATTCATTTCATCTTATATGCACCGTGCGATGATGCATTATTCATATCCTTGAGCATCCGTAACGTTGACGTCATTGTTCACGCATGCGTAGATGCGTACTATTGGATATAGCAGCAAGTCTCTCCACTAGGGCAGGCCGCTTATTACTCCTAAAAAATGTGATAAATTTTTGCAGTTTCCAGATAAATTGGTGAGAAGAACCAAGTCGATTGGGTAATATATATTTCATTTTTTATTGTCACTGTGTTTATGATAGAAATTTAGCCATGCTTTATTTGTGAAGTCGCTGTGAATGTGGCAATGTGGCAACACACGTGTTTTAATGGGCGCTCTGCATCGGTTGATTAAAACTCGATTTTTGAAGAAAAAAAAACAGATAGGATTTTTTCTTCTTTTCATCATGGATAGTGGACATGTGTGTGTAACAAAAAATCACCGTGCAAAGTTACGACAATTTATACGTCAGATGTGAGATGAATAGAAGTGAATAGGGGGGCCTCATGAGGCGTTCCCCCCGGGCCTCATGAGGCATGGGGGCAGTCCTCATGAGGCGTGGGGGAGGTCCTCATGAGGCAGGGCAGTCCTCGTACGCGGGAGCGGTCCTCATGAGCGGGTTTCCCGGACTGAGTTACCATGGCAGTTATCCCTTACGTGGCCGAGTTCGTGAATGGGTCATCGTAAAAGTAGCGCGGCTCTGCTGTAGTTACTGAACGCAATTTTTACTGCTTGGCACGGGCCAAATTAGCTCGGGCCAGGAGCTGGCCAGAAATGCATGAGTTATGCACTTGTCAATGTAATGACTCACCCCACTACCCCCGGACATGGGTGCGTCATTTCCTCGTTTGGTCTGTCAAATTTGTGACCCAGGTGTTCGTCATTTTACCAGCTTTGTCCGTCAAATTTTTGACTGAGGGGTGCGTCAAAATCCCATCATTGTCGATCAAAATTTTGACCGAGGGGTGCGTCATGGTACGTCACTTGGCTATGGAAAATAACACACATTATTTTGAACCGAGGGGTGCGTCTTGGTACGTCACTTGGCTATGGAAAACTGCACGCATTGCACGCTACCAGTACCGGATACACGTACCGCGAGTGAAATTACAGTGAGCGCTTTCCCACGGCAAGTGAAAATCAAAGTCGGGAAGCGTTTTGGAATAAGAGGGAAAAATGCTTGCCAGAATCTGGCAAGCAAATAATTTAAAAGCCACCCTTTCTCCTTACATTTTCCCTCCAACAAACCCATGAAATCATGCATACTCAATCTCAAACCAGGGACTCTTCAGCGATGTAACAACTTAGTCCAACCGCGGGATAGCCCGATCAGACGCGCGACGCTGTTAGCTGTGCGAATCTCTACGTACAGCGACTAGGCTGTATGTAGTTACTCGCGGGAATGCCGTGGCGTGGTGTGTACCTGCGCTGCAGCAGTATGCATCCACCGTACCGCACTAGCAATGGCCGCACACACACAGCGCATCTGCACACATGTGATTGTCATGTATGGATTGCATGCACAGAATACATTACTACCTGTACGGAATATCGTAGCAGCAGCGTGATGTACGGTGAATGACGGTACGGTGCTTACAGGGCCATGGTATTAAGGGAAACTTGCCGAAACTTTTACAAATTATGTTTACGAACCAAAAGAAAATGAAATTGCTTGAATAAAACGTATGCAAAAATCGTTTCAGTATTTACGGGGGTGCGTCAAATGTTTCGAGGATGTCCGTCAAAAAAGTGACCGAGGTGTGCGTCACTTTCAAACTGTTGTCCGTCAAAAAAGTGACTGTGGTGTTCGTCACTTGCAGCGTTTTGTCCATCAAAAAATTTAAGTGACTGTGGTGTCCATCAAAAACCCCGTGTGGTCAGTCAAAAAATGAACATGACGCACCCATGTCCGGGGGTGCGTCATTACATTGACAAGTGCATTACTGAAAGGGGTATGACTATGAGTCTCCAGGCCAGGTCTAACTGCGACCAGCAGCCCCAACGTACAACGTACAGTGTTGGGGCTGCGCCGTTTTGGCATCGATATTTTAATGTTGTACCAAACGGGTGCCGTTCCGGCGCTGTATTTCCTTAATTTTTCAACAAAAATTACTGGGAATACTTACATGGGTCGACTAAACCTAAATGATTCACATCGGCGACTGTTTGATGCATTTCATTGCTTATGATGCAGAAAATGCTGTCTTATAAGGCAAATATCTTCAGCTCACCGATGCTCACTAAAACTCACAATCACTTGCACATGCGCACACAATGCATTCAGTGCAGTGCATTGACAGCTGTATTACTCGCTACATGATGCATATTCACCGTGCGATGATGCATTATTCATATCCTTTTGCGTCCGTAACGTTGACGTCATTGTTTACGCATGCGTAGATGCGTACTGATGGATATACACGTTCAAAATAGCAGCAAAGCTCTCCACTAGGGCAGACCACCTACTCCTAAAAAATGTGGAAAATTATGCAGTTTCCAGATAAATTGGTGAGAAGGACCAAGGCAATGGGGTAGTGTATATTTCATTTTATATTGTCACTGTGTTTATGATGGACATTTAGCCATGGTTTATTTGTGAAGTTGCCGTATATGTGGCAATAGGGAGTTGTTCGTGATTCTCACTTGAACGAAACTGCGGGGTAGCCGCCAGGACCCCGCCGCAGAGCGGCGGGTCTCCGGGGCTAGGCCAGGTCCAGCTAACCTAACCAGGAGCGGAGCACTGAGGTCAGTGATGAGACGTCACGGAGACATCTTGGCTGCCGACATCTTTGCAACCTGAAGAGACATGAGTTGCCACGAGGTGGAACTAGTCACAAATGAAATAGAAGATCCGTCTGTCCGGAGGAGTCTTAAAATTGTTGACTCTCCTCCGTTGAGGGGATCCGTGGCCATGATTGATATGAAGCCAGACGCACTGCTGCATGCATGCTGCACTGTGCTGCGGAACATCACGCATATCCCTGACGACCAGATACAGACCGATCTTTCGGTCAAATCACAAACAACTCGGTTCCGATGATCTTGCGATCTAACGTTAATACAATAAATAGGTTTCTTAATGGCATAATGCACGATATCCCGATATGGGCAATCCGAATTCGAACGTCCTAATCATAGCAAGTAGGGCCTGTCCTGCTGGGCCAGCGTGCAGCAGGCAGGGGGAGGACTGGTTACGCGGGTCATGCGGAGCACAGCCGCGGGGAGGGTGTTCATTTAGCTCACGGCGTCCACGTCCCTGCCCTTATCACAGACCCGGTAGTTTACTCAATTTGTGTCAAGCAAACGGCTAAATGAAACACACACAACAACATAACTAACATAAGTACCTTGTGATTGACTTTGTAAGAATCGGTCTT
This sequence comes from Diadema antillarum, assembly GCF_040938485.1. Taxonomy (NCBI): domain Eukaryota; kingdom Metazoa; phylum Echinodermata; class Echinoidea; order Diadematoida; family Diadematidae; genus Diadema; species Diadema antillarum. The sequence continues at coordinate 627,469 of NW_027272134.1, read as the reverse complement.
TCCTTCAGAAGTCGCAGGTAAGCTCGTAACAAAGCCTGGATTGAGTTTTCTCTGTCTTTCTTTGTCGATTCCATGGTTGCGCTGTAATTAACTGTGTAGATTTCGTCGTCACATACGTACATTACACACGTACACAACACGTACACATGAGGCACATTGCACGCGCGCCCGCACGGGCGGGCGCGCGTGGCCGTGGTGTGTGTACTTACTCCATGTCAATGCATATCTACCGCTGTCTTTCATTGGGCAGCTTCGAACCCTTTTACCCATTTCGGTCGGTCCATTTCCAGATGGGGAATATTCTAGCTGTTTCTGCTTTCCATTTTTAGCAATTACATTTTATTTCTACCATCGAAAATAAGAGGTTCTTTTTTCACGGAACCAGATAATTGCTTTTTTTTTCTGGAGTTAAATTCACAATAGATCTTTTATTCTTAATCAAAAGGAGGTTACAATGACCTTGACAGAATAGACTCGTCTCGATATGGACGGATAGGATGGATGCAATCTGCGATAACGTGAACTGACTGCGAGCTAGCTAGCTTGCTAGGCTGTACAAGAGCGAATTGAAGGCTAAAGTTCCCCGCCCCGGCACCGAATGCTCGATCACTGCATCAGCATGCATGCACGTCACTATATGTAACTGCACTGTGTATGTATATGCGGGGTCGAGTACGAGTGTGGTTCGTACAATGCATCGACATGCAATTATGTGACGGATCACTGGAAGCTGGAAAATGATCAATGGATTGCCAGTATCTTCTGTCTTCTAGAGTATTGCTGCAAAATTCCGTGACATGAGACTTTAGAACAATTACCATGGAATTCGAAGCATTCAAACTTTGCGTGATTGGAACATTTTCAGGTAATCTCGCGCAGTTTGTCTGGAGTCTAACGTTGCATGTCATGTTGATTCAATTGATTGTTTACCGGAGAGGTTCTGTAGTTGTACGTATGTTCGTACGTCTCTCTTTCCTCGGTGCTGCACTGGCACGGCACTGCACTGGTACTGGTGCATGCCTATTAGTATTACTATTATTAGAGTATTAAACAGTTCACTGAGTTAGGCTTAGACCCTATTCCCCACTGAAATGAAAGTCAAGGCCCAAGGTACAGTTTTAAAGGGATCATACAGTTTTGGTTGAGACCTAATTTCAGGTTTCTAACTTTTTTTGGTGAGATAATGAGAAACCTCTGACATATAGAACTCTAGAATGAAATATGAAAGTGTCGAAGAGCATGTTGTAATTCTATGAGGAATCTAACGTTTATTTGATGAAAATTGGTTTTGAAATGGCTGAGATATCCAAAAAAGAGTGATTCTAATAAAGTGTGATACGTGTGGGACCCACATTACGATCGTTTTGTTTTACTTTGTTTTTGGGTGTTTCAGTCATTCCAAACCTGATTTTCATCAAATAAACTTTGAATTCCTCTTAAAATGGTATAGACCTAACGTTATTCTGACTGTATATCATGAAGTGTTTTCGGCATACTCGTGAAATAGGCCCCACCACTGCGTGTCCATACATATGCTACTAATACTACGGCGGCTCACCAATTTATACTCGTGAATTCAGCCCCACCACGTGGCGTTCATCGGTAGGTAAGCACGGCGGTGGGGCTTCCTTCGACAGTAAATACTCGTGAATGCGGCCCCGCCAAACGGCGTTTACGCGAAATTGATACAGCGGTGGCGCCAATTTCCACAGCGTAGCATCTTTCATCCTCCCTTTCTTCTCGGAAGGACTCCCTAATGTCCCTCGACTAATTTAACAGCCAATTTAACCATAAATACAACTCTACCTAACCCTAAACCCTAACCCTAACCCTAGGACCTACCCTTGCTTGCTAACGCACAGGTGCACGCGCACTGCGGTAGGGCCTATTTCACGATTTTGCCATGTTTTCTTGGTATCTCGCAAAAAGTTAAAAGCCCAATTTTCATCTCCACCAATACTGTACCATCCCTTTAACGTTAGATGTCTTCTGAGTATGACTGAGGTACTGTATGTGTTTGCCGTTTGTTTTGATGCCTGTCCACTTCCGTGTGCCCCGGCCCTGCCCAGTACAATTTGTATTTAATATCAGCAGTAGGCCTAAACAATGGCTGAGTGTTGGTGTAGTAGACTCTATCACTATTAATGTTAGAGAACTAAAACAGAGACAGAGAGTAGACATAGGTCTAGGGACTAGGTAGCTAGCTAGATATCTAGATCTTTAAATTATAGTTTATATCACTCAGTAATAGGAACCTAGTGATTAGGTATGTATGGGCAATTGTGCACTTTATGGCCGCGGCCCCTGGCTTTATTATCGGTACCTCATTCCCTGTACGTGAAGGTGATACCCCATGAACCACCGCGCACTGAGCAGCTGGCAACCTTCTCTTGCTGTATGGAACACCGTTTTGACAAGTGGTAAGGACTCAAGGTCACTGAAAAAGCCTGCTTCACTCACTGCGCTTCTTACTAGCTGCGTAGCTGACACATCGAACACTGTGCGATTGCGATATTGCGTGCCTTTGCTCTCCACTGCAGGATTATCATGCTTTACATTTGTATGTAACGACATCATACATCGCAGAAAATTGCCATGATCATGGCGGAAAATGTGAGAAAGTTGGCCCAGTAAGTCCGTGATACAATAGCTTCCATCACAAATCGCGCAAACCACCCACGCAGGTGAGGCTTATGTGTGTGATACACAGCCCTGTTTCTGCTTTGCTTTGGTCAGGGCCGATCGGGCGAGTAAACTGTGTAGACAATGTTATAAACACAACAAACTGACGAATTGGGATAAGATTGTGGATTTTTTTTCTTCATTATTTTACAGAATAATTTGCAAAGGCAGTGGACAGAATGTCCTCTGCGAAAGGTTAATTATTGATCCCCTACTTGAGATAATAACACAGCGTGCATTCATTTCAAATCATGAATGAAGGACGAAAGTTTACCACTGGTTGCGTTCCGTTGTGTGCCAATGCACAGCACCCTGTTTGTCTCTTCTCAATGACATTGACACATGCACACACTGCATCCCAGCGCAAAATCTCACACACATGCACACAGCACAGCACCGGAACACATGCTGTCGAGCCCGCGGTGCCAGATAGATACTCGAATTCATTCGCACTGCTCGATTAGGGTAACATCTCGCACCGATGATATAGGGCCATAAAGTGCACACTGTTGCCTGATTATGAGCTATGCCCTAGGCAGCTGGGTATGGGCCTAGACACATAGCTGTACATATGATGTACAAAGCTTGTAAGTCTGGTGAATGGGATAGCACAACATGATGTTTCTTGCAATGCACTGCCATATTATCCAGATCATGTTGTAGTATACAAATGATGCACAGGATAGAGTGTGTTAGTGTAGGCGTGGTGCACTCGAGGGTATTTACAATTGTGAAACATGCACAAGGCGAAGCCGAGTGCATGTTGCACTACATTGTAAATACCCGAGAGTGAGCTACGCCTCCACTAATGTCACGAAATAATCCTGTGCATCATTTGTTTTATAAATGGGTCGAAAATTCGAAAACTAACATCATTTTTCAGCGTTTTTCACGTACCTTTGTGGGTCAAGACGTCCGAAGATGTTCGTCCCAAACATTTACGCACGTCGCACTCGCGGAAGTCCCGCACATACAGTATAAGTATAATGGGGGGGTTGGGTGTCCGGACACTTAAGTTCCCGCATGAAAACTTACTTATTTTACATAGAATATGCACCCTATACCTTAAAGACTTGATATAGACTCCTCATATAGGCCTACTAGACAACATACTCTGAAAACGGCGTGAGAATTAACCTGCTAAATCGTTGGATTTGCTCTTCAAAGTGACTCCATGTACGCGTCCGGTCCCATAACGCTTGTTCTACTGTACTGTACAAAGTGTACGTATAGTAGAGTATACGTACGTACGCCACACATGTTATGCACAAGGGAAGACAGGCCGGCCGGCCGGCAGCCCGAACTAGAAGTTGTTTACAGGATTGACAGCGCGTATGCATGCAATTCATCAAAGGAGCCGCCGCGCGCACAGACGATCGGCAATCTACCATAGGATTACAGGCAGTGCAATTGTACTGAAGTAAAGGAAGGAGGTGTGTCTCATTTCAGCGCTTCCTATTGGCTACATTCTTGAACCCATTTTATAATTGTACCGGTACATAACCTCATTATTGTTAACAGACAACAATGACGACGTAAACTTGGGACATTGAATATGACATTAGTTATATCGACTTTACTGCACTGATAGACTCTATGATAATAAAATGGCTGCCTTGTTGGGAATACAACATTTATTGCCTGATCTAGAATCGTATTGCCCAAGTTGGAGACGAGGGCAATACAATTATTATAGTGAGGGCAATTAATGTCTTATCCCCTGAATGCAGCCAGTCCATATCATTGTATTTTCACCCATTTCATGCATCTTGAGTAGTACCCTATTGTAAATCATAATACAATGTAAACTTCCAGATTTACGGTATGGTAACATATACAGCTCTGTATCCACAGTCGGCGCCAGGTGGAACCCTACACCACTGCACTACACTGCACCCACATGCATGCACACAATCCCTATAGAGCGATGCACAATTCAGGTACACGGCGCGCATATTACAGCCAGCTCACACGGTCATAGCAATACTGGGTATCGCCAATACGTAGGTGCTGTGCGCAGAGCAGCGTTTTAGATGCATTATGGGATAGCTCAGGGGACAAACTTGCCCCGATTTTGACTGCATACGCACTCGGATCATGTTCTGTCTTTATCCAGGGGTATTTTTTGTTGAAGATTTCTTCGCTTTCCATCATGTGACCAGCACATTGAAGCCTAGCAGTAGTGAACCATGACTCTATTGACTGCAAATCAGTAAACTTTAGAAACTTTCAACTCTTTTAAAGCTGAATTATAGCCAAGAAAAAAGGAGTAACAGCGTAAAAGTAGACAAATAACTCCTTTGAATTGTATTAGAGCTGTGACGCGCGCGAGACAACCGGAAGCGATAATGGCACCGAGGAATCCCACAGTGCATCTGTGACAGGGCTCTTCAGCGTGCACAGAAGTTTTCTGCGCATTGGCGATACCGAGAATCGTCCTCTATTTTTGCATGCTGCGGTATGGGAATTTGCCCTCTGCCGCGAACTAGAGTATGCTGCGCGCGAGTACCAGCCTGCGCACACAGTCAGACACGCCTGCACGCGGTGTCAGCAACCGTCCTCTAATTTTACGTGTTATTGTATGAGAATTCGCTTTTGTTGTGAGACCTCTCCGCGAGAAACTCTCATCAACAGCAAATTTTCATCACTTTGAGCTCAAGTTCCCAGGGAAGTCTTTGACTTTTTGCTTATTCAAGTAGCAGTTCTAATTGCTCGACTCAGACGTCAGCAATGTGGACAATCTGCGGAAGATATATAAACAATAGAAAAGTAACACTACTGACAGGTTCCTCTAATATTCCCCTCGTTTTTAGCACGTAAATCCCATAGGCGTTTGGCAAAGAGAGGAGTATGAGAAATTTGTTCCTCTTCATGCTGACGTGTAATCCTGCGCGTAATACAAGGGAAATGCAATTTCGTAGATCCACAGCTCAGATGTCTGATGTATACGGGTAATAAAATGAAATAATCAGCACAGCACAATTGTAGGTAATCATGTTCAATTCTTCATCGTTCCTACAATGTACAACCTTTTTCTGCCTTATAGATAACTAGAAAAGCACTCTGAGAGCGCAGACCTCCGCCAAGCATGCAAATCATTTTCACCACTGATCTTGTTCTTCCATAGAGATATCAGTGATTACCACCCGTACATACTTCTAGCATTGTGTGCTGAAAGTTGCCTGATTTCCCAATTGTAGAAGCCTTTGTTACGTCATAAACCCTCAGCTGCACGGCGCGCCTCGCCCCAGCAGAAACTAGAGCACGCACTTTAGTGCGCGCAGGCAAACCTCAAATACGCGCAGCCTGAACTCCCAAGTTCATTGACCCTACCTGCCAAAATATCAAAAATCCTTCATAAATTCCCCCAAAATTCTCTAATCACAACCAAAAGTTAAAGGGGCTGTACAGTACTGGTTGAGGCAGGGATTCATGTTTTTTACATTCCTAAGTGAGATAATGAGAAGCCTCTTATGAACTATGAAAGAGCATGTAATTTTAAGAAGGATTCAACATTTATTTGATTAAAATTGGTTTTCAAATGGCTGAGATATCCAAAAAAGTAATAATAATAACAGACTACAGGCCACGCCTTTTATTAGGATCTCTTTGTTTCACATTGTTTTTGGATATAGCTCAGCCATTTCAAAACCGATTTTCATCAAATAAACTTTTGATACCCCTTAGAATTGCATGCTCGTTGACATCTCATAGAGTGGTTTCTGAATATCTCGCAAAATGTTAAAAGCTAAATCCTCACCTCAACCAGAACTGTACACACCTTTTAATCGTTTGTTACTTGTGTCATTCTCAACCTTTCCTGCAAGTTTCATCCCTATCCGTTAACGACTTTTTGAGTTATTTTGCACACAGACAAACTAACTAACGAACACACACACAAACCAATGGTAACGAAAACATAACCTCCTCCTGTGGCGGAGGTAATAAAGTCATAAGTTGAGGAAATATAAAGCTAAACCCACCAGGTGATTTTGTCTGTAAAAGTTTGTTTATCTGTTTGCAGTAATTTTTATACAGTTTTCTAAACCTCGTAGTACCATCTTCCATGTACTAATGATGTAGTCTCATCATCTTGTTAAGTACCGTATAATATTACTTGGTACATGTACTTGGACCTTGGTAAGATACATGTAATCCTCCAAAATACTCCTTGTAGGTAGTGGTTCATACTGCATGACTGAGAGTGTGTGTCAGAGTTGGCTTTTTCAAAGGATGCCCCACATATACCCCATTAAAAAGTTCTTTGTGGTCTCAAATTCTTCTCAGATGAAGTCCCTTTTAAACATTGGTTAAAATACCAATGTTCAATTTGAGTTGCCCTTCTCACCAACCTGTTTAATACCCAGTGATAAGTCAATGGGAGACCCAGAGTCTGACTAGGTTTCCTGTAAAAATGTGCACACAGATACTGGACATACATTGTATACAAAAGTACCAATACAAGGTTCTGCCAAATTGACAGATTTTCTTCAGAGATTGTGCATGTGCAGGAATCACAAACAAACTCTTCCAACTGAAGTCCCAGTATAGGTATTACCTTCTGAATACTGTATACAGCATGCATTTCATAGTGAGTCTAATTTCTTGCAAATCGGGACTTCCAGACAATTTTGTGATTGGCTGAAATCGTGGTTGTGGAGTACATTCTACGGTACTGAACGAAGTTTAAATTATGCATGCACATTAATCGTGTCGGAATCAGAGTTGAAATTTCGTGTGTTTTTTAATTTGCAAATAACACCTGTACTCGCGAAATTCATGAAAATAACAAACCTCGTGAAATGTAGGGCGTATGCAGTACAATGTACATTGTAGCATTGAAATACAATGTACATGTAACTTTTGCCTGAGCACTATGTAAACTATACAGTATATGTGATCTCTTTTGCAAACTCTGTCAGATGAGGAGCTAGACCTCCAATTCCTTGCAACATGTGCGATTCCATAAAAGACTTAATGACCTGACAGCATCATGATTCAATCACATTTCTTATGTTCCAAAAATTATGGTTGGTAAACTGCAATATTTGTATTATTATTTTTCAGTCACATTTGTGTTACCATACCAGTCATCATTTCATAGTGCAATGCTGCACACTGGCACTGGTTGGACGGTCCTGGACCAGTAACTTTTTCAGGAATTGACCAGTAAAAGATGGAAAAGCAGGGTACTTACTGCAGTGTGCTACATAAGCACTTGCCAGATTGCCCGAGGCAAGTGAAAATCAAATTCGGGCAAGTGTTTTTTAACAATGAGAACAAATGCTTGCCTGAATTGGGCAAGCAAAAGGTTTTGAAGCCACCTTTTTTCACTAATGTTCCCCCCAACAAACCCACAAAGTCAACCATACAGAAGCCCAAAGATAATGGCTGTTTAGTGATGCAACACACTTTGTATTTTATTTCAGCAACTTCCCAACACTTACCAGGTACAACTGTACATGAAGAAGCCTCAATGCAATGCAACAGCAACACTTGATTGGACAGAGTTTGTTTCTCCATTGTGTTTAAGCTTGTGAATCAATGTTTGCTGTTTATTCCAGTGATTGTCTTTTTGTTAGACCCTTGACTAACACATGATTTTCTATATTATTTCCTCGTATTTTTGACTTTCTTTTTGGGCAAGTAAGATTAATGTTCGGGCGAGTGTTTTGCAGCAAATTTGAAAATCTGCTTGCCCGACCAGCTAAGTGGTAAAATAAAGTTACAAATTGTATGTAGCACTCTGCTACTGGTCCGCCAGACTGGTCAGACCCGTGGAAAAATGGGTTAGTGTGCAGCCCTGAATATATTACATCAGATCATACTGGTCATCACCAAATATTAATAATTTATATTAAAGATTACAAAGTACATGTATTTTATGTGCACTGAAGTGCATTTCTGTGATATTATACAAGTATATTCTTTCATACATGTACAACTGTAATAGTCACTGTATGTTACAAAGTAGTAAAAAGGAAAGACAGACAAGGAACTTGACCATGTAATTAGTTTCAAATAAGTGAAACTTTTGTACACATTACATGTGTTTCAACATTCTATAGTTGAATGCTTTCTTCAGTGATGCACTGTATGTTTAGCTCTTTTAGTACCTGACTCACATGTAGTGGCATCGTTCTCCCGTCAAGACCTTGTAACAATGAGAACAATAACAAAGTTACTAGTATTGAAAGTACCAAACTTCAGTATACAGGTACATGTACAGTGTAGTTTCTGTTAATGTTTCAATTCAGGTGGATGATTTCCTATATATACAAGAGAAACTGATATTGACCCCAGGGTATTTGGTGAATGTTTTGAATTTTTGTTTTTACCGGTACATGTATTTTTTAGGCAGGTTGAAAAGGAAGTGGACCATTAGACCCCGTTTACAGTGCGAGGCTCGGCCGCGGCTCAGCCGCGGCCCAGCCCACCTTCATTTCAGTGTAAACGCGCAAAAGGTCAAATGCGAGGCCAAAATTGGCCTCGCATTTGGCCACGCTCTGGAGGTGGTCTCGGCCGCGGCCCAGCCCGGCCTTTCCTCAGTGTAAACGCAAACTGGGCCAAATGCGCGGCCAATTTTAGTCTGGCTTCCAAACCCTCTGCCTGTACTATTTCGCTATTCAGGATATTAACCCCCTCAACGTCGAAAACTAGTATAGTTTAAGGTGGTTTTGTCTTGCAAAGGATTTTTTCCTTCGGCAAAGGCCTTTGCCCGAACGGCGACTTTGTCGCCACGGAATTCAGTTGGCAAAGGGTCTGAAAACCAGACAATACCAAATTGCATTTGTTTACAAGCAGAGCGCCACTACAACAAAATATTGAAAGGTTTGAATCAAAAGCGCGGCCGAGCCCAGCAGTGTAAACGGACAAAATTGCGGGGCTCGGCCGCACAATTGAGGCCGGCCGCGGCCGAGCCCAGCCCCGCACTGTAAACGGGGTCCTAGTCACATCAAAGAATTGAAACCCAAGGCCATTGTGCTTTACGTGTATCGAACATCTGATTGAGAGTAGCGTGGATGTTTGTGATCCTTCCAATTCACCAATTCTGCATCAATCAAGGAGGAAATTGTCTCTAATCATAGATGAACAGTCACAGGGTTTTATAGTAAGGGTACTCTGACACATGGGTTATTATGATGTGTGTGTACATCCTGTAGAACATCGGCTTGCATGGGATGGTTATAGAACAACATGGCATGTACAGTAGCAAGTGAGAGAAAACTTTTGTATGTGTCCCAAGTGCCATACAACTTGTACGGGGAAGTAATGCAGGTATTATGCTATTCAGTATTCACACAAATCTGCAGGTCCACTTTCCTGGGGCAACCAAATTTATTCCTGGGCAAATGAAATACTGAACAATCACATAATTTGATGGAGCAGACAACCATTTTCATTCCTAGCAATTCTGCTTAAAGGACAAGTTCACCTTCATAAACATAAGGATTGAGAAAATGTAGCAATATTAGTAAAACACATCATTGAAAGTTTGAGGAAAATCGGACAATCCGTTCAAAAGTTATGATTTTTTGAAGTTTTTGTGCAGTAACCGCTGGATGAGAAGACTACTGCAGTGTACGATGTCACATGCGTACAACAATATAAGGAAAATATAAAGAGAATTTCACAAAATTTCATCTTTTTGAAAAAAGTACACATTCCCTTGACTCGTTACCGACATATGTTATGGGTAATATTATTCCCCTTGCCTTTAGAAAGAGGCAAGTCAAATGCTCTTTTGTTATGTGAAAAAAATGAAAATATGTTGAATTTTCTTTACATTTTCTTTATGCTGTTGTACTCATATGACATCACAAGCTGTAGTAGTCTCCTCGTCCAGCAGTTCCAACACAAAAATTTTAAAAATTCATAACTTTTGCATCAATTGTCCAATTTTCCTCAAACTTTCACTGATGTGTTCTACTAATATTGCTGCATTCTTTCAATCCTTATGTTTATGAAGGTGAACTTGTCCTTTAAGTGTAATGTACGATTAAAACAGGGCAAACTGATGGAATAGCAAGTTGTCATAGCAAGTATGAAGTTTGAAAAATGGATATCACCAGCTGCATGTCTAGCAAACTTCAGCAGAAAAAAATAAGGAAACACCCAGTGATCATGATCATGTATTAAATGTACCTGTGTGCTATCACAGCGTCGGCTGTATTCTCTGTCGATCAATAGATACTTGTCAGGTTGCGCTTACAATTGAAAGTGTGACAGGATTATATATATCTGTGGTACTACTTTTAATTTCTCTTTCATGATCACTTTCTTGGACACTTGTAAGAGCCAAGGGGGATGTCTGTGATTTATAAATTGCTGGTAGGTACACTGTACACCGTTGTAGCCAGTACAGTGTATCTGATCATCTTGTACACGACATAAAAGAAGAGCTCTGGTTTCACATCAGATTCAGAATACATATATAATATCATAGAAATTCTCAAAGAATTAAACAGATCTGTCATTGTGACACATGCCCAGTTGTCTAAACAATCCATGTTCTTCTGATGTGGGCAATCCTCATAGCATCTTGTGTTTTTGCTCTCTCTGTATTGGGATGCATGTGATATCTACGATATAATACACTGTATGTACATTTGTATGGACTACAGGTGCCAAAGATGAGCATTGCCTAGCAAACCATTCCAAACATGATATTTGGAGCACAAGTACATGTGCATACATTCCCAGTTATGCATGGTGTTTTGAATGTTCTCATAGTGCGCATACATTGTTTTTAAAGCAATGAGTGATGTCAGATGTAAAAACATCTTATGGTGGTGAGCTGTTTTGCCAATTGTTAGCACTTACTATTTGTAGTATTGTCCTCAATGTTCTGTCGCGAATTTCGCGAAATTAAAATGCATGCGAACATTCCTCATTTGACAGTAGTTTTGTTCACATTGTGAAATGAAGTGTGTGTTAAAGGTGTAAAGAAGCCTGCATGATAGTGAACAGGTTTTTAATGCTTCCTCACATCAATGATCAGTTTTATCAATCATCCGGTACCGTAGGAAATCACATGTTGTGGTGGAAATGATTAAAGGGATCTTGTGCATTATAGTACGTAAATATTGTAGGAACATCCTTGTACAATAGTGTATGTGTGCACTTGTCACAATAGTCAGAAATATTGTAGGATGTATTTGTTTTCTTTCACATCATGGATTTCTGCATATAATAGACAAAAAGATATTTTGAAAATATACCCATGATGGAAAGATGATTTCACCAGTAATGTAAGGTTTATGTGTGTACTCTACATTTATGCATGATGTAAACCTACTACTGTAAACGTCAATATTTTCGCGCGATTAATTTTTCGCGCTGAGCGACTCGAAAACATATTCGCGGGTTCTTAAATTCGCGCTCCGCAGCGGGTTAATACACCGTTGCTGTTTTCATCCAGCGATGCCAGCGTATGAAAGCGACGCAGCGAGCGGCGCGGGCGCGAGTGTGAGTACAAGCGCTCAGCTCACCTCCCTGGTAGTACACTGTACACGTACTAGTATTTTACTCGATACATACATGTACTGTAGTACTATACCTGTAGTCGCGGAGATGTATATGTAGCACACCAACAATCGGCCATGGGCTCGGTGCGTGCGGTGCGTGCGATGATACTGCTATATGCGTAGACATGTCTGTACTACGTAGCAGTATCATCGACGAAGCGCACGCAATTCAGGCCGTTCAAAATGTGCATAGAAAATTGCGAAGATATATTCGCGCGTTTTTGAATTCGCGCTAGCCGAACGTAACGCGAAATCCGCGAAAATTAATGTACCGCGAAAATTTCCACGTTTACAGTACATCGTACACTGTACATAAACACTACAGTACATGATTGATTTTTGTGGTCTGAAATAACTTCCTGGCTTTATGTACAATCTGAATTAAAAATGCCTTTGGATTTCTACAAGTATAAGATAGACTCTGAACTTCACCGCTGATTCTCCATGAATTAGATGTCGTTGTTCAATTTGTCTTTGTGTGTGAAAAGGCTCTTTAGATTATTACTATTAGGAGTGTTCTGTCAGAATTTCATACAGATGTACCCATTCTGTAGTGTTCGCACGCATGTTGTACGATGTACATGTGTACATACACAATTGTATGTACTGGGGTTGTAGAGTTCGTCTTTAATGTGTGTATAGTATGTGTGTGTGTGTGTGTGTCTGTCTGTCTGTCTGTGTGTACAAAACTATTTGTGCATGCGCTCTGTCATTGTGGGTAATCAAAATTTGATGGAAGCAACTACAATGCAATGCCACATGTATAGTGTACATGTATTTTGGGGTCAAAGAGGATCATGCTTGTTTTTTCACTTTCATACAACATTTATTCATTGTTGGTATTAATTATGACCTATTGTACAGAGATTGTTTTCTTGCGGCATTTGTAAAGATCCCCCCCCCCCCCACACACACACACACAGACAACCTGCTTGCCCAATTAGGCAATCAGAATTTGCTCTTTGGCAAATTAAATGCATTTGATAGTAAATCAAATGTACTTTACCTGTATTGGATCACTCGCCACTCTCTACAACTGCTACAAACACCACAGGCATAGTGCTAGATCTGAAAGAAGTATCCAAAGTATTAGACATCATGTTAGTCTAGAATGCATTATGGACTGCTTCTAAGCCAGAAATGGTAACATATCATTCATTAATACATCCATGTATGCTATAATCTGTACAATACATGTACTTTGATATTACACTGTATTTGTGCTTGTTCTGACGAGAAACCCTGTCAGTTTCATGTGTGTATTTTACTGTTCTTTTTAATGCAATACAATCCAACCTCATTTACACTAGCTTAGCCATGAGAGTTTTGCACACAGAATGCAAAGACAGTCGTGTGCTATTCCATGTCTGGGTGAGAGAGGGATCCGCAAAAATGCTGGCCAGATCAATAACCAGGTCGGACTGTAGTGAGATCAGGCATGTAAAAGGAATAGCCGTCGCTCACATTGTGTTTGAATGCTTGTATGTACATGCTTTCAGGAAACCCAGGTTGTGTTTGATGTGACAACCGACTATTTTGCATTTAGGGGGACCCCCTTTCCCTCAATTTTGATTTCCCTCGGAGAGAATTGAGGAAATGTGTCAGTCTCTGTGTTCACACTGTACTCTGTGTCATGGAGACTGTCGGGACAGATCTTTTCTTTTGTACGACTGACCATTCACACTACTCTCTAGATTGTCCTCAAGCCATGGGGGCAGTCAGGGTTTGGGGGGAGCCCTGCACTCGACACCAGACTTTGTGCATATGATGAACAGAGTTTGGCGCTATCAATTACTGCCCAAGGTCAACAACTCCCAGTTAGCGTCCATACCATGGCTTTAGAGGGGAAAGTCGGTTGCATAAAACCCTTACCGCTGGACTTACCGCTCCTTTCTAGCGGTAAGTCTTCAAATTAGCGGTAAATTTTATAATCCTTGATGTTGATTGGCTGTGATGCCTAATTTTAACGGTAGTTACCATTGAAATTCAACAGTAAGTTTTATGCAACGGGCCCTCTAGTGTGAATGCAGGGAGTAAAGCATCATGAGAGAGTGAAGTCAAACTCTTGTCATCATTCACTGTGACACATCATTTACACACAAGTTTAAAGGGATGCAAGTATTACTGTACACCGTACACGTTGTAGGTCCACTGCATTCACAAGATATCATACTGTATTCTACTTCGTGATGCTTTGTCCTGAGCAGATTTAATATAGCACAGGTGCTTGAACTACAGTGTATTATGAAGTACTGGAAATGGAGGTCCTTATGTTTGTTTGTGTACGATGTACATGTATGTATCTGTCTGTGTGTGTCTGTCTTACACTTGTACATTGATAAAAACAGCTAGCATTGTTCAGCAAAACCTTTCAGCAAAATACATTCAGACATGTACATTTAATACTGTACATGTGTACCTGGTTTTTGGCGACTGACATGCACTGCCCCATGGTATATATGTACACTTGTACAATGTGATGCAGGATCCTACCCTGTAGGCAGGGCTCGACACTAACTTTATTTTTCGGTGGCCCGATGGGGCCACCAAAATCATCAATTTCAAATTTTTGGTGGCCCAAGAGAAAAATTTGGTGGCCTGAAAAAAAAAAAAAATTGATAAAAGTCCCATTTTTTTTTATAAGTCGCACACTCACTTCATGCATTTATGCATTTCCGGCGCAAAAAGTTATGAATTTATTGACACACTTTTCTGGCCCGAGGTGGGCCACCAAATTTGCCCTTTTCTGAAATTTGGTGGCCCGACTTTCATTTTTGGTGGCCCCGGGCCACCGGGCCACCGTTAGTGTAGTGCCCTGCTGTAGGCCTACTTCTGAATGAGTAAAGTTTGTTTGTTTGTTTTTCGAAAACTTTGAGAATATTTGTGATTTGATTCTATGACTGTCATAGTGCAATGATATTCAAACTTGAATGAATAGATCAAATGCTGTTTGAAGTGCATCTGTTTAAAGCTTTCAATAATTTCTTACAGTATTTCATGTACGACACTGTACAGTAGCGAGACCTGTACATTACATGTCAAGGGCAACACTGTCCCTTTAATTCTCCCTTCTCTCTCATGAAAGTGCATTCTGTGGTTTCTTCCAGAACAGGCTGATGTGATTGTGAGTTGGGGGAGAGAGGGATATTATTTTTAGTGCATGGCTGTGCCCAGATATCACCTGGAATAAAACTAATTGCCTTTTGTTGGACAGGAAACCATATGTGACCAGAGAGTAGCCTTCCTCCTACAGTTCTTGGAATAACACTCTGACCTTTTCATTGTACTTGTAGGACATTAGAAAGAGCTGTCTCAGTCTGTCTTATGTAATTCCCTTTTTGGGAGACTACTTGTGGAGATATCTAGTTTATTGTTGTTTTTTATTGTGTATTTTTTTCTTCTGTGATTTTTTTTTTAATATTACCAGTGACACTTTTTTCTTTAAAAAAAAATAGTTGAGGTGCTTAAGCTATTCTGAAGAAATCATATGGAATTGGCAAGTAAAAAATATGTGTTGTTAATAAAAGAACAATCAATGGTTGGCATTGTCTCAAATACTCTACATGTGTAGCATGAATAAAAGAACAAATGAAATGTTTGACATGAGTGACATTGGGGTCAGATGACAGATGTAAGTACATGTACACATGTAGCTGTTTTTGCAGAGACTCCAACCCCAAGCACCTTCTGATCTGGAGATTCTCACGCCTGAAACCCCTAGCAAATGGGAGATTCCAAGTTGATGTGCACGAAGCGCGAAATTCTTTGTGGCGGGGGTCCAGTCTAGGGTTCTAGATGCTCTCTCGTGCTATCTAAGGCTTATTTTTCAATATACGATAAATAAGTAAGAAATCCTTGCCAACGGGAGACACAGGGCCAGGGCGGGAGAAATCAAATCTCAAACGGGAGAACGGGAGATTGTGCAAAAATAGGCTTTTGGCGGGAGATCTCCCGTCGAAAGCGGGAGAGTTGGAGTCTCTGTTTTTGTGAAGTCAATGAATGGGAAACCTTGTATCTGTTGAGTGATAGTGTTGTCTGCAGCATTTTGTTTCCTGTTTGTGCAAGGCTTGTTTCAGTTTGCATTCTGTAGTTGTATGTCATTAGGCCTACTTACATGTACTTCTGTTGCAGACCTCCTGACATTCGAAAAGATGTCAAATAATTGCCAATTTAGTTTAAAAATAGAATATTCTGACCATGATGAAGGTCAACAGATATAATGCATTTGTATGTACACTGTACATGTATTCACATTTCTCTGGAAGAGCAAATAAAACGTGAAGATTTTATGTTCTGCTTAGATAGCATTTATGTCTGTGGACAGTCGATGCTAGCATCTTGTATCTACATCACAACAAATCTATTCCATGTATCAAAACATGCATTTTACATGCAGTGGACACATGTTTGTACATGATACACTGATGAACTGTCATGTGAGACATCAGCTTTCTTCTCTAAGTGCTCAAAATTTATATCTTCTTCTTAAAAAAAAATAAACAAATACATTGTAACAGAAGATGCATATAATAGTACTGCATTTGTGTTAGCTTACATTCTTCTTAATGTACATACGTACATTGTATTAAGCTAGTGTAACATTCTTTTCAATGTGATACAGATGTATAAAGTGCCTTCAATGAAACCAAAACATACATGTCGGACCTACATGTATAACTATGAAGTGCCTTTATGACCAAATTGCTTTTGGGGGCTGTATGAATTGGTACATGAAGTGTTCTGTCAGCTGATATGGGTTATAGTCCTAAATGAGCTGTATTAGTAACTCTTGAGATCAACTCTATTTTTAGCAAATTTTCTTTTTGAATAGACATTGATAAATCCTGAGTGTATATAATGTCAGTCAACTCCAGTCAATTTAGGGAAATGACCAGATGATGTTGGTACATGTACTGACAGAAATGTTATTGTGTATTGTGGAGTTGTATTAGTATCAGTTACAGAAAACAAACAAACAAAAAACAGAAAAAATAAGTAGGAGCTTCCAATGCAAACTGCACAAAAAACGCCCCATGTTTTACAATATCCCGTCCCCACCCCAAACACACCACTCGTTATTTCCTAAAGACAGGTTTATGCAGTATTCTTCCATGACTTCTTTGTAACTATGCTCTCTAAGTCCTTGTCAGCCATTTTGGTTGCAAGATGAATTCTATATTACTGTGTATGATTTATCAGGAAGAGTGCTGGCTATAGGGTAGGTGTGCGACCAGATTGGGCGAGAGCACACAGTGGTACTTTGAACTCTCTCGCTGCTGTGTTTGGTACTCTTTTTTGGGAGCCTGAAGTTTGGCACAGAGTCTCTTTCTTTGGCCGTCCTGGTCTGTTCTTATCCACTGATGAAAGTTGACATGTCCTGTAGGCAGCACCTGGTTCCAATTTAAGTTTGTGCCAATCTCATCGTAATTCTCATGGAGTCCATCTTCATATTTTCAGGTTGAATTTCTTTTTTTTTTTCCCCTGCTTCATGTATTGTGCCATTCACACCCATTTATTCATACTTCTCTGTATAAGGCTGGAAATTATTTGTGTGTTTGCCAAATTTATGGTTCAAAGGGGAAGTTCCTCGATCTGTGTGTGGATTCAGCGAGTACCGAAAGAGTAGCAAAGCTCTCAGTGATGGTTTAGGGAAAATCAGACTATCCATGTATAAAGAAATGAATATTTACAGTTCTGGTTAATAATATCATATTTGTCCTTATCTTGAGAACTTTACAACAAGTTGTGATGTCAGAGTAAAAGGAATAATGTATAGGCCTAGAGAAAACATGCAAGGACTTTCATACAGTGAACATGTAGGCAGAGACTCCAACCCAAAGCAACTTCTGATCTGGAGATTCTCCCGCCTGAAACCCCTAGCAAACGGGAGACTCCAACTTGATGTGTGCGAAGCGCGAAGTTCCTAGGATTCTAGATGCTCTCTTGTGCTATCTAAGGCTTATTTTTTCAACACACGATAGAAATAAAGTAAGAAATCCTTTCCAACGGGAGACAAGAGCCAGGGCGGGAGAAATTAAATCTCAAACGGGAGAACGGGAGATTTTGCAAAAATGGGTTTTCGTAAACAGGAGAGTTGGAGTCTCTGTGTAGGCCTAATGTCAATTTTGTATGAAAATTACACTTTGCTGCAACATGTTCCTGATATGATATCAGGGCTCACATCATTCGTCATGCCTCCTGGAGAAGCTTGATCAGGTGCTCTTTTGATATTAACCTAGAGACATCAATCATTCCACTTAATATACAGTCTGTATGTTAGGGAAAGTTCCCCCCTGATGTACATAATGTATCAAAGCAACTTGACGAGCAGAGTGAGGCCAACGAAAGCAGTGGTGGATCCAGAGGGGGGCGCAACCGGCGCACACCCCCCCTTTAATTTTCGTAAAAAACAAAAGAAATAAAAAGAAAAACAATGAAATGAAACCCGGAAGTGGCACTAGAAATATTAGTCACGCCCCCCCCCCCCCCCCCCTTTTTACAGAATTCCTGGATCCGCCCCTGGAAAGCCACCCATTTGGAGCAAAGAGTTTATTGGTGAATGTGATTGGAGAACCTTTTAATAGTTGTATAAAATGAAACTTGTATCTATAGCTCTCCTAAAAAGTTTACATGGGAATGTAATGTATAGACAACATTACAAATGAATATAGCATATTCATGTAGCGTCATAGAGGTGTATGAATATATTGTATTGTAAATATAATGTGTCACGGCATGTATTTGGTCATTGGCTAATAAACTTTTCTTTCTTTCTTTTTTTGGTCACAATATGAACAGAGTTTTCTTTCCAGCAAGTTAAATTAGGTGACTTCTCCTATTCTGTTCTATTTTTTTCTGTAAATATCATTCATGAAGTTCTGAAGTGATTTGTGTGTTTGTATGTGTGATTCTAACATTGTTGATCACCATGATAATCCCGGGTTTGTTCTCTTCTCCTATCTTCTCTCAACCAGCCTGCCTGTTCTCCGTGACCCTGGCGCGGATGGAGCTGCAGCCCGCATCTCCGTCTCCGGAGGTTGGCCACACCCCACAGCTTGAGAGAATCTTCGGAGGTATGCTGTCTTAAAGATTGTAACTTTTTTTTTGAGTCCATCAATATGGGCTAAATTAAAGGCTAATCAATGAAGTTTGAAGCTTCAAATTTATCTTTGTATATGAATAGATTTTATCTGTTGCAACTGATTGACAAATTGCCCTACATCGACGTAAAAGGGCAATTTGTCAATCAGTTGCAAGGGAAAAAACATCTTGACAGAAGAATTTCATGTATTTGAATAGATTAACATTGTCATCCACATGTGAACCTGAGTTAAAATTCTCAGTTGGATTTGTAGTGTGATGTACCTGTATTGTTTTTTGCAGTAAGTCATGATGACATGATTCTTCTTGAGATATGATAGGACCAAGGGCATCACATATACACGTATTCAAATACTTGTACATCTTCAATTTAGATTTGATGGATGGATCCTCAAAGAGCCGAAGCGTCATGAATAACTTTTTGTCCTGGCCCAATGAGGAAAAGTCATTTGGTGTTTAAAAACAAATTCTGCTGTATTCAGTGGAGACCAGATACAAAGGATATGTCTATCTTTTCTGCCCCATCTTCACAAGCAGAAACATATTTTGAATATTGATCTTGCTCATATTTTTATCTTTCCTTTTGAGAATAAATCGTAGACAATTTTTGTGATTTGTTGTTGTTGTGATTGTTGTGCTCCTACCACCAATTACTAACAAGTCGAATGTTTAGAATGAAGACTAGTCTTTAGTGTAAGTTCTAGTTTCCATAGCCAGACTGATGCTGGTCATAGCCTGAACTCTTTTTTTTTTTTTTTTTTTTGGTTTGTTTTGTTTTTCATTTGGCATGCACAGTAATTTTTTGTGAAGCAGAAAGCAGCTGTCACATTAAATAAAAAAAAAAAAAGCATACACACACACACACACACACCAACCCCCCCCCCCCCCCCCCCCGAAAAAGTATCCCAAGAGCTTCTGATGTAGAAAACACCTCTAGTGAAAATTTCCTGACGTCAAAGGAAAATCATCTTTGACACAACATATTTTTATTTGGCAACTTCTGTTTCTCAAGGGACACTTCTGCATATGACTTATCTCCTGGCTCCAGATTTTCATCATAATTATTTCACAGCCTGCACTTTTCCCTTAATTCTTCTCAAAAACTACACATTGGGTTTTTCCATCCTCCATGTGTTTTGATTTTGATTTGTCATTGACATTTTATTCATACGTCATTCTGTAGGGTCTTGTTAATATCAGCCATGAGATTATCAAGTTTTGGAAGTAGTACATCACATGGATTGAAATGAACACAGTAACCACAAATTAGTGATACTAATCCCATTTTGAAGCTTGTTTAGAATTAGGGCACATTTACTCAAGGATAATGCTCCACAAACTGTCCGTCTGGCTTGGTATTGAACATTTCGTAGGGGTCTTCACAGTGTACGTCTGTGTGTGTGTGTGTGTATCTGCGTGTGTGTGTCTGTGTGTGTCTGTGTGTGTCTGTGTATGTGTATGTGTGTAATGGGGTAGCCTGCATCATGGCTGCTGTGTATGTACTGCTGCTTTGTGTTTTTGGCAAATCAATAAATTAGTGTTCTCCTTGGTCTATTGACTGCCCTGCAATATAAATGAAACTCATATTTCTCATTTCTGAAGTACAGACTCTCCATAGTGTTACAGGAAACATGCCCCCCTAAAAATTATTATAGATTAATTAATTAATTATTATATTATAAAATTATGCATAGAGTATCCTTTTTTGTAGTCTTTGTCAAAGATGGCATGGAATCTGGCCGATTATCACTGATTAGACCAACTTGACGTGAGAGTTTGACTGATACAGTATTAAGCAGTGAAGGCTTGAAGTTATTTCTTTAACCCGAATGAAACAAAAATGAAATGGAATGCACATTCTGTTCCACCCTCTCCCATAACTAAATCAGGAAACAGTGAAGCCCAAACCTGAGATGCAATATTTGGGAAATGGTGAAAGATACGCTGAAGGTGAAGTTTATTTGAAAATGAGATGAACCTGCTGAATATCTAGAGGTCGAGACACTGCTTTGATTAGTTGAAGAAGTTGTTCATTTGCAAGCTATTTCCCATCATACTGATCTGCTGAACTGTCCAATATCCACCCAGACCAGCAACCGTGGTGCCCCAAGGGGTGGTATCTCTACCCAGGGACCAACTCCTGCTTTGGTACGCCGCAGAGGGCCTATCGGTCTCTCAAGCATACCGCTGCACAGGAGTCCTGTCGGGCAGAAGGGGGCGCCCTTGCTACCGTCTCGAGACAGGAATTGGAGCATGTGATGAAAAGGCAAAGACCGGTATGTTGTCAACCCTTTAAAAAATGAATTAATGTGTTTTCGTTCTGTGGTAAAGGGTTTTTGTCGAGCCCACCGGAGGTGCGGGGAGACTATTAGGGATTGCCTGCGGTGTCTGTCCGTCTGTCGTCCTTCGTCCGTCCATCCGTCATCCGTCCGTAACGCTGCAAAAACTTGAATAACTCTCTACTGAGGACTTTAATTTCAGTCAAACTTGGAGGGAAGAGTAGTTATACAAAGTTACACATTTTATAAAACATGAAGGTCACCTCAAGGTCAAAGGTCAGAGGCAGGGGTCAATGAACTTTAAGACCCAATGTTAAGTTTTTATGACGTGTTTTGATTATGGCTCAAAACTTTTGATGTATTTGTCCGTTTGTGACCAAACTTGGATGGTAGATGTCCATTGGGGAGTTGAAGGTCACCACAAGGTCAAAGGTCACAGGCAGAGGTCAACAAACTTTTAGGGCCCAATGTTGAGTGTTTATGACGTGTTTTGATTATGGCTCAAAACTTTTGATCCATGTGTCTGTTTGTGACCAAACTTTGATGGTAGATGTCCCTTGGGGAGTTCAAAGTCACCACAAGGTCAAAGGTCACAGACATGGGTCAACAAACTTTTAGGGCCCAATGTCAAGTTTTAACGGTGCGTTTCGATTATGGCTCATAGCTTTTGATCCATACGTCCGTTTGTGACCAAACTTGGATGGTAGATGTCCCTTGGGGAGATGAAGTTCATCACTAATGTTAAAGGTCACAGACAGGGGTCAACAAACTTTTACAGCCCAATGTTAAGTTTTTATGGCGCGTTTCGATTATGGCTCATAACTTTTGATCCATATGTCCGTTTATGACCAAACCTGGCTGGTAAATGTCCCTCGGGGAGTTGAAGGTCACAACAAGGTCAAAGGTCATAGGCAAGGTCAATGAACTTCCAGGATTTAGAAAAACATTAATTACTTCTACGCGAATGGGCGAGACACATTTTGGCACTTGCCTTGTTTTAATTTTGTTCTGATATTCCTTCATTTTTTTGTTGTTTCACCTGTATATTGAGTAACAGTTTCATTTTCATTTCACATGCAGTGCATAGGCCTTTAGCTTTGTGCTTCATTTCAAGATTTGAAATAGCTTACCATGTATTTTTGCAACCAAACTTTTTGTAAATCCATCCTCACTTGTTGAGTTTGATGTAAACAGACTAAAGACTATGGGCATTGTACATGTGAAGTCTTTTTGTCGCATTTGCTTTTATCTTGTTTTTTGTGAAAAGTGTGAATGGAGAGAAATAATCCGAAGCCTATGTATTTTATTAACTTTTCGTCACGGATCTGCAGTTTATGAAATGTAATTCAAGGACTTTTCTGTACCTTGAAGGATGTGCAAGTATTCCCAATTTCAATTCACCGATCATAAGTTATGTGTTTGCCTTTGTGATGTGCACAAGTTTCTTTGTGATTAAATTTCAAGTCAGTTTTTAATGAAATTCAATTTTAAATTGTAGCCGCATATCCCAGAAGGAAGACATTATTTTCACTAATTGTTTGTCTTGAAAGAAATGAAAAGTTACACTCAGTGTGAAAAATGGCTGTTCTCCATTCCAAACATATCCCAAATACAGAGGTTGGATGCCCGTAATCATACGCTGGTCCTGTGGGTGGGGTACGTGCTGGTCCGCGTTGAGGGCAATGACCCTGAGGGCCGCAACGGCAGCAACAGCATCATCACCTGGCAGGTGCGGACGGAGGAGGCGACAACGGGGCCCGAGCCGCTGCTGGACAACAGCGCCAACATCCCGACCTCGGTTCCGGAGGAGCTGAAGAGGGAACGGGTGGTTTGCATTCAGCTCAAGCTGGTCTATGTCGACGGAATCCTGGCGAGGTCCTACTGGAACTTGGCCAGGTGCAACGACAGTGTGCCCTTCATCTGCAAGAAAGGTGAGAGAGTGTGAACTGTGGCACCAACCTTGGGGTTGTTGTGTGTGCTGCCACAAACTTAAATGGACTGTACAGTACTGGTTGAGGTGAGGATTCAGGTTTATAACATTTTTGGTGAGATAATGAGAAACCTCTTATTAAATTTTAAAAAGAGCATGTAATTTCAAGAAGGATTCAACATTTACTTGATGAAAATTGGCCTTGAAATGGCTGAGATATCCAAAAAAGAGATACTAATAAAATTGACAGGCCAGGACTTTTATTAGAATCTCTTTGTTTTTCCTTGTTTTTAGATATCTCAGTCATTTCATTAAAGATTTTCATCAAATAAACTTTTGATTCCCCTGAGATATACTCTTTAACATTTCATAGAGTGGTTTCTAAATATCTCGTAAAACGTTACAAGCTGAATCCTCACCTCAACCAGTACTGTACAGTCCCTTTAACATAGTTAGGTACATTAAAGAGAGCCTGCTCAAAGGGGTTACAAATATATTCATATTCAAACTCGACGCATTATAGCAAAGGTTTGTGATAAGCAGTAGCCTTTGCTGGAGACTTGTTCAGCACACCAACAGCTAATGCATGCAAATTGGATTCCATGCGCTGAAAGGCATTTGCTCTGAACAGATGAATGGACTGACTTTTTACTTTACCACTCACGAGTAAATAGGGAGCTTTAGATTTCAACGCGTGGACGTTTCAGACGACGCTTGCGCTGGACGTTCTCCCCTCCCATACGTCGTGCTGACAAATAGCTTTAGATTACGCTGGGACGCAACGTATAAAAAATAAAATGGAGCCCCCATATGATCGGTGCATGAAGTAGTTATCTACGTTGCAAATTGTGCGGATGTAAAAATAGCCAAGAACGCGTAGTGAAAAACTCAGACAACGCAAGCTAAAAGTAGATCGACTTGACGCGCGCTTCTGCGCATGCTCAGAACCTCTTTTTTTGCCTGTGAACGTCCCCATCGCGAAAATCTAAAGCTCCCTATTAACTGCAGTCTACTTCCTTGTTAAGAGTAAACCAGCTGGTTTACAATCCACAATCATGTGTGTAGTATGCCAATTGATTCACGAAGATGTGAGCTTGGGTTTCCACTGAAATTTGCTCTTCATAAGGGAAACAGAAAGTAGATACAATTGTACAAGTATGCTGCAAGATGGTATGATGTTAAGCACTGAGCAGGAGATTTGCTGCAACTGTTGAAAGAGGACACACTGTTCACCCATACACAAACACATACACCTGAAAACTATGTGTGCGCTACTGCAGAATTTACACATCCATTGAGTTCGACTCTGTGATATGCATTTACTCTATTCAGCTCAGAGTACTGTATGTGCCACGTGGTAAAGCAATTAATATTGCATCATTGTATGACAAATCAATATTCTAGGACCTCTGACAATTTCTTGTATAATTTTGCAACATAACATATTTACTCATTACGTAAAGGGATTTCTTGAACTTCAGGTGTACCTGTAATTTGTGTATTAAACAAGATATTCCAGAAATTGAATGTTGTATGTAACTGTCATATAAATGCAATGCATTATGATATCCATCTGGGCAGGTGCGTCCCAGTCCTGTTACGACTGGAAGAACAGGTTGATCCCAGAGGGCCAGTCCTTCACGCCCCCGGGCCGGGACAGCTGCACCGTGTGTACCTGTCTGCAGGGAGTGCCCAACATCTGTAGCATTGCCAACTGCGCCCCGCCCGCCTGCCAGAACTACCAGCCCAAGCCGGACAAGTGCTGCCAGTACACGTGCCTGGACAACGGCGACCCCAACATGCCTCCCAATGGCGGCGACTCCTCAGACGGTAATTGGAAATCCAAATTTTGGCCGGGGAAGCAGTGTGAGTGAGTTTCCCCGTGCTCCCGCTCTTCCAACCTCAGCGGAACAAATTTGTCCCAAGATGAAAAGGCTGCCTTGAATGAAGATGGCAGAGACAATGCAAAGGAGTTTTGAATGATGGAGTGAAAATGGACACACACAGGGAAAGTTGTGACCGCTAAAATATCGCTTGGATCATTTATCCGTATTCCTTCCTCTTTCTGCTCATTCCCCAACCCCCCACAGTCTCTCTCTGTTTTCACAGGAATCAGTTTACTGATCTTATGCCAGACTTCCTCATTTTCTCATTGAAATGGCACATTGTTTCTAATGCAATGGTGTGCACCCCATGAGACTTTCTTGGCGAAGTGAACAGATGGCCTCAGTGTATTTTTGACATGATTTCCTCTTCCTTTTCCCCTCCTCCCATCCCCAGCCATCATGTCAGAGAACATGCGCTGGGTGCTGACGATGATCACCTCCTTCCTCCTCCTCATCATGATGCTCTTTATGGTCTATCGGATGAGACAGAAGAGGATAGCCTACCTCAGATACCGTAAGTCCCGGCAGTGCCCGGCTCACACCTTTATGGCATGCAGGATTTTCTTTCTGGGAAACTCACTCTTATGATAATTACAATAATAATGGAGTCTTGTAATGCGCCATGTCTGTCACACAGTGGCACTCCTGGCGCAGATAGGTGAGACCTCCTCTCACATTGCTTCATTCAGGAAAAGATCCCAATTGAACGATAGCACACAGTTACTGAAACAAGAAGGTTTTGAGTTCCCTCTTGAACAGAGGGAAAGAGGTCTCCATTCTCAGTTTCAAAGGCAATGAGTTCCAGAGAGAAGAGCCAGACTGGATGAAAGCTCTTCTGCCCCATGAATGATGAGTACGTGGAGGTCAAAAGAGTATGAGCAGTGGATGAACGAAGAAATCTAGTTGGTCTATACTCGTGGAATAGTTGCAGAAGGTAGCTGGGTGCTGTGCCATGTAAAGAATGGAAAACTAGGATCAAGATTTTGTAGACAATTTGCTTGTCAACTGGAAGCCAGTCTAAATCATGGAGGACATGAGAGATGTGTGAAGTTTTCTTCATGAGAGTTACTTGTCTAGGAGGCAGTAAGACAGTGCCATGATTGTGATCCATGATTCAAGATGAGGCTAAAGAAGGAAGCATGGGGTAGATGTAATGTTTGTTATTTCATCAGGTCTTGGCGTAGACAAGCCGATGTGGCTCAGTGGATAAAGTATTGGACTCTCAATAGTGAGGTCCTTAGTTCAAATCTTCTAGCAGCAGGTGTTGCAAAGCACTTCATCCTTATCTCCTAGTTCTTTTGAGTGGACTCAGATTCATCTAGCTCGTAAGTGCTGTACTGGTGCTTCCTTAGTGGCCACCCGAAATTAATCCAAACAAGCAAACAAACAAACGAACAAACATAGCAAAAAGGATATATTCTCCTATTTCTGTGCAGATATCTTTGTAGATTGGGAATGTTAATGACAGACTTGATAACTGTGCACAACATGAGACTTATGTAGATGACTAGAAGAGATTCTGTTTGTGTGTGATGGATAACTGCCATGTGGTCTTCTCAGTGTATTTCCCATTCAATGTCTGTCTGCCAGCATAACCAGGTCATAGAGGCTTCGGATGAGATAAGATCATCCAGGATTAGGGGTTAGTTTTCGGACTAGGGTTGGGGTTTTGGTTTTTGGATTATGCATATGAATGGGGCTTGGTACAAGTGAGTGCTTAAGACATGATGGGATTGACATTGGGTGTGGATTAAACATCAAAATAGAGTTTGCCACATAGATTATTATGCTGTACATAATGTTTCCGCTATTTATGTTTTGTAGGCTTGTATCTATACACAAGATGAGACTTTCAAATGCATACAGTGTCTCAAACAGCTGATGGATATACTTTCTTGCCAGCTCTACACTGCTGAATGAGTATTATGGTAATAAAGGGAAGCTCAAATGTAGTTAACATGGGACACAGACAGGAGACACACCCCTAAGGGTGACAAGTCACAGCAATTTTCCACATCACTGCTTTTCTCCAGAAGTGCAGCAACTGAGGGATGGTCAAGAGGGGGAGTTTGAGCCAGGGTCTGGCCCACCTCCTGCCCCAGCAGTGGACGAGGCTGATGGACACATCTTCAGAGAGCCTCCACCACCATACTCGTGAGTATCTAGGGCATCCATTTCCATGGCAACCGGAGAGCAGGTTGTGGCTTTTCCTCTACTGTGGTATTGTCTTATATAAAGTGCTGTGATGTCATGCCAGGACAACTGTACATTTGGGTCATACTCACACACAAATAAGCAAACAAACAGGATTAAACGCAAGGGGCCTGCTTCAGAGAGATGTCCACTCCTGGTGGTTACTGTCATAGCAGGAATTACTGAAACTAGCAACGATTGCAAACCACTTCATCCCATTTCATTTCATTTACATCCATAGTTCGCAAACAAAGATAATCAAAGTAACGAATGCAGCACGGCATGATGCTCTCAATGAGCAGAGATGTTTTGGACAAAACTAGACTTCACTATGTCACTGACAAAGTAATGTTGGAATACCAGGGGAATACTGAAAAAATTGGGTGCAGCCATTTTATAGGTAAAATAGAGCACCAAAGTGTGACTTCATAGGCACTCATCGCCATGGAAACTGTTTCTAGACAACCTCAGCTGGCCCTCGGGTTAGATGTACACACCTGGTTATACCCCCGCCAAACGAAGTTTGAAGGGGGTATATAGGAATCAGCGGACGGGCGGGCGGTCGGGCGGTCGGGCGGTCGGGCGGTCGGTCGGGCGGTCGGTCCGTTGCAAATCTTGCGTCGCGAACTACTTCCTCAGTTTTCAACCGATTCCCATAAAACTTGGCACAGATGTGTGCCTTGGGTTGTAGATGTGCAAGACGTATTTTTTGACAGTACCCAAAAGTACGTTGCCATGGTAACGGCATATTATGGGCAAAAATGGGTACAAATCTTGCGTCGCGAACTACTTCCTCAGTTTTCAACCAATTCCCATAAAACTTGGCACAGATGTGTGCCTTGGGTTGTAGATGTGCAAGACATATTTTTTGACAGTACCCAAAAGTACGTTGCCATGGTAACGGCATATTATGGGCAAAAATGGGTACAAATCTTGCGTCGCGAACTCCTCCCACAGTTTTTGATCAATTTTTATGAAATTAGGTACAGATGTTCATCTGAATATGTTAATGTGCAAGACACATATTTCCGCAGTGGCAAAAAGTGCGTTGCCATGGTAACGGCATGTTATTGGTAAAATATAGGGCAAAATGCTTCATGGCAAAACTGCTTCATCAGTGTTCTTCCAATTCTCATGGAATTCATATTGAATGTTTGTCTTAGGATATAGGTCAGCATGACACATTTCTTGACAGTGACAAAAAGTATGTTGCCATGGTAACAGCTCACATATTATGAGCCAAAATGATGGAAAATTTTGTGTTGCAAACTACTTCCTCAGTTTTTGCCCAATTTCCATGAAACTTGGTACAGATGTGTGCCTTTGGTTGTAGATGTGCAAGACGCATTTTTCGACAGTACCCGAAAGTACGTTGCCATGGTAACGGCATATTAATGGCAGAAGATCAAGGAAAGATTTTGCGGATTTAACTACTTCCTCAGTTTTTTGACCAAAGCTTATCAAATGTTGTTTTGACCAAAGCTTATGAAATGTTGTTTGGCGGGGGTATAACCAGTCGCTGTAGCGACATTTCTAGTTCCAACTCAAGCTAGATAACAAAGGACTGTGACATTATCACTTCAGTACTCTATTGTTAGATTGCCGCCCCATTCATCAACAGGCTCCAGATTTATTAGTTTTTTTCAGAGGAGTAGACTATTTTCTCACAAATAATTGCACAAACATGTTATCCCTGATGAGTCTTGGACACTTTCCAGGAAGAATCTGATTTTCTTTTAACTTCAGTGACAGGTCAAATCTCTGATATTTCATGTTTCATTCTGCCGTGGTAGATTTTTCAAGGACAACAACTGTATCGAGATGCCCCCTCCGTACCACGTCCAGCAGAACACGGCACAGCGCATCTGCAGACAAGACGTGAACCACAATCGAGACTCAAGGGGCTCGGACCAGCCGGATAACGTCATGCTCTTGACAGGATCAGAGCCCACTACACCCTCAGATATCAGTGAGTGGGACTACACCACATGTTCTGCAATTCATCACAACTCAACACATGATGATTTGAGATCAAACTAACCTCAGACACAAATTTTGCAAGATTAATCCATGGTTTAATTTGCTAGTGATCTTGCATTAATTGATTTGTATCTTTTTGAAGTGTAATTCTTGTATGCACTAGACCTATACAATATGCCGCTTCGAAGTTAGTTCATGGCACATTGGTACGAATGACCTTTCTTTTTTCTCAGTCGGTTAGGGGGCACTTCACTTGATTTCAGAGCGACATAGTGCATAAGCTTTACGTGACAATTTATGGGATTCATCAATCCTGTTCAAACAAAGAATAAACTTTTGTAGACCAGATGAGCAGAATGATCCATCAATTAACACTTGGGAAGCATCCATTTCATTATTTTGCATTGAAGATGTTGACAATCTCTTTTTATTGATATCGCCAAATACCACTTTTGCTGTCAGGTAAATGTGCTGGTAAGCAGCATTTACAAGGATCACATAGATAATCATTACATTACCGATGCATATCCCAGTGAATTTAAAAACCAACACGCCTGTCGGTGTGAATGACCTTGTATCTGCTCATGCTCAAAGTGGAACTCCAAACTGGCTTTATATGATTTGTTGTTTGCCTTCAATAACCCACTCAGGTACAATATCGACACTAGCGAGCCCGCCTCCATACAACCACTGCCAGTCCGTGGAGAGTGCGCCCATGACCCCGCCAGAGTCCACCCCGATGCTGCGTCCAATCAACACCAGGCATTCATCGCAACCGTCATCGTCATCGTCCGGGCAGTTGATTCGCAACACCACTGTATGACTTTGAGCTCCAAGCGACATGGAGAGGAAAAAGGAGAAAGAGATGAAAGACACAAGAGAAAAAAACAGATCGCTTTAGCGTTAACGTCTCTGCCAAAACTAGTCCACCTGCCGTCTATGTGTAGTGTGATTGCCAAGTGTGTGCTTTTAAACGTCTATAGACCATTACTTACTCAGCGTTAGCGAGTTTTTCCTCGAGTGTTGCAGTGTCTGCGGATGTCACATTCTCCATCATCGCAAAAAGGAGCTTAATGGAGTGGAACGTGAACAGCCATGTCCACGCAAGCGCAAAGGGGCCTGATGACACTGACAACTGATCTTTTTTTTTCGGGGCCAGTCATGTGGAAAAGTTGCCACGATGGAAGAAAAGGGTCTAGGGCAATTACCCCCTGGGCAATTACCCTGGATCCTTCCCCTGACCATAACCCTAACCCTAATCCTGAACCTTATCCTAACCCTAACCCAAATAACCCTATACCCTTTACCGTAAACCTAACCTTAACCTAATCTTTACTCTAACCTCATCGCTAACCAGTATTTAGCCCGGGGGTAGTTGCCCTCAAGGGGTACTTGCCCTGATACAGGAAGAAAGTGCAACTGTTTCCACATTCATCCAGCAAAAAACATTGTCTCATTTTCTCTGTGACTGATGCTTCCTTGTGTGTGCATATGTTTCAGAAAGTAATGCCGGCACTTACATGTAGAGCGCCCTCTCTCTGCCGAGGAAGATCTGATTTGTGGTGCCCAAAGAGTTTCCATGACAACGTGTGCAACTAGAGTAGCCATGCTGTGTTTCCTTCTAATGTGTGTATAGTAGGCAATCAAAGCACTGGTGTGTATCCTTTACCATGCATTCTGCCCATTTAAAAGTGGACAAAATTTGTTTGGACTTGCTGTGTACACAGATGACTTCATCGATACTTGTTGATTAGTCATGTCATAATGTCATATCTGACCACGCGAGGGTGCTGTCACTTTTTGGTACATCTCAATTCTTCTCATCCAGCCAATTATGCACTCAACTCATCCAGATTCACAATTTGCGAGTCTTAGTGGGTTGTTGCAAGACTAGAAGGTCCAGTAGAGTCCAGTGTTGAGTGCAGTATGTTGTTGCATAAGCATGTGACATTTTATATCAAGCTTAGTGGCCAAAAGTTAGGCTTCAGGAAATCAGAAACTAGTTTTGTGGATTAGAAATGTGGGTTTGAATCGTTGGGAAGTTTCAAGCACATACACTCTGTGAATAGCACAACTCCAAACACATGTTTAGCAAGTGCAGTGCACTTCCACATTATCAGTAATGTTTGTCATCTGCATAGAAGCAGAAAGGAATTGATAAATCAAGGCTTTTACATTACCGGTGACCTGGGACCACTGAAAATTGGATGTCTGGCCACCAAATTTCCCAAAAGGTTATCTTTCGATGACCCGATCAGGCACTGAACATTCAAATCGGATTGCTGTGATTCTGCTAATTTCGGGCAACTATACTTCTTTCTGGGGCCACCAAAGTGTCAGATTTAAAGATTGTAGTGTCCAAAATGGGCCATCAGAGGGGGAAAAAAATAGTGTCAAGCCCAGGATAAATGATCACCGTCTTTTTATCCACAATATTGCACTCACTTCTGGGTCTCAGTTTTCAGTGTGGATGCTCCTTCACATCATATAAAAGAATACCAACTCAATTCACTCTTCTGCTCAAGAAAATATCATAGCATCAGTATTACAAGTACAATTGCCACCTTTTCATCTGAGCTTGCATGACCCCAAACACCCTACTCTCATTTCAGGGGGCATTTTATTTTACTATTCAAATGGGAATAAAACTTTCTTCTTCTTTTTTTTTTTTACACAGAAAACAGTTTTTGTCAAATATTCTCACAAAGTATAAACTTTGTTGCAAGCTCTCATCAGTGATGAAAGGAAAAGAAAAATGGTTAACGTTCAAAAAATGTTAGCCATGGGCATTAAAAAGTGTTTTACTGGGCATAGAAACTGCATGTACTGTATGATTGCAGTTTCAACAGTAGCATAGGATGCTTGGCTGGACAGCGGAATACATGGTCCACTAGCACGCACTGCCTAGCCCAGTCCAGCCTAACTCTGGCCTTTCTCATGACAGTGTACATTTTAAATCTCTTTAAACATGTGGACAGTTTCTTAACCAGCCTTGCTCCCAGAAAGTCCAGATTAAGCGGTGGCGACAAGAGTACAACTTTTGTAAATCATATGTGTAAGATACTGTGCAGTTTATGAATATGGTAGTCTGAAAAGATGTCATTCTGGAATGTATATATAGAGAGATATGAATATTATTTGTTTTAGATGCAAATGGCTTGTACAATGCCCGCAACAGTCATTCTCATTTTTATCAATTTTGTATGATTTTGCGAGAAAAAAGAAGATAATTTGATTTTGAAATTGTATACTCCATACAGCTCACATTATCATGCAACTTTGTTGCTACTCCATAGCCATTTCTACAAATATGATTATTTATAGATTATTGCCTTTTTTATTTTGCCATTCTAATTCAGTAAATATTATTGAGAGTCAAGATTAACCGACTATAAAATAGTTTGTATATTTGTACAGCAACTGTCATTGTTATTATATGTTAAATTTGATGCGAGTTGTGTCAATATGTCAACACACTGTGTTTTTATTTTGATGTGTTCACCAAGAGAGACTACATAACCATTTCTTAAAGGAAGTTATGAGTTGCAATGATTGCAGTCACCATGGCAACAGGTGTAGTACTCACATCTGATTGGTTGCTTTCTGGCTGCTGCCATAGCGTTTGCAATTATTGCAGCTTACAGCTATATAAATCTCTTAATGGAATAGGTCCCTATTGTAGCAAGGATGGTAGCTAGTACATACAATTCCTGTACAGCACGTGGAATTACAATGTTTTGTACATACATTTATGAGGCTTCTAAAAGTGTAAAATGCTCTCTTACCTAGAGTTACATGGTTTGTTTGTTTGTTTGTTTTAATACTTTTTCAGCCCTTCATGTGTTCCATGTTAAAGATTACTTATAACAAATGAAACTGTAGTGATGCTTAATTCTGATAATCTCTTCTTTCAGTGACAAATTTGTACTTATTTCTTAATGACACATTTATGTCAAAGGACAACAGTGGGGTAGCATTTGTATAAAGCATGTCATTTAGTTGTTGTTGTTGTTTTTTTCTTATGGGCTGGTATGCCAAGTGGCAACTCATTTATGTTAACATAAACAGGAGGCTGCAATTTGATAGGTAGCTAGTATGGAAAATATTCAAAATGCCAAACCAACTCTAGGTACGATAATTAGCAATTTTGTGACTCTTTGTAGTAAATACACTGATAAACGATACTTGTGTGGAATCTGTATGGATTTTGCACTGTCACAGCACAGAGCAAATTTCCTGTACAATTCTGGATCATAATGTGCTCGCCAAAACATGCACAAACTCACAAGAGTGTGATGTAAACTGTGAAATCCAAAAGACTGCCAACATATATATGCGTTTGTGAGAGTAATTATTGTAGTATAAAACAATCTTTTCAGATTTTTGTCTAATTGACTGTTGTAAAGGACTGTCACACTGTAGGCCTATCTGGTGTTTTATTTCTTGTGTCATCTTGTCTTGTCTAGGCTTTACTTGTAGGCGTGTTTTTTGTTGTCGTCTTTCACGTGATCGTGAGATGAAGATGTAGCATTGCCGTGTTTTCATCTGGTGATTTGCCGGGAAACCATAGTGGGGCTCTAGCTGCTGTATATCCTCTCCCTTCTTAATTAGCCAGTTTGTAATTAACTCTTGTACACATTGGCACAAGTGTCCTTTTTTTTCTCAGTTGGTTAGGCATTTCACTCGTTTCACTCCTAAGTGGCAAAATGCATAAGTTTGCCTGATGTAACAATTTGTGGAATTCACGTTCAAACAAAGAATTAAGAATGAGCCTGCGTTTAGACCAGGTGACCAGAATGGTCTGTCAGTTGACACTTCGGCAGGCATCCGTTTCCTTGCTTTGTATTGAATGTATAAACAAACATATTTCTATTGATATTGCCAAATACCAGGCTTGCTGTCAGATGGATGTGCAAGCAAGCACCATTTATAGCAATCTTATAGATAATCATTACATCACGGATGTTTATCTCATTGAAGTTAGAAACTGACATGCCCGATTGTACAAATTACCTTTTTCTTTTCATGCGTGAAGTGGAACTACAAACTGGTCTATTAGGGACACACGTGACCTTGCATATTATATGCACAGAGTGATGCACAGAGTGATGCACAGAGTGATGTCATGCACCATTAGAATCTTGTTTCTTGGATTACATATTTAGCCAGTCACATAAGTGGGTGTAATCACATCTTTATTACTTTCAGTACTGCCACGTCTCCACAAAAGGGTGTAGGGTGAAAGAGAAATTTCACTGATTTTGTTGTGGCATGTCATGATGAAATCAAAGAGAGAACAAGATTTGTTCACCTGTAATTACAATCTCCTGAGCTGTGCTGAAGAGATTTGAATACACCTTTTCATGCTACACGTTTATAAAAATAAAGGTAAATTTACTTTCAGTACAAGTACAGCAGACTTGACATTATAGGCTGATGATATTGATCAAATTGCCAAGACACATTTGAGAAGATGTGTTCATATAATCATCATGTCTAATATAGTCAGTTGGCCCCTGACCCCTGGCTGTAACCGTTTAGCTTTAATGTCAGTGCCAAGGTGGTTAACCTCCAGCGCCAGACTTGTTAAGATAACTCAGTGGCAAGCAGGTGAAATTGAGGTGCATGAGGATGGGAGAGGAGGGGAGATTATGTATACAGTGCATGTCAGAATCAGTCATACTTACAATATAATCTGTCAAGATTATCAAGCTTCGATTATGACTGTATGACAAAAAGGGGATTTTTGTTTGTTTGTTTGTTTGTTTGTTTGTTTGTTTGTTTGTTGTAGTTTTTTTTTTATTGGGGGGGGGGGGGGGGGTAAGCAAACAGGTAGGACTCCAGTATAAAGATGAAGGTGGCACATGAAGGATTGATGGGGTCACTTTGGTCTCATGACTGAAAGATTGTTTACATGATAATCCTTGGTTGCTTTTTACAGGAAGATGTCATAAGTCTCATATTCTCATATTTTACCCCAGAGTCATACAAGAATATCTTGTACAAATATACTCACATTAAGCACAAAAATATTGTTTGCTCTTGCAGACTATATTTTGTCATATATTGATAGTGGATGAAAACACGCAAGCATAATATTGATGATAATATAATACCCTAGTGTTTCAGTAAGAAGATACTTATTCTTCAAAGTAATTATACTGCCAGGTTTTCACACTTCGTTAGAAGAAATACAGTGAGACAAAAACTATTCAATTTCCACTAAATGCTATGCAAAAAATTCATTTAAAAAAATTTATTTTATAAATGTATCGGACAGATTTTTGTATTGTGAATTTCAAATTATAATTACAATGATGATTTCAATTAATCTAGAATTGATTATATGATGCATATTTAGACTCCTGTTGTCTTGGTATTTTTGAATTTCAGATCAATGCATCTCATGTTCTTG
Source organism: Diadema antillarum (assembly GCF_040938485.1). NCBI lineage: Eukaryota > Metazoa > Echinodermata > Echinoidea > Diadematoida > Diadematidae > Diadema > Diadema antillarum. Next base: position 591,476 of record NW_027272134.1, on the reverse strand, counting down.
GCATTTCTTGAGCTTTAGAATTCACACATATATTTTGTGCTGCCATTTGAGAGAGAGAGATTATAAGTATCCTGTATTATATTATTAGAGATTCTAATACAAAAACACAAGAAAGATAATGAACATGATTTGAGCATGAGTGCTGTGGCTGACACCATTTAGATCAAAACCCCTGAACTCTCTTAACAGTCAGAGTTTAAATGCCATGTTAGCGTGGCACAGAAATGCAATTGATTCATTCACATGGTACTCGTAGGGTTAGAGGTAATAGTCTTCTTTGGTGAGCCATTCCTAGATTGCATTTAGTGATGAGCTGAGAGTAATACTAGTGAGATTTGAGATCACACACCGTCTTCTGATCTTCTGAACAGTTCTTCACGGGGGTGTTTCATCAATTTAGTCAGCGCTGACAAGTTATGAGTCTCTGACAATTTCAGCAAAATCTGTGGTTTTGATTGGCTGAGATGCTCTGGTCACTGACTGTTACCATGGTAATAGTCGGAGACTGACAACTTGTCAGTGCTGACAACTTTCATGAAACGGTACCCTGATCTAGCATTATGTCATGCTCTGGCAATGAATGAAATGATGATTTGTAATGGTGCATGTGAACTTAATGGTATTAGTACTAGCACTGCTCTTTGCTATTTCACATTGTTCTCAGCAAATAGAGACTACTACATGTAGTACCTTCTGTAATAAGCCGTGTACTTGGGAACTGGTGGATGTTATTGAGCAGTGTTGCATGAAAGGAGTTCAGAGTCCTTCTGGCAGAAATACATGCAGTCTTGGCTTCTACCTACGATGACTTTGGTTCTTGTGTAAAAGTCACATATTGGTGATGAATGTTAGAGGCACATGGACTCTTGTGCTGTGAGCTGATAATAAGTAGTGCTATGTCTTTCAGTTCATAGTGGCTGTTGTCAGTTTGCCCAGCTGCATACATCTAGCGGATTGGATCCATCAGTCAGTACATTTCACTTTGGCTCGCAGTTCTTCAGAGCTTCAAGTTAGTGGTGGACTGGTGCCCTGGTGGCCCAGGGCCATTAAAATTGATGTGGGGCCACCAAATCTTTTGGTGATACGATTGAGCACTTAAGATATAAAATGGATCATTATGTTTCCATTTATTTCAGTCCACCAAAATCTCAGATTAAAGAATTTTGGCCACCAGAGAGGGGGAAAAAAATTGACATCAAGCCCTGCCTTACCCCAAAAATACACTTGTGGCTAGGTCGCTACAGAAATATTGCATTCTTTTAAAACAAAGAATATTGATTTATATATTTCAGTTTACTGTAACATATTGACATTATGATTATTTGTTCAATTTGTCTGTGTATTCAAAATACTGGATATTGTAGAATATTATGTATATATGTAGAAATTTAAAAAAAAATCAAAAGTGTGTACAAGAAGTATATAGATTGTTTTAGAAACGTGCTCATTTAATCCATGTTTTGCCATAATTCATAAAACCTAATTGGATTATTTGTTTATAAATTGACAAATTGAATGATTGTATCCTTTAAATTGATTCCTAATTTTTCTCTCTATCTCCATGTTGTGCCTGAGACAAACACATCAGACTTGTACATTTGGTAAGGTTTTCTGGTTATAAATTCTTCTGAAATGCTTGCAACTTTGTGTATGCAAACAGCTGACTAACTAAAAATTAATGCAAGTGTGCATGTTTATCCCATGGTTGTGAACATATTTTACATTCTCACGTAAGTAGAACAGTATGTTATCTTCTTATGTGCACCTACAGCAAAGAAGACCGCAGTTCAAGGGTCTGAAGGTGCTTGTGATGAGATTCTTATCTATGTAGGAGAGAAATTAATCCCTAAACATAAACCCAAATTGCCCCAAAGTTTCATCAGTAGGAAACATCCATGGACTAGAATTGAGGGTTACATACAATAAGATCACTGTTCAATGAGACTACATATTTTAGCCAATAAGATATCGTAACCCTGCACGAAAATTGCACAAAAACACTATGAGTAATCCCTCTCAAACAAGTACTTCAATCACAACTGTCAAATATTTTGTGATAGTTTTCTCCTAATTTCACCAACCTATGAGATTTGATATTACAACTCTTTGAAATATGTGTCTCTCTGCATTTAATCCTCTTATCATGTGTATGGATCACAGCATAAAGTGTCATAGCTTATATACATCTTTCACAGTATTACACTGTTATCCTGTACAGAGTACATAAATACGACTTACACTTATGTAGAGAATCCAATGTATGTGCATTAAATGCTACATGCTGAATTCAGCCATGTTGTGTCATTGTCTGTGCATGTCTTTGCTTTCTTTCTCTACTCCCAGTTGTCGCTGATCACTGTTTCAACAAACCATATCTATGTAGCCCTGCATTTTTTTATCGTTTTCACCATTAGGTGTGGAGTACAGTGCCCGTCCAACCACCTGCTACCCTTTTATGCTTACGATCTCACGACCTTGGCCCAGTTGCATAAAACCATGGCAACTTTTCAATTAATGGTAACTATACAATCAATTATGACAACTACCATAGCAACTCTATTTCATAGCCAATCAAATCCGAGAACTCACTGACGGTTACCACTGATTTATAGAGTTACCATTAATTGTAAAGTTGCCATAGTTTTACAATGGGGCCCTGGTCAGGTTAATAATTGATAATCAGTCGACATCATTGATCACATTTCAGAAAGGAATCCAAACATATTTGTGCAATTTAACTGTTTGCATACATGCAGCGTCCAAAGAACATACGAGGCAGAAAATTCGAAAGCAACAAAGGACGCCTCGTCTTAGAAATTGAAATATCTATGTCTGAAGTATTTACACATAGTCACACACATGTGTGCTTGTGTGTGTTTGTGTGTAATATCATACCTATAATTGTGTGTATATATGCAAATAATTATGTATACATATATATATATATATATATATATATATATATATATATATTGTTACGACCAAAATCACTCAGAGAATGATCGCACAAAAGAAACAATCAACTAATGTTCAGGCTGTTTATTAACAGTGATATTGTGGGTACAGACTCGTAATCGGTTTTCACATCAGAAACAAATATACTGTAAGTCAGTAATGGAATCACACGTATTCCAGGCAAATCCTAAATCACAAAGTCCCTATAGTTCCCTGGTAGTGTATAGATACGATGTTCGATGCACAGGTGAATGGTCCTTGATGCACCGATGAATGACACCTCCGACGTAAATCCAGAGGTGCAGGTTATAATACTCCACGGTATAAATCCAGGGTATATGTCCACATTATAGGTTCACGGTATAATGTTCACAGCGAAATGTGCAGAATCCAATGTTATGACGACCACGTCCAGTTGATGCGGTGAATGATGATTCGCTCAATAATGTTCAGCTAGGAATCCAGCCCGTTACAGCTTTTCCGTAGCAATGTCCATTGACACAAAAATGGAGTCTATCTCCAATGTAGGCAAATTAATTATCTGCAGGCAAAATGTCTCCCAGGCCGTATCTCCACGAACATAACAGGTCAGCAGGTAACACAGGACTGACTATAACAAGTCGCTTCAGAGCCAGAAGTGACGTAACTCTCAGAGCAGTGGTGTTAGGTACTCTGCCTACTGCAGAATTTCTCTGGCTTATATACTATCCATTCACCCCCTTCTAGCACATTCTGTAACTCTCTCCAACCTGGGACCACACACCTGAACATACTGGCAAGTCCAAGTTCCAGGAATCCTGGATGACTCACTGCATAACATCATTGCCAAAATTAACTACCAATCACATTGGGCTACAGGGACAGTGCCTCAGCCAAACATGTAAGCACTTCCTAGAACATTCTGGAATGGGTGGAATCATTCTAGATTGAGTGAGCTATAATGTATTTCCTGTAACATGCATGTACTGTATAGCTACATTGTATACCACCTAGAAAATTCTCCACTGATCTGGTCAGCCTGTATGTACTATATCTATACCACATAGAATGTTCTCCATTAATCTGGTCAACCTGTGTACATACACATTAAAACAACCATATATACAGTACATCATACATGTACATAACTACTAGTGTGTACATTTGTGACAATATATATATATATATATATATATATATGTGTGTGTGTGTGTGTGTGTGTGTGTGTGTGTGTGTGTGTATAATACATGTAAAATCGTATAATTTAGATAGAAAGATAGATAAATGAATAATGAATATTATATATTTACATGTATACAAGTATATTTACTTTTACATGCATCGTCAATGGCTAGCAGCATCTCCGAAGCAAGAAGGTTTTGGCTTGATAATAATGAAAAGAAAAAAGAGAAATTAAAACATGGCTTCATTAGAAATCACCATGATGTGAACCTTCATCACGAAGACAATAAATTATTACAACAGAACAGGCGATTTCAAACGCATGAGGTGTGTAGGGATAACACTGTCGTTTCAGCAAGAGAAAACTGCCCCGTTAATAAAGTGAGCACTGCCCAGTAGAGGGCGTTGTCTAAATGACTCGCTGAGAGTAGCCATGGGCACTGGACTCGATCGCCTTGAATTTGATCTAACCCACTGCGTGGCCGGCGGCAAATAAAATGTTACAATTATATTCCCGTTTAATTGTGCGTTACTCTTAGATACTGTACATATACCTTTATCTGAGATAGATCATTCACCCTTTGACAGACATGCCATCGCATATTGTAAATGTCAGGCTTTATGTATTAATTAATAATTCATACTAACACAATTTCGTAGTTAACAATGATCAAAATGAAAAAAAAAGAGATTATTTTGATGCAAATTATTGGCTATCGTACGATAAGGTCGTAATTTATAAACACAAAGACTCAAACACACATCAATTAGTTCGCGCGCATACACACACTCACACACACACACACACACACACACACATACGCATCCAGGGCCTATACGAACTCATTGTTTACGCAGGAATCAAGATATCATTATTTTTTTTCTACTCCCTATGTATTGACTAACAAGGCCAGAAACGAGCAATGAATATATATTCGATTTCAATAATAAAAAAAAAAGACCACTCGACGGCCGAGAATAATGTTCTGATCCCTTTTTAGGAAAAGACTAATATTTCCTTTCTGCTCATGGCTCCTTTGTTTAAAAGTCATTCAACTACATTTTTAGAAGCTGAGTATAAGTATGGCAGAATGCAGCCACACACACACACACATACACACACTCACACACACACACACACACACACACACACACACACACACACACACACACACACACACACACACACACACACACACACACACACACACACACACACACACACGCATAATTGTGTATCAAGTACTCGTCGGTTGATTGTCTGGACGCACGTTTACATTTACCTGGCACAATGTTTAGCTTTTCGAGTTTCTATATGTTCCAATTTTTACTATTTTTTTCAGCCCGGCCACAAATCGGTGAGGACTGGTTTCAACCGGTATGACCGTCACAGTGAACCGCCTCCATACAAAAAAAATACAAGTGACGTACTGTGAATTAAAGACGCTATATACAGTCACTAGAGAAAATGTTTGCTTTCAGAGACTATGACGGTACAATATTCAGTCAATATTGTTATTCATTGGCTTCCGACTTACACAAGCACATGATTGCTACCGAAAGGAAATCTCTTGGCGTTTTGTGTACTGTTGTACCTTAGGACCATCATTATGAGTAATAAAAGCTTTGTTAATGCATTATTACAAGTTTTTTTTGTGTGTCTGTTGGTTTAGTACTTTGGCGATACACTTCGACACTGTCTTCTATACGTATATGATAATATAGGAAAATACGTTAAGCATGTGTGTTGGTGTAACTTGTAAAAATTGATGTAGAGATCAAAAAGTAATAAGATTTCTTGAGTAATGTCACTTACTGCCTGGGTCACTGACGGGAGACCTAATTGTGACGCGAAGTGTACTAATACATAATCTGTGGACCTTTACGTCTTTCTTGGAGCTAGGCCTGTGCAACAAAGCTCCATCTTTAGGCATTGTATATCGATTATGACAGGGTGTTGGGCAGTGTCGAAGGAGGCCATTTCTATTGGTTTGTTTGTTTATTTATTTGTTGTTGTTGTTTTTTTTGGAATTGTAGCGGAAAGCTAAAAGAATCGGTTTAAAAAGTCAGCTACAAAAGTGACTCAATAATAACTGTTTTAAATACACTTGTTACATAGTGTACTATCTATAATAAACTTGACGCCTTCGAACGTAGGATTTATATATATATATATATATTATATATATACACACACACATGTATATTTATATTTGTTGGAATGTGTCATAATAGTTGAGAGACACACAAAAATGTGTTACCAGCACAAGTGAGGTGTTCTTGATCTCCCTCTCTCTCCCTCCCTCCTCTCTTCTCTTTATGTATGCATATATTATATATATTATATATACATATGTATATACACACATATATATATATATATATATATATATATACACATATATATATATATATATATATATATATATATATGTATAAACTTTTCTCTGTGGTGACCCGTTTGGGCCACGAAAATCTTTAGATATGAAATTTTGTTGACTCGGAAAGAAATGTAGTGGACCGAAATAAACGGAAACATAACAATCCACTTTTTTTAACCTTAAGTGCCCGATTAGGCCAACAAAAGATACCTTTTTGAAACACTGGCGTAGCCAGGGGGGGGGGGGGGGGGGGCGATGGGGGCGGTCGCCCCCCCTAAGATTTGGACCGGGGATTTGGGAGGCGGAAAAAAAAATGCGTGTATACTGTATGCATGCACATGAAGCGGGTCTCCTTTGCAACCTTTCATCAAATAAGATATTTTTTTTTGAATATTTCACTCAAAGTGTGCACCAGATCGTTGAATTTCAATTCAAAATATGCAAAATCTCTCGTGCTTGGGAGGGGGTATCCCCCTCCCAAACCCTCCCCCTCTGTGCCTCTTTCCCTAGCTAAGTACACTTTTTAGATTTACAAAAAATTATGAATAATTCTGAGTGCACAAGACTTATCACTTATATTCCGAAAACTCAAGGTTCCCTCATGTATTAGGGGAATTTCCCCTTTTAATCGACCCTTTCCTCCCTCAGCCCCCCCCCATCAGTTTTTTTATTTTTTTTTGGTGATTTCCCAAATGTTGATTCCATCAAATATGCGTATACGAGATATCTCAATTTCAACCTTCAAAAGGAAGGGAAGAGTGGAGATAACACTCGCCCACGCCTTCTCCCTGCTCGCCCCCCCCCCCCCCCCCCCCCCGCCATGCATAGAAGTAGACTGTGGCTATACCCAGATCGCTTTATTTCAATTCTAAAAACGCAAAAGCTCCACGAGCGGGAGGGGGAATCCCCCTTCCCCTAAGCTCTACCTCACTAGACTTTATACATACACACAGATGGTGCACATTCGGAATAAGAGCTAAATTCCATGATTTTAACACTTCGATGAAAAAGTATGGCACCAAAAATTTGCACCAGAAAACGCAAAATTACCTTCGTGTGGCAGGGGATATGCCCCTATCTACACCCTCGTGTGCATGCTTTTTCTGTTTGATTGCTGAACAGACAGCGTTCATGATATTCAGTGAATACAAGAAGACTAGTGTATTTAAATTATACCATTTTATAGGCAAATTGTTCAATAATAATCTACACTAAAATATACTGCAACCTTAAACAAGTGGGACTGTTTCAACTCGTTAAAACACGCAAAAACATGCATCAAATTGCACCATTTGCAACATCAAAATGCAAAAAGTTCTCACCGTGGAAGGGGGGACACTCCCCTCCCACACCCTCCCCTCCCCCCTGGCTCGCTCCACCCGCTCGGGTTCAGTCGCGTTCATGATATTCAGTGAAAAGAATTAATACAAGAAGTGTATTTAAATTATATCATTTTATAGGCAAATTGTTCAATAATAATCTACACTAAAATATACTGCAACCTTAAACAAGTGGCACTGTTTCAACTCGTTAAAATACGCAAAAACATGCATCAAATTGCACCATTTGCAACATCAAAATGCAAAAAGTTCTCACCGTGGGAGGGGGACACCCCCCTCCCACACCCTCCCTTCCCCCCTCGCTCGCTCCACCCGCTCGGGTTCAGTCGCGTTCATCAGTGAAAAGAATTGATACAAGAAGTGTATTCAAATTAGATCATTTAATAGGCAAATTGTTCAATAATAATCTACACTAAAATATACTGCTACCTTAAACAAGTGGGACTGTTTCACGTCGATAAAACGCGCAAAAACATGCATCAAATTGAACTATTGCAAAATCAAAATGCAAAAAGTTCTTACCGTGGGAGGGGGGAAACCCCCCTCCCACACCCTCCCCTCCCCCCTCGCTCGCTCCACTCGCTAGGGTTCAGTCGCGTTCATGATATTCAATGAAAAGAATTGATACAATAAGTGTATTTAAATTATCCCATTTTATAGGCAAATTGTTCAATAATAATCTACACTAAAATATACTGCTATATACCTTAAACAAGTAGGACTGTTTCACGTCGATAAAACGCGCAAAAACATGCATCAAATTGCACCATTTGCAATATCAAAATGCAAAAAGTTCTTATCGTGGATAGGTCCCCCCTCACCCTCCCCTCCCCCTTCGCTCGCTCCGCTCGCTCGGGTTCAGTCGCGTTCATGATATTCAATGAAAAGAATTAATACAATAAGTGTATTTAAATTATCCCATTTTATGGGCAAATTGTTCAATAATAATCTACACTAAAATATACTGCTATATACCTTAAACAAGTGGGACTGTTTCACGTCGATAAAACGCGCAAAAACATGCATCAAATTGCACCATTTGCAACATCAAAATGCAAAAAGTTCTTATCGTGGGAGGGGGGACACCCCCCTCCCACACCCTCCCCTCCCCCTTCGCTCGCTCCGCTCGCTCGGGTTCAGTCGCGTTCATGATATTCAGTGAAAAGAATTAATACAAGAAGTGTGTTTAAATTATACCATTTTATAGGCAAATTGTTCAATAATAATCAACACTAAAATATACTGCTACCTTAAACAAGTGGGACTGTTTCACGTCGATAAAACGCGCAAAAACATGCATCAAATTGCACCATTGCAAAATCAAAATGCAAAAAGTTCTTACCCTGGGAGGGGGGAAACCCCCCTCCCACACCCTCCCCTTCCCCCCTCGCTCGCTCCGCTTGCTAGGGTTCAGTCGCGCTCATGATATTCAATGAAAAGAATTAATACAAGAAGTGTATTTAAATTATACCATTTTATAGGCAAATTGTTCAATAATAATCTACACTAAAATTTACTGCTATATACCTTAAACAAGTGGGACTGTTTCACGTCGATAAAACGCGCAAAAACATGCATCAAATTGCACCATTTGCAACATCAAAATGCAAAAAGTTCTTACCGTGGGAGGGGGGGGGGGGGGACACCCCCCTCCCACACCCTCCCCTACCCCCTCTCTCGCTCCGCTCGCTCGGGTTCAGTCGCGTTCATGATATTCAGTGAAAAGAATTAATACAAGAAGTGTATCTAAATTATACCCTTTTAGAGGCAAATTATTCAATAATAATCTACATCAAAATAAACTGCTACCATAAACAAGTGGGACTGTTTCACGTCGATAAAACGCGCAAAAACATGCATCAAATTGCACCATTTACAACATCAAAATGCAAAAAAGTTCTTACCGTGGGAGGGGGGACACCCCCCTCCCACACCCTCCCCCCCTCGCTCGCTCCGCTCGCTCGGGCTCGGTCGCTTCGCTCCCTCGCAGACTAACCGCCCCCCCTAAGATGAAATCCTGGCTACGCCGTTGTTTTGAAAATTTGGTGGCCCGGCATGCAAATGTCGAGCCCTGATATATAAATTGTAAGTGCGTGTGTGTTTGTGTGTCTGCATGTGTCAAAAGAGTGTTAGAATATATAAACGAGCGTTAGAATATATAAACACTCCATCACTCAATATTCAAGATTTGTTAGTTCATCCAAAAATATTTTATTGACAAAATGGTGTCAAAAGTATTTCATATTATTTACAAAAAGAACAAACACAAAAAGAACGGTTTACATTTTGCCATGATGAATATCAATCGTATCAAATACCATAGATATGTCCCAATTAATGGCGTATAAAAATACATGCAACGTATCATAATATATCCTCATGATTTTATATAAAGTTATTCCTCGATGTTATAAATTTTAACTTTCCAAACTGCATATACTCGAACAAACTGTGGTACACAATTTATACTTTCTGTCCTGAGCAGACGGAAAAGTTAGTCCATATTACACTCATAAATAGATGTTTCGTAATGTACGATATTATCAACAAGAGATAGAAGGTGCAATGTTACATACAGAGATTTACAAACCATTGAATTGTTGAGACATATTACACAGTAAAGTGTTGTTTGTATTCCTATTATTCTATCTCTTAATAAGACAGCTACGCGTACAATCTGGAAAGTTTTAACTTCTCACAGCAACAACAACAACAAACATAATTCAACAGCGAACAATATGGGGGCAATAATATAAGATGCGGAATGACGATCCTATAGCTAAACATGGATTGCATGCGTAAAAAACAAGTCAACCTTGTCTAGCCAGTGATTGTTCAAATCTTGACATAAATAGATTTATTGGGTACTACAGTACTTTCTATTGTAACCTGTGTTGCTGCTATTGCTGTCGTTACCCAATTCTTACCATGACTATCATTCGTCATAAATCCTTGCACTTGTAATTCACTTTGTACAATTAAAAACAAAACTCACACAGCTAAACATAGACAACACAGGGAAAGTATACGGTTTATTTTCTGCGTTGAAAGTGCAGGGTATAGCGCGGGAAACGCTCAATACTAAAAAGTCGAAGCGTGGACCGTATTAGTCAACGCGTAAGTGAAAGAGATATAAAAAAAAAATCATCTCCCACAAAACGGATCCGAACTAAACGGACAACCTTCTTGATCTAAAGAGGTGCCTCGTTCTGATCCAACACCGATTGCTAAATCAGACGTAGTGGCAGTAGGCCTACACTAACAGTAGGCCTACACTAACAGTAGGCCTACGCTGTATTTTCAATAAATTTGCTGCTTTTTTTTCATACAGTACATTGTATTCTGATTTTTTTCCTGAGGCGATCACAGAAAGGAAAATCATCCGCTTCTTTGAAGAAATTCATATATAATTCGATTTTTCACCACGCAAAGCGAATTTGTGAATTTAACCCTGAGTATTAACAATTCCCCGAATCGCTAACACTGTGTACCGTCATCACACACTTCCATGAAATACTCGCTTGCAAACTTTGGTATCATGCACACACATAAGTATTTCAAAATGGCTGACCAATAGTGAAGCCATTTTTCTCCTTTTATATTTTTATCATTTTATAAAAGATTTTATCATTAATAGGTCAACGTCTTCTTTACATGATTACAATGGCCATAGGGCAGTAATTAAAATGTCCATACAGTAGACACACACACACACACACACACACACACACACACACACAAACACAAACGTGATTATCAATGGTACCCTGATTTACTCCGTACAGGTATAAGAATGATTCAACATGTAATATATTATATAAACCTGACATTATTTAGCAGCATATTGCCTAATGTGTTATGTACAGATATCAGTGGAAACAAAACAGATCGAATTAGTACGGCTTCAATACCCACACTTTAACTCGCAAGACAAGAAGACATGATAAAGGTACAAATTCAATAACGAAGACAAAACATCATACACCTTTCTTGGGTAGACCAGGGTCTTACTGAAACAAGACATTTTTAGACCAGATTTGGACCTCCATTTTGCGATCTATGGGTCCAACATGAGAGTTGTCTGCTTCTTGTATCCCATGTATGCAAAAATAAATAAATAAACTTAAAAATGATTACAAGAGTTTTTTTTCTTTTCTGGTCAATTCACTTTCACACAATAAGAGACAAAACAATCAGCCACTTAAACTTTACACTTGTCTTCTTTCAAAGAGAAGAAGACATATTCAAAGTACCGAGTATACCGGTATCGTGTGGGGCCATAATATTAAACTGTGTTTAAAACCCAGACAACACAAACGTAAGAAAACCTCAACTTTTCGAGAAAGGAAGCATACTATGTCTTATCAGCCAGGGTTTTTGTTTGCTTTTCTGCGTTTTTTTTTTTTTCAGGCACGTCTGCCATACAGAAGGGCGTGGTGGTGTCACAAAGTTTTCCTGTTTAGCCTGGCAGGAAGTTCAGAAATGGTTAATCTCTCTCAGAGAACGTTACAAGACACATTGTGGATGCCTGACCGGATACTACGGAGGTACTTGTATTATTGTAGCCACACTCGTCTGCGTTGGAATCATCAGGACAGAATGTTGTAGACTTGTGTAAAAGCGAGCTTTAGACCGGCAACGCGAACGCTATAGACGGCGCAGCCTCCCTGGTGTAATACTGGAAACAGCTGTCTCGCGAATGTACAAAACACCATTATTTTAGCCTAACAGCGCCGCCTTTAGCGTTCTCGTCCAAATCTAAAGCTCGCTAATAACTGTGGCAGACTATAGGTGCATAGAAGATTGTGTCGACGCTGATGTTGTAGACCGAGGCTTGTAAGAATTGGCAGACATGTACGTGCATAGAAGATTGTGTCGACGCTGATTTGGAGGAGCGGGCGAAGTGTTGCGGAATCTACCACTTGAGCTTCCCGGGTAGGTACTTGTCGACGAGGGACTGATAGTACGGACGAAGAGCGTCAATGTCCGGGACAGAGTCAGATTTGGAGTACAGATCAAATTGACTGCGGGACAAAGAAAATATGAAAGGAGACATTATGAGACATTTGTTTATTGAGTCCATTGGAAGAAGTACTTACAGTAGAAGCTCACAAAATACAACTTGCGCAAGACATTATTCAGGCATTGATTATGGTTTATATAAGTTGCCATTTCTGGACTTTTTTTTGGCAAGCTCCATAAATTTGAAGGAAATGCCGCATCATGATTGTCTCACACATGGCAATATTATTGTTTACAGGTCTCTACATAACTGTTAAATCTCTCTCATGCTAAAGTCTATAAAAATCTTATGTGTCATTGAACACTACGCAGTAGGACGAATGAAATCTACAACAATCGCCAGCTACCGTGCATCGAATGGACAGTTGTGGAACTTGGTCCCCAAAATTATCATGCCGAGTAGAATTGTTGGCAAAGATGATTATATAATCAATCCAGGTTGTAGGTAACGAGTGATCTCGCGACAATCTGCAATCAGTGTTGTAATGCCTCTACAAGTTTTTTTTTTTTTCAAATTTCCAAAATTATCATGCCTAGTAGAATTGTTGGCAAAGATGATATTATGGTAATCAATCCAGGTTGTAGGTAACGAGTGATCTAGCGACAATCTGCAATCAGTGCTGTAATGCCTCTACAAGTGTTTTTTTTTTTAATCTTCGAGCTCTTCTACTTCAAAACGGTGCTTCTCATCCATCAAAGATTGTTCAGCAACTGGATGAGGGTTTGCAGTGTGGTGTTCCTGACAGTGGATGCAATTTGCTTTTTTGTACTCTTTCGGGTGTATAATTCTTTACGGGACACTACCAGAAGAGTGGAAGTCAACTCACTTGAACTCAAGAATCCACTTGAGCATCTCTTCGTCCCTGTTGTCCATGAGGTACGTGTACTCGCCGCTCCGGTGCCATGGGTAGAAAGAATGGAAGCGCACCATGTAGAGCCCCTCCTCCGGTAAGGTGGTCTTGTTCTTGATGAGCACGTGGTACATGTACTCGTCGTGACCCCATGACATCATCACGTTGTTGAGACCGCAGTTCTCCTTGTACATGCCGAGGCGCGTGTTGTAGCGGGGGTCTTTTATGTCCGGGTTATCTGCGAAGCTCTTTAAACCGTAAGCCACGGATTCTACCGGCCTGCAACCCACGGGGAATGTGTCGCCGACAGTTGACCACTGCACAAATACAACCCAAAGCAATGATATAGCATCGTAAGGTCAAATCTACATTACATGAAACCCACATTCTGCCCGAAGATTTTAAATAGGCCCACCCAGGATAAACAATAATTAAGCGTAAAATTTCCAGACTTAAAATGGTCATACAGATACACTTCCTTTCCGTCAACTTTAACCCAGTTGAAGCCATATATTTTTCTACATCAACAGCAAGGGAATTCTCTTTGCCTACACAACTTTGTGTCATGTTCGACGTAATATCGTTCAGGCTACTAGTGGGAACCTAAGCATCTCAACATTCCATGCTTGATCCTAGTCCTTTCCTGAAAAGACAGCACAGTCGTCACTCGACACTGTGTAGCTTGGTCTTTGAGATACTCCCGATCGAGTCCGTTCATTTAGTCGTAATGTAGGCCTATAGCTGGAAATCATACATTTGCCTTCATATGAGAATGAGAATGCGAAATACATGCTTTCGATATATTCAAGTCAGATGTATATTATCAAGAAGGTAATTAATTTGCTTGAAAGTTCATCCCTGCGCGTAACAGGTTTCAATTCTCAGCTAGATCACAATACATGCATTATGAAATAACTTAGCGTCGGACATGATATGGAACAGATTAGATGACGGTACAGATTGTAAGAGTGAAAACTATCGTAAAATCTGACGAGTGAACTGACGATGCGATGGGTCATTCCATCCTCACCTGTGGTTGACCATCCATGATCATGACTTTGCCCAAATCGTGAATGAGACCAATGAGGTGGAACCAGTCCTGATCCGGGTGCTTCTCCCGAATTCGCTCGGCCGTCTGGAATGCGTGGTAGATGTTTGGCAGCGACGTCTGCAGGAAAATACGATAAAATCGGTTTTATTCAATCCAAAGAGAAATTTGACGTGTAGAAAACTCGGGGGCAACTACACGCAATTTCAACAATTAGAAACACGCAATGACGACAGGTCATACCAATGAGGCTTGTTGATACAACACTACGATCCGTATTCTGTTCCCTACGTCGTCTGCTTAAAGTATGAAAGGCGAGAGTCGAGCGAAAATATTGCGAAAGCAGGAGCGGATTCAGGAATGCCGTAAAGGGGAGGCGTCTTTACAAAATTAAGGGGGCGCACGCATCCCCATTTTTCTTTTTATTTCTATTGTTTTAACAACAAAAGAGGGGCGCCCCCCCCCCCCCCCAAGATCCGCCACTGCGAAAGAGTCGTGCGCAATTCGTCGACTGTACAGGTATTGGCGACGCTACATACTGGTGCCACAGTTTAATGGACTGCGATATCGACATCAAACTTACATCGGGGTCGCTTTCATCGACGACGCTGTTGAGGAACTCCAGGGCTTCCATGACCGTCATCTCCTTGTGACTGAAGCCGAGCCATTTCTCGTGCTGTCAATGGGAAAAGAATGTTTGGATGAAAAAGGCAGAAAGGCAGCGTGAATACACTTATCCAAAACACTCATTAATAACCTTTTCATGATTATGCACTGTGCATAATCATTCGCTAGCAAAGGTTACAACATAATGTCAAAGTTTACAGCATTACCCGTATTGGATATAATAAGATAAGTGTGCGAATATTTCTCAATGCATCGGGAACAACAGTTCGGTGCATTATTAATGTAATGTTATTTGATTCTGAGATAAAGGGGTTTTAAATTTAACGACTCTGTGAACTCAAACGATCTTTCTTCATAAATTTGTCATTTCCGTTTCTCCGGGAAATTGATATCGAAAGGATGAATGAGGATTATTAGTGATGAGTATTGCATGGTGTTAGAAAATGACTCGTGTACATAAAACGCTTATTATCGTCATGATACAACATGAATCACATACTGTACAGACAAACGATGTCCACACGAATCCCAGACACATGCAATCTGAATTCATAACGTGTCATAAACCTATCAGGTACTATAAAGAAACCACATTCGTGGTGCTTTGGTAATGTTTCCGTTTTTGGTTCTACTTCTTACTTATCACTGGTGGGTGAAACAGAGTAAAATGCTCTCTTTCATGTTAATCTTTTGTTGTCCATAGACAATAATTCTGTTTTGCTCACAGTATGTATTCAAAAACCTTATTAATGTCAAGTTTATCACAGATTTTGAAATGAACAACACATTTCGGAAAAAAGAAGAAAGTTCCAGTTTTCCCTGCTATATGAAATTGCAATGAAAGGCAACATAAGGGTTACACCGTTGATGGCAACTGAGATGGTGGTAAAGTGCACTCCCGTTATAGCGAACACGGCTGTAACGAAATTCTCGTTACAACGAAATAAAAATTCAGGTATATATCTTTATGCACTATACTGTTTGCAGGGCTCGACACAAACGGTGGCCCGTGGCCCGGGGCTACCAAAAACGCACGTCGGGCCACCAAAATTTCAGAAATTAAGAATTTGTTGGCCTGATCGGGCCACCAAAAAAGGTCGGATGTTTGCCTTCGGGCCAACAAAAATAAAAGTTAGTGTGAAGCCCTGCTGTTTGGTTATAACGATATATCGATACAACAAAAGAAAACAACCGGTACCGAGGACTTCGTTATCATGGGAGTACACCGACGTACTCGGTCGGTATACCTTAAAAAAAAAAAGGAGTTTGAGAGGAGGGGTGCAATACTGGAGTGATGTCAAAAAGTTATGATGACTCATTTATGCGTTGGGATGGGGGGGGGGGATGACACACGAATAATCCATGTAAATGATAACTGAACAAGAACGGTTTCCATGGCAACACCTTTACCCCGTGTGCACTTTTAAGTATGATAAAAATGGTAAGTCTGCTATTCGCTGATCGTTCACAAGAAGCACATCGATGATGACTATTATCATTTATTATCATCAAACGCGAAAAATACTGATTCATTTTTTCGCTTTGATAGCCTGCCTTCGAGATACTACATAAGCAGAATTTATATTTACACTTAAATTTATAATTCATCACTCTTATGGTCTTTCTGTTTCTAAAGGGCATTATGATAGATTTATTTCCAGCTCGTCTTACCCGAATGGACGTATACAGGTATAGGCTCCATACTCCTTTAAAACCAAGAATGATTGTTCTTTCACTTGCCCGAAAGCGAGTTTTGATAGCAATGACAAGCGGGTAAATCGGTTTGCATAGCACGCTGACCCGAAACTTAACAAAGTCCCTCAGCGTATATGCTTATAATGGTGCTAAAAGATCGTGAAGTGTGCATGACCTTCTATTCGTTGTTATGGAAACGCTCTGAACTTATTGTTCTCCCTTCCAAATTTGTGTTCTTCAGTGGTTTTTAACCACCAATACGCAATTACTCTGAGCGCTTTGGTGAAGTTGCAGACGACCAGCGAAAAGCAGAATTCAGTGCCACACATAGAATCTCTGAAGCTTACAAAATGACTAACAGATGCATCCCGATGGAAGTATGAAATTAACTCGGAAATTAAAGGGATGGTAGAGTTTCGGTTGAAATGGGATTTTGAGATTTAAAACGTTTTATGATCATTTTTTTTTTTTGGGGGGGGGGGGGACAATGAGAAAGCTATGTAAAATAGTATGAAGGAAAGTACAATTTAAGAGGAATTCAAAGTTACTTGATGAAAATTGGTTTTGAAATGGCTGAGATATCTAAAGCAAAGCAATCCTAATAAAAGATGGGACCCACCCTTTATTAAGACTGCTCTGTTGTACTTTGTCTTCGGATATCTCAGCCATTTAAAAAACTATTTTCATAAAATAGACTTGGAATTCCTCTCAGAATTGGAGGCTTCTTAACATTTCATAAAGTGATTTCTAATACACGTATCTCACAAAAAGTTGAAAAGCTGAATTCTCACTTCAACCAATACTATACTATCCCTTTAACTATGGTATATATACCTTGATTCTGAGTATATTAAGCACTGGTCCTTTCCGCGCAGGTACTCCATAACAAACTAGCTTCCAATTTGCTATTTACATATTCCACACCACCGATCTATAACTGCCAAAAGACATACAAAATTTTCTTCGCCGTCAAAGTTCGAATTGAAAATTGACAGGAAGAAGAAAAAAATTGACAAGTCCGAAAAATATAGGTGTGAAGCACAGATCTTTTTGCAATCTACCGTACCTGAGACTATACAGAGGAGCTAGAGGGAAAAATAGACGTCATATTGACGATGTATCTACTTGTTTCGTAACGTAGTCGACCGTCTGGTGGGTGTGCATCTGGTAGTAAGTCCTCTTCACCGCAGCCATGACAGGATCAGTCTCATCATCCTGGGTGACGAAAAACAACAATATACTTTCACCTGAAAATTTCATCTAAAACCGAGTAAAATAAGTTTAAATATACATGAATACTATCGTTTAGATAGTAAAACGAAGTTGCATACCATTCGCTTATCACTCAAGTGAGCACGGAAAAGGGAATTTCTTATCATCTCTTTTGGTTAGAACGTTTACAAACTTGCTGAAAAGTTTACATGTCGGTGGTCATTTCGAGACTCGACTTTTGAATAACAAACGGAACATAAAGAGAAAGGTTGATCCTAAATATTTAACAGTTTTATGTACCACTCGCACACTCCATTAGGTAAATCTTATAATCCAACAAAAGGTGTTTAACAAATACATCCCTTCTGTATAACACATCTATCAAAAATTCTGGTAAGTACTGGCAAATCAAACTGACACAATTTTAAAAACTTTAACATGAGGATTAAAAAAGAACATGAAAAAGAAGCAAGTAAAGACACCCTTCCCCTCCCAACCAATTAGAGCAAAATAAAGTAAACATAGGCACTGCTATTTACAACAGAAATTCATAGAACTGTTTAGCTTCAATCGCGGCTTTAAGACAGCTCAGGCACCTTACCCACCTTTTGGGGCAGACACCCAGCACAGTCTACTCACCGCAAATACTCTAAAATCGTCTACTTTCTTGCCGGGCTCAAAGGTTCTCTCGATCCCGAGATATTTCTTTTCCTCGTCCGAGATGTCCGGCCTGTAGATCGGTGAGGGATCGATGATAGTCCTTGTCTCAGGTGTGTTCTCCTGCATGATGTGCACAACAAATTGGGGTAAGACAAAAGAAAAATAGGGACAACTTCCAGAATGCGTTGAATATTAAAGTCGCGGAAAACAATGAGATTAAATAGCGACGACCGGATTCAGTGCTACTTGTGTAAGAAAGTATATGACCGTAGTTCCCCGAACATCACATGACAACCAAGATGTCAAAGAAGAGACTGTTTTTCGATACCTGTGGATGTTTTCTTGTTGTTTTGTTTTCTATTCCCATCTGAACAAGGGAGTGTGCAAAAGCAAAGTGAAAGAAGCCATAGTGTGGCATCTTTGTCACAAGTAAAGCTTTAACCAAGGAGTTATACTCGGCTCGCCTTATTTATCTCCTTGCTTTAACAAACACACCAGTACGCGGTCTTTAAGATATTTCCAGGTGAGCAAGGTCAAATTATCTCTCTATTTTTTTCAGCGACTTTTATAACCGAGGAAGCCATGAGCTTGCATGCAGTATTTGGTCGTTGCTGTTGCTACTATTATGCTGGTATGTTTAATTTGTTTTCTATTCACGAACCAGCAACGGTACGGAACAGGTTCGAACCGCTTCCCCGGGTGAAAGAGTGTCAGTGATCACTGTCTTTTAAACCCCATGAAGTGCGTTCACACTTTGCCGAAGACGGGAACAGACAACGCACACGTTGGCTCGTAGGCCTACACTGCAAAAGTTATACACTGTGACTGTACTACTCATGATCTGAAACTCTAAAATCGGGTATCGGAAATTGCCGCACAACAATGAAATAGTGCAGTTACATAGCACTGCCGATAGGTCTCAGATAATGACGTTGCATTTCCTTGACATGAGGGAGCCACCATTAAACAAACTCGATGATCATTGTTTCACTGGAATTGGGAACAATATATGCAACAATGTAAAGTCATGCACCTTATATCGTAACCTTTTATATCCTAATAAATGTCTTCACACATCGGCAGCTTATGATAATGCAAAGAATGACAGCTCTAAGCTATAGCTATATACCCACGCTCAAGAGAATAGACTTGACGTACCATGAAAAGATGATTATTTGCATTGTGTATGACATCTTTCATAAATATGAATTGTATTTGTATCTCTTATATCAGCTGGATTCTACATTTGGTTGAATTATCAAATCTATCTGAAAAATATTGGCTATTATTCATCACACCACGAAGACGTTTTATACAGACCTGGAATCTGTTTATAAATTCAAATTCAAATTCAAATTCAAAGGTTTTATTTTCACTTCTTTCAACAGAATGTACAAAAAATATAAATTCGACATACGTTTGAAGGAATGATACATAGATAGCAAAGGATAACATTTGTCAATAATCATTACAAATTTCTGAAAGGCATTTTTCATACAGACATATTTATACATTCTGCCAAAAAAAGTGGAGGTACCCACTCAAAAGACTATGCTTGTACAACGTGGGCACCTCACAGGAAGAAAAAAAAAGGTGAAAACTTAACTACAAGTGTGCAGGATGAAAAAAGAAGTGGAAGGGGGAAAGGGAAGAAGCATAAATACAAGTAAAGAGACGAGACAACTAAGAACAAAAAGCCTAGATCAATCGGTACATTCAAGATCAAACCAACAGAGACTATTAGCCATATTAGAAGTGTAGAGCGTTAAAAGCGACGAGAAAGTGATATATACAATTGTATGGTATTGCTGATAGCAGAACACATTATCTGTTCTGTGAAGGCACGTAAGTTTGCAATAGGAAAAACAGGGGATGCAATGCGGAATTCCGCGAAAGACGCGACCTAACAAGCCTATGAAAAATCAATAGCATCCTGGTGCTTACAAAACCTACTTACTGAAAAAGATAAACAAACAAAATTAATTTCTTTCTGTTACATTATAAGACTTAAGAAGGAATGATTTCAATCTTTTTTTGAATGAAAACAAAGAAGGAGCATTTTTGATGTCTGGACTAAGGGAGTTCCAGAATCTTGGGCCTGTATATATAAATGTCTGCTGAGCTAAAACCGTTCTAAGCAGGGGCAAATGAAATTCATTAGACTGCCTGTTGGGTAACTATGGTATGTCAGGTTACGAGGAAACATAGAATCGAATATAAGCGGAAGACAGTTATTATTATAACTATACATAAATTGTCCTAAATGAAATAAAAACAAATCCTTAATTTTCAGAATCTTATTTTCAGAAAACAAAGAAGCTGTATGAGAGCAAGGAGCGGCATTACAAATGATTCGAAGTGCCTTCTTTTGTAACAATAAAACCCTATCTATATGTTTGATGCGTGTTTCCCCATGCCAAGATTCCGTAATTTAAATAAGGTAGTATCAAAGACGAATACAGTATGAATAATGAATGTTGGGGAAGAAACAATTTGAACCCGTTAATGACGCCTATATTGCGTGAAATAATTTCACAAACATAATCTATATGAAATTTCCAAGAAAGTTTATCATCTACTGTGATTCCAAGAAATTTTGTATATGAAACACTTTCTAAAACAGTGTCATCAAAATAAATATCCATATTCAAATTATCTAAAGTGTTACTAAAAAACATATACTTGGTTTTATTGATATTCAGGGACAGCTTATTAGCTCGTATCCAATCTCGTAAATTTTGTAACTCCGCATTTACTGTGTGCACAAGAATATTTGGATCTTCATGTGAATAAAACTCATTTGAGTCATCGGCGAAAAGTATGAATGATAACACTTGGGAGGAAGCACATAAATCATTAATATAAACAATAAACAACAACGGCCCCAATATACTACCTTGTGGCACGCCACACATTAATTCTCTCATATCAGAGTTATAATTGTTTATTGAAACATATTGTTTACGATCAGTTAGATAACTCCTGAACCACTCCAAGGCCTTCCCACGTATACCATAGTGGGACAACTTATAAAGCAATATATTATGATTAATAGTGTCGAAGGCCTTGGAGAAGTCCAGGAAGATACCGATCAAATGAGAGTGATTATCTAAAGCATGTGCTACTTTATCAATAAAATTCAAAAATGCATGAGAGGTGCTATGCTCTTCTCGAAAACCAAACTGGGAGTTTGTCAGAACACAATGCGTCTTCAAAAAATTCATTGTTCTTTTATATATAATTTTCTCTAAGATTTTTTATATACAAGATAATAAAGAAATAGGTCTATAATTACTAATATCCAGGTTGTCACCATTCTTAAATATAGGAATAACTTTTGCTATTTTCATTTGTTCCGGAAACTGACCGTTTGACATTGACAAATTGAAAATATACACCAAAGGATCCACAATAGAATATATTGCTCCTTTTAAAATCATATTGCTTATATCATCATAACCTGCACTTTTTTATTTTTCAAACCAGAAACAATATCAATAACCTCATACCTAGTGGTAGGAGTAAAGAATATAGAATGTGTATTATACTGATTCAAAAAATCAGTAAAATGTTTATCAGTATTGGGAATTTCTTGAGCAATATCTTCTCCAATAGTTGTAAAATATTTATTGAAAATATCTACAATATCTTGAGAATTATCAATAATCTTGTCATCAAATCGAATTTTTGATATACGGGCAATTCCGTATGGGAAGGGCAAAAACAGCAAAATTAAAAGTTAAGTAAATGCTCAGAAATTTAAGTTTCCCGTACAGACGGATTGTTGTATTTACGGAAACAAAAAACCCTTTACCAATAACTTTCCTCGTTTTTGTTGTACACACTTTTGAAGTTGGAAGACTATTTATTGTATTTATCTAAAATCTTACAATATTAAATGAAAATTTAAAATGAAACAACTTAAATATCTCTCTGCTTTATCCATACTTCCACATTTTTATTCCTATGCTTCACCAATCACATTTAATGAAGCATTCAGTCACTCTCATATGATATTTTTTGGAGAAATGTTCAAAATCTACTGACAAATTGACGTAATTCCGTTACCATAAAATTGAAAAAAGTTTTCTCCTGAACAAACTAATCACTGATTTTTTCTCCCCTTGTAAATTTTTTCTCTACATGTGACTCCCTGAAAAGTCACAAAACATTTTGTGAAATATCTCCTTCAGTTCTTCTGTAATTGTGGTAACGGAATTACATGGTAACGGAATTACACGCACATCTAATATGGAAGATAATGACATATCCTACTTTCGTGCCAATATGTATGTGAACTGTCCATGAAATAGCTTCAGGGCATTATTATTGAGCTTAACAGTGTTAGTGATTGGCAGTAAAGGAGTGAAAGTTGAAATAGATGTATGGTATGATACACTGACATGACTCAGCATACAGTGTAGCTGGATACCTCTGACAGTAAGTCCTGACATCAGGGTACACGCTTGACAAGACTTCTTGTGCTGAAAGTCTCCTCCCTTCCTTCACCTTCTCTCATGTACAAGAACTACATGTGTACATGGAGACTGTGCTAACTGATAACTTTATAGGGTTTGCTACAGATACTCATTCTCAATACTGAATTCTGAGATATCAATTTGTATATTTTCTTGCTAAAAAGTCTCATGGTTTCATACAAAATCTAAGTATAGTGATGAGGGACTATTAAATGGGTGTGATGCAGCATAAATTGAACAAAGGTTACAAAGAAGAGGAAGGACATAAAATTTCTTTAAAAGGAAAAGAGAGCACTGCTACTGACAGAGGGAAATGATTTTTGTGAGGAAGGATCAAGAATTTAAGAGAAGGATCATACACAATGTGATAGAAGTCATTACTTGACACGGGATGCCCACTGAATGTGACACCTTTGATCTTTATGTATGCTAAAGGCTTTATTATCACCAAGTCGATAGTCTGACCTTTTATTGAACATGTCCTGTTTTCATCCTCAAGTCCTTTATCTTTAATGGTAAGTGTATGACTATTACCTTCTTTCATTTGTTTCTTAGATCTTTCCTCCACAGAGACATGTATTTTGATTTTCATGCCCATTTGATACAGAGCATCTGCTACCCTTTGAAATTTGTTCTTTAATCCTTTCTTTTTAAAAGGAATAAAGAAAAAAACACCATTTGTGATGAACATTTACCCAGTCAGTAATTGTGATACAGCTCTAAAATGTAACATTTAAGCCTATACTTTCCAATCCTAAGAAGATTTTAAATATTAAAGTCAATGGGCTTCTGCTTCTACCTTTACTCTTCATGTTACCATTTGCTGTACAATCCACTTTCCTTTCATACAAGTGCCATTACAGTGTATTTACAGTGTATTTTATAATTTGCTTTCAGGCAGTCAAAATACAACTTACTGCAAAAGAGAAGATGCACACTTCTTGTGAGTAAATATATAGCAACACTCAGGATGAGAAAATAGACAAAGTCAAAGAAGAAAGACAGAGACAGGAAACTTGTAGGAAAATTATAGGCTTAGTCATGATTGTGTTTCTGAAGACGTCATTTGGAAATTTTGTGTGGTCAGAAGTAAATACTAACATTATTCACAGGTTGATTAATCTATCTTTAACACAGTGAGCTGCAGATGGATAAAAGAGGCCCTCTTACCTTTCTATGAATTAACAGAATTTGGTGGACTCACTCTAATGGTTCAAAGAGTTGTAGTTTGTCAAAGTTATTTTGCTGTTTTCTATTTCCTTTTAGTTTAGTTCATTTTATTTTGGTGGGCTTAAGTAGGACTTACACTGTAAGGGAATTATCAAATTATGCACTACATTATATACCAGGGGGCAACTTCAGCTATTAGTAAAATGTCACAA
The DNA here is from genome assembly GCF_040938485.1 of Diadema antillarum. Taxonomy (NCBI): domain Eukaryota; kingdom Metazoa; phylum Echinodermata; class Echinoidea; order Diadematoida; family Diadematidae; genus Diadema; species Diadema antillarum. The sequence continues at coordinate 566,664 of NW_027272134.1, read as the reverse complement.
GTTTTTAGTGATTAATATATGCCACAACATATAGATGATAATGATTAAGCACTGGTGCAGTACCATATAAGAAAATTTTCTTTTCTATTTATGATTGAATTGTAATTTGTTATACTTGTCATTGAACCACAACTGCATCTCTTCACTTTCCAAATTAAAAGTTTCAAGCATCTTTAGCGTTCATCCTTAATATTAAACATTGTGTTCAATGATGGGGCTGCACATTGTGCTCTTCCACTGTAAATTGGCACTTTATGATTTAGATTTAAATTCAGTGTCAATCCGGACAGTTTTTTATCATTTTCTTATGCATGTGCACATCATATTTATGTAGAATACTTGTAAGTAATTCACACATATTGTCAATTATTGGCATATTTAGGAAGAAGAAACAGAGAAATCTGTCTTGCATGATATCAACAAAAGAAATACAAGAAAATTTGAGTATTGTTGACTGGATTTATAGAATTGTACTTGTGTAGGGCTATTCGAGCGTAATTCCGTTACCATGTGTCTTAGATGTCATTTACCTGCAGAGTGTGAAATTCTTAACTTAAAAGTAGACAAATTTTGATGGATGTGGTACTTAGAAGTTACGAGATCTTGATTGACATAGTTACAACTTCAATTCACAGTCGTTAGCATGAACATTTTATGTTTTTTGACAATAAAAACTCATTTGGCACCTATACACTTGTAGCAGTTCAAGGTCAAAGGCTAGAGAGTACTTATTTAGCGGTTATATTATAGCTAAAGGCATAAGCAATCTTTATCAAGACATTTCAAAATACATGAGTACCAAGAATGTGTATTTTTTCCAGTGTATTTCAGAAGGAGTAATTCCGTTACCATTTGTGTAATTCCTTTACCACTGACTTTACAGGAAAAAAGCGTGCTGCTTGGAAAATGTGATGAAATATTTGAAAAACAATACAACCGAATTGAAGTCGACACAATCAAAGATGAAATCAGATAACAAACTACAGTGTATGTGTTATAGATTTCAGAGAAACAACTCCCAAAGTCAGAGTTTGAGTTGTGACTAAATTCTCTGGTAATTCCGTTACCATCGCACATAGACCTCCTTTGTAACCAACCAAGTGAGAACATTTAACAAATTTGTATTTGGGGTGACAGTGTGAGTACCTCTGCATCTTTTAAATGTATCAAGAGAAGGCAAAGTAATCAATCCTGTATACAGGGTGAAAGAATATGAGCCAAAATTCTCTAATTTGTAATTCCGTTACCGCGGAATTGCCCATACCTGAGATTTCGGTAGATGTATTCATAGCTTGTTTTAACACATTCCACGTACTTTTTATATCATATCTATATCTCTGCAATTGCTTAGGATAATATTTTTTCTTTTCTATACGTAATATTTTTGTGAGGGTATTTTTATATGAAGTGTATTTCAAACGTGCTTGCTCAGTTTGATTGATTTGATAAAGATTGAGCGTAAGTTGCAATCAATCGCAAACTACGTTTCATAAACAACTTTGCGATTGATCGCAAGTAATGCTAATTGTACTGAAAGTTACTGATTTTTCTTGAAATCAAGCGTAAGTGTCTTTATGTAACAGGACTTACGCCCAATATTGAACTTACGCTCAATTCATCGAGTTTAGTACGCGGGCGTAAGATCAATCGCAACCATTTATGAAACAGTCCCCTGGTATTACCAAGGAGGTACTAGGCAAGCTTGCCTAGTACCTCCTTGGTATTACTTGATACCGCCCATAAGTTGGTCTAATCCAGATTTACTGAGTCAGAGTATTCATCATGCTTTCAGCCTAAAGCGCCTAAATTTATGATCATTTAATATGCCTGCATGATGAGGCGTAAAACGACAAAAGACAGCGCAGCTGCAAAGGGATGAATGGCAATACACGTAGAGTCTGATCATAAATGCAAAAGGTTAGAATTCCTAGACCTTTACATCATAGGCCTTCGCACGTTTTCACGTTTTATAACACAAATTGCATTGTGTATCAAGTTTTGCCCGAGATAAACACACTGTGTATCAAAGGGAAGGGGCCCTGAACTCACGGTGAGTTTCCGATACTGGACTCAGTGAGTGAGGCAGAAGAGATCTCTTTCACTTCTCTGCTTGAATGCTCATGATGGGATATCTCACTGAAATAGGATCGTTTCCGTTAATTTTGTTTACGCAATCATGCAACTTGGTAAAACCAGGGAACCACAGTCAGTTGGGGTCGCCGGTGCGGTTAGTGCAAAACGAGACGTATGCATCTTTACTCCATTCGTTTCGTCTCGTATTGATATCGACAGTCCTATTATCTATATAGATCAATGATTGTGCAACTCTGCATCCATGAACTGACCACGAACGGAAGAGCATAACCTGGACTGACATTGCCTGTTCCAGGCCTACATGATAGTTAATAACAGGAGATCAGATGTCTAACTATAGGCATATTAATATTTAACACATACGCACACAGAGCAAAACACTAAAATATAGGCCTAAAATTAGTAGACGGTGATGTCATTTTGGCCCTAGCTTTCACGACTCTTAATAATAATCTGATCCCGCATAAACATTCTCATACGCCATGATTTGGCGAAAAAAAATCCCTACAGATAATTTGATCACCAACCAGATTAAAGTCCACGTACATCAACATGTCGTATATATATCCCCTCCCTCCCCCATCAGAAAACATCGTATACATTATTATCGTATACACTGTATCGTCAGACCATCAAGGAAGTACAAAGAGACTACTCGCTTAGTTGGCATATTATATACCTCAATGGTTAGACCATGGAGCTACTAACCCTGTTAGTAGCTCCATGGTTAGACGAAAAACAAAATTGAATTTTGCATGCAGGTTCATAGGGCGGCCTACTACATGTTTTTATATGCTTATATGCCGGGGCAGGGAGGTGCCTGCACTTCCCTGATAGGGGAAGCACTAAATGCTCAGGTAATTCTCTCTCTGCATGGTCAGTACATCGGTCATCCTTTCTGCGTTTCGCACTTGGCTGCGTCACAAAGCGACGGAGATACTGAGCTCTGGGCAAAGGAGGTGCACCCGTACCATACCATGGAGCTACTACTAGTACTAGTAATCCATGCCCGTATAGCATAACTGGGCATCCTTCTTGGTCTGTAGTAGCTCCATGGTCTGAGCAGGAGGTGAGGTCTGAGCAGGGAGGTGAGGTCTGAGCAAGGAGCGGAGGAGCGTGCGTGTCCGTGCGCTCCCCTTTCACCCCCGGCCATGCCTCGGCCTCGGCCCTACTAGCTCAGCTGTAGTGTATACATGTTTATTACCTATGATTTCATATGCTGTATAGGATATGCCGGGGCAGGGAGGTGCCTGCACTTCCCTGATAGGGGAAGCACTAAATGCTCAGGTAATTCTCTCTCTGCATGGTCAGTACATCGGTCATCCTTTCTGCGTTTCGCACTTGGCTGCGTCACAAAGCGACGGAGATACTGAGCTCTGCGCAAAGGAGGTGCACCCGTACCATACCATGGAGCTACTACTAGTACTAGTAATCCATGCCCGTATAGCATAACTGGGCATCCTTCTTGGTCTGTAGTAGCTCCATGGTCTGAGCAGGGAAGTGAGGTCTGAGCAGGGAGGTGAGGTCTGAGCAAGGAGCGGAGGAGCGTGCGTGTCCGTGCGCCCCCCTTTCACCCCCGGCCATGCCTCGGCCTCGGCCCTACTAGCTCAGCCGTAGTGTATACATGTTTATTACCTACCTACCCCTCCCGCACAAAGACAAACAAAATAAAACAAAGTAAAAACGGGTTTGATAATCATTGCGATAATTTGGTTCTCAACACACGACCAACATCTTAATTCACAGGCCACATGCATTTATAGGAGAGAGTTTCGTCTGATCTGTGGTATAATATTCGTGTACACCATTTTCTTCACACCCATCACAAAAAGGGGAGATATACGTTAACGCTGCGATTTTTATGAGGATATAATCGTGTGGTATATATATTCCATATGCATATATGAGTACATCAATTTTCTTCTCTAGGTTTATGACCGCAAGCCTAAAGATCAGTATTATAAATTTAGGTAAAAGCCCGGAAATACATATCGAGACTCCTGCTAAACAACCAGGATCCAAGGAGTAGGAGGTGTTATAGCGGAGGAAGGAAGTATATCTCTTGAGGGTCAGGCTCAGTCATACTGCCTCAGTAACTGTACATACGAATGATATTTTCTTGACTCGAGCAATATACATTAATAAAATAGCCTGACCCTGTATTAAACGATAAAGATACAACACTGAACTTACCATGGTGTTACTTTTGTGGGATTCCAAGGGATTAATGGCGAGAAACGGTTGTTGCTGTGCGCAGGATGCTATTTAATACTGATCACGTACCACTGGCGCGGTGACAGGAGCAGTGCTGATTATGTATCTCACTGTAGCGGTCCTTTCTCCGTTATGCATGCCATCTGCAGTGAAATGTTTACAGTCGATCTGCCAATTACGATGCCAATCGGCGGCGACGAGTGTGCGGCTGCGCAGACTTTAGACGGGCATTCCGATCCGGAACCGGTTTTTTCTGGTTCTGTGTGGGAGGTTTCATTGGGCGTCGGGTGTGTACGTACGTACCATATTGACAGAATATAAATCCTTGGGGGTGGGGGGGGGGGGGGGGAAGCATGCGGCGAGGGAAATAAAGTGAACTGAATTGAAGGAATCATCACAAAGGGATCTCTCCGCCTCAGTACTAAATTATAGGCCTACAATATTTTGACATTATCAGTGGCGGATTCAGAGGGGGCGCAACCGGCGCACGCCCACCCCCTTTATTTTTCGTGAAAAACAAAAAGAAACAAAAAGGAAAAAATGAAATTTACCCGGAAGTGCCACCAGAAATATTAGTCACGCCCCCCCCCCCCCCTTTACAGAATTCCTGGATCTGCCCCTGATTATGGTCGTGGAATGTTGCTGCATTTATACTGCACTGTGTTTCACGAATGAGTCTATATCATTACTGTACTTCCATAGCAGGGAGGTGGAAGAGAGAACCCTCCACCTCCCTGCATGTCCATATAGTGAATTCTTGTGGCAAACCCATATCGCCAGATAACGAAGACTGCATTGTAAGCCTGTTCATATTATTCTATATAAGGCTACAAGATATCACTGTACACAGTCATCAAAGCATGAACGATTGTCTACTTTTTAAATGCACGTGTTCATTACGGCGTTCAGAAGGGTGTGAAGGGGGCGCAACCGAGTGTCACGAATGGCGCGATTTGATTGGATATTCGGTGTCCACTCATGAGTTATCATGTTATTCACATAGAGCTCAGCGGTCATAATCGCTTCGCGCAGGGTGCTCTCAGTATTTTCGCGGCGATGAAATTTTCGTGCATTCTGCGTAGCCAAATGCTATAAAGCGCAGAAAATAGAACACGCAAACATTTTTGCTTGCCTCATGTTCCAGTATTTGATGTCTTGATTCCGCTCGAAGCAAACCTACATTCATGCAGAATCAGTTTAATCATTATTTTAATCGGATCAGTATAGCGTACTATGATAGGCCTACACTACAGGTAGGGCCTGTACTATAGGCTATAAATGGAAGGACAAGGAAAACATATGGCAGACATGATTGTTGATCACAGACAAAAAAAGCATCAAGAGAACGCGGAATACCTGCCATTTTTTCTCACAGGAAAATTGCAAAAAATTGTCCCATATGTTCATTACCTGTCTCAAGTGTATTTGAACAGTTAAGTATATGGCATTCAGTTTGTTCCTGTGGTGTAAATGTTACTGTTATAGCCGCTATCTCTCATCAAAGAACAAAACTAGATGGAACCCGGCATTCAGAACCATAGTCCCCAAAAAGAAGTTTGTAACAATGGATAGCAAAACGGGTGCATATGAAAACAAAGAAAAACAAAAATATACCATTTTAAATGAAAATTAACTATCCCAATTAAATATATCAGCTGCAGAGAATCGAACTTTGTGTGATGTAGAGTAGTTGACTTGGAAAAACAAGTACTCTCACACAAGATTTCATCATGATTATTTTCATACACTATTTGATAGGCCTATGTATACCCAAGACCAGAGTTAAAGCAGGGAGTGGTCCTTAATTAGTGCAAATCTGGCGCTTACGTTACACAATCACGGACACGCTTCTCTGTTCTTTCCGGGGTTTGCGCACTCATGTCGTCTGTCACGAAGGTACGTCGACCGCGTGGTTGAGTCTTATTTAACATTAATCCAGATGTTACGTAACAATGCCAGAAACCGGATAATATGCAGGTACATGTACTAGCAATTTAATTCCTTTAGGATCCGGTCGTCTTATCATTCCCCCCCCCCCTCTTCTCGTACGTAGCCTATATTCAAGACTGCTGCGAAGCTAACAACAGGAAAGTGTGTGTGTGTGTGTGTGTGTGTGTGTGTAAATTTTATAGATTCGGATTTGTATCTGATAAATTATGTTCCTTTTGTAAAAAGGAGGATGAGACGTATCCACATGATATTTCTGTTTTGTGAACAAGTTCAAAGAACTTGTCAAGAAAAAATAGATTAGATTTGAGGGGAATAGATATTGGTGATTGGAATCAATTTTTTATGGGGATTCAAGGAAGCTCTCATAGAATCAAAATGTGTTATTCCATCGTTTTCGTCATAAAATATATATAATATACATAAAATATGCATAAAATATGTATAAAATGTATCTACAAATATATATATATATATATATATATATATATATATATATATATTTCCAGATCAAAAAGAGTGCTTCCTTCAATGAATTAAATTTTAATGATGATTACAGATTACGAAGATCAGGAAAAGGAATTAGCAACTAAAACTTGTAAAATGGGGTTACATTTATTGAAACGGGAAGAGTTAATTATCTAGGGAATGTAAGTGTAGTATTGTATTTTTGTTGAATTTATTTCTTATTATTCTGTTCGGTGGTCTGTAGGATGTGAGTGTTTGGGTTTTCGTTGTTGGTTGTAAGTTGTTGTTTTTTTCACCTTCCTACACACCCATAACTATTGCTTCCCTGGCAGTATCAGCACTGTAACTTTGTGATTAAAGTATGTGAGTGAGTGAGAATGTGATCGCGTTCACCGGACATAGGGTTGGGTGGGGGGAGGGAAGGGTACCTTGTTCCCTTCTGTTCGATGTGTTTGCCTGTTCTTTATGATTTGTTTTTTATGTACAAAATTCTTTCTTTTTCGTTCGTAATTTTGACAATGTGGAATGAAGTTGTCATAATGAAATTTGTATTATTTTGCAATTAACTAATTTGTGTAATGTTATTGTTCATTATTATGAAAAAGAAAGAAAAATAAGATTGACAAAAACCGCAAAAAAAAAAAGTGTGTGAGGGTGTGTGTGTGTGTGTTTGTTTGTATAAACCTTGACTGTAACTTTGTATACCGGTATATATGTTTTCTCTTCACTTGCGCCACAATAAGTATAACAAACATAGGCCTACATAACGTGCATGTTTTCCACAAAATCATTCCAAACACACACAGCTTCTTCCACAACATAAATGTACCTAATACTACTGCATGCCTCTTATAACTAGAATGCCCATACAACACCCAACTTACAAGCAGAGAAAACAGTGAATGATCAACACGAACACAAAAGTTAATTTTATTCCTCGATCACGTTTATTACGCCTGTGATTATTTCGACCATCGGCGTCCACCAAAAATTCGAGTTCATATCGCAGCAATGCGAGTCAGCAATGCTACAGAAGAAAAGATTGCCTCCGTTCTAATGGTAACATTTAGATAGCCACACACACATGATACATACAAACTCAATCTCTCTCTCTCGCTCAAACTCATTAACATCTAAAAATCTCGCTTCTAAACATCAACTTTTTGTATTCACAATAATATAATACACAAAAAATCAAGCAAACATTGCATAACACACGCACATGCGTATATACGCCCATATTACATTTCAAGCTGCATAAATAATTAAATACTCTTTCATCTTAAAGTGTTTACATTCTACAGTATTTATAGTCAAATTATTTGTAAAACACAAGCACCCCGAAAACTCTCCATTTCCGCAAGTACCGACTTAATTTACATCATCCAAGAATATACAGATTCGACACATAATGTTTTCAAAATAAAACAAGACGAAAACAGGACGAAACTGTACATCATGAACAGGGCAAAATATACACAATAACTTTATATAAAAGAAACCATCATTCCATAGCCTACACAGCAATCATGGACACAACATAAAGTCATTACATACTTATATCCCTGTATACAACGCAATAATAACAAACTCTTAAAGGACAAGTTCACCTTCATAGACATGTGGGTTGAGTGAATGCAGCAATATTAGTAGAACATATCAGTAAGAGTTTTAGCAAAATCGGACAATCCGTTCAACAGTTATGAATTTTTGAAGTTTCTGCTCAGTCACGGCTGGATGAAAAGACTACTATAGCATGTGATGTCACATGAGTACAACGATATAAAGAAAGAATAAAGAAAATTCAACATATTTCCATTTTTCTCGCATAACAAAAGAACACTCAACTTCTCTCTTTCAGAAGGCAGGGGGAATAATATTACCCTTAACATACGTCAGTACCAAGTCAAAGAAATGTGCACTTTATTCAAAAAGTAAAGTTTTGTGAAATTCTCCTTTTATTTTCCTTATATAGTTGTACGCATGTGACATCATACACTGTAGTAGTCTTCTCTTCCAGCAGTGACTGCGCAGATACTTGAAATATTCATAACTTTTGAACGGATTGTCCAATTTTCCTCAAACTTTCACTGATGTGTTCTACTAATATTGCTGCATTCTCTCAATCCTTATGTATATGAAGGTGGACTTGTCCTTTAAGTGTCAAAATCCCATCATGGATAAGAAATTACGCTTAAGCAGCAAGAAAGGTGGAAAGTGACAAAAATACCACCTATTACTTGAAGTATAACATGTCAGGGAATAACATGGGTTGATTTATTGGAAATGTCGATCATAACACAAGAGAAATCTGTAGAGCACAAGACGGTATAGTTAGCTGGAAAAAAGAGATGCCTCCACGATTGCTAGCACTCAAAAAGTCAAGAATATGAATGCAGCATACAATGGCAAGCTTGAAGTGACGAAAAACGAAACAAAACAAAACGCACACCAAAATAAACCACGAAACTAGTTAAAGATAACGTCTATTATGAACCCTGGTGCTTTACCACACTTCCGGCAGTGTATCGTACATACGCACGCAGGTACATTAACATAAGTAATCCCGATTCAATTCAATTCAACTTTATTTTCACTTCCATCAAATAAACAAAGAAATATTTGTAATACTTAGGTAATCCCGATGTCGTACACAGCATGTATACAGTAGTTTGAAGTCCTGATGAATATATTCGCAGAAGCAAACACGATAAGTTCAGACACATACAAATGGTTTTTCTTCAGACACATCCTTCAACTTGATGCAACATTTTTCAGTTCCTATCTTCAAAAATAAAAATCCTATGCCTTTCAGGCAATTTGTTTGCGTAAACTGGTTTGTTGAATGATAGTGCCCTGCCCACAACACACTATTAAAATAAGAAAGCGCATGTTAAAACTGCTGTCAAACACGCAGATACTGCAGACGAAAAGTAGACATGCAATTTTAGTACATACAGTGTACATCAGAATGGAATATCTTCGCTTGTAACCGGTAATAGTACATACAAAGTTTCGCACATTGATTAGACATTGATTGATTGACCTACAATCCTTTACATTGGGATTTTTTGTCCTTTCATTGTAAGAATCTTCACGCTGTCTACACGTCTGCTGGCTTGAATAATCTTTCTTTGCCTTGGATAGTCACAGAACACTGAATCTATTGTCTGTATTGGGTCGCAAGCCCATCTAGATTCTAGACTCTATACATCTCTTATCCCCCCCCCCCCCCCCCCCCCCCCCCGCCACTGACCCCTAACCCGGGACGTAAGAGACAAGAACAAGAACAAGAACGATAACAAGAGGAACAACGATTATTTGTGGGAGACTACTAAATATTCGAGGGTCGCGCTGACACATTGCTTCATCCAGTGAGTGTCACATTCCTACGATGGAAAGGCTGACATTAAAAAAAAAAAAAAAAGTTCTGGTGGACACTATGCAAAATGGAATTTCCTTATGATTACCAGTAAGATAATCTATGCTTATCATCAGATTACTTGACATGGATTTAGATATGTGGGACAGTTATTGTAGTAGGCCCTACCCTATTATGGGATAAAAATTGATATTTCAGTATTCATTACAGCAGAGTTCTGCACTGACTTCCAACCTCAATCACACCTTCTTATATCATGTTCAGCAATTATCTTTAAAAATAGGTACAACTTCTCATATTGTAATTTAACGATGTGTCCTGGAGTATTACCTCATCTCCGTCCATCGCAATAAAAATTCGACTATGTTACCATGACACCTAAAAGCTTGATAAACAACACTGCAGTCAAAGTGTTGTTTGACCCTTCAAACAATACTGAAAGAAATGAGGCAAATTAAACTTATTAAATTAAACAAATTAAAAGTGAGCTGCTGTTGGGCTTCTACTGTCAATATGTTGTGTGTTATGAGAGTATGATGCACAATTATAAGATGCTGAATCAGCAAGGTTATGATATAAGTGCTGGATATCCTCCATGTGTGTGTGTGTGTGTTTTTTTTTTTTTTGTTTGTTTGTTGTTGATACATGCGTGGTGGTACACATGCTTCTCTGTTTACACAGCACTTCAAAGGCCTTCTACAGATATACTGTTGACTCAAGCTCTCATCCTCCACCCACACACACACACACACACAAACACACACTTGTGCCATGTCATTACATTTTGGCAGTTTGTCAATGCAGGTTCCATACACTGATGAAGCGAATGCAGTCTCTTGCGAATGCACTAACTAAAAGGCAGTCGAATTCAAATTTGCGATCAATGAACTGAATAACATCTTTACCGCTATCGAGTAATGGAATAATAGACAATCGCATACTTCAAATTTTGTGTGGATCACACTTATACTTGCTATAAAAGTGAGGCCCAAACAATTAAAATGGCTGGTTATAACCACTGAGTGATACCTGTACTACACAAAATTGTGAGTTTGATGTGGGTTTTGATGGCATGTATTATCTTGTGCTGGGAATAAAAAGGTTTATAGAGATATATTTTTTTTTTTCTTCAAAACCATATTTCCTTGTCTTGGACAAGGGAAAACTTACCAAATATGTTGAAAACATATAATTTAAGAGTCCTACGCTTGATTCCATCAAAAGTGCACATCTTGCAGCTCATAGGGATCCCACTTCAAAACAGACCAGTGCAAATCACTTAACCTTTATACAATGATCGCAGCTACCCTAGTGATATAACGGAATGCCCCCTAGCTGATTTGTAGTTAGGCTTCTTAAGCTGCCGTCAGGGTCACAGCACAAAAAGTGTGCAATTGTTGTCACTGATCAAAGAGGCAGAGTCCAAAAGCACACTGCCAGAGTTTGCCCAGGGGATTGTAAAAGGCATTAATAAGGAATTATAGTATGGAAATCAAAGTTAATGTTATAAAAGTACTTTTTTTCACACGTACAGAAACATGAAGCAAAGTCTAAATCAGGCAGAAACCAGTAGGAATCACCAGAGTGAAATAAAAACATGAGGGACTTGACCCTTGAAGCCATTTTGCCTTGGTACCTGCCGTGGCAGGATGTTAGTGCGAACACTATAAACAAAGAACAGAAATGACTACTAGCAAATTGAAGGTTGATAGACGATGCAATGTGCAGTTATTTTAAGACCATATGTCCCTAATGGACTGCTAAGATAATCTTTGCTGTGCTTTAGTTCTCAAGTTGACACAGCGTACGAACACAGAGAATGATGGGTGAATGACTTTTCAATTCCTTTCCCTACATCAAACTTCCCTGGTGACAAAAGCAATAAAGGAGAAGACACTTTCGTCACGTTTCTTCAAGCACAGTTCAAGCTTGGTGTGACACAGTTGAGCCATGTCAAACACAGTTTATTCATGAGCTAAAAGACCTCTTCGCCGACACTTACTAGCCCACTACTTTCAATTGAACTTTTCTCCTTTACGCCCGCACTTTTAATACTTTTCAACAATTAGTCCTTGAGGCCTATCCAAAGCCTGCTATAAAACACTCTTGTCTTTTACCTCTTCTACCTGTCCTACAGGTCAATAAATAACACACCAACAAACATAAATACTTCCACCATTGTGCTATATGCTTTGGACAACCCATGCTTGTATTTCATACAAACCCAGACAGTTTCACACTGCTGGCTGAAAACAATGCGAAAACCAAACATACAGTCATTTTACATAAATTACAGGCAATTGCATATTGCAGGAATACTGTATGTAGTATAGTCACAGCTAAAAATATCCATCTTGTTAATCTCATCTCCTGAGCTCCTCTCAATCAGACCAAGCAGTTCTCTGCACACACGGCTCTTTCTTAGCTAGAATTATCTTAAACACATCACAAGAAAATAAAACAGATACATACTTTCCAATGTGTAGGGCCATGTAATACTGATAGTACTCAACTACTATACCTTGTTATGGACGTGTGCATTGTAAGACACAAAAACTCTAAAAATGCAGCCATCCAGCAAATACACTGGAGATCAAACATTTGCAGGTGAGCAACTTTCAGCAAAGATCATAAATCTGTAAAAAGTCTTGTTACCAATCGGGCAGTAAAAGAAATCTATCATAATCAAAACCAATAAGAACATAAGAATCAGTGTCTATAAGTCTCAGGGCATTATGGAACAAACACATAATCACTTGGTACGGCTCTCTGGGATAAATAAAATGAACAATATATAGAATACAAAATCTCACTTGTTCCAATAGATATATGCCAAAAAATGCGACACTGATTTCAAATTCACAACTTTTTGATGATTACAGTTCAGTTTCATAAATAAGCACAGAATTTCACCTTCCCTTCCGCTTTTCAAGTGAAGTATAAAACAGTTTTCACATTATAAAGAGAGAAAAAATTGAAACAGAAATATCAACACCATGTGTGTGTGGTTTCAGGACAGTATGATACTTCTATCAACAAAAAATAAAATAAATAAATTAACAAAATGATATGCCCTTGTATACTTGTAGATCATTGTTCTGGCAAGTATTCAAATCCTGCTATCTACAGCATCTCATCACCCTTTACAAACTGCGCCATAACTTGTTAACCTACGTGTACAAACTCTCATTTTTATCTCTGACATGGGCAATCGAGAACTTTGCGTGCCTACTGAACGCGGACTTTGAGATCTCTCTATGAACGTAATTTGCGTCTTATCACACAGCAGCTTTCCACGTAACAAGCACATCCTGACATTGAAGCTGGCATCATAACTTTGTGCAAACATTATTTATCACACTGGATACACAACAGAACATAATTATGTCTCTTTGGCAAAACTAGAGCAAAAGCGAAAGGGCAGTTTAAACTTCACTGATAGGTTAAAACAGTGCTAGGAAGTAGACAGAGAGCAACAGCAAAACAAAACAAAACACCGAAAATATCAGAGGAAAAGAGAAGAGTCCAATAACTTACTAGCATTATACCTTTATAAGTATAATCATACAGGAAGAAAATGTGTAATCAGTCAGTTGGGAACCTCAGCATGAATATGTTCCTTCACTGTCAAGTAATATTACAATGTTAAGTTAGACATCCTTGCACATATGCTTGGTGAAATAAATCTCACTCACACATACAGTATTTTACGCTATCAACTTGTCCACGCTAATAACACACAAACGAGAGGCGCCAGACGTACATCGTGCATCGTGGTGCATCAAAATTCATTCAGCGAAACACCCAGAAAAGTGGTGGAAGGAGTAAACACACATAGGTTTGATATTGCACAAGTGAAAGATTTAGTAGGCCCCATGATAGTTGCCCCACTGCACATGCTGGATGGGGTGTACAGCAAGAGTGACTTGACAGGAACAAGAATGAATGTTTGTGTGTGCTCTGTATTGCATGCCATTTCAGTGGGTGTGCATTTTTTTTTTTTTTTTTGCTCTTGATTCTGTGATGATCCTGCTTTTGAAAATCCTTTGGGTAGAAGTAAGCACAATTTGTTGGATTAATGACCTTCTGCTTCTAAGATGAAGACTGCCATTGTCACGAGACCTGTATAGGGGAGCTACACGCCCTCATCAAAATCAGCAACTCTTGCTGAGGTGGACTGGACGTAAAATTTGAGAGGAAACCCAAGCCTCTTTCCCTACTGCCTCATCCAACTCATCCAACTCAGAAGACACAGATGATGGAGGTATTGGTCTGACATTTCCTTCAAAGACGCCTCAGAATGCTGCCTATTACACCCTTTCCTTCATCTCCTCTATGTAATGTCTGCTTGGATAAAAACACAAGCCTGCTTTGGGAAGCTATCATCTTGGGAGACACAGGTCTACCATTCATCATCTATCTTATCATGACATGGACGACTCAGCAATTCCAGATCATTTTCTCTTCACAGATGATGACCAAAGATTTCAGTGACTCAATTCATGACACCCTTTCTGATTTCTGATTCTGAATGACCATAAAATGCAAGCTGCTGCAAACTTGTACGTTTACCTTCACCTCACGAAAAAAGAAAAGAAACTAGAAATGTCGCTATGGCGACTGGTATGCCTCCGCCATAATGCATGATTCTCCTAATAGGTCTATAGTACATGTGGACAATGTGTGATTACATTTTCACAAAATTGGCAAAATATTAAAATGACATGTTTGTCACAAATGTATTGAATGTTTACCTTCCTTGACCTATGTTTAATTGGATGAATAGGAGAGCATGTATTTGGGGATTTAAGAACTTTAACTTGACTTTGACCATTTCATAAGTTTATGCACTGAGTAATTTTCAAGGTATGGAGAAAAAGCGCAATTTCTGTATTGAAAGTTAAATTGTTATCATTTTCATCTGGCCTTTGATTTATAAGAGAAGCACTGTCAGGCAGAACATACATAAATTCAGCATGTGCTAAGTTTCAAGATAACTTGAGCCACTTCCGAGATATGGCGAAAAAAGTAAGTTCAGCACTTTCACTTGATCTTTGACCTTTTGACCTTTGACCTTCTTGGCAAAAAAAAAAATCCCAGAGAATCTCTATTGGGTTAGACATGCATACATCAAGTTTAAAAAAAAATATATCCTGCTGGCATTGCATAAATATAAGGAAAATAGTAAGATTTTGAAGTATTGCCCTTGACCTTTGACCCCTGACCTTTGACCCCATGAACCCTAAATTCCCTAGATAACCACTGCCAGTCAGTAGATGCACATACACTATGTTCCATGAAGATACCTTGAACAATTTCCAAGATACAGAGAAAAAAGTGAAATTTTAACATTTTACTTGACCTTTTGACCTTTGACCTTTTGACCTCATGACCCCAAACTTTCACCAGAGAATCTTAATTGGGTAGTACATGTATACACTAAGTTTCAAGAAAATATCTTCAGGCATTGCATAGATATGGGGGAAATAGTAAAATTTTAAGCATTTGACCTTGACCTTTTGACCTTTGACCTTGAGCATGTGCACCCAAAAGTTGATAGGCACAACTTCACCCCCTAATACACATACATGCCAAGTTTCATTAGGATACCTCAAAAGGTTTTGGTAGTTACCCTGTCCACAAAATTCATTACGGACGGACGGACGGACGGACGGACGGACGGACGGACGGACAACCCGAAAACATAATGCCTCCGGCACCACTTCGTGGCGGAGGCATAAAAACTCGGTTTGGAATCTGTACCGATGCAGCTGGCACAGAGAGAGACCCTTTTAGAAGCAGTGGAGTATAAAGCATAGCAGAAATGTGAAGAGAAAGGATTAAAAGTAGCAACAAGCCATGATATCCTTTATGTAAAGGTAGAAGGTCACATCTACCTGAAACGCCATGACTGAAATCTCAACTTTGGAGGCCAGGGGGTTAAGTACTGCTTGATGTACATTACAGCACAGTAGCACGCCATACCCACTATGTGTACATTGCATACAGAGAATACAGCATAAGTAACGTTATCATCCACCACATGGTACTATACCGGTAGACAGTTGTTAACATGTGCCTGCACTTGACACAAGAGGGCAGGAGACTGGCATAATGATGTTCACTGGATTTGGTCCCTGAGCCCCTTGAGAGCAGGTCTGTGCACAATCCTCCATCAATTTTTCAACTGCCTACAAAATACTGAGATGCGGGCAAATGGAACATGAACAAGACCATTTTTCCTCCATGGTAGTCTGAGGTGAGGATGGAGTTCCAGGTGGAAGCCTTTCTGGTTGCCATCTCCTCTTCCATCCAATAATCCTGGCACCATCTTGGGAGTGGTGTGTGCTCCCCCATCCATACTTCAGTGCTCTTCGATGCCACTCTACCAGATCTCCAAGCACACGTCCTCTCCCGTTCGCCTGACAAACCCACTTCACATTTAGACCTCTTCGGTCCCTATCTGCTCTGCACCTCTCCTTGAATAATGGCATCAGCGGGTGAATTAACTACCGGTAGTCATCATATCCCCTGAATCCTGCCCAGATCCTGGTATGAACAGGCCATGGGGGCAGAGGATTGCACTCACTGTAATGAGTGGAGCATTCACGTCCACAGTTCACTGCACACCTTGACAAGAGGTGGCGCTGTTTCTTCGAGACGTCCTATTGCACCCGTCCACTCACGGGACCTGCTCCTACTTGCTGTCGCTCCAGGAAGAGCAGTCTTTGGTCAAGGGCATTCTTATCTGAGATAAGGAGATAAAAAGATGAAATATTACCAAATTATGTTTAAAAGCCTGACCCAATAAGAGGCAAAGACATACAAAGCAGGTTTTCTTGCTGATGCTACCAATGTTTTGAGTGCCATTATGTGATGAAACAATGCAACATAGAACATAAATGTCTAGTAATGATAACAACACTGACAATGATGATAAAAACAACACCCTTGACACAACCTTTGTGTCAAGGGCATCGAGACGGGAATAACAGCCCAGCCAACACCAGGTTTATCTTATTTTTATCTCTCCATCCATCCATCCATCCATCCATCCATCCATCCATCTACATGTGCCTATCTATCTAGCCAGTTATTTATTTATTCACCTATCTATATGTTGTATTTATTCCTTTACCTTCTACAACAACACAAGCCAATTTAAGGTAAATCAAGAAGACATATTCCTGCAATGTGCAACGCCTTCTTCAAAACTTTCTTTTCTTTGGAACCTCCTTTTCTTCAAAACCTTTCAAACTCCTTCGGAAGCGACATAATAATCAGCTGGTTGATAGCAGTCACTCACCAGGAAGAAATGAGAACAGCAGACACCATGAGAAGGTAATGGTACTCACATTTCAGGAGTAGGTTCCTGTCATGCTCACTCCCAGCCTGTAGGCACAGACCATGTAGCAACATCTGAGCTGTACGGTAGCGACTCACGCACTGTCAACAGACAAATGGACAAACATACCTTTCATTACTACCTACCACTCAATGCCTCGAGTGCTACCAAAACAAGGACTAGTACCTTTTCAGTTCCTTTCTCTTTTTTTCCCCCCATCTTTTATAACAGTATGCTTCTTTACTTTTTGCAACGGCTTGTGTTTCATGCCTGAAAAATGTGGCGTAATAGAAATTACTCCAGCTGCTTGTTATACGAGCAAACATTTGAACTCTACATGCAGAGCCAAAGTATTTTTTTTCTATTCAGCAAGAGTTGAAAAAGCTCACTGATAGTAGGAAATATTCATAATTTTTCTATCAATCACCAGTACCACATGGTTTGATGTAGTAGCAGCGCTTAAAACCATTCCAAATGTTATTAATTTCAAAGTGAATTTGGCTGATCTATCAGCCACGACAATCTATTTCACCTAGGTATTACATTACCTTTGAATCAAGTACTTATTACACTTCACATAAATTCTAAGAGAAATGCACACAAATAAAGACACATGACATCTACTCTACTGTAGTCTTGATTTATACTTTCTACAGTCAAGCTATATCCCAACTGATCTAATTTCTTTCTTTTCTTTTCTTTTTCGAGCAAAACACATGGGCATCCATGTGACAGGCACTTCTCCCTGCTTCTCTGACTGTTGCCAATAATGGAATCAGCCAGGTGTTTAACTTCTGTTATCTTCTTCAGGTTCAGGATATTCAGGTTTAACTTTTTGTGAAATAATTACAAACCACTTATATGAAATATTGGAAAATATACAATTCTAGGAGGAATTAAAAGTTTCTGACACATATCTCAGCAATTTCAAGACTGATTTTCATCAAATAAACTTCCTCTTAAAATTGTATGCTCCTTAATATTTCGTATGAGTGCTTCTTAATTATCTCGCAAAAAGTTAAAACCTGAATCTCCATCCCAACCAAAACGATATCATTCCTTTAAAAGATCACTGACTTGTCCCAGCAGAGAGATGATGGTTCAGCCTGGGTTCATCATACCTCTTGTGAGTTGCCAAACATCTCATCCATGCCGGCCGACTGGCACTGCTCGATGGCGTAGCTGTACATGAGCTTGTCAGCGGTGATGAGGGCGGAGTCGAGGTCGATGTCGAGGGAGGAGACAGGCGTGCCTTCACACAACTGGCTGCATCGCGAGAGACAGCGGTGGTAGATGGCCTTCAGATCTTGGAGAACTGCAGAAAGGACGAGATAATCAGGAGTCAAAGGTCATGACTTTTTCTATTCAGGAGGAAAAGATTGCCATGGAAGGTGATATTCACTTCTTGTCAATTAAAAAAATGCTATTACTCCACAATGGATAGTGCAAATGTTCAGTTTTCCATATCTGTAAATTGAAATCCATTGCATTTTCTTCCTACAAATGAGGAATCTGGCATCCATATCATAGATTAACAAGGGTTTTAGAATGAGGAATCCTTTCTCTAAATTCATAATGGCTGGGAAATTTAAGATAGATAATGAAAAAAGGGACCTGTGGTGATCTGTATCATGGCTTTTTATGGGATCCAACAATGACACTGCATTTTTTCATGTCACATTCATAATCATACAGTATGTCTGTACCAGTACGCTATGTAACAATTGTAGTTTATAACATTATTGAAGGCACAACTGAACAGAAATGCACAAATTGCTACATTGATTGGTAAACGCTTGTGACAAGACCTCTCTGAATCTCCAGCAAGGCACGGAGCAGACTCACCTGATCTGACGGCATTGGAAGGTTTTAACCTCCCTGCGCTGATCTCCTCTTTCGCCATGGTGAGGGCGCCGTTTAACAGCTCCAGGGACCTGGTGTAGAGTACCAACTGCTCTGCTAATCTGCAGTAATTGTGAGGATTTCAAGAGGGAAGAGGTGATTAAGTTGAAATGTGACTCACGTCAAGGAGAGAATTCTCTTCTTCATCTTGAATGTCTCATTACAATGCCTCTTATATTATTCATTTCTCTTAAAAACATGAGTTCATGACTGAAAGAAAAATATGAAATTGGAGAATAGATGCATGGCCAGCGGAAACGGAGGGCCAGGGGGGCAAGGACCCCCACTTTTTTTGCACCATACAAAGGAATACATAAGGTGTCACCACTTTGGGCCCCCCATTTTTTTTCCCCGGAAATGCGTAAGTGGCACTAGAAAGAAATAGATAGAGACCTTGAAGTGTGAGAGAGGTAAGGTTATGTTTTTGCGCTGAAGACCTTTTTTTTTTTTTGCTTGTCAGCTGAAGAGACCCGAAAGTGGCCCCCCCCCCTCCACTTTTGAAAACGCTCAACCAGCCCTGAGATGCAGCACGTGTCCCAACTGCACTGAAAACCAACAGGCTTAGGAATAATCTCTACATGTGTATCCAAGCTTGCCATGCTTAAAGAGAGCATTTTGCTTTCCTCATTCTGCACAAAGATTTCCAAGACATCATTAACAGAGCAATATGCCATAAAAAATATTTTCAACTCTTCTTTACCCATATTACTTTTCTTCATTGCATTTAGGAAGACCAAACTCTACCAAAAAAAATTCATTTCTCTCAACCAAACTCTCAAACCCCAGTGAGATCAGCTACCTGTAGTTCTCACTGACGAAGCACACTTGGGAGTTGCTGAAGACCGAAGGACCCCTGTTGTACACAGACTCGGCTAGGGGGATGCTCCGTGACTCGGCAACCTCCACTGTCGCCTCGACAATGCCTAGGATGACGTTCAGCCTGTCGACTGTCTGTGTGTGCTCCGGCTGGAAAGATTGAACATGTGAGTGTGTGTGAGGGAGTATAAGGGAGAAGACAAAGAAAGAAATGAGAACTGAACAAACACAGTTAAAGAATGACTACTGGAAAAGCTGTTATTTTCACAAGGTTTTAATTGTCACAAATAGCACAAATCATGGTTGGGCCGCAAATTTAACAACAGGCAAAAACATTGCCACCTAATTTCGATCGCTTTTAGTTTACGGACAGGCATGCGTAAATTTACGATAGCCTCTTAGTCAAAATCGTGAAAACAGTACATCTCACGAAAATGTTTGTGACCTCCTCATTTGTGAAAATATCTGTACGCAAAAATAAACTAATTTTTCAGTATACCAGTCTAACAAGCTGCTATGATATGATTTTTTTCCAAATTAGACTGTCAGTGGGTTTAGAAACATTTCACTGATTATGGAATGCTGTATGCTACAAGAAAAAAAAAAGGCATATAACCACTGATGTGTCACAAGTGTGCCACAGGAGAAAGTGACGAGTAGAAACAACTCATGATGCCACAACTATCGTACCTGGTATCACACTGACAACGGCAATGAGAATGGCATCCTTTTAATACTAATATTATTACTGTGCTAACAACAGCGACTACTGCTACTACTACAACTACTACCACTACAGTAGGCTATACTTCTACTGCCACTACTAATAGTACTACTAATTGTACTGCTATCATTACTATTACAGGAGGTGATCATTGCTACTACTAATACCACTAATAACATTACCACTACTATTGAATGCTGCTGCTTTAATCCTACTGATATCATTAGTTTTAATACTTCTATTACTACCATTGTTATCAGTACTTCCACTGCTGCTACTACTACTACTACTACTTCCAAATCTCTCATTTCAGTGACTTCTATCAATATCACTATCAAAACTAATTCTACTATTACAGGCTGGATATCTCTCTCTAACTAAATCTGGGAGTCACATTAAAATCAACATGTATGCGATACTGCTACTCACTGCCAGCAGCGTCTCCTCAGGTAGCTCCGGGGCGATGAAGGAGATTGGACCCTCCATGTTTGGGGGTGAGGTCGCAAAGGTCAGCGACCCTTGACTTGACGGCGAACCCTCCGTCAGGATGGAGCTGCGCCGGGACTGGCTGCCGATGTAGAAACCAGTCTGGTAGACGGGAGGGCTGGCAGCTGAGAGTGACATTTAATATGCAAAAATACAATAGCAATAGCTGGGATTTTTTTGCATCAACGAAAAACACAGAAGAATTTGTTTGTGTTGAGGTTAACATATCATCTCTCTGATTATAACTGTAAAACCACAAATTTTCATGAGTATGAAGCTTTTGAAAATTTTGTGAGGAGCCAAGATTTGCAAAAATGTTTGTCTACAGGGTGCACTGAAGGGTAGTGGTGACTCGTGAAAGTTCCATGCCTCGAAAAAGGCCGTCTGCTCCAACTCACAAAAGTTTCATGCTGCGAGTGCTTCTGGTTTTATAGTACCTCAGCTATTTATTTGTCTAGATCAGTTGGTGAACACCAATACGCAAAGCAAGTACTCGGAAGTCATACTTCCCGAGACTGTATCCACAAGCTTAATCCCAAAAATGATTTTAAAGAAGGGGTACAGCATGAATGTAATGGCTATATTTTGCAAGGGTAAAAAGCTTGAGTGTCCACAGTGGATTAGTCCCCTTCACACATCTCTTAATCTCTTCATCTCAACCACAGAGCACCAATCCCCTCACATACCATCAAATTCCTTAACTCAATAGTCATAGTAAACAGAAAACATGATGTACAATACAGTATTTCACTTGTAAAGGCACAAAAACAACAATAGATTCAAGGGGTTTTTAAAAAGATGGGAGGCAATTAGGTCTTACAGTTATTAGACAATGATGTCTCTTTTGTCCTTGAAAATATAAATCCACAATTGATATATCAAAAGTATTGGACACAGTTTGCAAATGCTGGTCATGATGGCAAGGGTCAAAGGTTAAAGGTTTACACACCTTGGATACCTTCAATGCTGCCCCCTGGGTTCATGGCCAGGCTGTCAAAGGCTGCCTTGAGGGAGAAGGGCTCTGAGAGCCGGCCGTAGCTGGCGCTCCTTGGTATGAGGGCGTCCTTGCTGTGTAGCTCCGTGAAGTCCTCGTCCAGACAGCAGGAGTAGGTCCGCGCCCGCCGAGACCTGGCAAAGGGCATGTTCAGGGGCTGTGGATGGTCACAAGAAAACACAGACAATAAGAAAAACAAGAGAAAAGGATGAGCAGAAAATGAGCCAAAGTTTTAAAAATTGCTGACTGATGATGTGTGATTTTTCTTTTCTTTCTTTTTTTTTACTCTAAATAAGTTACTGGTTTGGTAAATAGTCAATAGTTCTGACTTCATAGGGAAGACATGCAGACGTTCCAGGAAGTTAAGCTCAAATTTTACTTGGTCCACAATTGTGTGTAAATAGCCACACGAGGGTGACATTTTCAACACTGACACACAGTACCGTATATAAAGAGAGTCTGGCCAACTCGTAAATTGGATGCCATGTCATTGCCCAGCATATTTCGCGGTAAAGGGTTAGCGTGTACGCCCATACGTAATAATGAAACCCTACCAAATGGGGTAGTGAACAATGGGCACTGCGTATGAGCGCACTTTGGTAACGACATGGCTCTGCAAAGATCACGGGACCACTTTTGACCAATCACAGGCTTCAAAACTCATAAGCTGAAAACCGAGTCGGCCAGACTCTCTTTATATATGGCACTGCACTGACATGGGAGTTCTGTATTCTGCTGACAGAGTTCTACCTGACACAGTTTACAGTGGCAAATCTGAAATCGTCTTCATCATCATCTTTCTTCTTTCCACCACATCTGAAATGGATTTTAATGTCCTCTTTCCACACAACTTACCAACAGGTCAAGCAAATCTTCCTGCTCTCTTGGAATAATCCTTCCTACATTTCCTTGAAGCATGGACAATGTCAATCATGAGCTGTTGTATACATTAAAAATTGCATCCTAAACCATGTTGACATTATGCAAACATTGATCATGGTACCAAAAGGTCAAATCCAACTTGGATTTAATTACTCTAAATCAAAAGGAATCTAATTATTCATTCAATTATTTATTCACTCTAAATCAAAAAGGAATGCCCAACATTTCCTCTTTTTTGTTTTTCCTCCAAAATAGCCATCCCAAGAAGACACCCTTTTGTTTTCCTCCAAAATAGCACATCCCAGGAAGCCACGTACCTCGGATGGGCTGATCCCACTGGGGTCTGTGATGAAAGTGAGTTCCTGCCGAGAGCTCTTCTTGGTGGGTGACCCGGCTATGGGGGGCAGGAGGGAGGGGCTGGTGAAGAGGAGTGGGGAGCCCCTGGCCGGGGAAGACACTAGGATGGGGAAAACAGTCAACGGAGGGAGGTGATACATCATAACATCCAAACACATTATGCATATGATGGGCAGATGTTCATATTTCTGAAGTGGTGAAGGTTCATTTGTAGTCACATGGTGTTTTGCCATCCTCAAACACTTTAAGGAATTGAATACAATTACAGATTAGTAAGTGCAATTACCGGGTACTGTAAAAGTGGAAATATTTCCCATTTCATGCAACATGAAACTATATAGCAAAAGAGTAAAAGCATGCATAGTTTTTGCTTGAAATCATTCTACATGTATATCTTTGCTAAATAGCTAAGCACATTGAAGGGTATAACTTAGTAGTTACTTGTACTTTTCTTCCTTTTTTGCTAGTCCTGTTGCGTGAGTGAATTTGTCAACGTAATGTGGACCAGTTACTTTTTACCACAGTGTGTGCTGATAAAGGTCATAACCACTGTGGCAGATGTGAGCTGTTTAAATAGTCATGACCATCTGCAAAATTAGAAACATGCAAACTTGATCTTACCTGGTCGAGTGAAAAGCTTCTGCTTTTACAGTTATCTCTATAAGTACATGGCATAAAAGTATTACACCCCTCATCTGCATGATACTCACTTCCTTCCATTCACTATCTACTCTTAATTATGTGATGGTTCATCTCTTCTTCTTCTTTCAATAAAGTACAGGCCACTTTATGGTGTATCAGCGTACTGGTGTCTAATCAACTCTTTGTTGAAATGAGACTACCGTAAAACACGATATATTCGCGGCATGAAAATTTCGCGAATTGGAGCCGACGGCCTTTCTTGCAGCATGAAATTTTCGCGACTTGCCACTGGCACCCAATGCATATTGTGTAGGCATGAACTTTCGCGTGCATTTTAATTTCGCGAATGCTGCCACTCGCGAAATTCGCGAAATTTAAATGCACGCTAACATTCGTTTTACAGTATGCGATCTGACAGGAGCTGTTTAACATTCATGTTAGAGCTGACAACATAACTCAACTTTACTGTTAGATAATAATGACTGTAAGTGAATGAGGGTCTCAACATTTGAGCAAGGCTGTCTAGCATTCTTTAGAGTGAGGCTTGAAGCTGGGGACATCTTCTTAAGAACAGCATCAATGCGGCATTCAGTGCGAAACTGGAGGAAAATGAGTTGGCTGGGTTTTCTAGATTGAATGCAAACTTGTTGTTGTCGAGAAAAGCCAGTGAGGTGTACTGATGGGCAATTCATGTTGATAGTACAGGGCTCCTTTTAAGTACTTCACATAGCCTAGTAGTATATCGGATTTGTTAATGCGAAAAATGATTTAAAACTTACATACATGCAAATCAAGAGATTGATTAAAAATCTGGATTGAAAATTGTCTGGAAAGAATGTTTATATAATAAATGTGGAAAAAATCTAAACAACCAATCACTTATGAGAAGCAGTTTGCCACAATTGCAATACATAATAACAGCAGTTCCCATGGTAGTAGCTGGATGACAACCAATCAGCTTGGCATATTTTACTCATTACTATGGTAACTATAATTACTGCCACCTCATTGGCCCCTGAGAATTCAAACTCACATCTCCTCCTGGCTGGTGATGGAATGTTTGTTGGTGAGACGCTAGAGCCCTGGGACAGCGGGGAAGGGCCCCGGTGTATCCCCACCCCCTGGGGGGATACGGAGGGGTCTGCGGCCACTTTGGTCACCAAGGGCGGAGAGGGAGACGGGGACGTGGGTGAGGTCTGGTACTTGTAGAACTTGTGGACCACGCCCGGATCTGATAGGAGAGAATGAAGGCGAGGAATCGGTGGAATGAAGAGGGAACATATTCTGAGAAATAGCCACAGAACATCATCAGGATTTTGAGACTGCATTCATTGCACATTGGGCAAGAATTCTGAATTTAAGTCTGAAATGCTCTCTTGCTTGTGTCTTGACTATTGAGGGCATTCAGAGCATGTGATTGGGTGCATGTGAGCCAAGCATTGCTGAGAAGTGCTACATCCACACAGAACTCACATATTGCTCCACATTTTATTGGCATACAATACTGTACAGGCTTTATATTTCACAGTATTTTCATTTTCATGAATTTTGCTAGTTGACTGATATTTGCCAAAATATTACCTCCCATGATGGAAATGTAGGGTATATCATAACTCAAGGTGGGAAATCACTAATCACCACTCATTTGTTGCTCTGTCACTTAGGGTCTCCATTAAGAATTCACATATTTGCAATATCTGTATATATATCTGCATACACAAAGTACATTTGCATTGCAGTTATGATGCAGTGTTCACACGTTATACTTACAGAAAATACTTGTACATTTGGATTCAATGGAGCCACAAATTTACAATCTCAGATTACATGATTTAACCCTAAAAAGGCCGGGCGGGGGGTTCAATCAACCCCCCCTCAACATTTTTCGCGACTACTCCGCCGCGCGAAATTTTTTGACCGCGCCGTTTGCTGACTTTTTACTTTCAAGTCTTGCGCATCTTTTGACACCATTTTCGCGAAAATTGTGCATACCGTTACAACGCTGCATAACGTTTTTTACATGCCTGTCAGACCAAAAATGGCTCAAAAACGTGATTTTGTGTATAAAGTCTATGCAAATGGAGTTTTCCCTTCTTATTCATAAAGATATGATTATTTTCACTTTCATAGGCTGAAACTAATTAATTTTAGCATAATTATGCTTGAAATAGGTTCTGTCATAAATTTTGCGGAAAAAAAATGATAAAACAAAAGGTCGAAAAAACACAGAAATACATAAGAAATTCATAAAACAATAAAATACATAAGAAATTGATTTTGATACCAAGTTTTTTTTTTTCAAGGACATTGTTAGGAATGCTACAAAGAATGTTTTCACCAAAAATTAGGACTCTAGGAGCTTTAATTTCTGATTTAGAGCAAAATGTATGATTTTATGCATATATTAGCATAATTAATAATCATAATGAAAATTTCCATTTTTTTTTTGTATAGCTTGGTAGATTACGCCACAGGTAATGCACGTGCCAAATTTCATAGCGATTGCGTGATTGACGGCCGAGATCTCGGGGGGGGGGGGGTTGAATCAACCCCTCCCCGGCCACAGAACACCAAAAAAAGCCCGGCCTGGTTAGGGTTAAAGGCTTGAGTGATTAATTTTAATTTAAAACCATCCTCTGCAGAATAATTCTTTGCAAAGATCCATGGTGATTAGAGCAGGGCTGCACACTAACCTATTTTCCCTACTGGTCCACAACCCTGAAATTTACTGGCCCTGTACTTTTTTTCAACTGGCTCGACAATGTATTTTTTTTTTTTTACCTATCATATCGGACCAGTAAATCTAGCAATCCCTGAAAAGTCGCTGGTCCGACAGTGATTTTTACCGGTCTGGGACCGTCGGACCAGTGCCAGTGTGCAGCGTTGATATTAGAGTGAAAGCTTTTACTGTAGTTCTATTTCTGCTGAATACAAGTAAGTATTGCTGTGCAATGTATCATTCGCAGCATGGACGCCCTATGAGCTGATTTACAATACAACATGCCGGCGCTTACTTGGCGACAATGACATCATTAAATCACTGTGTGTCTGAGTGAATTGGTTGACCGTATACTCACTGTACTGACCACCTGGTGGAGACAGACCCACGGCCTGCACTGGGCTCGAAGGCTTGGGGTCAAGGGATACACCCTGAAAACAGACAACACAGGGACAAGACTTAGAACACAACTCAAGTCTTCACCGAGGACAGGGAAAATACAGTCTACAGTTCATATCAATCAATATCGGAAACATGGCTGTGTAAGTTCTCATTTTGTTCTTTTCTAGTTGCTTTGTTCTACTCTTTTTTTTTTTGAGGGGGGGTGATGGTAATATCCATTGTCAAGGAGACTCTTGGATATGACTCAACTCTGAAAGGGATGGAATTTACAGAGACGATGACAAGAAAATCCAATATATCATTCTGGCAGAAAACAGTGAGATATTATTCTCATTAACCTTTGACAAGCAGAAGAAAGTCATTTGTGGCCAAAAAGACTTTTGGCAGCTTCATATCGATACGGGGAGGTGAGTATGAATGCCAGACCATACAGACATGGATGCAGAGAAACTTTGACACAAGGGGGTTGACTGACCTCGGATTCAGGTTTGTTTGTTTGTTTTTTATTCATGTTGTGTGTCGGTTTCTTTGCTATCAATCACTGAAGACTTGCACCCTTACTGTTATACATTTCATCTGTCAACTATTCATTGTATCTTGAAGATGATTTCTTAGTGTCAAGCAAACTGTAAATCACCATACAGAACTCTCTCTCTCTCTTTTCTCTATTTATACATATCTATCTTTTTTCTGTCTGTCTCCCCCCCCCCCCCCCCCCCTCTCTCTCTCTCTCTCTCATCTTGGGACTACCTGGAGTCTGGGGATAAATATCAAGATACACGACATTGAAGGATATTAGATTTGTCAAGAGTTACAACAGGATATATAAACATTAAGACACAACAACACAAATATGCACTGATATGCCGATGCAAATTATACTGCCACCACCAGGAAGACGTACAGGAATGTCCAGGAAAGAGAAAAGTGAGAAGCCATTCCATGAGAGGAAAGCCAAAGAAAGAAACCATATCAACATTGAGATACAATCCCCTGATGTTCCTGCACTGCTTGGTTTGAAATTGCTTTTATATTTGTTTGTATTTAAAGGGTGAAAATGCATCAAATGCATGCAAAGTCTCAAACATGGCCATGTCGTGTTTTGTATGACGACCAACACATAAACATCTGTGTACATATGAACTGCGGAGTTTGTTTTGCTTTTTACCACTGACATGCATAACAATTTTTCTCTCCTACTCTCTGTGTGAATACAACATTCATGATTTCAACGACATGTATTTCAAAATGTAAAACTCTAGAAATTTCATTGTTTTGACTTTGATGAGGAATCAGGTTCCTTGCTATATTCTCTAATACTGAATTATAGTCTAATTTGAATCTTTAATCCCTGAAATAAAGATTAAATTAGGAGCTTTGCACATATCCATCGTGTCCATTTCTTTTTTGCCTCATATTAGAAGCACTGAAGCTTTTGTTTATTTCCATTTGCCTTTTTTCTTCTCTGGTCTCTTTTCCAATGAGAAACTGAAAATACAATTATGCCCACAGACTTCATACACTGTATGACCTTCACAGGGTGTACTGCATATGGGAATGGATAATTTGATCTGCACCATGTGTGGAGTGGGATGCACAGAAAACACACAGCAAGAAGACATAGAGAAGTAAGATGAGAATAACTGCGACATACTTAAGTGCACACCAATCACTTGATGAGGAGATAAGCAACAACAACAAGTTCGATAGGTGGTATTCACAAGATATTCACCAGATACTCAAGTGCTACAAGAGGCAAGATTAGCCAGATATACAGGACGGTGACGTAGGCTTGCCGACAAAATGTGTTGTCATGGTTACGAGTTCATAAATGGCTTTATAAGGCTTTCCACAGAAGTTTGATATTGGAAAGACATCCATGCCTAGTTAAGCATAATTTTGGAGAAATAAGATCACACGAAAGCAGATTCCACCAATAAAATGTCTAACATCTTTCAGCCCACAACATGTCATGCATGTGGTTTACGGGTGCTTTCTGCACATTTTGAAGCAAAGATGGACTCAAGACATTACCCTATCGACTAACTGTATTGTTTTTTTTTCTACATTGTGTCAAGAGATGAGTAATAAAACCTTTTCATGAGGTAAAAATCTCCAAGAATAACACATAATACATCACAGATGTAAAAAGGCAATAGTAAGGAGCCAGATCTAGTTGAAAGGGAAATAATTTGTGAAATTCCTACTACCAAGCCACAACAGCCCTAACTTAAATCCCTGATGCTTTGAGCAGATAAAGCTTTTGCAGTATGTTCATCATAAAAAAAAGGTGAAATAATGGATGCTGAGAAAAATAAAAATATATCCCTTCTCTAAAGAGATAGAAAAACAAATGAACACTCTTCACACCAAAATTGAAGAAGAAAATTCATGTCCAGGTTATAAAAGGCAATAAATAAATAAATAAATAAATAAATAGCTGTTGAACTTGGGAGAAATTCAAAACAGACCGAGACAGAAATACTGGCACTGTGTATTGAAGCAAGAATAGAGTGAGATCTGACGTCAAAGCATTTGGGTAATATGAAAAGACTGAGCGAGAATACAATACACTTTGTACAATGCACTTTCAGAGTGGAGCAGCTGCTACATTGTGCGGTGCAGTGGAATCATCTGGTATATATTCAAGTCGTGAGTGCACAATAAAAGGAGCTGGGCAGGGAGGGGTGAGACACTGCAATGGTGTATAGTATACCTGGGCTAGAATTCTCCGTCTAGCCACGGAGGGTGAGTGGGAGGGGCTAAGGAGATGCCTGCCCTGAATCGGGCTGTGGAGGGGGCTGTTGCCGCCGCTACGGGACTGCCTGATCTGTGTATGGATCGCCGACCCAACGAGGGCGCAGTTCCCGTGGCAAACGGGCATGGACCGAATGCAAGAAGTTTGGATGCATGAATAAATGAATGGACAAAGAAGAGCAGGGACAGCCCAGTGATGATTATGAATAACAGAGGAAAAATACCTCCACATAGAGGACCATCAAGTTTTTCCCATGAAAGGACTAATCTAATCTTGTATGGTAGACAAGGAAGTAACAGGTGAATTCTAGTTGCCTATAAATGAAGATTTCACAGATAGTAGCCATCTTTGCAAGCTCTCATTTCCACTCTAAAAAGTAGACAAAAAATTTGCATGTCAGCATGGTGGATGTGTAATTCTTTGGAGCTGCTGTCCGAGCCACTGGTTACATGTATTCATATTT
Organism: Diadema antillarum; assembly: GCF_040938485.1. NCBI lineage: Eukaryota > Metazoa > Echinodermata > Echinoidea > Diadematoida > Diadematidae > Diadema > Diadema antillarum. The sequence goes on along the minus strand of NW_027272134.1, from coordinate 536,069 downwards.
GCAATTAAGGGCTATTCCATACAGACCATCAAGAGTGAGTATTTGGCTATCATCTAAACTATAACCTAAAATGGAGAGTTTGCTGCTTGCAGTTTTATTGCATACTTCTCAGATGATCAAGATATTTGTATATGTTTCACGAGCTGGAAGCACAAAGAGATAGACACGTGGAATCCCTGATGAAGCATTTTCTGAATTCGGAAAGTGAAACCATGGAATGATTTGTCCGGGATAGAGAATTTGAGCTGTGTGGATGAATAAAGAAACCAATTTTGGACTGCACTATGTCTAGAGTGAACCAAACAGGAAAGGGAGATTTCTTCTTGTTGCTGTCGTTGTTGTTTTAAATTTACAAAACTTGTGAAGCCCTGCGAGAGAGACAAACTTATGTCATTTTGAGGAAGATAACAAAATTCTCCAGTGATTCCTAGTCACAAACTATTGGGCTATGCACTTTATAAAAATATTTTGGATTCAACCATCAAAAATATTAAACAAGCAAAAAATATGTTTCCTTTATTTTTAGAGTGATTTTATTTCAAGGAATTGTATCCTTGGATTGAGGAAAGTACTGTTCACATTGCCAATAATTCAGTTCGTGCAAATCATTTAAAAAATGGATATATTCATGTGCAAAAAACAACAACAAAAAAAACACATCATATTAAAAGCTGGCTAGAACTAGAATGCAAAGCAGATTATTGGGTACAATATGCTTGGGAAGCCATGGCAGACCAGCACTAGAACTGATAGTGTCATGCTAGTGACTTAGAGCACTCTATGAAACATATAGCTATACACTGTATCTTTCATTGTTGATAATACATAATAAGCTTGGTCCATTATGTAATAGCTGTATTGAATATAGCATCAAGGTTTACTAACTAAAAATATAAAGGGGGGAGCAAAAGAGTCTGCTGCATTTGCTGTACACTCAGCTAATTCATTCAAGGAAAACATTGAAATACACTACCACTGATTTCCACTAATGTTTTGAGTAAATGGACAGATAATTTCCAGGTGGAATCCAGCAAGGGTGGTATGGGGTACAACTCTAGCACTGCTCGTCAAACTTACGGTTATAATGTAAGTCTCAAAACTGTAAGTATGTTTGAGGAGGGTACAGTATCAGCATGTCTATTGGTATCTATTGGACAGCGTCTATAGTCAAAAGGGTGTTTAATGCTTGGCTGGTTCTTACCACTGCGTGCGTCCGACTGGGACTGATCACCGATGCTGGTGAGTGTCGGGGGCTGGTCCGCTGTCTGCTGCCCTCTACGGGGCTTGACGGACTGGAGGAGATGGGCAAGCTGCTTGGCCTGAGGTAAATGAACAATGACAAAAAACAAAGCACTACAACAATCTATGTTTTGAAACATATAGTGGCACAGTATCAACTTCACATTACATGTAGGACAGTGATTCAAACTCGAGTATGATTCTCTCTTTCTGGCTTTTTCACAAAGGGTCTTGATACAGGACTAGCATATCGCATTATACAACAAGAGACCCGGGGGTCACGCGCTCACTGGAGTATCGCAGTTTCACCTTCCATGCATTCTTGCATACTCTTACCTCAGAACATTGGAAATTTAGGTCTGCATATGGATCCCCCCCTCCCCCTCAACTCCAGGGTGGGGGGGGGGGGGGGGGGCAGGCAGCCCTGGATCTGCAATGAACAAACTTGGAACTAAAGTCATCAATGTACAAACTCATGGTATTAACTTTGCTTTATCATTTCTGGTTCTAGAGTAGAAGATTTTAAATATTCCTTAATGTGGGAGGGGGGGGGGGGGGGGGGAGGGGCTCCCCAAGTGGGACATGGTGCCCATTTGAAGGAATTGAGATTCTATCCCCCTAGGGATGCTACCTGCCACGTTTGGTCAAAATTCATCATGAGGTTTTCAAGAAGAAGATGAACATGTACAATTCAGGCCCCATTACAACTGTAGGACTTCTCCCCATCCCCTCTCCTGGGTCCCAAGGGGGGGGGGGGGGGGGGGGGGGGCACCCCTGATTCCGCCAACCCCATGAACAAACTTGAAACTACAGTCATCATAGTATTATCTAAGCCCTATCACTTCTGGTTCTAGAGAAGATTTTTAAAGATTCCTTAATTTTAAGGGGTTTGGGCCTCCTGGGGGCCCCAGGTGGGCCATGGTGCCCATTTGAACAAATTGAGATCCTATCCCCCTAGGGATGCTACCTGCCAAGTTTGGTGAAAATCAGACATGGCGATCTCAAAGTGAAGATGAAAATGTACAATTTAGGCCCCATTAGGACCCCTCCTTACCCCCTCCTCTGGGTCCCAAGGGGGGCACCCCTGATTCCCCCATGAACAAACTTGAAACTACAGTCATCAATGTACTTACTCATAGTATCAACTAAGCCCTATCACTTCTGGTTCTAGAGAAGAAGATTTTTAAAGATTCCTTAATTTTAGGGTGTTTGGGCCCCCTGGGGCCCCCCAGGTGGACCATGGTGCCCATTTGAACAAATTGAGATCCTTTTTCCCCTAGGGATGCTACCTGCCAAGATTGGTGAAAATCGGTCATGGGGTTCTCAAGAAGAAGATGAAAATGTAAAAAGTTTACCCACGACGGACGCCGGATGAAGAGCGATCGCAATAGCTCAGGTGAGCTAAAAATGTAAATACTCAATCTTGAGTGATGCACGCCATTAAAACCAAAACAACCAAACCAACAACCACTACATGCTAATCAATCTGATTGAGTACCAATATACTCATCAAGCTACAGTGGTATTTATTCAGAATCTTTTGTCCCAGCAGCTCTTCATAGCATTGCAGCTGTTATAGCAAGCCATGAGTGACATGCAGTGTTTTTATAGCTGTCATTCACTTAGAATACTTAGAATCACTGCCACCTTTATAGCCCTATTCAGTTTTAAAACAATGTAACTAATGTCTGCCATACTGGGGGGGGGGGGGGGGGGGGCTTCCATGATAAGAAGAAAAGATGATATAATGTATGGGATATGCAATGACTCAGGTGCATTGCCAGTGCACAAATCAAACTATTCTGAGGAACACTGAAGCCCCCCAGTTATGGCTAAAACAGACAGACTTAACATAAAACTAGAAATGTCGCTACGGCAACTGGTGTATGCCTCCGCCATAATGCATGGTTCTCCTAATAGGTCTATAGTACAATGTCTTGACAATGTGTGATGACAGTTTCACACAATTGGCAAAATATTAAAATGACAGGTTTGCCACAAATGTGCTGAATGTTCACTTTCCTAGAACTAGGTTCAATTGGATGAATGATTAAAACGTCAGAGTGCAGGTATTTGGGGGAACGGATGATTTTTACTTGACTTTTGACCCTTTTATAAGTTTATGCATTGAGTAATTTTCAAGGTATTGAGAAAAAGTATAATTTCAGTATCAAATGGTAAAATAGTATTATCTAAACCTGGCCTTTGACCTTTGACCTCACAGTTCCAAAGAGAATCACTGTTAGGTAGAACATGCATAAATATGTAAGTTTCATGATAATACCTTGAGTTACTTTTGAGATATGGAGGAAGAAGTGCAATTTAGCACTTTCACTTGACCTTAGACCTTTTGACCTTTGACCTTTGGGCAAGAAACTTCCCACAGAATATATATTGGGTTATACATGCATACATCAAGTTAAAAAAAAATCCTTCAGGCATTGCATAAATATAAGGAAAGTAGTGATATTTTGAGGAGTTGACCTTGACCTTTGACCCCTGACCTTTGACCCATGACCCCCAACTTCCCTAGATAATCACTGCCCATCGGTACATGCATATATACTAAGTTCCATGAAGATACCTTGAACCATTTGCGAGATATGGAGAAAAACATGAAATTTTAACCTTTTTTTCACAAAATAACCTGTGACCTTTGACCTTTGACCCCGTGACCCTAAAATCCACACAAAGTATCATTACCCCAGGATATACCCTCATACCAAGTTTGATGCAAAACCACCTCACGGTTCTTGAGATATCAACAAAAAACAAAACGGGACGGACGTACGGACGACCCGAAAACATAATGCCTCCGGCCACTTCGTTGGCGGAGGCATAAAAACCTCACCCAAACTGAAAAGTTCTTCTGACAATGAAGCAAAAAGAGGACAGTGGAAGTGTGTACAAGCAGCACTAAGGTTGCATGCACACATAAACTGGAGGAACAGTAATATGACCAGCCCTTCAAGGCATCATGCTGTGCAATAAAAGTCTTACCTTTCACTGGGGGAAGGTGGCTTCTTCAATTCGGACATGACGGGCCGGTTTGACCCTTGACCTCTGCTAGGTCTGCACACCTCTGACGTTCCCCTGCTACCGGACATGATGGGTGACGAATTACTGAATACATAAAGAGTGGATAAGAGATAGACAGACAGGTATATACATAGGTATACAAAGTGACAGATAGATAGATTAATAGATAGATAGATAGATCAATAGTTAGAGAGATGAATGAATGGATGGATGGATAAATAGATAAGAGATTGATGGATGGAAAGATAGATAGAAAGATAGATAGGTAGAAAGAAAGATGGATAGAAAGATAGATAAATAGATAGATAGATAGATAGATAGATAGATAGATGGATGGATAGATAGATGGATGGATAGATAGATGGAAGGGTACAAAGACAGATTGGAAGAGAAGGAACAAAATCACTCATTGTGACAGCATGATTTTTTCTCGAAAACTCCTATTCTGTATTACAAATCCAGGTGCAGTTTTGATCAGCCTCTCGTTGTCGTTGTTAAACAAAGAATGAAGCAAAACAATGAAATTAGGTCAGAATAGGAGTAAGTCGCTCTTACTTGCACAAACTCAACCGAGTTTAAACAACTCACTGTATGTAAGAATTATACACACAGAAGATGTATTTCAGTATTCAATGAATCGACATAATACACATATTATAATTTTCACAAAAACGATTTCCTTCAAGCCCTTAATTGCATAAAAGTGTTCCAGCTGCACTCTGGATTCTTGATTATTGCATAATTCACACACAAATGAAAACTTACAATTCAGCTGTTATGTCTTCAATGTAACATGGGACATATGGCACACATCAATTTATTGCTATGTATATGCCGTTTGATTTCATATCTGAAGATGCTGCAGCATTGAAAAAAAAGATAAAACTCTGATTTTAATTCAAGTCACTATCACTGTAACATTTTTATCCCTTGAATCTTTAGATTTTGCTTGCAGGAAAAGGATTGTATTACAACAGCAACATAAATGTGTATGCATTATTGCTGCTCATCAGGCCTCTATGGATCAACTGGCATGACGAGCATGTAGTTCTTTATAAGACACAGCTAATAATGAAGGGAAATTGGTCAGCCTGGTGACCTTGTTAGAGCAATGTGTTCCTTTCCAATACACAGGAGCATGACCGCTGACCTGGGGAGCTTACCTTCTTATTGTAATGACGTCTGTTGTAGTTTGCACATTAATACTAGCACCACTGGTTTCATCTGCATACAAGTTCAAAGATAAAATGTGAGAGGTCAAAAGTGAGCTGATGGAATGTAATCTGAAAGGTGTCACTGTGAGCGGCCAACTGATGCCGTATGTTGAGTGTGAAAAGATCATGGCATGGAGATTATATGATGAGCAGCAACAGCAACAAAAACAACAACAGTATGCCACAGTGGTATTTCACTGCCCAAATAAAGATCAGTAATGGGTACTGATAACAAAACCACAGCGGAGTATAGTGGACTCCCGTTATAACGAAGTCCTCGGGACCCGCAGTTTTCTTTCGTTATATCGAAATTTCGTTATAACTGAACAGATAAATAATACAAATACTTATGCTAGAGTCACACATGGCTGGATTTAGTACCGCGTCCATAAGGAATTAAAACCGTATCTACCCAGTTCGAGCCGTAGAGACCCGCATTGACCGCATCGTAACCCGTGTCAATTCCTGATGGATTCCAGGGGCAACGATACGGCGGTGAACATTTTTTTGTCATGTTCAAAATTTTCTCATGGATTTCAATTCTGTATTGTTATCCAAATTGACCCGGTTCGCACCGCATTGACTAGTGTCAACCCGCTGCAACCCACAGCGTAAAACCATATGGACCCTTGCCATATGCCGCATTGCCTTCATGCAATGGATGATGACAAGGTTTACATCTGAGTCGGTATGGGTCGAAGCGGGTTGACACGGGTCGATAGGGGTTGAAAAGGATTCATTAAGGATTCAAAAAGCGGATTTTTATACGGTTCGATACGGGTCAATACGGGTCTCTACGGCTCGAATCGGGTGAATACGGTTATAATTCCTTATGGACCCGGTTTGAAATCCGGACGTGTGTGACTGTAGCATAAATTACCCTCCATTCCCGGACTATTCCGGCTCATCTTCACCCGGATCAAATCTGTTTTGTGACCCGGCTGTGTGTGACTCTAGCAATAGAGTGGACAATGTTGCGGCCTGAAATTTGACTTCGTTGCAACCAGAATTTTGTCATAACCGTGTTTGTTATAACAGGAGTGTACTGTACCATCATGGTCAATGAACTTTTCGGTAGAAATATTAAGTCTCCTAAACACATCCGATTGTTGTATTTACCTGTGACAGTTTCAATGGCAGGCTGTCATCATTCAATCTAAAATGAGGTCTAGTCAGCGACTAATGTCTTGGTGCCAATTAGCAATCAGCTAGGTGTGATATCCGAGTAGGAGTGCCATCATAAATAAGAGAAGTCTATATCTATATTCATCAACCATCCTCATAAACTTATTTTGCAATGAACTTGTCAGGGTTTCTGATTTGAGTCAACATTCCAACAAGCACTTACAGTTCCTCGTTAAAGCATCAAAGCACCGACATAAAACCTGTTGGCAGCAGTTTGCACATGACGGATATATCCACAACACGCACTCAATCATAGCATTACTACCTTAAAAGACAACTCCTGTTTGTATTATCTTAAAATGTATTTTACAGAGAGTGCACACAGCATACTTACCCATACATGATGATTGCGCAATAACATCCACTGAAAACTAAATGCACACACAAGGATTACACACACTCAGTAATGATATGGCTACTTTCAAGGGCCGCTCATGTTTATTTTACCTTACGACAGATTTTACTGGAAGTGCACACAGCAGACTTACATGATAACTCTGAGACAAGACCCGGCTGTACGATGACAAAGTCCTGTGAACAGGAAGTAGAACGAAAGCATGTCAAAACACGACAAGACACAACGAAAGAGACAGAGCTAAGCTGGGAAAAATGATTTCCCCAGACAGGGGTCAACACGAGATCATGCAAAGAATGATGGAAGGGTTGTGTCGGATGGTCCACCAGAATGAAACCTGCACATGCAGAGACTTACGAAAAACACAAGAAATGCTTCCTCTGTGATGAAAATCCTAGTGTGTGACTCAGCAGGCCTTGATGTAGTTTCTGACTTTAAGGGATTTTCAGGTCAATCGTAGATCAAGGCCTTTTGTTGTCAGGGTACACAATTAGCTCCCAAAGCAATTTAAGAATCCCTGAAACTTGAAAGCAATAGAGTGCCATTTCTGACTTTTTGATGATTTCCACAAGTTAACATTTACATGACACATGGGTCTTTGTTTCTGATTAGCAACACAGTGCTTCTCTGTGAGCCGTAGTACTTTTGGTTCTCATTGAAAAACTGGAGCTTCAGGTCAAAATGTCATAAAATTGTTTTCAGGGTCACACCATTCGTCAAACATACGGCTCAGTGATTGCATGGTTGCAAAACTGACCATGAGGAATGGAGCAGTTTTACATATTTGATTGCCAAACACTCAGGTTCTTTTTGCTGTTGGCAAGGGAGCAATCACATAGTTTGAGCTTTTGAAAAATGGTCAGCAGTCTTGTTTAGGTGTGGAGGGTAGAGCACAAGAAATTTGGGGAGCAGCAGTGAGTGGATTCATTCACAGATTTATGATGAATCAATTTCATTCATAAAGAGCTATCATGAATGAAACCCTGGCTTGTTTTATCTTTAACATCACTCATTTATTATAAGCACTGCTTTAACAAAAGTATGTAGGATGGAGCAATCACTACTATTGATTTATTTTCTGTTGATATTTGACATGACTTACAGTTATCTCTGTTGCATTGTCTGTCATGTATAAACACAACTCGACTCTAAAAAAGGCTCATTATGACACACATACACCTACAGTTCAACACAGTCAGAGACGAGGAAAAAAAAATGTGGGGCTTAACTGCATACTGAACTTCAGCTTATTTTGTGCCAGTATGCTTTGACATCTCCCCAAGCTGAATGCATTAGCCTTGCACACAATGACACACTATGAATACGCAAAAAGCTATGAAATGATATGTTCTGTGATATTGCACACTTCTGCAATTTTATTTCACATATCACTCACTTATATTCAGGCTCTTTGACTGTGATGAATATTCATGTCAAATTCTGAATGGTATCATCTGAAACAAGAATGGAAATCTGGAGTGTTCTACTCACGTCTACCACAAGATCAGAGGTCGTCAACCCAGACGATGTCCCTAGCTTAAAGCCCTTGGGGATGGCCCCTCTGGAATCCGGTGCTGGAGCGGCAGCTGCCTGAGGGCTGGTGCCGTACTTGGCCCCCGGGGGCGGGACCGCGGAGGGCTCCTCTGGGGACGAGATGGGCATGTGTCCCGAGAGGGGTGAGACGGAAAGGGAGCGCCTCTCACCAGGGGAGTCCGAGCTGAAGCTGTAGGTCCTGGTGGGTACAGGCATGGGGGAAGCTGTCCCGGGGGTGGGGAGGAAGACACTCAACATAGTCACTGGTGTACAGTGTCTCTAGACACCTGGTACTGTATACATTAAGCAAGTCAAATTTTTAAGGAATGGGGACGTCCCGCCAATTCTGCGAGGGGCTGCATTAGCCATGACGATACACAGTAACGGATGGAGGAATGTAAACAAGCACATCACATTTACATCAAGATAAGAGTCAATATATTTGTGTTTTCAAATTCATGAAGAGCATCCAACTACCAAAATTTGCAAAAATAAAAACCCCAGGAAATATATATGGTGTATACAGTATTCTTCACACATGGTATGTACTCTATCAATACCAGAGTTTATAATGCGTAATTGTACATAACCACATCTTATGTGATGTAGAGGAGTTCCATGGATGAAGACAGCATACCATTTGCAAGGCATATTTGGGACTTGTAGCTCCCATAGAAAAAAATACAGTATGTCTTTACCTCTTCAGTCTTACTTGTGTTTTTTGTTTTCAATTCCCCCCTCCCCCACAAAATGATGATTATTTATCCTCCAGACATCAACAACGCATGCAAACACTTGGCTGATGCAATTTCACACTGGTGGGGAAAGATCATAAGACATGAACCCATGGCAAGGGTCAAGGGTCAGATCCATACATGATACGAGTGACTTCCTCACTACAATTAGGAAATTTGCAAAGACTGACCCAAACACTTCAAACTCACCCCCTTTTTACTAAAAGGTGAACAATACATGTTCTACTAACTCCCTTGTTTCTCATACAATCATCTACAACCCTCTCCTTCAAAAAACAAACAAACAAACACACACGCAAACAGAACAGAACAAAACAGAACAAAAACAAAACAAAACCAAATCAAAACAAAACCAGAGGTTACTCAAAGAAGAGCAGGTATACCAGTGAAGAATAGAGCATTGTATTCCCTTTAAAATGGGCAAAACCATTTCCTGTCCTAGCTTCTCTTCAGCAATACAGAGAAAATGAACTCAAGCCATTTTCCTCTCACAGAGCGTCAAAAATGTTGAAAGAAATGTTGGCAATCATGGGAGTGTATCTTCGATGCGTTCTATCCCGTTTGGATTCCATCCAAAGACAAGCAACCATATGTGTTTCCTAATCCTATTAAACTCCTTTGCTGATTTGGGAAGTGAGGGGGAGGGGGGTGGATTTAAAAAAAAGAACAAGGGGGAAGGGGGACAGGAGAAAAGATATCAACACATTCAATCTGGATAAATCAAATCACTTGGCACTGTTTGTGTCCATGGGCATTCCCCATTACATTACCTCTGTATCCTCTATTCTTTCTCCGTGCATTCTTGCTGGTGGATGTGCTACTCTTGTAATCATGTTTTTGTTCATGGTATCCACTGTTCTCGCTCCAAATTCCACAACATTGTCGGACCAACTTGGCCTATTTGTGGTCCATGTTAATTGTCATGGGCTATGAAAGAATCTGAATCCAAAACTGAATGTATGTCACAAACATGATTATGTAGCTTACATGTACATGCTTACTATTTAACTTGTTGTGGTGTTTTTGCTGTTGTTGCTATTTTGACAGCAGAAGTCACATTTTTGGCATCTCTGCAGGCAAAGTCCCCCATCCCCCTCCCCCCCCCCCAAAAAAAAAAAAAAAAAAAAAGAGAGAGAGAGAGAAAAAGACAAGGGCTTTTGCACAGAAGAAAATATCACAAATATGTTTATATTGAGATGTAACTTTGACAGCACTGGCTGGATATTAGCTCTCTACAATATGTACCACTATGTGACCCAGCACTGCAAAACCAGTAAGTTTTTCCATTCTGTATTGGTGAAATATCAACTAGAGAAGCACTCTGAGAGTGCAGACCTCTGCCAAGCATGCAGCTCATTTCCATCACTGATCTTGTTCTTCCATAGAGATATCAGTGATTTCCACCCATATGTACATTGTACTTATACTTCATGCTGAAAGTGTTTATAATAGATTTCCACCCATACGTACTTATAGCATGCCGAAGAGTTTATAGTGTGCTGAAAGTCTCCTGATTTCCCAATATATGTAGTAGCCTTTGTTACGTCATAAACCCTCAGCTGCACAGCGCGCCTCGCCCTAGCAGAAACTAGAGCACGCACTTTAGTGTGCGCATGCAAACCTGAAATACGCGCAGCCTGAACTCCCAAGTTCATTGACTCTACCTACCAAAATATCAAAAATCCTTCATAAATTCCCCCAAAATTCTCGGATCACTACCATAAGTTAATCGTTTGGTACTTGTGTCATTCTCAACCTTTCCTGCAAGTTTCATCCCAATCCGTTAACTACTTTTTGAGTTATTTTGCACACGGACAAACGAACGAACGAACGAACAAACCAACAGTAACGAAAACATAACCTCCCCCCTTGGCGGAGGTAATGATGACCAACACAATGGATAAAGGAAGCAGCTCAAATGAATACTGAGGCAATGAAACAAAACATAGCTGTGTCAAACACATTCTCACACTCATTCTACTTACTTGATGAGGTAGATTTCAAATTCTTGGCTAAAAATTCATGGCTGAAGAAATCATCTGTAATAGAGAAAAGTTAAAAACAAATCAAATCACTAGTAAACAGTCTAACAAAATGTTAATAAAAATTTCAAAATCAGGTCCTGAAGAGAAAGTACTTGTTCTCCTAGGATTATTACACTGTTTGAATTTCTTTTCCTTTAAATAACAAATCATTCACAGCTTCATATGGAACATGAACAAAATATATCTCTGGTTTCCTGTAAACTCACCTATGCAACTTCCCTTGTTATATTTACACTGTTTGACTTGAAAACAAAAGCAATAAACAGTGACAAAGTGATCCTGAAACTGTCTGTAGTCATCCTAATGAGAAATCCAACCACAAAGGGGAATTTGAGAGAAGGAAATTTATGATCACATGTGGAATCATGGGTTTTCAATCATATCATGTTCCAAATGGCTATCATCATTCCTGATGAACAAAATACATTTGTCAAACTTCCAAGCATTTGGCATTTACTACAGACCACTGTACGTGTGGCATATTTCAGTGCTTTCAATTTCAAAATTTCGCAAGTCACCCACTATCCACAAAACTAAAAAGTTACAAAAAAATAACACACAAATGTTATATATTTGGTTGTACTGTGAGGAATTGTTGACTTTTCTCTTGAAAATGATACCGGTTATTTCTCACTCCTCCAAAGTGCTTCTTCATGGTGAATTCAAACACTCAGATATTTGTTTTGTTTAAGTCTCCATATGCAAAATATACGGCGTATGAAATACTGATCCAACTGTGACGATCCTTACCGAAGTCTATCCTGTCTTTTTGATTCCTTTTGAGTAGTCTCGTCAACAGGTTTTTCAACGCTCTCGACGTCCCAGGGGGTATACTGTAACACGAAAAAAGTATGAGTTTTGACACCACAAGATTATTCAATCAAAAGTAATTTGAACAACTGGCTGAGATGCCTGGAGGTCACATTTGTCTAATTTTTATAATATTATGGGGGTGCCTGCAAGAGCTAGCTGTGTCCCGATGTATGCTGATGGGTGAACTAATTCTTTTGTTGATGTATTTCCTTCTGTTTTTGTACTATTTTCATTTCATATATAATGCATAAGATTGAAAGAAATATACCAGACAGCATGAAAAGGTAATGCATAATTAGGTTTAGTGCAATAATATATTCAGGAGTGCATAAGTAATCTTTTGTTATGGTAAAATTTGATAATTTCTTTTGGCATACTTCTTTTCATTTGACGTGGTATTCTATGTGCACAATATCATGTACATACATGTACATGTACAAAAGACAATAATAATGCCTGTATATATGTACGTACAAAATTGTGTATGGCGTGTGTATGTATGTATGTATGTATGTTTGCACAGCGTGTATGTTTGCATATATACATGTTTTTATGTATACATAAAAAAAACCCTGACAGATAGATACATAGACAAATGGATAGACACACATTTTAGAGATATATCACACGGACACATAGGCACATAGACAAAGACAGACAAATGTACATAATGCATGTATACCAAATCAATGTCCAGCAGGTTATAAATGACAGCCTATCAGCTAGCTGCAAGAGTGCTCTTTGACACCTACTCCAGAACACAATAACGTTAATCTCAGCCTGATTATAGTGTGTCTTTGGAGTTTCTTATCAGGAGGTCTTGAAATATATTGTTGAGTTGGTCGACCCACTTCTGAGGGTGCTTGCGTAAATGTAAAAAAGGCTTTAAAAAGCTCAATCCAGCTTAGAGTAGTGATACATCAGACTGTTTCCATTGAGGTAAATGGGCACAAGCACCAATAAAACACACAAAAATAGACATGAACTCTGTGACCAATGACTGACAGCCACAGCTGTTTTTTTTTTTGTTTTTTTTTTTGTTTTTTTCATAGAGGAAAGACAATATCAATGAGTGATTTCAGTGAAGGTGGTTCGTTTTGAGGTTAGGATTAACCGGGCCCAGACAAAATGTCCCTGAACTCTTCGGTTCAAACTTGGAATGTGTCTGGGGTTGATTGCATCAGTGGCTATGCCCAAACGATTCCAGGGTGAGTTTGGTTTTAGGCTACCAGCAAAGATGAGTGAGAAAATAAACACACAGACACAACACACGTGCATGGCAGTCTCACAAATGAAGAAAAGCCTCCTGGTAACACTAATCCTTGCTTTCTGGGAGTGGAGGAGTTTGTCTTTCAAATTCAAATTACTCAACCATCATTGATTGATTGATTGATCACGATATCACACGCATAACTTTTTGAGTCAAAGATTTAAAGACAAAATGAAAAGTGAGAAATGATATCATATCATTTTTAGAGACCTCTCAAAGCAAACAATTTCCTAATGAGTTGAAAAATGAAGTCAGCTACCTTCCATAAGGTCATTTTTTTTCTTTCAGAAATGTGTGTTATGACAGAAATATGGATCATTGTGAAAGATACAAGAGAAAAAAAAAAAGAGAAGTGATTCTAAAATATTGTTCCTCATGTCAAGAAATCTTCATTTCATTAAATTCAATCAAACCATAACAAGGTGCCCTCCAGTAGAAATTTGAATATGCTCTTTTCTAGGCTGCACTCATACATCCATATGTGGCTAATATTTATTGCGTTTGATACCCCCCTCCCCCTCCACCCCTCCAGTTAGCTCTTGAACAACACCCTTTTGGAGACAAAATTTGTCAGGTGCATACAAATTTAAATTTTGCCAGTAATGGTACAATGAGCATGACACCCTGACAGGCTGCATAGGTTTCGTCTCTTGATGACGCTCATTCGTATTACTGTACGAGGACTCACTTGGGGTCAAGAGACTTGGCCCTCAAGTACAGCTTCTTGAGCTCGGGCGGGTTGGGGGCCTTGAAGGGGGCGCTGCCCGTCAGACACTGGAAGAGGATGGTGCCGATACTCCACAGGTCGGCCTTGGCGTCGTAGTGCTGGGACGTGATCACCTCGGGAGCCTGATGTCGCCATCGTCATTGTCCGTCAAGAGATGGGGCAGAGGGAGGAGAGGGATGGAAGTGGGGAGAGGGGGTGATGGAGGGTGGTGGTGGAGGGGGAGGGGAACATGAGATGAATGTGTACAGATGGACGATGGTGATACGGTGATGTTGAGATGAAGAGGAGGAGGAAGAGGAGAAGGAGAGAGTTTATTTGGAAGGCAGAGGAAATGGATATGAGAAAGAGTGATTAAAGAGGCATGAAGTTTAGAGGGAAGGGGTTCAGATGGTATTAAAGGATTTTAAAAAAAAAAGTTAAACATGAGACAAGGATAATGAAAATGTCAACACTTTAGTGTATAGCCTACATATGTACACAATCTACATGTACCGGGCCTAGCATAAATGTGTAATGATTTGTGAAAATATCTGCAGCAAAAAGCAAATCAAATAAATTGTAAAAAAAATAGACAATCAAATCAAATTATCAGCTTTCTCTTCAAAAAAATAGGAAAAGCAATCATACATTGCCAACAGGCCAACTGTAAACAAACAGTGTAACCTCTGCTATGTAGGTCAAAAGGCATACTCCTGTGGGCAACACAAACATACATTCCCACAACACATACAAATGCATGTGCACATACTCACACACAGATATACCCTAACACACCCCCCCCCAAAAAAAAAAAAATACTCACACAACACACATGTACAATATACATACAACACCCACTCATACACATGTACACACATGTACACACACAAACGCCTCACAAATATAATGAACGTCAATGAGTGGACAGACAGACAAACTGAGAGTGACTGACGTCCTGGCCAGCTCTCATGACATAATGGTGAGTCAGCGGCCGTCGCCGAGGGGCAAACACTAAACACTCACCATGTAGAGTGGAGAACCACAAAGGGTAGCTGCCATCATATCCCCCTCCAGAAATCTGGCAAAGCCAAAGTCAGCTGAAACCATGAAAACATGACCAGAATACATGCCATTAACATATCATTGACATAGCATTAACACAATATTGACATATCATTGACGTAGCATAGGGCCTAGAACCATGATATTAACATATCATTAACATACATTATAAAGACTTCAGCTTAACATTTATGTTCTACCTTGGATTGTTCCTGTGTTTGTGAGTACATCTGTAATTACCAAGAGTAATAACTGCCTTTTTTATACAGGTAGTCATAGACTTTTCCAATATGAATGTATGAATGCTGAATATGAAATGTCACACAAGCCTCCAACATTAATCGCTGCTATGTACAATGTAGCATAGCAGGGCAATTACCCCCCTAGATAAATACTGGTTAGTGATGAGGTAAGAGTAAAGATAAGGGTGAGAGTTTGGGTTAGGATTAGGATTAGGATTAGGTTCAGGATTAGGATTAGGATTAGGGTTAGGGGAAGGGTCTGGGGGTAATTGCCCACAGGTAATTGCCCTAGAGCCACGATCAGTATCATACAACAGAGATCTATTCATTTGTATACCACAGTATCTTGTGCAAAGGCAAAACAATAGGTAGTTCAGGTGTCCCTACATCTAAAGAGTCCACTATCAGGCTACTGTAAAAGTGGATATTTTCACCTGAGTAGTTTTTCGCACTCGCCCAAGTGAAATTAATTTTCTGTGTTTTCCATTCCATGGAATGAATACATTACATAGCGGTACATACAACGTGCAAAAATATTAGCATGTTTTTATTTTCACGCTGGTTTGTGGTTGCACGAAAAGTGTGAAAATTTCCAGTAATCAAATTGTTTGGCGCTGCTCACATCTATTAACACAATTAAGGTTTTGTTATGTGTGTCTGTCTGAGGGAACATTAAGTGTAATTCCTAGAACATTGACAATTTCCTCCTTGCATTTTGATTTTCTGCCAAAACTGAAGAGAAGAATACTTGCAAAAAGTGGTTTTCGAAATGGGCAACAGGAAATGTGCACTGAGTGCGGCTAATGAGAGACAAGTCAGATATTACACACAGGGTCTGTCTAATTGTGTGATGTAAATTATAAGAAAAACCACAGGAAATTATGACAACAAAAATATTTTCAAAAAGAGGTAAAATGTGTGGATGAGATAAACAGGAAGAAATGACACTTTGCATAAGAACTTACAGTATAATACATGAGCAACAGAAAAATTGGTTTGGAAAGAGCTGGCTTAGCATAACTCAGCCAGAAACCACAAAGTAACACAATGTGTGTGTGTGTGTGTGTGTGGGGGGGGGGGGGGGTGCTTTAAGACACAACCTGTAAAACATTTTTCATGGCTCATGTAAATGTCTTTACCCTGATGTTGGTCAATTCCCAATTCTGGGTGAATGGATTCATGATGATTCATTTTAAGACTTCGGTAAAATCAAAATCATGGCAAAGAAACAGCAAGGCATGCTCAAGGAATAAAATAACTGATCAGGATTTGCCATTTATAACAGCCTGATTTCAAAGCAGATAATTGGCTAAATATTCTACTCCAGACATATATATGGTCCAATACTGTATAAGTTGATATTTTTGCGTACAGACATTTTTCGCAGATGAGGAGAGCAAGGACATTTTTGCGCATTGACAAGAAAGCTGTCGTAAGTGCACTATCACACCAGCGAACGGGTTACGTTTTTATCAGTTGTTGAATTCGCGGTCACACAGTGATTTGCGAAATTTACGAAAATTAAACCCTCGCAAAAAAAAGGCTTATACAGTATACACTCAAGGAGTAATAATAGAACGTGAATGTATACTATCCCTCAGTACATTGACCCCAATGATGATCTTGCTTAGAAGTGAGAGGGGGTTGCTACAGGCACCATTCTTTTGAGAGTAAGTGCATTCACATTTACCGTGAAATACAACGGTATTTCGTGGGCTGATTCATAATGTGAATGCAAATGCACCACGGAATATGCCATGAAAATAATACAAGGTAAAATACTTTCATATTCAGTGTGGTAATTCAAACTGTGCACAAAACACACATGCAGATGAGATATGAGAGAATCATAATGAAATACCACCAAACTACTGTAAAACGAGGAATTTTCGTGTGCATTTTAATTTCGCGAATTTCGCGAGCGCCAATATTCGCGAAATTAAAATGCACGCGAAAGTTCTTGTCTACACTATATGCATTGAATGCCAGTGGCAGTTCGCATAAATTTCATGCCGCAAAAAAGGCTGTCTGCTCCAATTCGCGAAAAATTAATGCCGCGAATACATCATGTTTTACCGTATGTATTTCTCATGTGAACCGACACACTCTCATGAATGAAAACAGTATCCGATGAATTACTGAAGTAGGTTTCCTATCCATTGCCATGATGTTTCACCAATTACAATGGAGCCAACATATTACCTTGGCATTCAATACCATAGCAAATCAAATGTGAATGTGCTTAATGAATAACTGTATAGTAGTATGTACCATGGCAACAATGCCAATATAATAAAGTAACTCAAGGACTAGAAGACTAGAAGTGAGGCTAGTAATCCCTGAAAAAATGAAAACAAACTTATAACTTGGAAAACATAAAATGCCATGTCAAAACCCGTTACACTCTTCCGAGACTCAATTTTGTCCTTGCTTCTGTTTGTTGTTAGTAACAACAAAGAGCTCCTTATAACCCATCCATAAACACTCTTGTTGTCTTATTGAGGGATTAAAGAACCCCAATGGCAACTTCCATACACTGGTTACAAGTAGAAATTTATATTTTTCAGGTGCACTGGTCTCTGTGACAAAGACAACTGAAAGATACATGTAACTAAATGCATCTTCTCATCTGCTGCTTTTATCAGACACAGTTTACAATTCCATGCACACAGTGTTTTTATCAATACAAGCAATTCTGTATTCTGTTGGCATGTTGCTGTCCAATCAACTACCCTACTTCTGCTACCTACTCCTATGTGAATTCTCCTCCTCCAGGACAGTTTGTTATGAGTCCAGTTTCATACCACTTTTGTTGTTTGTGATATTTAAAAAGGAAAAAAAAAAGAGAAACATAATGAAATTGAGAATTCCAGCTACTTCTTTTATGCCACTGTAAACTCGATCTCACTCTCTCTAGTGGCCTGACAGGCATCAGGCTATCATTGCAGTTGTCATGGCAACAAACTCACTACGCATGATAGAACGCATGTTTGTATGTGTTTATGTAAAAAAAAAAACATATATATATATATATATATATATGTCTGTGTCTGTGTGTGCATGGGAAGGAGGAGAGAGAGGAGACGGTATTAACCCATTGTGTGCTCTGAGTGCTGATTGGCACAGAAAACTCCATATCGCTGTAAATACACTGTCCTAAAGTCCCTGGTAGAGTAAGGGTTAACTGACATCGTGTGACTGCTCACCTATCTTGAGGTGGATCTCGTTGGGCAGGGGCACCTTGTGGCGACTGTTGTGACTGAGGAGAAGATTCTGGGGCTTCAGGTCCCTGTGGATGATGCCCTTCTCATGGATCGCTTTCATCGCCGATGCTGAGACGGAGCCGCGGCGGGGGAGGAAGGAGAAGGGAGAATGAAAGTCATTTTAATCTCACATCAGACTCTAAAACTTTAAGGCAACAATTGCTCTGAGACTACAGGGAATGAATTTATTGCAGATATGGAGCAACGGAGCAGGGGAGAGGATAAAATTCATTTCAATCTTATATCAAAGAGATAAGATCATATGTGACCGTGCACCTCAAAACGAACATAAAGTCGCACACACTGACTTTGCATGAGGACTGAAAATAAGTGAAGTGGGTCAACCTAGCCGAACTTGACTTTTTCATATTTTCTGAAAGAGAGGGTCTTCTTTTACATCATGCTAAAATTTGGTATCATAAAACGGGCAGGAAAGTGTGTTTTTTTAGCAGTTTATCTCGAACATTCTTGGCAGAATAGTGTGATTAGGTGTGTCTTTAGAATCCCTTTTTCATTTCTGAAAAACCATGTCCACACTCTTCACTTTCAACTCTAATAACTTTTGAAAGAATAGTGCTACTGCTTTGAAAGTTGGCAATGATTATGGACAGAATGTGTTGATGAGGCATGCTTAATTTCAGTTCAATTTGATAATCCCTTCATTGTTGTTACTCTGGTGGTTTACTTCCTGTTTTTTGTCCCATTCATTGCACAGCCAGCACGGTTTGGTAAAGATTAAGCGCTTGAATAAACACTGTACTTCAGAGCCTCTTTTCTCAGTTCACACTTTTCTGAGTTTGTGCTTTCTTTCCAATATTTAGATAGGTTAGGAGAGTCCATTTGATTTGAGTTATACATCATTTTAAAGCTTGAAGTCTGCTCTTCCAGAATCTGGTCTTAACTAAAAATTCATGTCTGGCGACTTTTTTTTGTTTTGAGGTGCAGTGTCACATATTGTCTTGAGAAAACAGGGATTGCCTTCATTGCAGACGCTTGGATGGAGTGGTAGCGGAGGAGGAGGGGGGGGGGGGGGGAGAGGGAAGGATGAGAAGGAATGAAATATACTTTAACCACACATCAGAGAGCTGAAAATCCCAATGATGGAAATGTCCTAAAACCTTTATGGACTGCTCTTCACTACTGAAAGTCATAGATGGTGGTGGTGAGATGGTGATGATAGAAGAGGAAGGTTGGAGGGAGGAAGAAGAGTAATGAAACTTCAACCTTAAATCATAAGCAAAAAATATGAAGCAGTGAAAATACTTAATTTGTCACGGATTGCTTTCATCACAAATGGTGACAGAACAGGGGTGTATCCAGGATTTTTTCTGGGGGGGTCGTAACCAAAATTTTTGGACCTTTACCTTTGCGAGGGAGCGGAGCGACCGAGTGGGGGGAGGGTGTGGGAGGGGGGTGTCCCCCCTTCCACGGTAGGGAGTTTTTGAATTCTATATCTTAAAATGGGGCAATTTGGTGCATACAAAAGTGACTTTTTCGGCATGGCAGTGCAGCTTAGAAATAAGGTAAATTATGGCATACTAAAACTAAGTTACGAAATTTACGAGGTTTTTGACAATTTGCTGGAACACCACCTGGTCACTTTTTTTTTCCTGTTGTAGGCCTATATAGAGTAAAAAGCCCTCAAAAAAAAATGTCTTTTACAAAAAGTGGACCTCTTGAAAATTTGGGGGGGTCGTACGACCCTCCCGACCCCCCCTTGCATACACCCATGCAGAAAGCACTGGAGGAGGTGCACGAAGAATGAAACTTTCATTCTTGCATGAATTAATAATACACATTGCACTTGAGAAATGTCTATATAGCTACACATGGTGAACTCATTCCACAAATGCATTAGTCTTCTAAAAAAGAACAGCAATGAAGATTATAATTGCATATATATCCTTATTCCCTTCCTACATTATCTACGCAAACAGGTATGCTTGATTGGACTGAGATGCATTTCTCTAAGCAATATTAACATCTGTTATAACATGTAAAATTCAAATATCATATGCACAATTATATGCATTAAACAGTCCAGTCGTACAAGCTTGCAATGGGGGGGGGGGGGGGAAGTGATTCCTTTCAAGGACAAGTTCACCTTCATAAACATAAGGATTGAGAAAATGCAACAATATTAGTAGAACACATCAGTGAAAGTTTGAGGAAAATTGGACAATCGATGCAAAAGTTATGATTTTTTTTTTAATTTTTGTGTTGGAACCGCTGGATGAGGAGACTACTACAGCTTGTGAGTCATATGCGTACAACAGTATAAAGAAAATGTAAAAGAAAATTCAACATATTTTCACTTTTTTCGCATAATAAAAGAGCACTTGACTTGCCCCTTTCTATAGGCAGGGGGAATAATATTACCCATAACATTTGTCGGTAACGAGTCAGGGGAATGTGTGCTTTTTTCAAAAGATGGAATTTTGTGAAATTCTCTTTATATTTTCCTTATATTGTTGTATGCATGTGACATCTAAGTTATTCATACACTGCAGTAGTCTTCTCATCCAGCGGGTACTGCACAAAAACTTCAAAATTTATAACTTTTGAACGGATTGTCTGATTTTCCTCAAACTTTCAATGATGTGTTCTACTAATATTGCTACATTCTCTCAATCCTTATGTTTATGAAGGTGAACTTGTCCTTTCACTACCTCCATCAACAGCACACAGACAGTTGAAAATGGGGAGAGGAACTACTATTAACATACAGTGACAAATACATCTCTAGAAATGTCAAGCACTTCAATTATTGTCAAACTCTTCCAACATTCACTCTTATCAGAGGAAGGCTGTGGGGGGATATGCTAAAATTAAGATGTCATTCTCATTCACCATCTGTGTACTGACTTGATGTCATCAACATCATCTTCTTTTTTCAGCTGCACTGCCAGGCCTGTATCCACAAACAGATTTTCTCTCTCCCGTCACAATGTAAGCACACACCATTAACTCTGGATTTGTTTATCGTTTCCTCATTCTCACTTTTTATCATTTCTTTTTCAATACGAACCTCTTTCCCCCATCTCTGATTTTCTGAAAGGTAAATGACCACTGTCTGTATGCCTAAATAAAGATTCGGTGGATCAATCCCACGCATGTAATCGATAATGATTGAGTGAACTTCCATTTCCTGTGTGGATAATGGCAAAGTTTCAGCATAGGGTTTTTTTTTTTTTTTTGTTTTTTCTGCTGAAATCAGATGTAATGACAGTGTGCAAAAGTATTTTCTTGCTCTTTTCTACATTCAGCCTTGGAGCTAGGGTAATGAAAACATCCTTGCTGCATAATGTTGCTGCAATTTGACTCAAATCTTGTTGATCGTTTGGGCTGCAAATCTTGATGGTTGAAAATGGACAGTCTCACTGGGAATAACAAAATTGTGGTAACAACTAACATTAAACTTTGTTTTGTTCAAGACATTTAAAAAAAAAATGTTGCCAGGATACATAATCAATGGCTCTGGTATCCTACTCTAGTCAGGTCCAAGCCAACTGAAGGTAATAAACAGCATGGCATCAATGACTTGCATGGATGATAATTGACAGCTAGTCTAACTTCAAGGCCAGGGGATCATCATTTTCACTGTTATCTGTTCAATTTTTCCCCCTTTCTTTCTACTTTCCCCCCAAAATTAAAATACAGAACCAAACATAAAAGTCATCTCTCACCATACATCATCACACATAAAATGTTAAGGTCTGCATGTTTACATTGGTAAATTATAATTTGATTAAGAATGGTGTCCTCTACTAAATCTTGGTTTGTTTTTGTTTTTGTTGTTGTTTGTTTGTTGTTGTTGTTGTTGTTGTTGTTTTTTTTTTTGGGGGGGGTGGTGGTATGCGGGTATGAGGTTGGGGTGGGGCATCATGACAACCACCTGCCACTGGGGGTAACTTGATATGCCTCTATCATTTTTTTTTTTGTGTGTGTGGGGGGGGGGGGGTGTAAATTGACATATCATCTTCAAAAGTGAGGGATTTCGCAACGTTCTGCATGCATGTGCAGTGATGCTTGTGGGTATAATCCAAGATTCCAAGTATTTCACGTACTCTTAAACAGAGATAAGTAATTTGTATCTCTCCAACCTAGATCCTCACAGGGAAAAAGGAAATCTTTGAATTTGTAGGTACATGTATTCACTCTTGGTCAACCGGCCTATTGAATAACTTATGAGTTCTCAGCCTAAAAGAAAAAAAAATGAGAGAAAAAGAGGTGTTCATTAATTTGAAGACCTTGAAGAGTAAGAGAGGAGTTCTAATAGAGAGGAGGATTCCACCTGAGGAGCCCTGAAGTCATCCTGTCGCTACCAGGATGACATCAAGCCCTGGTTGGCATGATTGCCATGGATTCCCCGTAATCAAATTTCCTCATCCAATCAGGATTCAAGTGTACCCATCTCGTGGTGTTCGTGCGAGGGATCGCCAGGCTACTACCCTGCTGGGTAGAAGGGGAAGATGACGGGCACCACGGGGATTGTTTACAATGAAATTGCATTAACCAGGAAATGGCCTTTCTGGTAATTTTGTATCTTTTACCCCTTTTTTTGTGCTTTTACATGAATGATGTTTGCCAACTTGCAAGGCCATGTGAATCATAGAAGCATTGTATGACTTGTGACAAGCTGTAAGAGTACAAATTATAAAACATGAATTTCATTCAAGATGCCAAAGGGCACTTTACAGCATGCTTTCACTCTTTTGGTTCTAAACCAATAATATATTCCATTTTTCCATGTATTATTTGTATACCACTGCCAGTTTTGACTGTATTGATCGATTGACGGATGGATTAACTAACGGATGGATAGACTGACTTAGAATGAGGCTACACAAACTCTGTTTACTATCGAATGCAATGTGTAAATTTATGAACAAACACATGTTAACTATCAAAGGTGATTTTTCTTAAATGTTCAAACTACTTTGCACTACTAAACTATTCGTTATCACTATGGCAGTACAAAAATAAGAGGAGACTGCCTTTAGCGCAGTTTGTTGCCAGTGAGGCCGTCATACAATTAATGGCCTTTGTTTTTAATGGTTACTGTTGATGGTTTTCCCTGTATGACATTGGTGAATTCTGTAGTAAAGTGCAAACCATGGCCAAATGTCTGTCAGCATAATACAACTGTTCCAAAGTCATCACTGACATGAATTAACTCTCCAGAGAGTTGATGAAGGTGCAGCACCATACGCTGTGTGGGTAATGAACACGTGTCCTTGATGTAAGGTTCATGACTCACACACTGTAGCTAAACACAGACTTTTGGGTGTGCATACCCTCCCAAAACACATTGACAACATAAGATTAAACAAGAAAATAAAAAGAAGGCATAAATAAAGTTGTCTGGGTTATTTCCACTTTTAGTGACCTGGGAGCATTTCATGAAGCGTTTTGTCAGATATTTTTTCTGACAAACTGTAATCTACTGAAATCCTTACATCTGATTGGCTGAGAGCAAATCTATCCCACAAATTTGTTGGTCAAAGCGTTTCATGAAATGCCCCCCCCCCAAAAAAAAAAACAACACACAAAATAACAAACTATTATAAGCTACTGAAATCCTTACATCTGATTGGCTGAGAGCAAATTTATCTGGCAAATTTGTCGGTCAAAGCGCTTCATGAAATGCCCCCCCCCCCCCCCAGTTGCAAGGAAAAAAGATAAAATATGGCAAAAGTGGATAGTACAGAGTTGCCACTTTTATAGTGTTTTCTATGACTGGAAAGCCATACAAAGTGCAGTATGCACATCCTTGATATATATATATATTTTTTTCATTGTGAAAGCATTTCGTACAGTCGCCTTTCATGAGGTTTCGCACAACCTATTCCCATTTCCCGAAGCTTTTCTCAAATTCTTTGTTTCAACAAGCTGAACCCGGCCTCCAACTCCAGGCACCTAAGTGCCTCAGCACTCAAAGTAATTAAATCATCTACCGGCATACATTACCTATTTGACCAAGGAAGAAGCGTATTGTGTCCTCGCTTAGTGTCCCTTTTACTGTTGAGTAGAAAGAAAGGAAGAAGGGGGAAAAAAAGACAGACAATAAGGGATGGGCATGATTACGAGACATTTCAAAATAGATTGAGCAGATACAGGAGACAAAGGAAGATGGATTGTCTAAATTGTGCATGGACTATCAAATCATATCCCATGACCCTGAATGTCTCAATATTTGATATAAACAATGAGAAAACAACCACATGAAATTATACATAAGTGGACATATGGTCTTTTCCATAAACTACTGACAGTATTGTTAAACTATGCAGGACATTTTTTGGTTGTTGTTGTAGTTTTAATATAACACTGTACACAATACATGACATTATGAGAGGGGGGGGGGGATGTAGTTCTAAATCACAAAATACAGCACTGTGCAAACATATGGTTTGGTGTGTGTGTGTGAGGTTTGAGTTTTGATCTGGAAATAGTGAAAACCTAAACAAACAACAGGAAGAAATTTAATCTGAATCTGTGAAATAATTTCATTAAGAACTTCAAATTGCTATCCCCAATTAATCCCACCCCTGTAAACACACACCCAAACACACAAACCATCAACCAATAACAAAGCTGTATCAATCTGAGCTACTTTAATAGAGACACAACTTGTGCTGTATAAATGAATTTTCTGACAAGCATCTCCTGAGACACTTGTTCCGAGGAAGACTTTTGAGGATGACTAAGCATGTAAGAGTGTCTGGGCAAATATCTTATAACTTTGGACTGCACTTCTCTGTTGTCAACACCTCTCTACCCCCATCCACCCCCCCCCCCCCCTCACACATACACATTTAATCAGTGTGTTAACCCTCACTATTAAGTGGCTTTTCATATTTTTCATGATTGTCATAAAATCCCTTAAAATGTCCATACAAATTTGATTTGCTCTAATTCCAATTTTTGACAATTTCTTGATAGGGTGAAAGAGCAGGGCAGCCAATGCCTGCAGATCAAAACACATAATCATGCATTATAAAAAGAAAACATAAAATTTTGAATCATATTTTCATTTACTGGATTCATTAAATAGAAAATTGCACTTGAAAACTAAGCATGCTATATCAAATCATAGAGAATACATTTTCTAAAAAAATAAAAACGTACTGGGAAGTATTGCATAGATGTAAAAAACATTCCATTTAAAGGCTCTGAAAGAGAAATGACAAGTGTCTTTTTTTTTTTCATTTTGCATTCTGAAAATATATCAGATCTGACATAATCAAAAACATCCTTATACCAGTGACCACACATTGTCACTGACACAACTGATATTGAGAGAATTTTTTTAAAGGACAAGTTCACCTTCATAGACATGTGAGTTGAGTGAATGCAGCAATATTAGTAGAACACATCAGTGAGAGTTTGAGCAAAATCGGACAATCCGTTAAAAAGCTATGAATTTGTGAAGTTTCTGCGCAGTCACGGCTGGATGAAAAGACTACTATAGCTTGTGATGTCACATAAGTATGATATAAAGAAAGAATAAAGAAAATTCAACATATTTCCATTTTTCTCGCATAACAAAAGAACACTGGACTTCTCTCTTTCAGAAGGCAGGGAGAATAATATTACCCTTAATATACGTCAGTAGCAAGTCGAAGAAATGTGCACTTTATTCAAAAAGTAAAGTTTTGTGAAATTCTCTTTTTATTTTCTTTGTATAGTTGTACGCATGTGACATCATACACTGCAGTATTCTTCTCTTCCAGCAGTGACTGCGCAGATACTTAGAATATTTTCACTGATGTGTTCTACTAATTGCTGCATTCTCTCAATCCGTATGTATATGAAGGTGGACTTGTCCTTTAAAGGGGATGGCTAGTAACCGATCAGTGGGAATCAGTGGGACTGCTGAGGGATGATTGTTCCAATCCTTGTGGGATTCATTTAAGAGTACATTATATATCTACTGTTGTGTGAAAATTATTTTCTTCAGAACAGTCTCATATTCAAGTAATGTGCAGATTAATGCCCCATCACTGACCCGGCACGCTAACCTGGAAACATTAAACTGCACATTACTTGTATACGAGACCATTCTGAAGCAAATAATTTTCACACAACAACAGATATATAATGTACTCTTAAATGAATCCCACAAGGATTGGAACAATCACCCTCCAGCATTCCCACTGATTCCCACTGATCAGTTACTAGCCATCCCCTTTAAAGTCTTCAAAGAAATATCAAGTTGCGGTGAAAAACACTGGGAGGAAGCTTGTATAGCAAGATAGCATTATTCATGACTACAACACAGAAGTATTCGTGAACAATTCCTTTCTTTTTACACAACCACCTGACAGAAGACAGCCCGTGTCATGTGAAAGAATTAGACAAAATCAAATTTCAACATTTTCTTAACAATGAAAAATCTATCTTGACATCTTGATATTTTCTATCTCTGAAACACATGCACACTCATATGCACATAAACAAACATTCTTATTCTCTCTCATCAAAAGCAGCGATATCTGAGTTGATGACTTTGTTAGATTCACCCATCTACGTATCATGGATACCAGGAATCGTACATCCTTCATAAAACATCAACCTGTAATTAGTTCCCGGTATACTTTACTCCACTGGGAGCATATCCCAATGATCAATACTTTCCAAACTTGTTTACAACATTCACAATTGATACTCTTGTCTTACCATTATCTCTCAGAATGAATATATCGCTAAAACCTTGTACAGGACGGCTCCATAGAAGATTTTCATAGTACAAGGGTATACGTACTGTATTTACAGTGTACATTAATTCTCTCTCTTCTTTCTAAAACACTCTTGTCTTAAAGGGACGTACAGTTTTGGTTGAGATGGGGATTCAGATTTGGAATTTATGTGATATAACTATAATCCACTTATGAAATATCAAAGAGCATACAATTTTACGAGTACTTCAAAGTTTATTTGATGAAAATTAGTTTCAAAATGGCTGAGATATCCAAAAACAAAGTAAAACAATGTTCTCATGATAAAAGATTGGTCCTACTTTTTATTAGGACCTTTTTGTTTTTGGATATCTAAGCCATTTCAAAATCAATTTCCATCAAAATAATAAACATTTAATTCCTCTCAGAATTGTATGCTCTTTAACATTTCACAAGTAGTTTGAAACTACCTCACAAAAAGCTGAAAACCTGAAGCTCCGTCTCAAACCAAAACAATACCATCGTTTTAACCATAAGAGAACATACTGTGAAGATAGTCGGCCAGGTCTCCACCATTGCAGTACTCCATTACCATAAAGAGGGAGGACGCCGTTTCCTGTGAAAGTAAAAAAAGATGTGAAAGGAGGGCATGATTTAGGCAAGAGGAGCTGAGGGAAATATCACAGGTAAAAATTGCACAGAATACAAATGCAGGAGTGGCCACAGACTTAAACAGCGCCTAGTGTTCAACAGTTTTCTGTCCTGTTTACCTTTGGGAGCAGTCATTTTAACAAAATGTTCAAGATATCACTTTTTGATGCATATGTGTAGGTCAGTTGTATCACAAAGCATCCTACCATATATATATATATATTTTTTTTTTTTGGGGGGGGGGGCAATAAAGCCTTATATAGGGAGATATCACAATTTTTTTCATTAAACCATAACTGTAGACGGTTTAGTCTGGAAACATTTTTATTTTAACTATTGTTCACATTTCATATACTGTATTTAGCAATACTTAACACTGATTATACTGGTTTAGATTTTTACATTGGTTATTTCTGTCCCTAACTCACATTCTAAGAACTATTTTGAAGCACAAATGCTGGGTTTTTGTTTAATCTGCAAATGGTAAATTATGCCTTTAAGAGATTTCCTTAACCTAAAATAAAAGGGGTTTCTCTTTTTTTTTTATTGATTGTAGAAAACTGTATTAAAACGACCCTGACAGATGGATAAAAATCAGAGGGATATCATTTGGTAAAAAACAACAACAACAACAACACTAGTAAGGTTCACAGCAAGTTATAGGTCAGTATGATACTTATGAAATGTAACAGATGGCAAAAGAAGATACATCTCAAATGCCTTAAAATTGTGAGGCTTCATGCAGGTATAACATTCACAGGTAGTACTTCTTACAATTGTACGATCGCCATCAACTTTTATGAGTGAACATACAGTTTATGAGGGAAAATGACATAAGACTGATTTCTCTGTATATAAATGGCCACTTGCATACCAAGGAATTTGTGACACATATGTAGGACCTAAAATAGTGCTTAAAAGTAGGAGTTATTCTTCTTTTGGAATCAATACCTACTCCCTTTTTCTCCTCTCTTCCTAGAAATGGCTAATGTTTGCCAACAGAACGCAGAGATGTTCATGACATTTATCACTGATAACGACAAAATAATGTGGAATGCCGACAAAACAAATGGTGACAAGAAAACGTGGAATATAGAAGTTAGAACCGCCCCCCCCCCCCCCCGTATGTCTAGTAGGCTAGGCCATAATATTGATTACCCTAGGACAGTCTATATAAACTACACTTTGTATGCTGCTGCCTCCCCCTCCCCCCCCCCCCCCCCCCCCCCACCTTACAAAACACTTGACTGGACCAAAGTTCACTCAGGCTTCCTTAAGTGTGCATCTATTGACACAGCTGAGCGAGCAAGACAGGGCATTGTTGCTCTAGTCTGTCCTGACACAGTCTTGATTTTGGGAGGAAAAAAATCCATAATCTGCCAAGATCTGGATTTCATACAATTTCTCATCTTTTCATTGGCGTATTGTTTGTGTCTGTGTGTTTGTGAGCTATGAATTACATTATCTCTTGCACAAAATGCTCAAGAGTACATCAGTCACTGCAGTCAGCTTACTTTAGATAAAAAGAGTCTGGAAAATATAGACTATAGATATCATAAACAGGTGGTCTGGTTCTGGGAGACCTGGCAGTGTCATGTGGATAACATGTGCATGATTATAGTGCAGCTTGAACAGTACAAGGTCATTGTGACCCAGATGGCCACCCTATAAACACAAAGAACGACAATATAGACTTTTATGTGTACATATAATGTAGCTCTAAAGTACAAGGGACGACACTGGATACATGCATCATCCTCTCAAAACTCCTGGCAACCTTGCTGGAGACAATAGTGGCATAATTCATCATTACATCATGTTCCACATCATAACATTTTTGCCACATGTGGAAATGAATACCAGTAGATACATGTATCTCATCTAGTAAATAGGGTAAGCAGCATCGCGATCCAAATCCCAAGAAATCTTGCAATCATTTGAGAAATAGCATGACAACTTGTACCACAATGAGAATTTGAACACTAGCAAAAGATATCAAGATTTTCTATCCCATCATTCAAACACATATCACAACTAGAGAGGGGCCGTCAAAGGCGACAGACCCACGCCTAAGTACAAAGTCGGGGTAAACATAATGTGCATTCGGTCATCTACCAGAATTCGGCCACTTAATTGCCAGTGTGCTTTATCACCAGCCAGTGAGTTCTACCAAAGATCGTACACTGAAGTGTACGATCTTTGGTTCTACAGTCACATCACACGCAAATCACATCATTACACATACGGTATTAACACTCATTCACGTACAGGAAAGTCCTCAAGTCTCCTCCAAAAATCCATCGAAAATCCCAAATTCCACAGTCAAAAGTGCAGAATCAGAACTTTTCCAAGCGCGCGCGAATTAAGTCCAGTTTTAAGAGTATTGTCTATGCGACGGGTCACGGAAAAAGCGCTAAAAATCGAGAAATACGCCGTTTTCTTGCGGGATATTTTGATTATAGCAAGCCGAGAGTGTGATGATATCAAAGGTCGTATGAGTGTACGATCTTTGATGGTACGATTGTATCCACAAAAGCGCAAAAGAAAAACAAAATTTACGTACCCCCTAGGCAATTACCCCTATGATTAGTGTCTACGGGAATTATTCAATGCAAGGGTTGAATGCAAATGTCTACTGCACCAGTATTCGGCCACCAACGAGCGCCGCAACGTCCCCGATGCAATTTTGCACCAACAGTGTAGAGCGCGATGCATTTTCAGCGGCCTTGCACACGCATTGACATTGAGCACGCATATCGTGTAGTGTGACTGCGACCGAGCAAATGCTCCTCCAACGAAAAAAACAATCAATGTTAATTTGAAAAATCATCAAAATACGGGCCAATTTGTGATGACGGAGAACGAACTTTCATAAATCTAGAAGGACATAGTCCCTCAAATAGGCCTAAACGTAAATTTCGGAATTCTTACGAACATTTGAGCAGCGAAGTCGGATCGTTTGGGAGTTTATGTTTTCGTATGGTAGCGGAAAATCGCAAAGTGAGAAACGGGAAATTTTCGGAGTGGTCACTATACCATGGGGTCAAAACTTCAAGGTCACACAGAATTTGCAAGGGTCAACCAATTATCACCAAAATCTAATCCTGCCATTATCCAAACATCCCCATAACATTTCGTGCAAATCCGTTTACCCGTTCTCTTGTTATCTTGTACACAAACAAACAAACAAACAAAAAAAAACAAACAAACAAAAAAAACAAACAAACAAACAAACATACGGAACCCTTTACATAACCCCCTGCCGATTTTCATCGGCGTGGGTAAAAAGAAAAACAAAATTTACGTACCCCCTGGGCAATTACCCCCCTACGGCAATTATTCAATGCAAGGGTTGAATGCACCAGTATTCGGTCACCAACGAGCGCCGCAACGTCCGCGATGCAATTTTGCGCCAACAGGGTAGAGCGCGATGCATTTTCACCGGCCTTGAACACGCATTGACAATGAGTGCGCATATCGTGCAGTGTGACTGGGACCGAGCAAAATTATTTCATGATTGAGGAATGCTCCTCCAACAAACAAACAAAAAAAGAATCAATGTTAATTTGAAAAATCACCAAATACGGGACAGTTTGTGACGACGGAGAGCGAACCCCGAACTTTCATAAATCAAGAAGGACATAGTTCCTCAAATAAACGTAAATTTCGAAATTCTTACGAATGGTGTTGAGCAGCCAAGTTGGATCGTCTTACGAACAGAGTTGCATGCAGCGAAGTCGGATCGTTTGGGAGATACGCTTTTGTATATGGCGCGCCGATCGACCAACAACACTGTTTATCGGCGATAAACACTTTATCGAGCGATAAACTCTGTTTATCAAGATGAAGCTCTGTTTATCACACCTTTATCAACTGATAAACTGAATTTTTCTCGATAAACACCGTTTATCATCGGTCGATAAACAGTGTTTATCACAAAAAACTCTGTTTATCGGTCGATCGATAAACATAGTTTTTCCTCGATAAACACTGTTTATCACTTGGTCGATAAACATAGTTTTTCTCGATAAACATTGTTTATCACTTGATAAACAGTGTTTTTCGTTCGATAAACACTAGTTATGTTCAGACGGCAGGCCCTAACCTCGAGGTTAGGAAACCTCGAGGTTTAGCTCTTGCCCCCTAACTACGACGTGTGTCCACACGACGAATCTTAACCTCGAGGTTACGAAACCTCGAGGTTAAGCTTCTGCCCCCCGTAACTACCAGTGGGTCCCACTCGATGTTAAAACCACAAAACCGGAAGTTTCAGCCCACACTGATAACAAGGCGTCTATTTCTTCTTTAGTCCAACCCTGTCGGACTCGCTTACAGGTACTCTTTTTCTCTGTCATGGTATGCAGAGATAGCACTGCACTGATGACTTTATGCCTTTATGAAGATATTCGTCGAAAACATTTTTTTTAGCGTCGGAGAAGAATATAGAATACAGTAGCGAGTTCGACGTGTTCAGTTTCAGAGATCAAGCGCATGGGAAGAAAAGATGATGTTGTTGTGTCGTGCGTCATAGGTTTTTCACGTGTAGTGTATTTGTGGTGGACGTTTGGGAGGTTGACCCGGAAGCAGAGGGAAATTGTGGGGGCTGGAGTTTACGGCGAGGTCACTCTTAACTCTGAGTTCGTTGTTTTTTGTGTCCACACGGTGCTTAACTACGAGTGGGGACCCCCCGCGGCTCGTGGTTAGAGCGCTAACCATAAGATTTCTCGTGGTTCGAAACATCGAGCAAACCTCGAGGTTTGCTAACTACGAGTGCGTCTTCACGGTCCCTAACTACAAGCTCTAACCTCGAAGTTTCGTAACTTCGAGGTTAAGGGCTCCCGTCTGAACGTAACTACTGTTTATCGCCAATAAACAGTGTTTTTTCAGT
Organism: Diadema antillarum; assembly: GCF_040938485.1. Taxonomy (NCBI): domain Eukaryota; kingdom Metazoa; phylum Echinodermata; class Echinoidea; order Diadematoida; family Diadematidae; genus Diadema; species Diadema antillarum. Next base: position 503,128 of record NW_027272134.1, on the reverse strand, counting down.
GTTTATCGCCGATAAACAGTGTTTTTCGGCGATGAACAGTTAATCGGCATTATTGATCAAATGGCGCGCCATATTTGTATGGTAGCGGAAAATCGCAAAGAAACGGAAAATGTTCGGAGTGGTCACTATACCATGGGGTCAAAACTTCATGGTCACACAGAATTTGCAAGGGTCAACCGATTATCACCAAAATCTAATCGATTCTTTCCTGTCATTATCCAAACATTCCCTGAACATTTCGTGCAAATCCGTTTACCCGTTCTCTTGTTATCTTGTACACAAACAAACAAACAAACAAACAAACAAACATACAAACAAACAAACAAACAAAAAACAAACAAACAAACAAACAAACAAACAAACATACGGAACCCTTTACATAACCCCCTGCCGATTACATCGGCGTGGGTAACAAAAGTGCTCACAATCCAACATAAGGGCAAAGGACATCATTTCGGTAGGTTTCAAGCATGTGCAGTTTTGTCAGCAAGTCAATCAGTCCATATGAAAAAAATCTTGGTACCCTTTGGATCGCAATCTATCTATAGACATCCTGCCATTTTGTCTGTGTGTAATGCACAGATGTCGGCAGGATAGTCAGATGCTGGTTCACAGAGAATTAACTAATTCAGTGACTAATTGTTTGCACTGATCCCTCCCCCTCCCCCCACACACTTCTGTACATTTACAGAATAATGCAAAATTTACACATTTACAATGTCCTAGTTGAATGGGTTCTCCATACATTTAGTTAAATTGGTCTACACGTTACACGGCACAAATAACCACTATACACTAAAAACGAGAACGCAAGGCTGAATGTACATCTTAACCCGTTGAGGACGGTTTGATTTTGCTACAACACGCATTTCCCATAGACGCCTGCCCGAGTATACTCGGGACTCGTCCTCAACGGGTTAAAGCAAGATATGGTACATTATATTGATGAATACTGTTAAATAAATGATTCTTGCTAGGCTGTACGAAAACAAACATCCATGAACTGTAATACATAACACAAATAGTGTGTAGAGTAACAATCAATGCATCCAAAATTGGATTCAAAGAGCTACTGGTGTTGAAATGCACTGAGACATTTAACGTAAACTATGGACTAAATAGCTTGTATAGTAGATCCAGAGGTTACTGTAGATTTAAATGACTTGGCACACCATACAGGCCTATGATGTCTGCTACACTTGGTGAGTCATGAGATTCACTGGACACACAGATGAGTTGGAGAGGGAACGGCTGACAGGATGGGGTTGACATATTACATGTATGTTGACTGATGGAAAACCACGCGAGCAAGTCATCTTGTTTACAATGTGCATGCATATACACACTGTAATATGTTATACAGCTAGAGCACAATCTATGAATCTTTAAATTTAGGTCCTATACACATAAAGAAAGAATATTTTGGATGCAGTTTCTGGTGGAGTAGTAATATATCTTTCTTTTGAAAAGGGTCTTGATATTTCTGCTATGATTTCTGTCAGAAATAGGGTGAGATTTTGACAAGCATCACCATCATAATACCAACAGTTCCAAAGCTGTGACATCCCCCCCCCCACCACCATTGCCTGTCTACACTGCAGCAGTAGTTTTCCATTCCCATCTATTTGTTTACAACTCAGTCAAGCATAGCATTAGCCAACAGTCAGTATACACATGCTAGAACTCCACTCTAGGGTAGATTTGTTTGGATGAGTAATCCAACAGCTCTACTCCTACTCAAGCTTCACAAGAAAGAGTGGCATGATCATTCAAACTGCCTGGTAGAGTAGTAGAATGAGGGGGAAATGCCCGTGAAAGATCTAAGCTATTTTATACCCAATCCCGCTCCTGCTCAAATGCACGTAGAGAACGTATTTAGCTTCTATGTCGGAACCTCGGGACAGAAATAGACTCGAGGGTTGACCTGGCTGTTGTCAATAAAATAAAATAAAAAATCCAGGGACTGATGATACACAGCTCCTTTCTCAATATACAATGTACGGGAAAATCATACAGCTTTGCATGAAATAGCAAGGAGACTTGCACTTCGACTTGCTAGGCCAGGAAACAGAGAGTATTGTTCCTTTATGTAGGTCATTACATGCACAAGTGAATACAAGGGGAAATAGAGAGTGTTGTTCCTTTATGTAGGTCATATAAGTACAAGTGTGCATATCATGGCAGTAATATTCATTCTTTCCTGTCATATTAAGCAGTTGTGTTTCACTTTCAATGACACAAAGATGTGTTTTCGTCGCTAATTAATATCAGAGAAGACCTAGAAAAAAAAGGGGAGGGGGGTGAAGAGGATGTTCTGCTCGGAGTCCATATGACCACACATGGAATACGTCATGTATCAACAACAAATAAAAAGTGCCTGGAACAGACTCTAACTGACCAATGAGTGACCCCTGGCCTGGTCATTTGTCAAGAGACCTTGGACTTCTAAATACACCCTGATTAGTGACACATGATGGTAGTCTTGTTTTCAAGTAGACTAAAAATTCGCTACAATCAAAATTCTTCATCTGTTGCATTGACTGTGACATCTATCAAATATACCACATAGTTTGACTTCTTAGACTAATAATAGTTTATATGACTTGCCTACACATACCCACACTATATTGGTAAGATTACCTTTATACATACACTTTATGAAGATATGAATCTATTACACGACAAGGCAAAAGAGAAATATTTGCAGCTATGCATCGATATTGGCTGACTGCCAAATTACATTTAACAAAGAAAAAAAAAACATCATACGATCACAACTGGCAAAATGAGGTTGTCATCTGTTTCAAACTGAACTCAATCAGACTATCATCGCCAGTTTCTGATTGCCATAAACATACAGGAAACTTAAACTGTTATGATATTGGCCAGGGTAATAATCTAAACTTTGAGAGCTTTAGATGCTGATCTCAGGAAAATCTACAGGGAAAAATGTGAATCGATTGAGGACATGCTTTTTGATACACTTTTTCTGTCACAATCCAAAACCCAACAATGCCATTACCTCAGTCCGCCTAAAATTAACATGAAGTGAGTATACATGAGAGAAGTCAGGCATATGTCATATTTCTCTGGATGTTAGCAGGACCAAAGGATGTATTGTGTCAGGTTTGTTAAGCCAATTCAAGGTCCACAACAAAGCACAATGCTTATTCATACATTCATATTTTCTTTTAATTATTGGTTTTAAGGGTGTGGGAGACACATACAAGTGTACGAGCGACCCTCATTGTGTATTGACCCGAGTCATTTGTTTCTCTATGCCTTGTCTACCTTTGAGAAAAATTTGAGTCGATGAAAGTGTCTTTCATAGTTCTTTTTTTTTTTTTTGGGGGGGGGGAGGTGGGGGATTCTATGTGACAACTGAAAGAGGGCAAGTTGTGGAAATACAAACACAAAAGGACCTCACTTCAAGCACTCCAACCTGTCAGAAACAAAAGGCTAATGAACGTTCCTTGAACTCAGCGATTGACCTTGGCTGCTATGTTGAAATACGGGCTATAAACAAGCCACACCTAATGAGGGCAGGCACAGTGGTGTTTGTGTGAGGTTTTATGTCCGTGTGTGCCTGTCTGTGTGTGTGTGTGTGTGTGTGTGTATGTGAATGTGTCTTTCAAAGGACAGAAATGATTATATGACCCCACAAAAACATTGTGTCGGCACTGGCGCCTCGCATGCATTGGTTATTTTATCATGGATATTCCATGGCCATTCAGGCGGCCAGCCTCATTCACAGCCGCACCGATTACTGGGGAAGGATGGGAGTTAACGTCCTCTTCCTTCAATATCCCACGTCTGCCTGATCATAAACAATGTCACCGTCATCATTTTCATTAGTACCGGGCGACTGATAAACACTGGAACCAGCCCTCCACAACTGCTCTTTCCCATCATATTTTATTGCATCACAGTTTTGGCAGCAAGCATGCAGAGCTGACAGCCAGCTATCTGTGGGTGCCTCTGGTTTGGCAGTGTTCATTAGTGTTTGATATTATAAAACAGATAATGCTTTATCTAAATGTAGTGTTTGATATTATAAAACAGATAATGCTTTATCTAAATGTAAATATAACCTGGCCCTGTCAAACAATAAGGGGAAACTAAGTTGTCGCTCAGCATCATCTCAAGTAGGGCATTACAATTCCAGTTCCAGATCATTGTGTTTGTTTGTTTGGTTTGGTTTTTTTTTCCATGATCAAAAGCTGTTGTTTTCCCTCTTTTACAGCTTCTCCAAAGGTATTCCAAACCCTTCGTATAACGTCAACAGGAAAGTCATATTTCAGGTGGAGTCCATGCAACAGACTCCAAGAAAGCGAGCACATTGCACATGAACCTCATCATGAGCCAAGTCTTATATTTGATGAAAGAATGGGATGTTTGTTTCATTGCTCATCACCGCCATCAACTACATCTTTACTCCAACCTCTCTTCAATACAACATGTATTTTATCTTTTATTCATGTGTCTATATGCACACAATCAGAGAATACACAAACCCATGAACAAATCAGTTATATTCTGAAGGACACTCTTCATGTCGTCCTAAACTAGACTATCTCTATTTCATCTCCCTAGTATTTAGTATAAAAAACACACCTGATAGCATTTGGTTCTAATTTGGATTGAATGCAAAACAATCACTGAATTGGAACAGGACATCCATCCCATCACAGTTTGCTGAAAACTGCTCATCACATGTGACATGATATCTTGCTCATTAAATTACCAACCAGCACTACGGTGGCCTCAAAGTCTTGACCTCAAACAGGGCATGAAAAGTCATAATCTTCCTCCCGTCTGACTGGGGGTTTTCGCAAGGCTCTCATACATATAGCAGGCAAGTGCCCTTTCATCTAACTTGCCTGACGGTGGATTCTAGTTGCCCCTTGGGCAAGGGTTTGTAGCACCCAGATTAGCAAGACTGTTCAACAGTGCTTCCAGATTTATGAAACAAACAAATAATAACAACAACGAACATCTGAGCTGCAAGGTTCTATACTCTAATAGAGTCGCTGATGAAAAAAATAAAATAAAATAAGGGTGAAAACCAACTGCTACACAGTTCTAACAGGTGGAAATTGGTGAGTGGTTTGGATTTAGGCCCTACATATTTCCCATCTTAGACAGAAGTGTTTGAATAAACCAATATATCTAGCAAAGTTTGTGAGCATGGTGATTTGTTCATTGGTCATTTCATGGTGACAGCATAACACTCACTATACATGTTGCAGTGTTTTGCATATTTTGCACATCATTATACGAGTCAGTTGGCAAAGTCTGACCTATTTCTGAAACTCATCCGCCACAATGTTGAATATTGGCTTTAAGAGTAATCTACCAAAAGAAAAAAAAAATGAATTAACCAGAGCTACTTGGGTCTCTCTCCTATTAAAGGGATCGTATAGTTTTGGTTGAGACTTAATTTCAAGTTTCTAACATTTTTTTTTTTTTTTTTTTGTGAGATAATGAGAAACTTCTTATGAAATATGAAAGAGCATGTAATTCTATGAGGAATTCGTTTATTTGATGAAAATTGGTTTTGAAATGGCTAAGATATCCAAAACAGAGCGATTCTAATAAAGTGTGGGACCCACCTTTTATTACGATTGCTTTGTTTTACTTTGTTTTTGGATGTTTCAGTCATTCCAAACCCGATTTTCATCAAATAAACTTTGAATTCCTCTTAAAATGGTATGCTCTGTACTATTTCATAAGTGTTTTCTTGGTATCTCGCAAAAAGTTAAAAGCCCAATTCTCATCTCCACCGATACTGTACCATCCCTTTAAACTAATTATCTGGCACAGGCACCATAAATCAACTAGCCTGCTTGCCCTTAGCAAAGGAATATTTGCTCATTAGCAAGGAGAACAAGGGCATTTGCTCAACAAAATGTTTTCTCCATAAATTACCCAGAGCACAGAAACAGGCCACCACAACAAAGGAAATTGATCATAACTTGTACCAGTTGTGGTGTGAGCCACAGACGGTGCATCTAGCATGTAGACAGCCACACAGTAACGTACAGTACCTCTTTTAATGATCCTTGTTAATTATTTGCAACTCTGCCATGTGTGGCTTTTTGTGGACTTTTTTTTTCTGATAGCCAGATTGTCTAACAAACAAGCTGCTTGATTTTCACCTTTTCCTTTATTTTGTGTTTTTCTTCAAATGCATCCTGCATGATATTTCAAAATGTTGATAAGAAGGTTGCCAACTTTTCCGTCATGAACCACTGACCTTACGTATTCTTGGCCAACATTCCATCATGTCACGCATGCTTTATTGCATCATTACCAGTGATATCATGTATTTCACTCTGGAAATTCCATTTTGGGGTAGCAATTCCAGAATAAATTTAGCAGCTTCCTTGTTGGAAATGAGGAGTCCTAGGCAGCTGGACAAGAACCAAAGGGAAATTCCAGGCATATGAGATCAACTGTCAAACCAAAATGTGGTTTATCCTAACATCAGCAACAGTAACAACAACAACCATGAACCCCATCCCCCCCCCCCCCCCAAACAGGTGAAAAAGAACATGTACTGCAAAACGAGGAATGTTTGCTGGCATTTAAATTTCGCGATTTTCGCGAGCGCCAAGATTTGCGAAATTAAAATGCACGCAAAAGTTCTTGTCTACACTACAATATGCATTGAACGCCAGTGGCATTTCGCGAAAATCTCATGCCACGATAAAGGCCGTCGGCTCTAATTCGCGAAAATTTCATGCTGCGAATATATCATGTTTTACAGAAGATGTTCTAACAAATCAAACTCTGTGGGGAGAAACAACATGCCCCTTCACTGAGCCAAACTACGTAGTGAGCTGTATCATTGCCACAGCGGAACTTTCAACCAAGGAGCTTCTGTTTGAAGCTCCTTGTTTCAACTAACAGTAAAAAAAAATGATATTGTCCCCACAAAATACAGTGAAGACAACCAGCTATTTCTTTTCTCCTTTTTTGCCCGGTTGAAGCCTTGTACCCCCTGTGCTCCTCTGGCATTGCATGGTATATTTGGTACGAGTAGCTTCACATGAAATTTATTCTTCATGATAGGCCAAATTCAGTCAGAATTTCTGGTGCATAATTTTGCAGATGAGCACACAATGTATTGTGTGTCTGTCAGGACGTATTCTGATATATTTCCAAAATAATTCATACAAGTGTGAATGTTCTTATTTTCATGCCAGCTCCGGGGACCATGATATTTGTTAAAATGGACATACCATGAAATATTCTAGGTTCAAATACAGCACTATGCTGGTGTACACTAAATATGCTATGTGGATAATCTACAAGTCCATCAATAGACCAATTCAGGTTTTAAAACACTGTAGCTTATAGTCTACATACATGTACTTATCATGAATGAATGGGTTAAGCAATGAGCAAGTGCACTGCTATGTCAGTGCATAAATTAACCCGTTGAGGACGGACTGATTTTGTTATAACACACATTTCCCATAGGCGCGTGCCCGTTATTCTCGGGACTCGTCCTCAACGGGTTATCTATTGCTAGGCATACTGAAGCCTCCCCCCCCCCCCACCCTTATGACTGAAATAGACATTGGATTAACATAAAAAAGAGCACCTAAACTGAATTGGTCTACACTTAAAAGGATAACTTCCACATCACACTTTTCCAGCCCTGTTAACTCTACATCCTTTTATAGCTCCCTCCAGGGACCTGGGTATTGGAAGCGAGTCAGGTATGACGTTGTGCAAAACACGTAGCACAGCACGCAGTAAGCTGACTCATTTTATATCTGCTGTTGGTCATAACAGTAAACACAGGTCTTGCGTGATTGTGATGCAATGTACAGACAGACCATGTAAGTAGCTCCATGGACAGACAATGGTTTACTCCAGTAGTAGGGATTCTCTCTCCCGAGCTCTTTTGTGACAATTGATGTTTTACCTAGAGCACAACTGGACATGATCAATTCCCATATTTGGCGGTAAAAAGAGATTACACTATGGAGCTACTACTAGTAACTCCATAATTACAGCTTAGAGAGAAACTGCCGTGAAAACTGCCTTCTATTGCATACAGTACAGCTTTGACTGGTGCAACAGACAGATCCTTACAGTTTATAATGGCAAAAACTGCATATTTATGCTCAGAAAAGATTTACCTCTAAAGGCAAGCTTTTGGGCAAAACACAAGATGGGTGATTGACAATTTCTATTCAATTTTAGTCATTACTGAAAAAATTCATTAAAATTGCTATCTTAAAAATTGCATTGTTTGTACATGATATACTATCAATGATTTTCGCACTAATATACACAATGTACGTATGATAACATACAACTGCAGACTGCTTTATTGCAATACTGTGGAATGGGGGGGGGGGGGTGAATACCCATGATAAAAAGTCATACTCTAGGCATACATAGGCCTACTCAGGTGGGAAGCATGTCCAAGATTTTTTATTTAATTCTAATCATAGCTTAATTACTCTAAAAATACAATAATCGGTATTTAATACATTACCGTGATGAAGGCAATTTGTCTCTCAGTTGCAATAAAAACAACTCGAAGCAAGAAACATTAATTTGAAGGAATAAGAAAGAGGCTTTTCCCACATTTCCTAGCTGTTCACAAAAATCTGCAATACAATCTAATGTTCTACTTTATCACATTTTAATACAGGCACACACAGTGCACAGCGTACAGTGGGAATTTTATCCCACCCTCTTGTTCTTGTTGTTTTGGCATCGTTCAGCAGCACAGCTCTGTGGAAGTTCCTGCGTGTACAGACTCTCATTTGCTTCTTCCCAGGCTAGTCATCAGCACCTGATGCTAATGTATCTAGCACATTGCACAATTATGTACCGTATGCCACAAGGAAAAATTTGAAAAAATAGCAACAACACAGAATTTACAGAAACAGAAAAGTGCACATGTACGTGTTATGTGCAAATGTGTACGTACATTACATGCTGAACACAACTTCGCAGTGCATCTCTAAGCGAAGGTAACAAAGCCAACTGTCTCTGGCAATGAGTAATTATCAGCATTGCTTCATTGCTGTCCACCACGTCTAGGTGCCATAGTGCTCCTGATTCAAGACTCCTGCTCACGTATTCTGTATCACGCATACTGTAAAACACAATATATTCGCGGCATGAAAATTTCGCAAATATTCGCCGACTTTCTCGCAGCATGAAATTTTCGCGACTTGCCACTGGCATCCAATGCATATTGTGTAGGCAAGAACTTTCACGTCCATTTTAACTTTAAATTTGTGAAATTAAAACGCACGCGAACATTCCTCGCTTTACAGTAATGCATATGTGCTGACAAAATTGTGTGCATGCAAGGTTGAATGGGGTCTGCTACTTTTTGTGACAATCTGTCACGGTGCACGTCGTCTGCACAAGGCATCATACTTCTGCGACGAAATTTTGTGCAGAGTGCATGGCAAATTCTGCAAAACAAAAGTGCTGTAAAGTGAAAAAAAAAACTTCAAGTGTCAAGCTGACCTTAGTCATGGTTGATGTAATGCAACACCTTATTAGTTTGCAATTCAATAAAAGTACATATGTTAAAGCAAATTAACCATAAATGAAAGGACAATTTTTCAACTTTTATCCTGTTTATTTGCTCAGAGTACTTTCTGAGTCACGCATACTGACATCTCCAGGCTTCACTGCATTGGGCACAAAGCCAGAATTTGCCATAAAAAGAAATTTACCTCTTCTCAAAAATTGGGTTAATTCTAAATTGATGCGCACATGCAATGAAAGTAACAGTTCGGCAGTGACTCACACAAATTCAACACACATTTACAAAGTTTACAGCAATTCAATTACATGGTAGAAAATCTGCAAGTATTTCAAATATATATGGCTTCCACTGAGGAACTTGAAATACATTTCTCTCTATCAAGATGTTGCATGTACAACTGTAGTACTGCACAGAATTCTGTTTATATGATTGTATGTGAGTCGTGCATGATTATGTGTACACCTGTGTGTATGTGCATGTTCAAGTATACAACAGGTATGCATGTATGTCTGTGTTTGTGTTTAAAAGTATGTACAGTTTGTATAATGTATGTATAATGTTTTGTATCAGTGTGTATATGTACATTGTATGTGTGCACAAATCAAAAATGGCTAAACTATTATCAGATAAGTTTGAAGGCATCAATATCTTCAATCTCTGAAGAAGTGATACAACACAACAGCCCGAGTAACTCTTTTGCAGAGAAGTAACTTGGAAAATACTGGTTCAGCCGTATAATATGTCTATCAAACACTGTGAACTTTAGCGATGCTTTTTGCATGTCGAGAAATGAGGGGCATCGATCGCGCTATAGCCCTTACAGTAACATGAACAAAATGCCTCTACTGAAAAGCCAAGTGAACGTTGTATTTGGTGCATTATAGATTCTTACACAGTCTCAAATCAATCTGCACTCATCTGATTTTGCTCCAGTGTTCACTGACCTTTGCTTTTGTTCTTGTGAATTCTACCAGCCACAAAACATATATATAAAACATCTACTTGCAGTACAGTCCTGTTCAATGGCATTCAATTGAATATGGATTGGATGCATTGTTAAAGGGTGTGTACAGTTCTGGTCGAGGTGAGGATTTAGCTTTTAATGTTTTGCGAGATATTCAGAAACCACTCTATGAGATGTCAAAGAGCATGCAACTCTAAGGGGTATCAAAAGTTTATTTGATGAAAATCGGTTTTGAAATGGCTCAGATATCCAAAAACAAGGTGAAACAAAGAGATCCTAATAAAAGGCATGGCCTGTCGCCTTTTATTATTATCGCTTTTTTTTTTGGATATCTCAACCATTTGAAAACCAATTTTCATCAAATAAACGTTGAATCCTGAAAACAAATTTTCTTCAAATAAATGTTGAATCCTTCTTAAAATTACATGCTCTTTCCTATTTCATAAGAGGTTTCTCATTATCTCACTTAGGAATGTTCAAAACATGAATCCCCACCTCAATCACTACTGTACAGTCCCTTTAAAGGACAAGTTCACCTTCATAAACCTAAGGATTGAGAGAATGCAGCAATATTAGTAGAACACATCAGTGAAAGTTTGAGGAAAATTGGACAATCAATGCAAAAGTTATGAATTTTTACAAATTTTGTGTTGGAACCGCTGGATGAGGAGACTACTACAGCTTGTGGTTTCATATGCGTACAACAGTATAAAGAAAATGTAAAGAAAATTCAACATATTTTCACTTTTTTCGCATAATAAAAGAACACTTGACTTGCCTCTTTCTAAAGGCAGGGGGAATAATATTACCCATAACATATGTCGGTATCGAGTCAAGGGAATGTGTACTTTTTTCAAAAGATGAAATTTTGTGAAATTCTCTTTATATTTTCCTTATATTGTTGTACGCATGTGACATCTAAGTTATTCATACACTGCAGTAGTCTTCTCATTCAGCGGTTACTGCACAAAAACTTCAAAAATTCATTACTTTTGAACGGATTGTCCGATTTTCCTCAAACTTTCAATGATGTGTTCTACTAATATTGCCACATTCTCTCAATCCTTATGTTTATGAAGGTGAACTTGTCCTTTAAGCTTATATTGCTGGGGTAACCATCCTGACCCTTAATTAGTTGAAATGATACAGACTTTTTATACAACACAGAGTTGCCTCAGGCACATAATCACAATCATACTCTGGGGACATGACTTTCCTGATGGTTGTCCATATTCAATGACCATTATTGTCAAAAGTCAGAAAATAAATCACAGGATTATGCATTTTGTGAAAATCAAAATTTTATCTTAATGAGCAATGCTGTGACCTACTTCAGGTAATTGTTTTTGCCAACTAAAATAGTGATTTATCTATTAGGTCAACGTGTTATCGCTGGTACCTGAGCATGGAGCAGATTATGCGACAAAGCTATGATCATTTGCACGGGTCCATAACCATTCTTGTGAAGCTACCACAAGCATGCCATATTATGAAAAACGACCTTCATCAGAAGCCTGGAGACAAACAAGTGGCCCTAAACCTGAACAATCTGATGGATGTGAGCCAACATGCTCCGTGTCACACAATGATGTTTGCTGAGCGGCGACCTCATCTGAAAGGATTCAATGTCAAGCTTGACGAAAATGTTACATCACTGCATCTGAGATGACATGGATAAATTTATAAAATGGTTTGATGAAATTAATTTAAAGAGTTCAGCTGCATCTCTGCAGCCATTCTTTTGTATGTCCGACTCGGTGAAAATTGATAGTCGTTTTTATCAACTGTCAAGCTAACTTAACAAAAAACAAACAAACACACAAACATGTGAGAAATCCTCTCGTGGTTGCTCCAGCACAGAACCAGTGATATGGTTATGTATCAAGGTGGCAAGCAGTAACAACCAGATGTTGAATAAACTCACCTTAAAGTGGAGGAGGGAAACCACATTGTCATGATGGAGCTCCTGCAACATGAAGAAATATGATCATAGTAAGACACAGTTACTTTGAATATGCACAGATTGGTATACTGTAAATGTCAAAACAGTTTAATGTCATTATTACTGGCCTACATGTATGCAGTAGGCAATTATATACTCTATGTTTCAGAGTGGGTGGTACAGATTGTTATGAATTTAAAGCCCGGTAGCATATAGGGCAGGATTCACGGGTGGCCCGATTCATTCGCTGTCCACCGGGGTACATTCGAAAATCATGAAGAGCACAGTTAGCAAATAATAATGTGCATCAAGGCATACGCTCATTGGTAACAGTCCAAACCAGTCAAGATTCTTCAGCTGTGTGTGTATTCAAACAGAGATCAGTATCAAAGGTGTACATTATGATTTGTTATGAGGATTCTCAAATATATCCAGACCGGGCCAGCCTTCCCCACTCCTTGGCATCCCCACCCTACCAGCGTACCAACTCACACACAGAAATACATGCATTTCACAGCCCATAGTACGAGTAGTATACTTTCTAAAATAGTAATATGAATAATACACTCATTTTCTTTTTTCTGCGTCTGAGGATCTAATTTCTTTCCAAATGATCTTGTAAAAGAGAAATGTTCACTCTACTGTAACCCTTTTTCATCTGAGTACAAAATGCCCTTGGTACAATGTAATTCTGCAAGGAAGAGTCTACCATTATGAGATAGATTTTGGGCATCATTCACTTGTATCCCCTGCCCTGCTCATTTTAAGGATATGAAAGTTGCCAAAATGAAACATGTCTAACCACAAAACTTTATACCATAATAAAAAATGTTTGAAATTTCATTTAACTCCAATATATCTCTTTCTATTTTTAAATAGGAACCCATTATTGCCGAGATACAGCAGATGACATCTAAAATCATTTGTGTTAAACAATGACAGAAGGTACAACGTACTCTTACACATGAGGCTGGAGCAATTGCTACATTGAATCAGGATTTTTATGCACACACTGTGGCTGTGAGTGAATGTCACTGCGATAGATTAACATATGAAAGTGGCAGCCATGCATACTCATCACCTTGACTGTCTATTCAGAATTCCTCCTGAAATTTGAGCCTCATCAACCTTCAAAGGTACCATAGCTGACAAAATCCCAATTGACTGACATCTCAAACTCAACTACCAGTAAATTGATGATTGAAAAGGACTTACATGGTTTGTACATTGTAGGTGTCATAGACAGTCCCTACTTTTCTTTCTCAGTATCGTTTGTTAATGACATTTTTCTTTTTCTTATCAAATTCTAAATTACATATGTTCCCCATATATTCCATGGTTCAGTTTCCGCAGCATAAACTGACAAACTGCACATCAATCACAGCACTGTTGGCAGGACAAACTACGATCCCTTCAATAGGTACACTTGTACATACCTTTAGGATCTCAATCTCCTTCTCAGGAAATGTCTGTGACTTTGACAGGTTCTTCTTGTTAATGCACTTGATGGCCACTGTTTGATCCGGTCTCTGAAAAGAAACAATGAAAAAAAAAAAAAAAAAAAACCTGTTTCATCAAACAAAGAAATTTCTTGGATCAAAGAGAATGAAACTGAAAGCATTTTGTGAACATGTACAGTGCAAATCCAATGTACAAAAATCACACTTTCGGTCGGTGCACTTGTACAATGTATGTCAGTTAAAAATGAGAACAGCTTTACAGCTGTACCTTTCACAAGATATTTCATGAGTAGTGAAATCCACTGTGTGATAAATGTCTCATGGTTGAAGTTCTGATACATCAACAAATCAAACAGACAATTTCTGTTCAACAGAAAAACTAAAGTTTTACCAGTTGCATATAAAGATATTGTAAAACCAGAGATTTTTGCATGCATTTTTTGTGGAATTAAAAGGCACATGAAAGTTCTTGTCTACACCATACAGGCCTACGCACTGTGTGCCAGTGGCAATTCAGGAAAATTTAATGCAGCGAATATTTCTGTAATTAACAGTACAGTACATCGTTGCATACAGTACAACGTACAGCCATGCTGCAAATGTACGCTCCACAAGTTTACTATCCCTTGATAGGGCATGCCAGTGATACACTGGAAGGATGTCAATTAAAGGCATTGTTTACCATATTTGCAGATGAAACAAAAATCCAGCTTTAGTGCTTCAAAATAGTTCTAAAATGTGAGTTAAGGATAGAAACAACCAGTGTAAAAAATTTAATCAGTATAATCAAAGTGAAAAGTAAATTGTTAAATATACAAAATGTGTACAATAGTTATAACAGAATTGTTTCTAGACTAAACCGTCAACAGTTATGGTTCAGTAGGAAAAATAATAATATGTCTCCTTATATTTTAGGCATTATTGCAAAACTTTTATATGGTAAGAGTAAGAATGTTTTGTGATACAACTGACATACACAGATGGCACAAGCATCAAATGTGATAACTCAAACATTTTTAAAATCACTGCTCCCACTGGTAATCAGAACCTTTAATCTAGCTTATGCATACATACATACAATTGTACATGTACGTAAATCAAATGAACCAAAGTTTCAGCAGGCTGCACAAGTCATGAAATTATACTTCATATTTTTATGCTTGGCATGATTAGTTCTTACATTGAAGATCAACAATTTCACCATTCTAGTAGTAAATTACAGTATTGCACCAGAATGAAGGACTGTGCCATGATATACAACTGTATCATGCACACATGCACACATTGTACGTACGTTGTACATTGTATCTCCATAGCATGTTTTTGTCATGATCTTCCCTTACCGGTACAAGAAAGTGTAAAGTATAGCTGTAACTTGACCGAAAGATTGGTCTGTATCTTGTCGTCCCATGTTCCACAGAGACTACAATGTATGTCTGGCTTCACAAAATCCCCTCCTATACCAAGAAGAGCTGTACCTGGTACACTGTAATGTCAAAAAATGATAAACTCCTCCAGACAGACAAGATTTTTCTGTCTAAGCTTTAACTACAAAATCCTTGCTGCACAATCTAAACAGTGAGGAATCCCCAATATTTATGACCTCAATCATCCAAAATGGTGCCATGTTGCATAATTGCATATATGCCTGCCCTAGGACAAACTCGGGTAAACTAAAAAAGAATGCTTAGACCCCGTTTACACTGCAGGGCTGGGCTGAGCCCGGGCCGAGCCGAGCCACGGCCAAGCCCGGCCTCAATTGCGGTACTCAGCCCCACAATTTTGTCCGTTTACAGTGGAGGGCTCAGCCCCGGCTTTTAATTCAAACCTTTCAATATTTTGTTGTAGTGGCGCTCTGCTTGTAAACAAATGACTATTATTGGGAGCGCGCCGGTCGTAATTTGGTACCGGATTTGGTCCAGTTTGCGTTTACAGTGAGAAAAGGCCGAGACTACCTCCAGAGCTTGGCCAAATGTGCGACTGATTTTGGTACCGCATTTGGCCTTTTGCGCGTTTACAGTGAAATGAAGGCCGGGCTTGGCCGCGGCTGAGCCCAGCCTTCATTTCACTGTAAACAGGGTTTTAGATGTTTACAGTACATTTCAGACACTACTCCGTCACTACACATTGTATTTCATGACCTATGGTACGTGAACTCCCTGGTAGAAATGTTGCCATCAACAAGTTTCTTCAGATATACTGCAAATTTCTGGTTTATTTTCTTTGCTCACTGCAGGTACACAGCAATGGCAGACTGATAAATACAGTGTGTATCACCCACCACCGATAGCAACTGCAGAGAGTGGCCACTCGTGTGACCAACGTACAGGAAGAAGAATTTTTGCATCTCATCCCCCTGCTCCCATTTCCCCTCATATCAATTTTGTCATGTGTAACAGGCATGTTCAAGCACCTATTGTCTATTCATGAAGTACATTGTACACTTTATTTTTCTAATGCAATTGTATTCTTGTTCGCATCATGAATTTGCAGAAATATCATGTGTTCGACTCTATTCATGAGCTTGTGTCTACACCACATGAACTTAATTCTAATGATACAATATTGCTGCATATTGCAATATATGAGAATAGACCAACAAACTGAAATGAATGAGGCAGGAACTATCACATTTGTTTTAATGAGCACTTGTTAATTAAGAAAGCTTGTGCACAGCTTATGGGAGAGAAAACCATAACAAAAGTACCCTTCAAAGAAATAAGCCCAATATCAAAAAAGTGTAACAGGGCAACTGGATACAAGTGTACACATACTGCTCAGAACTTTGAACATACGGTATATATCGCAAGGAATAGACAGAAGAACATCTATTGAATTTCATAGCTAAATGGCCTTTTTTACGATCAGTGGTGTAACTTTTGTACTCAGAGGGTCAAAATTTCAAACAAAATATTTTTTCATTATTCTATTTGATTCTTGTTTGAAAGTATTCAAATTTTTGAAAAAATAACATTTCAGACCTTAAAGCTGAAGGGTTATTGGTGTAATTTGAGGAAAACCCTGGCACCTGAAGTAAATTTAAGCAAAATTTTGCTTTCATGAATTGCACCATATTGACAAAACTCTGTATTCAAACTTCACCATGCAAAGTTTATATGGTTAACAACAATATATAGTTTGTGAATCAAAACTATTTGGGGGTTGAATATGAAGTGAATTTAAAAAAAAATACATGAGATTTATAAATTTTTGCTAAAAATACCAATTGACATGTAATTTTTAAGATTTTAACTATTTATTGGAGGGCAGGCCAGGTCAAACTCTTCCTATAACAAGTCTTCAAGAAGGGCTACCTTCCAATGTAGGTTAAATGAAATTCCAATCATTTCTTTAAAACTTGGATTTTTCACACATGGATGTTTCGGAGGTGACAGTTAACATATTAGAATGTTTCGGAGGTGACATTAATATTAACACCCACTTTTTTTGAGAATAAGTGACAATAACACAAAAACTTCTTCTTTTTATCAATGTTTTTAATAATTATAACTTGAGAACAAGAAATTAACTCCTGTTTCAAGCAGATAAACCACACAAAACAAGTGTTTTTTTACACTCCATTAATTAGCACGGGTACCGGTAGTTTGCCTTCCATTTGGACGAAGGATGTAAGCTAAATATTGTAATCTGAAGAAACATGGCATTCCATTTTCTACCTTAACTTGAGATGAAGGTGTGAGATCATTTTAGTAATGTTTCTTCGCTCTCAGAACATTTTATTCCACAACACCAGGGAAGAATCACTTCGTTTCGGAGGTGACATTCAATGTTAACATTGTGTTCAAATATTCATTTACAGTAAGAATATGATGGACATAAGCTAGATATTGTAAGCTGAAGAAACATGGCATTCCATTTTCTACCTTAAATTGAAATGAGGGTGTGAGATCATTTTAGTAATGTTTCTTTGCTCTCACAACATTTTATTCCACAACACCAGGGAAGAATAACTTTGTTTCGGAGGTGACATTCAATGTTAACATTGTGTTCAAGTACTCATATAGTATGTCCCCCCAAAAAATTTACAAATTTACTTAGACTTTTGCATTGATAGCACCCAATATGATTAAATCAGCTAAATTCTACTTTGGGGTCTTAAATTATAACATCTTAGCTCTATTTTGCAGAAAGCCCCAGTGAAATTGGTTAAGTGATCTCAAAGAAATGTGGATTGTTATAAAGGATGTCAGGAGTCTGATTTTTCCAAGTTCAGCACTTCGATGCTCTTGGAACTGCATATTAATGTGTAAACACATGCAGAACTTGGAGGGAAGGGATTCCTCAAAGGCTCTGCTACAAAAATCCTCAATTCTCTTTGACCTCTGAAGCAATTGAATGGGGTTTTCTGTAAGGTGTGGGCAATGAGTTATAGTTTCAATCCCTCAAATTGTATTTTAGATTGATTCACTATCTTTTAAAGTTATCGTTGCGGAGGGTACCACTGTAATTTTTTGGCGGGGACATACGGTATGAATACCAAAAGCAAAAATTCTTATTTTACTTGTGTACGTTTTTGTTTGCACATAGTTTTATAAATAGATTAATTCAAGGATGTTCATGAATTCTTCATCATCCTTGATAGCCACCATACAAATGTTATAATACTGGTGAAAGGTGTTTGGTTCATGTGGGATAAATTTTCTATACACCAGATTCATTTAAACTGTTGACATTACTAAAATATATTTTACGTATCATTCTGAATTGATTGAAAATTACCTGAAAATCATGCATATTTAACAGTCACTTTTGAGAGTAAAAAGTATAAGATAAGAAAAACCATTTTAATGTTTTTGAGGTGACACAACACAGAGACAACCCAACTTCTCAGGTGTTAACTATTTAGTGAACATTCATGTCTTTCCTCATGGCTTTAATTTTCAAATATAAGCTCTTTCTTTCAGTTCTTACTTGTTATTTTGTTTGGTTATTCTCTTTCATGATAATGGATACCAGCTCATATTTTGTTTGAGATTGTAATTCATACTAATCTTTAACAGGTTTTTACAGTTGGGTTAAGAGAACAGTTTGTGTTTCCCAGCTGAAGAGAGCAGCATAATGCTTTTCTGTGAACTTGAGGGGAAAATTTGTTTTGTTACAGTAATTTTCCCCATCAACTTCACAGAAGGTCCCGGACACAAACTGGTCTCAAATAAACCTATAAGGGACCAAAACTGGAAAAGGACAAGTTCACCTCAATAGACATGAGGGTTGAGTAGATACAGCAATATTGTGTAAAACACATCAGTGAGAGTTTGAGGAAAGTAAAGGCAATCCGTTCCAGAGTTATGGATTTTTTAAGTTTCTGCTCAGTCAAAGCTGAATGAGAAGACTTCTATAGCTTGTGATGTCACATGTGTACAAGGATATAGAGAAAGTATTAAGAAAATTCAACATACCGGTACTGTATTTTCACTTTTCTTGCATAACAAAAGAACACATGACTTCTCTCTTTTGGAAGGCAGAGTAAATAATATTACCCTAAAATACATCAGTAGCAAGTTGAAGAAATGTGCACTTTTTTCCAAAAAGTAAAGTTTTGTGAAATTCACTTATATTTTCCTTATATCGTTGTATGCATGTGACATCATACACTGTCGTAGTCGTCTCATCCAGCAGTGATTGCGCAGATACTTAAAAAACCCATAACTTTTGAATGGATTGTCCAATTTCCCCCAAACTTTCAATGATGTGTTCTACAATGTTGTTGCATTCACTCAATCCACATGTATATGACAGTGGACTTGTCCTTTAAGAAACCATTTTCTTTTCCTTGAAATTCCAGTACTTAAAGCCAAATTCTAAGACAAAACATAATTACAAAACAAGGTAAACACCTCATCAAAATTATACTGAAATAGAACTACAAATCTTGTTTTTTGATCTTTCCCTTTCCAGTCCTGGGGACTTGTTCCTCTGTTCACTTTAGTTGTCACATAACTTCAATAATCTTAAAAAATACAATGTCATATACAGTTGGTTCAACTTGGAAAATGTAATAATATTGTCATATTAAAAAAAAAAAAATCACATAATTTTGTTTATGATCACCACGTTGTACATGGAAATACAACAACTAAGAATTCAAGAACAAGTTGTGCACCAGCTATAGGCATGTGGCCTTTTTGTGGAGTTTGATTATTTGATTATTATTTTTTTTTTACATTTTTTTTAAAGATTGTGGACTAGGGCATGCATGAACTGCCACATGTATCACTTTGGTATCAAGGGAATTCTGGAGAGCTATGTACTGTATACAAAAGTCACTTCTGTTGTGATGATTTTGTAGATATTAAATGTATTAGAAAATGTTAATAGATAGTGAAAAGGAACTGAAGTCTTGCCTTTCACTATCACATAACAATATGGTGTTAACAAACAATGTCACCTCCGAAACACATGAAAAAGCAACCTACATGGAAAGCTATGATTGGTAAATCTTCACAACTAAATCGCTTGTTGGAAATCAAGCTTCTAAGATGAAAGCATCTATATGTTTACTTAACTAAAGCAGGAGAATTGATCTTGATTACAATATTATATATACAACAGATGGGTGTATTTTGTGCATTCTCATTGTTAAAAAAAGTGAAAAAATGTAAATTTGCCCTAAAACGTACAGTCTAGTGATAAAAAAAAAGAGTGCGAGTGTTGTAGTTGATTTCTCCACTTTGAGACTTATGTCATTAAAATAAATGAAACCATTGGTGTACATGATACGGTTTCTCTTCAACAGAAATGAACAAAAAATCTTGTTAGCAGTGTTTTGTCACCTCCGAAACAGTAATTTTTAGTTTTTATTGGATCTTTTATCAATCTCTAGAAAATTCTCACTTCCTGTTGCCATATTACTATTGTCATCCAAAAGAGATTCCTGTCAATTGGACAGAATCAAACAAAATTGCTTTGTCTTCGAGAAATTATCAAATATAATATGCTTGTTGTTTCGGAGGTGACAATTGTTTCGGAGGTGACAAGTGTTAACGGAAAATTGTAAATTGCTCCGAAATGAAAACAACAGGCTATATTTCTACTACCTTCCTGCAGAGATAATGTGAGGGGATATGTTACATTTTTGCAAATGTAATGTATAACTGATGTCAAGAATAAAAAAATCAAATACATAAATCTGTTGTCTCGGAGGTGACAGAAATGTTAACGGAAAAGTTACATAAATTTATAAACGCTCACCAAAAAATGATAAGTTATTTGAATTAAATAATTTTTGGATCAAAGTTAAGTCAGATTGATTACTATTCTGTTTTGATGGAAATTAGCAAAGTTGAATTTTATAATTGTGAACAAGAGCCAACTCAAAAGAGGGGTTAATTGTTAACGGAAAATGTCACCTCCGAAACATAAAGTTTGGACAATTTCAGTATTTAAAGAAGACAAAGCAGAACCTGGTAAACATAATAGTTCTTAATGTTGGATACCTGTCTATCACAACAGCAACAAAAATAATGAAAAGGAATAAACAATTTAATTTGCTAGCTCTGACAAAAATACTATGTCCGAATGAGTACACCAAAAGTGTTGGATTTCAAGCATGTAAGTGCCTGCCACATCTGAAAGAAAAAGAGAGGAAAGTTCATTAAGGTACCCAAGGTAGACACTGTGGGTGGTAAGTTTATGAGAAAAAATAATGCATATCTGTCGGTGTATAAGAAAGTTATACACCAATTAGTGCCAACACTGTGTTTTACACCACTGATTGTAAAAATGGCCAAATACAATTTGTACTGTCTACCAGCATGAAAGTGGAATGGTACTACCGGTATGCTAAATATTGCCATCATACCTCAGCTATTCTCAGTCATCTATTTCATATACTGTTGACTTTTTATGTGCAAGGTTCACACGTCAAACTCAGCTGAAATGGATGATGGTGTGCCAAGTTCGCATATTTTGCTCAAATGCAAAAACCCTTCAAAACGATAAATCGCCAAACGTCACAGTACAATGAAAGCTTCACTCTTGATTCCATTTCTCACACAGATACACCGCGTAGTTTCCATGGCATGATGTGATTGAATATCAGCGTTCTATATAGGGTTTCTTTTCGAGTAAGTTCTAATTTTCTGTTGTGGTTGTGCATCTGCAGAAGTCATGCCTCCCAAAACCTGGAAAAACACCACTGGCCATTTGCAAGAAAAATAACCACAGCTTTGTCATAAAATTTACATCACAGCAAAGCTTTGGTAATTTTCTCTACAACTTCGCTCACTGCATGTGGGTTAGAACATAATCGATTCTATGAAAAGTTACACATCTGGCTTTGAAAAAAATAATCAAAAAGTGCTCATGTGTTGCAGTCTCAGAATAATGTGGCAAACTACTGGAGGTTTTCACTGTGGCACACACAGAGTTAATCATGTATGATAAGGATCATAAAGAGCAACATCACCAAATGTTTTCAATTTCAGGGAAAAAGTGGCTTCAAAGTATTAACATCAAGAAATATTTCCAACACTGGATGATAATAAATCTCTCACTTAAACAAGCACAGGCATTTGATACGTCTGGAGATTTCAAATGCAAACTTGTACCAGTTGATGTTACTACTCTTTTTTGTGTGTAGGTTCTACAGTAATCCTAGAGTCTAACATTTACATTTGGCAAGCATAATTCAGACAATTTTTTCAAATGTTAAACTTGTTGTTACTTTGTATTTTATTACTACAACTCTAACATTGACAACAAGATGTATGAGACGACAATTAAGCTGTTGAAACAGGGCTATGTATAAATGTAGTCCTATAACAAGACGCAATTACAGTAAATATCAAAATTTACTTGGTGAAATGTCATTACCTTTTACGGGGATCCTCACATGTACTGCATACGCCAAATATTTCTTGAGGTTTTTATTTTCGCAAATTTAGGGAGTCAGGTGCTATTCGCAAAAATTAGACATTCGAAAATATTGACTCTGATCACGCCAGGACTGTGACGTACAGTACGAGTATACAAATGTACATTTCTCCGTTCGGTACACGACTCCACGATCACAAATTTAACCACTAGGGAAATCTTCGGAAAGTTCCAATTCACGAAAATTTAGACTCACTAAATATTAGCCCCAGTTTAGCTTCGACGAGCTGCTACAGGGATTATCATTTCAAGATTCAAGAGACCGCGCCGCTATGATGCGGCGGTAACACGCTGCACTGCACGTTGGGGCTGGTCGCAGTTAACTAAATATATGCCGTAGGCCTATACAGTATTGACCCTCCCGTAGCTCCCCCCCCCCCCCCCCCGAAAAACGTTCTGCTGCCCCTGCAATTGGCAATAGTATACCATACCATGACTACACTCTGAGGTACTCCACTTTATTCCAAGTTCATCCCAAATCCTCCAAAGGAAATAAATTGTTATCAGTCAACTGTCCTTACATGCAGAATTCCTTTCAACTACAGAATGTAAGCAAAACAGATCAATTATCTTTGAACATCCTTCAATGGCTTAGCCATGCAGGGCTTGCCTTCACTGGCTTCAGACAGAGAGAATGGGATCTTACCCTTCGCTCTCTCCCTCTAAAGACGATGGCAAAAGCTCCATGTCCAATGATATCTTTCCGGTTGTACTCATATTCATCCACAAACTCCATCCTTCACTGGTATCTCTGTCACAATGCAGTCAACATCATAAAAAATGTTTGCACTCTTTGTTTTGTCTTTTCTACGGTCAATATCGAGGACGGTGCGCGCCAAACGATATGACAAAAACGACCCAACGAAACCCACATGAAAGGCCTGTGCTGTGTTTTTGTTTGGTTCTCCTATACGGATTACCAACACACAAAGGGCTGATGTTGACAATCACCCGCCGCTCTCCTAGTCCTAGCTGTCGCTGTTGTGTCGCGGTGAGGATGATGAAATCGCGAGAAAGAGGTTGAAATCAAACCGATGCCATAAAGTTCCACCGTTCTCGAACTAAATGAGGGAAATGTGACTGCATCATTTTAATCACCATATGAAAGAACATCAACAAAGAACGAACAAGACGCGAGTGGCGTGAAGACGGTCGGCTGTTGACGTACTGTACGACTTCTGTTTTCGTCCTCAATCTACAAAACATAACATCCCAGCCAGCTAGCTGCGCTATAGCATACGCTCTACGTACGACAGCCTTGTTACGAGCGAGCCTGGGTACGGTACGAGGGAATCTATTTCGTAATGCATTCCTGCAGTCATCCGGATCCGGGCCGTGCAGCAGCCTGCGCCGCGGGTCAGTCGTATTTCCATGTCGCGACCAGCTGATCATGACGAAACCATTACAACGATGGGGTCTTCCAAAAGAATTGGCAACAATGGCTTGTCCTTGATAGGACTGAAACCTAAGTTTTGGCTCTAAAATGTAGTACATAAGCTCACTAAAATACACAAATTTAGCTTTCATGTGTCTATTCCTTATAATCAATTATTCTGAAATGTATTTTTTATGTACAAAAACCTTTTTATCTAATGAATACGTGCGTGCCTTTTGAACGACGAGTGACGTCATTTGTTTTGGTTTTATCGTCACATTCACACGGCTCATACCGGCGAAATTTTAGGTCACATCCCAGACGTATCCCAAAAATGATAATTAAAAAAATATTCTACATTGACTGGGATTTTGATTTTGATTCAAATGTTTGATAGTGCATGTACAATCTCATCTGTCATCATGAGTTTGCATCTGTGATCTATGGAATACCACGAAATTTCCATAAGCAAATTATGACAGGGCCTTTATTTCTTTTTAAATCATAGAATTTGAGAATTACTAAATATTTTTTAAGAATGAAATAATATAAATTTTTTAATGATTTCAAAATTAAATAATCAGCGTTAATATTTGATCTTTAATCCAAACAAAAGCTTTGAACTATATCAATTTTAACAGAAAGTTTAGATAAGACTCTAGAGCCTGTTCTCTAGAGAAAATTTCAGGCGGGTGATCTACGCACGTAAGCGTGTGCCATATTTCTCGTATGTCTGCGCTAGAGTACAAAGTACGCTGCATCATCGTACCACTAT
Source organism: Diadema antillarum (assembly GCF_040938485.1). NCBI lineage: Eukaryota > Metazoa > Echinodermata > Echinoidea > Diadematoida > Diadematidae > Diadema > Diadema antillarum. Next base: position 478,185 of record NW_027272134.1, on the reverse strand, counting down.
GAAAGCTCCACTAGCAAGCGTATATGTATGCTAAGTGTAATTGTGCTAATTGTTATGTGCTGAATGCAAGCGTCTATATTATTTGCAGCATGGATCCAATATCCCTATCACCTGTGTCTGTCTTTATATGCTTCAGTGTTACTTTGTGTTAAAAAATATTGATTATTATAACAGCGTTCATCTATTTGATGTTACTTACTTTCATTTGGCTCTGCTTTCGACCAATTTTTAGTGTATAGGGTTAAGTTAAAAGACCGGACGCTGGATCACTTCTAACTCGATTAAAAGTTATGTATAGGGCCTATACACACAAAAATGATTACCGATGTAAAATCAAACAAACAAACTTCCCGGGAACAAAACCTCCAAACCAAAATTTTGTAATACTGTAGCTCTACTACGATTATCTCATTCACAATGACCCTTCATTATCAACGCCAGCTGCTAAGTTTTCACCCTATCAGAGATATTGAAAGAAGATGAATCATATTAGACAAGTAGAAATACATTGTATAAAAATATAGGCCTCTATAACCTGGGGTTGATAAGGATGATAAAAAATCTACTCAGTGGTCATGAATTGGTGTTGTTCATTATTCCGAAGAATCTATCATCAAAAAAAAAAAAAAAAAAAGTGAGACAAGGTTGTCGTTAATCCGAAAATAAAAAAGAGACTAATAGTGTGTATACTAATAAACTTTCGGAATTACTGACCTTATTTCGTTTTCTGATTGACAAACATTCGGAATAGAGAACTTTTTTTATATATCAGTTTATGCACCAACGGAATAATGAACCTTATCTATATTTTTACAGTTACAAACCTTCAGAAACATAACCTCCTCCCTTGGCGGAGGTAATGAAGAAATGTAACTGTCGGGACGCTGGGCGTGCTATTCGGAGCGGGGGATATGGAGGCAGTTGTTTCTGGGGGAAAAACAAGAGAAAAAAACAAACAAGCAATGACAAGAAGGCATCAAACAAATTAACCCGTTCCGTACTGGAACCTGGTGGCCTGTGATAGAGTAAGTCTATGGTGTTTTCAGAATATAACGTATGGAACGGGTTAAAAAGAAGGAACATCTGCTTTTAGAGACCCCGTACAGAGTTTAGCATTCCCTCACCCTCACCATGAAAAATATTTGTCCAAACCATCAATATAATATCATCAAAGGTTTGGAGTGAAACGCCTGAGATTGAATTTTTAGTGATTTTGTCTCTATACTCTCTCCAAATTTTCAAATATTCAATTCAATGTATTTGTTACGTTGGTTCCATACATACCCCTTGAAAAAAAATGGTGTGTATATAGAATACGTGTTGTTTGATCTAGAATCAAACTTTGCGGGAAATGATACAATGAATGTACGTACAAAATGTCGATTGCGGCATAAGCTTATTCAACTTGCCAACGCTGATGGCGTAGTTCTACCTACAAACACAGAGCCTTCTATAAGGCTCTGTACAAACATTACTGGTGGATATAATGTTGGATGGGCGTCTAGGGTTGGCAGGTTTGGGGCGACCGAATTCCCCATTTGAAGCCTGTTTCACTGTAGGCCTATGTAAGCCTATGCATGGCACGGCATGGGCGGCGATCGGGGGGGGGGGGGGGGGGGGGGGGGACTTGTCCCGCACTCCCGTGTAGATTTTTTTTCTTTAAAGGGGATCATCACCCTTGATTTGTAAAGCTTGATATTCTTGTTTTCAATCTTGTCAGCATTTTTTGTTATATAGAGATATAGATAGTACCTGCGGACCTGTTCAAAAGATGCCACCAAAGGCGTGTATCAATAGATCATTGCATATTCTAAAATGCAAAAGCTCCCTCGTGTGGAAAGGGGGACACATCCTCTCCCTTCTGTTCACCTCCATAAACGTATAAATGAAGAGTTTTATTGCAAAATGAGCGAAGCGCCATTTTTAAACATTTCAAAGTAAGTTCATCATCAGATAGAGCAAAATTAAACCTCACGTGTGACATAATAAGGAATATTCTAGACAGTATGATTACGATACTTATTATCCTGTATTTTTTTTCAGCAGTTTTAATCACAGATAATTATCTCAACCTAACAAGAATGGAGTTAGCTCGTTTTGCGATGAAACTCAGAGTCAAGTGCACAGTGAAGACGTATACACAAGAGGATCAAGAGGTGACGGATACTGATTTATAGCTATTCACATTGTCCATATAATTATACAATGTACTAATTTTCTTATTTTTTTATGCCTCCGCCACGAAGTGTAGCCGGAGGCATTATGTTTTCTGGTTGTCCGTCCGTCCGTCCGTCCTTCCGTCCGTAATCAATTTTGTGGACAGTATAACTAAAAACCGTTTGAGGCATCCTAATGAAACTTGGCATGTATAATACTATATGTATGAGTGGGCGAAGTTGTGCCTATCAACTCTAGGGCACACATGCTTAAGGTCAAAGGTCAAGGTCAAAAGCACAGAATTTCACTATTTCCCCCTAAGTGTATACATGAACTACCAACTAAAGATTCTCCAGAGAGAGTTTCGGGTCGTGAGGTCAAAGGTCAAGTGAAAAAATTTCACTTTTTTCCCCTATCTCACAAATGGATTAAGGTATATCTTCATGGAACTTATTATGTATGCACTGATTGACAGTGATTATCTAGGGAATTTAGGGGTCATGGGTCAAAGCTCAAGGTCAACTCCTCAAAATTTCACTATTTCCCTCGTATCTATGCAATGACTGCAGGTTTTTCTTGAAACTTATAGTGTGTGCATGTATTACCCAATAGAGATTCCCTTGGAAGTTTCTTTGCATTAGGTCCAAGGTCAAACGGTCAAAGGTCAAGTGAAAGTGCTAAATTTCAATTCTTCCTTAAACTTATGAAAGGGTCAAAAGTAGAGTAAAGATCCTCAAATCCCCAAATACCAGCACTCTTAAACAATATAGACATTCATTTTATTAAACCTAGTTCAAGGAAAGTGAACATTTAACAAATTTATTTTTTATGACAAACCTGTAATTCTAATATTTTGCCAATTATGTGAAACTCTCATCACACATTGTTAAGATATTGTATACTATATGGACCTATTAAGAGAACCATGCGTTATGGCGGAGGCATATACCAGTCGCCATATCGACATTTATAGTTTATTTAAAATTGCAAATATTTCACCAAAGTGTTCACCAGATTATTGAATTTCAATTCTGAATATGAAAGCTCCCTCGGAGATGGACATGCACTCAGCTTCGCACACATGCTCTCACCCTTCGATCCACCTCATTAAGCTTTACCATATAGTCAACATTGATGCAAACGCAGATCAGGTGGTGACAGTTATCACGATTTAACCATGCACGTAATAATGTTCATTTTCTTATAATTTTGATTGAAAACAGTATTTTCTGCATATTCTTCACAGAAATTGTATACTAGATTGTTTAATATCTGATATAGTTCGAAAAATACAAATGGGTGCACGTCACGAGACCGACACCCACGAGTCATACAGCCCACAAGTCATACAGACAACAAGTCATACAGCCCACCAGTCATACAGCTCACAAGTCATACAGCCCACTAGTTATACAGCCCACGAGTTCGACACTGAGTAAGCAAAGCCCATGAGTTCGACATTAAGTAAAATAAGCCCACGAGTATACAGCCCATGAGTTCGACACTATATACGCACAAAAGGCTCACGAGACCGACACTAAGCAAAGAAAGCCCATGAGACCGACACTGTACTGCGCTTAAAAGGCTCACGAGACCGACACTATATAGACGTCTAGGCAAAAGAGGCCCACGAGACCGACACTATATAATAGGCAAAAGAGGCTCACGAGACCGACATCGACACTAGACAAAGAAGGCCCACAAGACCGACAGCGCCACCTATAGACCAATTAAGGGTGTCCAGATAACGGCGTGAAGAAGGTACATGTATAAGAGATGGAAAAGGAGAGTTGCTGGGGTATTACCTCGTCAATTGCCCTCCCTCACCCCCTGAACGGTCAAGATCTTTAATTGTGTTTGCGTATGCGTTTGTGAAAAAATAGACGAAATTCAGTAGAAGTGCATGAGATGTTTCAACATTACTTTGAAAATTCCACAACACCCTCTTTTCCCTATCTGAAAAGCTCATACCGGTATACACCTACTTAGAAAAAAAAAAGGAATAATAAAGTGATGTGGACATACAGATCAATCAACTAGAAAAATACCCAGGTATGAAATGAAGTTCACTTTAAGAAGATTATTCACAAAATGGTCAGTGATGTAGTGCACACCTGCTTTACATGATAGGGGGGGGGGGGGGTAGTCATCTGTAAAGGTGTTGGAATGGTATAAATTCACAGAAAATAATGTAATCGTCAATCAAGGCAGCGTTCAAAATTCGGAAAAGATGCATCCATAAAAACAACTTTTCTATTTCATGAAAAATATACCGTTTTGAAAAGAATTATTATTTTACAAACACAAGCCTCTGAAATCGAGGTGAATCGCTGCGATAAAAAAGAAAGTTTTCATCCGTTGAATTTCATATATCATATTTAATTAAACTCTAAGTAGGCGGGTATAAGCAGGCAGATATAGGATATCTAATAAGGCTTATACTTAACTTGTGAAGCGAGAAAGAAAAGGGCGAAAAAAACTTACATCCTGTCCTCCGTCTAATTAGAAATTAGGAAAGCCTATTAAATATAGCACGATGGCATCTAAAATTAATCTATTCAGCGTTCTTGTCCTTTACCATTCATACATTTTTTTTTTTGGGGGGGGGGGTGGTCCCATGAAGAGGACAATTCTATTTCTTTTTTAAAGAAAAAATGGTAACAATGTCGCTCCTCATAGCGTCACAGAACTGCCCCCTAAAAGCCACACGTGTACAAATACATACTTAATGTCGTTGATATGTAGATGGTGCTGTTAAGAGTAAGTTACAATCTTTCGCTCAACAGCGTAACGAAAATGCACCCGCCAGTATGTAATTTTCCCCTTAATGGAACACCCTGTACAGGTACATATTTGTAATCGACATGTAGATGGCGCTGTTCATCCTGTCGGTCTCGTGAGCCTTCTTTGCCTAGTGTCGGTCTCGTGGGCTTTCTTTGCCTTGTGTCGGTCTCGTGACCCTTCTTTGCCTAGTGTCCCCTTGATGGAACACCCTGTACAGGTACATATTTGTAATCGACATGTAGATGGCGCTGTTCATCCTGTCGGTCTCGTGAGCCTTCTTTGCCTAGTGTCGGTCTCGTGGGCTTTCTTTGCCTTGTGTCGGTCTCGTGACCCTTCTTTGCCTAGTGTCGGTCTCGTGGGCTTTCTTTGCATAGTGTCGGTCTCGTGAGCCTCTTTTGCGTATACTGTCGGTCTCGTGAGCCTTAATTGTCTATAGTGTCGGTCTCGTGGGTTTTCTCGCAAATTGCTTAGTGTCGGTCTCGTGAGCTTTTTGTGCCTAGTGTCGAACTCATGGGCTGTATGACTCGTGAGCCGTATAACTCATGGGCTGTATGACTCATGGACCTATTTTTGATGTAGGTCTCGTGGACCGTATGACTCGTGGGTGTCGGTCTCGTGGGATGACCCCTATTTCCTGCGTGAGCTGTATGTGACATTTAACCTTTTGTGGTTTCGTCAAACCTATAACGCTATAACAGAATTGGATTCGTGTCTAGCGGAAAACCTTGTTTCAGTGGTGTGAGTCTCGGCTGATCAACTCCTGCTCGGTGGCTTTTAGGGTCTATACAGTGATTTATGACTAAAATTTTACATGACTATCATATAGAAAACCTTGGAAGAGAAGAATAATATGTCCAACATTCAGATGGAGTGAATTTTGCCAAGTAGTCCTACATAAACCCATTGATCTTAATCGTGATGATGGCATGACAATAATTATATAGGTGAATAGTTTCGTCAAAGTGGTTTTGCGCCAGAGCGAGCCCCCCCCCCCCCCTCCTCATGGGCGTCTTATCTATCACCGCAAATAACATCCAGAAATAACGAGTTCCTTTGATGGTGGTATAGATCCGTATGTTGTATATACTGGAGCCCAGTAATGATCAAGAAAAAAAAAGATATACAGAGAATAATGAAAGTGAAAAAGAAAGCCCAATAAAAGAAATTTCAATATCTTCAATGCTCGTAAGCTTGGAATTCCATAAGTATAGGCCTTCATAAAATTATGATCATTGTCATATGTTGCGGCTCTTTCTATAGTATTATGTTATTTATACATTATTTTTGCAGTTAATTCTTGGATGTTTCAATATTCACAGAAGCCATATAGTGTGAAGTTGTTTGCCAGACACTTTCGGCGGAGGGTGTGGTTTGATCGAGGTGCGTATATACAATCACACATGCACCTGACAGAAAAAAAAAACAGACTTGTTTGTTTTAAATCGTTAGAAAATTCGCAATATAATGAAGCAAAAAAGAAAGTGAAATAAGCCAACTCATATAGGCTCAGAAGACTATTCATTAGTACGATTTGTAAAAGTCATGAAATATTGCGCACTTTACTCCTTGTCAACTGCAGATTGTCAAAATGATTTGATAACAACAGCTACGAATATAACTGCATTATTTTGAAAGTGTCAATATACTGCTAAATATAGAAGAAGACAGAGTGCAAAGATCGAAGATAAAAGCAAAGCAGAACTTCACAGGATCACTTCATTTTCGGGGATTCGATTCACGCCTCCTCTATCATCGCGATCGGGTCTAAAGTATATTATGTATAGCATGAAGAAGTCGATAAGGCAATTATTATCGGAATCATTCTTCACGTTTTGCTTTTAATCCATGATTGTCCATTGATTTGATTTCTATTACATTATGATGATTCATTTTCTTATTGGTCAGTGATTTATTACCAAGTAGGCCTATGTTCCCAATGTTTTGAGAATTGCATTGTATAGTGTTAATATCATTGTCATTATTATCATTATTATTATTATTATTATTATCATTATTATTATTAGTAGTAGTGGTAGTAGTAGTAATAGTAGTAGTATTAATAACAATAATGATAATAATGATAATGATAAAAATGATAATAATAATAATAATAATAATAATAATAATAATTATGATGACAGTAATAGTAGTAGTAATGATAATGATAATAATAACAATGATAATCTGGTGTTATCCATAATTACAATTCTTCTCATTGTCACTATTTTATCATCATTACTGCGTTAATATTATTATCATTATGATTATAAACATAGAAAAAGATTATCTTTACGGATGTGTCATATCAAATATTTTCAAGTGTACAGTGTTGATATTCATGTCCATCATTTCTCGCATCGCACGTGTACGTTTGAAACTATTTTGTCCATTTGATTAACAAACACTGTCTTTGATCCTTTCTAAATGCCATTCTTTTGAAACCTTGGCGTAATCAAGAAAACCTAACATTATGGTTTTTTTCTTCTCAGATTCATAATCGACATTCATCATCCGATGTTCATCGTACAATTGAGTTCGAGAGGGAGGGAGAGAGCGACGCCGTGCACTTAGCACTGCCAGAAATTTAGCATGAATAAACGGAAGCAGATATATCAGGCCCTGCGGTGCGTTTATATCCATATCCAGCTCTTGCATCGCCGAGTTTTCTGCGTAAAAGATTTTTCGTCCCGTGTCAAGGTTGATTTCGTGTTGGTTGTGAAACCACGTGGAGAAGGATTGTACTCAATTTGGACCAAAAAAAGTATATCAATCAAACATCTTTATCTGTAACTGCATGAAGGTAAGTGTGGTTGTGAATATGTGCGAAGAATTGATGGATTATTAGATTGCTGTTAGCGTCGAATATGAGGTGATATACGAGGTAGAAGATGACGCTTTGCCCGCTGTTCGAGATACTTCAGATTGCACTTATTTGCAGTCTCGACCGACTAAAACCATGGAGCTACGAAAATCGTGGAGGGGCAACGCGCACGATATTATTCCGGCGATCGAGTAACGCGAGTGGGTTACCTGGCGGTACTACAATTTCGGGAGTCTATCGATGTAACATTTAGCAAAATAGTTCCAAGATGTAATACAATGTAGATGACATCCATCCAAGGTCTCCTAAATTTGATGATGTTAGTGCCAAAGGAAAGTAGATGAATTCAGTGTCGGTGATTGCGCTATCCGGCATTGCCATGCATTTATGATTGCCATTGCATTGTCTGTGTGTTGACTTTGCTCGATAATCTTGTGGGGTGTGCCACAAATTTTGGGAAATAATTTCAAAACGCCTGCTATGGTATGCCATGCATGCTAATTATGTCTATTAACAGTTGATAGTAACGGAGTAGCAGAGCATGTATAGCCATAGTATACTGCTAGTATATGACTGAGCTACACCTTTGTAACTGGAGAGAGAAAAAAAGAAGACAGAAAACTGCATTTAAGCGTCCAAGGTTCGACCTCGTGTGCCAAAATTTAATCACTTTAAGTAGTGGTTTCTTTCGCGTACAGAAACTTCCGCGTTTTCCGTCGGTGCCGACTTTTTCGCGTGTGTTTAAATTCGCGGTCTGTAATGATAGCGTTGTAACAAGCGACGAGTTCAAAACATTTTCGCGTGATGTTAAATTCGCGGTCCAACCTCAAAGCGCAAAAAGCGCGAAAATAAAACCACCGCGAAAGAAACCACTTTAACAGTACATGCAATAACATTTCCATAGGTTTACTGTTAATTATGCTTGGTCAAATTTTGGACGGCCGAACTTTGAACGGCGTTATGTTAAATTGTTATGGTCGAATTATTTTTATGCAGTGTCAGAGTGATCACTGAACTTTCAGTGAGGAGTCACATTTTGTTGGTGAAAATATTGTTGCCAATTATTAAATTAGAACTGAGAAGAATGGCTAGAATGACAAATCAGATCATACAGTTAGCACTTGATGATTTTCATGACTGAACTATGGTTCACTTTTTTTTTTTAAAAGACAGTGCAGACCCTATTCAACACTAGAATTATGTGTGTCCTAATTACAACCCGAGTGGCTGGAAAAGCCATGCACATGCGACTGTAAGTCCTATCCACAGTCCAAGTGCTTTGACCAGCTGGATACAGCCACATCTACAGGCAGTGTACAAATGTTGTAGATCTACATGACATAAGCTCTACAGATCTACCACCATTACAAAATAATATGTAACTTCATTTTTTTTTGTACATTCTAGACAATCTGTTTCTCATAATGGTTTCTACTTCATTCTCATTTTCTTTTCTGTCTGCTTTTCCCATCTTGTCACAAAAATGTGTTTATTTGTGCAAGTTTTGAGCTTTCAAGTGAGGCCCATGGGCATTGATGCTGGGTTTGTCAGTTCTAATTTCATGATCGTACTAAAAAATACTTTGTTGAAGGGTGTGGTTGCAACACAGGCCTGTAACTTTGAGGATACATTTCTGATGACTATTTGTTGAGATGTCACAAGTTAATGGTCTACATGATCAATTCTTTGCATTGCTGGTTTAATGATGGTTAAAGGAAACCATGAAACTATAAATGTGGATTGAGTGAAAGCAACAGTATTACTTGAACTCATCAGTGACAGTTTGAAGAAAACTGGACATTCCGTTCAAAAGTTATGAATTTTTAAACTTTCACTGCCATCATTGCATGACATGGAGACTACTACTATAGAACATAAAAAATTAACATATTTCACTTTTCTAGCATTATGAAAGAGCACTTTGCTCACCTCTTTCAGAAAGCAGAGGGAATAATATAGGCTCACCCCTAATAAACGTGTGTCAGTAGCATGTTGATAGAATGCATACTTTCCATGAAGAATTAAATTTTGTGCAATTCCCCATATTTTCTTTATATCGTGATCCGCAATTATGTCATGAACTGTAGTAAATCTCCTTAAATATCCAGCAATGACTGCACTGAAACTTTAAATATTCATAGAGCTCTTTTGAATCGACTGTCCAATTTTCCTCATACTTCGAATGATGTATTCCACTAATGATGCTGCTTTCACTCAATCCAATTTATATTTGGGTTTTGGTTTCCTTTAATTCTACCACATAGATAAGTGCTGTGTCAAACTTGCCTACCAGCTGTAGTAAGTATCATCATCATCATCATCATCATCATCATCATCATCATCATCATTGTCATCATTGTACATATGTACAACAGTCCATAATAGAACAACTCTATCAAACAAGGTCACAGGAAGCTTGGTGTGATGATAATGCAGATTACTTGGATTGGGAATGTGAAAGCATGCAATGTTACTCATTCTTCTGTGTTACTGATGTACTGTGTGATTGGCTGGTCAAAAGGTATTTTCATTTGCGTGACTTGGGCATGATTGTGCTACAGAACAATATGTTTCAGAGGGTCCATTACATAGCCCCTCTTTTATTTCTGATGTGAATAGCCCCTTGAATGAAATGAGAAAGAAATGAAGAAGGCTGACTTGTACAAAAATATAGTGAACATTTCTATCACATGTATTAAAGGGATATGAATGTTGGCAGAAGTCAGCATGACAAAAAGTGCTTTATTAGAAAAGAAGGTGAAGTAAGTAGTTGTTGAATGAAATTAGTTTATTTGTGATATTAGTGTCTGTCACTGATTGTGTTCTGATATTGTAGCTTATAGAATCCCTTTCCTGACTGATGTTCAACTCTGTTACATGATTTGCAACATGTCTCCGGAATGGTACTTGATATGAAAAAGTGTACACAAGGGCAAAGTAAACGACATTCAAAGTTATGATCCTGTAGACTCCTTCCAGCAGTTTTGATGTTGTTGTGATGTACAGTACAATGTATGTTACAATGACAAGTGAAGTTGAGTCCTTTTCCCCATCTTCTTTCCTATATTGAGAAATGTCATGGTACTGTTGTACATGTAGTTGTTGGAAGAAGAAGGCACTCTCTCATGGTTAAAGGTGTGTGTTATCAGTAACTGTTCACATGTGTGTGGCCAGTAGAAGTCAGCTGCTATTAAAGGATAAGTACAGGACTAAATCAAGCTGTAAAAAAAAAAAGAAAAAGAAAAACAGAAAGAGGATAAAAGTCATATTGTAATGTGTACTGTACATTGACTATTTCACATGCATGGTAACATAGAAACAGTCGAGCATGTGCAGTCACTAGAACTTTTTGTAGGCAGCCAGTAGCATTTGATAATTTCTAGTTGATGCTAGATATTGTGGGCTTTTAATTGAATCACAATCACTTAACAAACTGAAAAGCTAGGATAAACTATGAAATATGTCATCATGTCTTTATATTTTGTGTTTTATGTGAAGATGAAACTGATTGTGTGAGCTAGCTCTTTTATTTTTATTTTTTTAAAGTATTTGCAGTATAAAGTCAGTGGGCAATAAGAGCTAATGGCCTTGCAGTCTTTGAAATCTGCATACTTAGTGCAAAAGCGCTTTTTTTTTTTAAAGCCAAAGACCTGTTGGAAATTTAATAGCTATATATATGTCTTGCTCTGTTCAGTTACAAAGTAGACCATCAGGTAAACAAAACATAAAAATCACATAAATGCATTATATAAAATGCAAGCATGGGTGATTAAAACTATCAGATTTTGACATGATTTACTGAAACACAGTTAGTTTTATGATTATATTCAGATGTCTCCTTTGAATTGCAGCATTACCGGAATCAGCTCTGTATATGAACTTTAAAACTGCACACTAATCATCTGAATGATGATGCAATAGTAATACATTGCGCCTTAATGTCGGTCTGCACATGTTGATGAATCAAACATGAATTCTGAAGAGGTTATAAAAATGTACGCCCTTATATGGTAACTCTGTCTTTAATGGGGGAACTGGTGGAAATAGGTTCCATCACCAACTGGCTCACACATAGATATGCGCAAGATAACCGAGTGTGAAGTGGAAACTGTGGCGAAGCTCTTTATTGAAACAGTTGTCTGTAGGCAAGTGCTGCGTCTCTTTTTGTGTACTTTTCTCTTTGCAGAAGTCGGAGAGCCAGGAAGGATAATTGTCTTAGTCAAGTTCTAGGCACATCCTGAGAAAACAAGGCATTTCCTGCCCATTTTGACACTATCTTTGCCTCATGCTTCCAGGTACAGAGGAAACTATGACAAAAGAAATACTCTGGTATTCAAACCCCGTCCCTCCCTTCTTCTACCAACCAATGAAATTGTTGAAGTATCGCTGCATCCTCCTGAGATTTGGACGTGTAAGGTCAGAGGTTATCCAGCCATGCACTGAGCAAATCTTATTTTATCTACTTACCCACTATAACATAAAAGAGGAGATTATTATTAGATACTTAAGATTTATGCAGAGTTGGCCAGATCTGCCAAAGCTGTGATAGTGGATTAACTTGTGTAAATTTATTATGATTGAGACAATGAAAATATGATTTTGTTTTTTTTTCAATTCCAAGCTTAGCTGCTGTTTTCCTTCATTTTTTTTTTTGTATGCTGGGAGGGACTTCCATATAATGGATCACAGTAATTCCTAGTGCCTGGGTATTGTTCCCCTGATCTGAAAATGGGACAATAAGACAAAGGTTGTGGGTGTTACAATTACAAAGTGGAAGTTGTTAAATTGAGCTTGTGGAGGATTTCACATAAATTTGTGAAATGGAAATACAATGTATGTTGTGTGTGCTATCGCTTACACAGGGTGTATGGAGGGTGCATTGTTGCCCATGGCCTTCTGAAGTACATATTGTACAAAGTGTGCCTGTATTCTTCAAGTCCTCATGCACATGTAATGTTGTAAATCTCTGTTCTTACATTGTACTCTATGACCACGTGGCCACTGCGCAGTGTGCTCACTCAGTCACTCCAACCACTCCCCGTGTAAAGTCAATTAGAGTTGCCCCCCCCCCCCCTTCCCCCCTTGCACTCCTTGGCTCTTTCCTAACAGGGGAAGACATTCGCCCTTGTGCATCATCTGTGGTCTTTGAGTCATCGTCAGCTCGCCGGCGCAACGGACAAACAGGTCTTCATATTCTGTAGAATTTGATGGAGAGCGTGGGCTTCCTGTGAGCAGCAGTGGGCCAAGTATTTTCGGCAACTTGCCTGCACCACGTGGTTATAAATGAATGAGTTCGTGGCAGGGTCACATTGTGTTCTAGTCTCTTTTTCACAGGCCCACTTACATGAGTGCAGTGTGTGAAGAATTGGAAGCAGAAACTTGTGTGCTGCTTCACAGCTTTGCAGCACAGACTAAAGGCTTTTCAGGGAAACTTTCGCTGTGACTGGCCTTCAAAATTCAAACAGTATGCATGTAATTGGAACATTTTTGTAAGTGCAAGAGAGAGAAATTGTAAAGTTTCTTGAGCTTTCTACACTCAAGGCAATTGATTTGGGTTATCATATTAGATGTTACTGGATTAAGGTACATGTAGATTGAGTTGTACAGATGAAGCATGCAAATAATATGACATCCAGTTGTTTAACATTGCAGCCTCTTCATAGAACAAAGTATCTCATATAGAGATTTTTGTGTTGGTATTTTGATGTTGGCCCATGAAATGTCTTTAATGAATAATCTTACTTCTACCTGTGTGGCCATACTGGCTGCTTCCAAATGCATCCCCTAACATTGGCAGGGCACTCAAGTGTCTAGGTGCAGATGCATAAGGGGAAACCTTTCACCTTGGTAGTGGACATGAATGATGCTCAGTTAGCCCCTGGCAGGGAAATTTGGCACGATGGGGTCCCTGGATGCAGTGAATGACTAACAAATCACTCGGCGTCAGCCCATTCTTTCATGAATCAACTGAATCTGGCTTGTCCCTTGACAATGTTTGACGCTCCTAAATGGCACTGAACAAAGTCATGGAACCTTTTTTTCTGTGTGGGCAAGCCTGTTCATGAAATGTTACAGATATTTTCATTGATCTCTCTGTCTCTAAATTTCCTTGCTTAAATTTCTGCAAGGACTAGCAGAAGAGGAAGTCACATAGCGGCCTGTAGGAGCGAATCACACTACAAATTTGTAGGTGCTATTATTTTGTAGGGGAGATGCGTCAAGCATTATTGGAAATATAAAAAAAGAAGAAATTTGTAAAATGCTTGTAAACATTAAAGCAGCAGTGTAGTTGTAGTAGTGTGGTAATACAGTGTACATCAAGATGAGGTGTATAGTTTCTGTTTGAAAAGGTTGATGAACAATCTGCTTTCTTTCTATATAAAAGCAGGCTGAGTTATTATCTGTCTTCATTGCTAAATTGGAATGATATGAGCAGCTATTTAGCAGGCCTCTTAAACTTATGTTCAAACCAGTATTTTTTTTTATTGTACTTAATTTTCAGAAGAGTTGATTACACAAGGAACCATCTCATATTGCCTCCTTTTTTTCTCAAAATTTTCCTCCCGTTTGCCTTTTCATTATGTGAGCTTTGCAGACATGGAAACATTGTAAAGGAAATGTCATGAAATTGTATGCAATCAGAGCAAATTAGATTGTCTGGCATTTTAAGACCCAGGAAATGAAGGAGACAGCACAGATCAGATGACAAGGGAGTACATATTCCGAACTCAAACTAGAGTTGAGATGATGAGTGCACTGACCCCCCCCCAAAAAAAAAAAGAAAAAAAAAAGAAAAGAAAAGCCACCACCAAAAAACAAGAAAAAACCCCAAGTAAAGTCATGTACATTAGGCTGGGTTTAGAGTGTAACACGGAATAATTCTGATGTGTGACATAGTGTAAAAGTGGTTATTTTCGTGCTTGGCCAGATAAGATGAGTTTCGTGTGGAGAAGATGGTGAATATTGCTCTGTGCCTCATTGCATAGATATTCTTTTGTAGAGAAAAGTGGCTGCTTCCTCCTGTGGATGCTGCCAATGATTGGAGTCCCAAGCCCTCACACAGATGCAGGTAGAAGGTAAGGTTAAAGGGGTTAATGGCTGTGAGACTTGGCTGGAGAATTTCTCAAGGGAATGTTTTTTTTTTTTGTGTAGCCATTTCCTGTTTTTTCTATAGAGAGTGTGAACAAAAGGTATGGGAGAAAGTGGATGAATGAGTGAGATAGCGAAGGAGAGAGAGGGATGGGGATGGGGGATTCTAGTTCTTAAAGGTAGTTGCACTTTGCATCATAAAAGCCCATGGGAAATCGCTGTCCATGTGTGTGTGCATATGTATGTGTGTGTGTACGTGTTTGTCTGTATGCCTGCTCAGTTTAGTTATGTTTCTGAGGAGACTCCCTCCCCCCCCCCCCCTGAAAAAAAAAATTGTTAGAATTAGAGAATACTTATCTCTGCCAAAAGGTTGTTTTTGTTGTCATTGGTTGGTTGGTTTGTTTGCCTGTTGATCTGTCTGTTTGCATAATAACTCAAAAAGCTATGAATGGATTTTGATGAAACTTACAGGAAAAGTTGATGATGACATTTAGGAACAAGTGATTAAATTTTAGTAGTGATTCAGATAATCGTCTGGATCCAGGAATTCAGGATACTTTAAAAAAAAAATTTGTGTGAAGGATTATCATTGACAAATAGGGCCAACTTGAGAGTTCAAGCTGCGCATAATAGGTGTGTGTACGTGCACTGAGCGTGCGCTTGAGGCGCAGTGTGCAGTAAGCTGCTGCGTGAATAGGTTAACTCTCAGACAGACACAACAAACTTCTTTATCATTGGGAAATATGAACGATTTTCAGCATGTGTGTAGCAGTAGAAATTAGCTCTGAAATGAGCTCTTTTCTGTAATTTAGGTATGAATATGTACTATTAGTAAGTAATCTTGAAAGAGGAACAAATTAATGTGAATTTCAGTCTAGAAATTATTGTATAGAATACGTAATTCTTCACACAAAAACGCACGTCTAGATGCAAGGTCTTTTGTTTCAATAGAAGGAAAGCAGCAGGCAAGAAGTGCAGTTACCATGGCAACAGCTCTACACAAACTGACTGGTTGTACTTCTTTATGAGGAGGGGATTTATATCATAATGGTATAATGCAAGGTCTATTAGAATTAGGCCCCTGATGTAAATTGCAAGTAGAGCCGTAACGTTGAATAAGAAAGAGAAAGATTTTTAGATTACTGGTATCTGTGCCATCTACCCTGTTCATAAGTTAGACTTGCAGACAAGTCTGTTCAATACATTGCTCACACTGCCTATGTCTGATTGGTAGCCCGAGCTTAGAGATGTGTATCTAGGGAGTGTTTTATTCTCATAGGAATCAATATGATAGCATCCATGCTGTAGATATTCATGCGAGAGTGTTCTGACCCAACACACACTGTAGAATGTACACGTAGGAATGTCAGCTGTGGAGAGCACTTACCAAATTGTATGAGATGTTGATGTATGCATCGTCGATTAATTGCTCCAGTTTTTATGAGGACATTGTTGTCATCTAAATGCTTACTGTCAAAATGTCTCAGGACAGAGTTAGCTATCCTGCAATAGTCGTTCAACTTGTCCCATATCTTTGTACGTTTTGTGCGTGCTGTATCTTACAGGAAGATGTGATTATTCCTAGCTTACCTTCAGCCATAACTTGTTATTGTTCGGAGCGCTACATTTAAGACGGCAGCAGTTCAGCAAGAGTGTCGGTGTGACTGTTCTGGCAAGTATCTGGAATTGTGGTTTGAGTCATCAGGCAAGATAAGAACGGAAATAGAGAGAAAGATAGTAAGTACGAAAGAGAGGGAGAAGAAGATGAGAATGTAAGATTAAGTGTGTATTGTCTTTAAAATGACTGACTGATTAGAATTTGCAGGCTGTTTCTTTGCTTATTATACTGCAAATAGATATGGTACCCTCTTTAGTCCCACTGAGGCATGAACTATGACTTCAAAACACACCGTGGCCACTCTGTCAGCACCACACATGGACTCAACCATGCCATAGTTCACTGTCCAGGGTGCCGGGAAGAAAGGGGACATACAATAGCCTGTAAGGGTGACTGGTGCCAAGCTCTTTTTTCTGTAATACTTGGACAAGAGTGTCGCACGTGGTGTAGAATAAATGGTAGGCCATGTGGGAGATTCACAATAGATTTTTCTTTCTTCGGCATCAGTGACTAAAAGACAGCCACACTTTATTAGCTGAAGTCCGAGAATTTTTTTTTTTTTGCTGGTATGGGAAATGGGCTGTAGCTTTAATGTGGTAAAGACATCACAGCTACAGAAAGTTTTGAACAAATGGAACTATAAAAGAGCACAAAGGGAATGAGGATACCAAAGCCTAGTATGATTATGATTTTGGAGGTTTTAATTCATGATAATGAATGTATATTGTTGATGATAGATTGACTAATAAAACCACTAGGTCTTGACTATGAATCTTGCTGAGCCATGACTGATTTTTTTATTTAATTTCTATTTCTTTCTTTTTTTTTGCCATACCTCTTGATAAAAGACAGAGATTTTAAAGTTATAATTTTATATTTATTTCCCCAAATGCATATACATTGTAGTAGTGTATGGCATCTAAATTTTTGACCAGCCTGTTGGCAGATATGATTTGTAGTCTCCCTTTAATCAAGCAGTAGGCCCCTACAGTAACTCTTGCTCTCTCTGCAGTACCAACATCACGATCATACTGTAAAATGAGGAATGTTCGCGTGCATTTTAATTTTGCAAATTTTGCGAGAGCCAAGATTTGGAAATTAAAATGCACATGAAAGTTCTTGTCTACACTTTACAACGTACATGCTGCAAAAAAGGCCATTGGCTGCGATTCGCCAAATTTCTTGCCGTATATATCGTGTTTTATAGTACTTCCTTGTCTTCAAGCCTCTGATCCAGGGTCAGGTTCATTAGCCTTGTTTGTTTGTTTTTATGAGTTGAATTGTTCGTAGTTGTTTTTCACAGTGGTCTTAGTGCAGATGGAAATGATCAGTCCTTGGCAAATCTCCTTAATCCAGAAGAGCTGCACTTTTTGTAGCACAATATGAGTGGGGTATAACTAACATTGGCAGCATAAATGATTTCCTGAAGAAACCTGGAATTTTTAGAGTGCCAAGCAAAGTCACCCTGGTTTTCTGCTGGTGTAACAAGAGCGAAAAGAGGATTTGGCCATGTGAATGGGCCCATGGATCTTGCATTCACTCTTTCAGGGTCATCCAGAATGTCTGTATTTTGCATTCAGAGTGACCTTGGTATTCCACAAACAGCTGCTGACAAAAAGTGCCATTCGTGTGTGAGGAAGTGCTGTAATTTATGCGGAGGTCATGGGTACATGTGGGCAGTATATGCTGTTCTTTATTTAACTCTCATTCAAGCATGAGCTCCTAGAAGAGTGCATCTTCTAGAAAATACTGGTGAAGTTACAAGGTATGTGGTTTGGAGACCTCTTGACTGTGGGCCATGGCAGCCATCAGTAGAAAATAATATCCGTCTAATATCATATTTATTATTTGATTGATCATTGGGATGCTTTGAAGGATGACAGTGCCACTGTCGACCATTTGGCGTCTGTCCCATATTGGGATACTAGTACTACTTTATCACGAACCTGGTCCAGTTGTGTTCTCCAGTGATTACAAATCCATGATTTAGTGTATTGTGAATGGTGTTCAGAGTAATCCCATTTTGAGATCTAACACCCTCGCCCACATCCCGACAGGTAACTCTGTATAGCAGTTTTGCTGTACCTTGACCCTCCCATTATCAACGACACTATCTCTTCCAGTGCCCCTAGATCTATAATAGTCCGCTACTACGATGGGCTAATGATACCACACAAGATCACAGCCGTATGACCTGTGAATGTGGTTGATGCAGCTGAGGGAGACATGCCGCAGATGTCTTAAATTAGAGATGGGTCAAACAAGCCACTTCTAATGTCCTGCATTGTGACATGCTGACCACGTTAGATGAACAGCTCTCCTCTCTATTGTAGACCTGGAACAGCATCATTTTCTAACATGACGTCATAATTCTTGGTGGCTCCTCGTTGGATGGATATACACTTTGAAGACATTTGCATCTCAGTAAGTGTTGATGAAAAGGGGCCAGTTTATCTACTGCATTTATAACTTTAAGCATGTTTCTATGAAAGGTAAAGAAGAATACAGGTACGACGTGGTGGAGGTGTGTTTGGGACCTACTTGACCAGTAAAGAGCTACAAATTGAGATATAGAAAAACTGATTTTACCAGTATCTAAGCACAGTTGAAAAAAGCGAATGAAATGTACGTAGTTCATTACTGAGCATGCGATCTGAAATCTCACAATAGCCCAAAGCATTGGTCTATATTAAGCTAGCATCATTTGCCTTTGTGATAATAGAGACCATTATGTACATGAACCTTTGGATGCAGCAAACTGAGAAGGTGACTTCTCTCTTTTTACCTTCTTCTTGCATGAAGGGATATTCCACTGATTCCAGCCGTTTTCAAACGAGTATTGATGCCACAGTAGCAAGGGCAATCACACAGCTCAATATGCCCTTGTTGTTCACCTGCTCTACATTTAATAGTCTACTCTATCTCGGGCTGCGTTTATCTAAACTTGAGAGAGAGAATCGCATTTCAAATGCGTTTGGAACGGTGTTTGCAAACGTGGTTTGAAATGCGATTCTCGGGGAGCGGGGCGTTTATCTAACCATCATACAATTGCGATTCGAGTGGTGTCACTGCGCAGCTGCTTTGCGCCGTTTTGACCTGGGAAGTAAAGGTCAAATGAATGCCACCAAACATGCCTCCTCAGTCACACACAAATAATGGGTAGAGAGCACAACAGGAAACAGCTGGGATTTGACCTTGAGATATAAACGCGTTTCAAAACAGCATTGCGTTTATCTACTCACAGAACGGCGATCGTGGTCTCAAATGTGTTTCAAAACGCACTTTGAAAGGCGTTTCAAAACGGCGTTTCTAAATGCGTTTGAAAACACGGTTGCGTTTATCTAACCCCTGAAAATGCCGCAAACGTGTTTAGGATCGTGATTCTGCCTCAGAAAGTTTTTAGATAAACGCAGCCTTGGTTGATTAAAGCATCATGCTGGCCAATTTTTATTTGGTGGGATTTATGCCCCATCATCTTCTATGCTCATCAAAGTGGGATTGACTATGACTGACCTGTAACCAGCTTTGTTCCATTTGTCCTCACAGTGATTGTAATAATGAAAATTTATAGTGCAACAATTTTATGTCATAAGCTGCCTGAGGCACAACAAAAAATGTATAAGAAGAAGAAGAATAATGGGGGGGGGGGGGCAAATAAAGAGAGGGCAGGCATGGAAAAAATTGAACATTATGTGTCTTTTAGACTCCTACAAAGCAAATTACCTGAAACAGTATCAATTGCCTTATCTTAAACACGAACAGGAAATGCCAATATAGAGGGCATAGTCTCAATTACACACTATGAGGAGATCATTCCTAGAAACAAGTCTTTTGTCCGTGCATGATATGGTTACCCTTTGCTATGATACTATAGGTGATGTGCTTCTGTGAACATACTCTGCTCTCTCATGGATTATTGCTCAGTTTTCCTGTAGAGAACTAGCATGAACTTTTGTAGACATCATCCGCAGTATAAAAGTGTACAGCAGTCTGTAAGCCTACCTACAGTGTATGTCGGGACTTCACCCCACACTTCTCATGATACTCTAAAAGTGAAAAATTTTGCGGTGTTGACATTTTCGTGCTTTTCGCGCAACCAGAAACTAGCGCAAAAATAAAAGCATGCAAATTTTTTTGCTTGCCGTATGTTCCAGTAGTTGATGTCTTGATTCCGCGGAATTAAAAACACGCGAAACTCTTCTTGACCGGCCGAGCGCGAAAAATTAGTCGCGCGAAAATATCCACTTTTACAGTAGGTGAAAGTCAGCAAATATTACTGGACAGAGAGAGAAAAGAAAAAACAACAACCAAAGAGCCCTGTATTCTTCATTGTGATCAGTGTTTATTGATATTGTCACCATTTTCATCAGTTTCATGCAAGAGCATACAGAATTCTTCCTGAGCTATTTTGAGATGGCAAGTTCATTACTAGTACCACAGTAAAACACAGTTTCCATGTGGCCTCTGATCAGAAGTGTGTGTGGATTTCAGTCTACATTGTAGGCCATGCAACGAATATACAAATGTGCTCTGTCATAAGGTTGATTGTAATAGTAGTCATGTGCCCATATTGCCTAGAATCACATGGCTGTAATACCTGGGGTGCTGGACAACAATGTTTTCTGCAGGTTTGCTTGTTTGATTGTTTGTTATTTACCGAGGTAGAATGCAGAGAGTGAATTGTAAGGTCATAAGATGGAGAGAGTTACTTGATTCTTTCAAATCCTTTTCCTTGTGTATTACTACAGAACAGTCAGATACCGTATATTGGCGAGCCAGTGTCACATGGTACACCTGAATCCAATACTATTCATCTGACTAGGAAGATGAAGAGAAATTTGTTTGCCATATACGATGTATATTGCATCACATCTGCTAACACTTGGGGCACAAGCTTTCGATACAGTGATGTACAGTAGTGCTGTCTAGCAGTGGCAGCTCTACTCTGTCATGCACATTGTATTGCATAGTGTGCCATGCTGACTGCTCTAAACCTTCAGAGTGCGGGAGAGAGAGAGAGAAAGAGACCCAGACGTGCCATGGTATTTGCTGTGGTATCGAATGGGACCACGTGTGAGTGAGTGCCATGTGCTCACATGGGGGAGTGATGTGTGTAGTGTGGCACGCACGAGAATTACTGCTACAGTGCCTAGCCTCATGGCAGGCAGCTCCCTGTTCTTCCTCCCTGTGGTTCTGTTCTACATGAAGAATATATCCAAGTAGGAAGGGATGTACAGTGTACTGTAAAAGTGGTTTCTTTCGTGGTGGTTTTATTTTTGCGCTTTGAGGTCGAACCGCGAATTTAACATCACGCAAAAATGTTTTGAACTCGTTGCTTGTTACAACGCTGTTGCGCATGCACGCACACGGAGGTTCCTCGCATTGAGTGTATTGATGGTCAACACACACACAGCGATACCGCGCAATGTAGGTACAAGCATTTTATAAAGTACTCGAGAGACGGGATTTCAGGTAAGCCTGCCTTTAATTCTAATTTCTATTTAATAAATAAAAGAATAATTGGATTATAGTTTTGGTTTTCATTTGCAAAAGAAAACAGTTTTTGCCGACTGTGAATTCACAGATTTTGCTGACCGCGAATTTAAACACACGCGAAAAAGTCGGTATCGATGGAAACCGCGAAAGTATCTGTACGCGAAAGAAACCACTTATTCAGTAGGTTGAATGTATGATATGTTTGTGGTGTCTTCTTATGATATATTTCATGTAGACAGCGATGAGGAGTCCGTTTTTGAGAGTTCTCTCTTTGTAGCCCAGGGAATGATTTTCCAACTCAAATTTGATTAGCAATTTCAGCTGATGAACAATATTTCAAATGGTATCCAGATCCTGTGCACTTCTTTGGAAGAAAACTACTACACAAAAGTTAGCTTGTGTAGCAGTGGTGTAAAAATGCGTAGCAAATTGCGATGCGATACCAGGAAAATTATTCCCTGTAGCCCTCTCTTTTTCTCACTATCTCTCTTTTCCTTTACTCCTTTTTGTCCTTCTGTAAAAGAACTGCAGGCACTAGCACCTGTGAGGCTACTTAGTAGACTAGAGTGAGTGATGGGATCATACTATGTAGGCCAAAGCACAGAGCTGTGTGTAAAGTAGTCTCAATGGTTTGAGTCAATCGTTGCCCCCCCCCCCCCATATCCCAGAGTCGATGCTCCCCCCCCCCCCCCATACAAAAAAAAAGGGGGGGGGGGGTTAGCTTCATTGATCTTGCCCTTTTGCTTTGTAAAGGGTTGGGGGATGGTCCGTTGTCAAAACTATGTCTAAAGCACACAATATTGTGAATTTAGTTTAGTTTTAATTTGGTTTTATTCATGTAATTTCACAGCCTTCAGATTTTATACTAGGGTCCTATTAAGTGATATGGTTAATTCATATAGGCTCTAGATGCTGTGAAGGATCAAATACTGGTACCGGTAGTAAAAATGTACTTTGGATGACTGTAAAGTTATTGTGGAGATGTGTCCATATAGGAGGTGATTGAATAATCATGAAATTTGAACTTGATTATGTTTGTCTTCCCATTGAACTGAACAAATGGTAACAAGATATGATCAGAATCCTTGGAAGTAAAAAAAGGATGATCCTTCAGTGTGAGCTTGGCTCCCTGAAAAGCTGCAACCACAGTAGTGAGAATTTAAAGGTCAAGTTCACCTTCATAGACATGTGGGTTGATTGAATGCAGCAATATTAGTAGAACACATCAGTGAGAGTTTGAGCAAAATTGGACAATTTGTTAAAAAGTTATGAATTTTTGAAGTTTCTGCTCAGTCATGGCTGGATGAAAAGAATACTATAGCTTGTGATGTCACATGAGTACAACGATTAAAAGAAAGAATGAAAAAAATTCAACATATTTCCATTTTTCTAGCATAACAAAAGAACGCTCGACTTCTCTCTTTAAGAAGGCAGGGGGAATAATATTACCCTTTAAACATACGTCAGTAGCAAGTTGAAAAACTGTGCACTTTGTTCAAAAAGTAAAGTTTTGTGAAATTCTCTTTGTATTTTCCTTATATAGTTGTACGCATGTGACATCATACGCTGTAGTAGTCTTCTCTTCCAGCCGTGACTGCACAGATACTTAAAATATTCGTAACTTTTGAACGGATTGTCCAATTTTCCTCAAACTTTCACTGATGTGTTCTACTAATATTGCTGCATTCTCTCAATCCTTATGTATATGAAGGTGGACTTGTCCTTTAAAATACAAAAACTTACAGTTCAGCGATGCCTTTGAGACCCAAGCATCTCAGTAAACCATCATTTGACTGCTGGGTAAACTCCCCATGGAGTTTAAAAAGGCAGTGACAAGGGTTTTCCTTGATGAAATTTTAGCATTTCATTAATTTCTCATTTAGCATTGTGCCAGAGATGTTACAGGCCAATGAATTTTGGCATTAGTAAGTACCAGGAAGAAGTGCTGAAAAGTGCTGCAACTGAAAGGGGTCATTTTGTACCGAATAAATGATTACCTGCAGTCCCAACAGAGATTGGGGGGGGGGGGGGGGAGCTGGCATCCATTCAGACGTTAATGATATTACTCATGTTCACCTGCCCTATAAAGAGCTTCATATTCTGCCCATACCACCATGGGCTTGCGATAATCATGTGACCTGTTTAATGTTGGGAGGTAAAGTCCTTTTCTGTATGTGTGTGTTAGTGTATTATTTGTGGTTGTTTATTCATATACTGACTTTCAAATGCCTTCAAACAAGCTCTATTTAAATGATAAATTCAAATTTCACATTCAAATTATTTTATTTCCATATAAAGTAATACAAAGCAGTATGCATAACGCTGACATGAGTACATCGTACATAATATTTTAAGGAAATTTGAATCACATAAGCTTCAACAAAACATGGATACAGTTATAATAATATAAACTTTGTTTTTAGATAAATAAACAAGTGAGCAAATACAATTTTATTTTTCAACTCTTTTTGTATATACAGTGTACATCCAGCTGACTGACCATGGACATGCTCTGTTATGTACAGTTGTAGCCTATCACAAACCAGGTGTCTGTTACAGGCCACTAATTATTAAAAATGCCTTTAAATTGAGTCCATCTGTACAGGTGTATTTTTTTTTTCAAGTTAATATCATTCTGTGGGTATTCACATTAGATTTGTTTAGTTCATATGGTTAGATGCCCAATCTCCAGTAGTTGGACAGGTCCCCATTTGATGGCCTATGTGAATAGTTCATGATATGTGTGCATTTGTGTATGTATGTGTGTGTGTGTGTGTATGTGTGTGTGTGTGACTGTACAGTAGATGATTCAGAAGAGAGGCAAACAGCCCTGCTTCTCAGTGGTAAAGAGGATTAGATTACATGGGCACACTTGTTTGCTCTCGTCCAGATAATCAGCTCCCAATATCTAATATCATTGCGTACAGTATGGTAGCAAAGATAGTTATCTACCTCTGTCCTTTATTCCATCTTCTGTTTGGTAGAGAGGCTTAGTCCAACTTATATTCACAGGTGTTAATGGTTGTATGCCCCAAAAAGATGTACAGGGTACTAACTTCTTAAGGACAGTTACAACTGTAGGTGCCTGACCGTGTAATAGAACAAATAGGATACCCATGTGCCTCATGTATTTTGCCTGTACCATGTATATTCATAATTACTCAATGATAAGTATTTTATGTTTGTTACCAATAGTGGAAGGTGACCTATTTCTTTATAAGTGCAGTCTGGGTAATGGAGCACTGCTGAAAATGTTGAAACTGACTGGTAAGCAGCTTCTCGATTTGGGGGGGGGGGGGGGGGGGGGAGGGGGGAGGGGGGCGGCGTGCGCCCGGTGCGGTCCTCCCTGGATCCGCCACTTTTGCTGGCTTGAGGATATCATCTGTGTGGTATCTTCTATGTGTGACGGGGATCTCAAATTGTTCTATGAGTTTTTGTAAATTCTTCATATGATATCGGTTGTTGTCCTGCATCCTGAACTTCCTTCATTCACATTTGCTTCAGAATGTTTGATTTTATATCAAAGAGTTCATTCCTAAAGCCTGCCTCCGCCCAAAATAGTTGTGCAACAATATGAAGCTGTATTTCTTCTACCAGACTCCCGTAAATGAGCTGAATTGAGAGGTCCTAAACCAGCAGGGCTCTTGTAGTCCTCAATGACAGTCTCGGTCATCACTGCTGTCCTTCAGCGCCATTTTCTTCAAACTGGAACAATTCCCCCGTGGTGCTGCCAGGGTCCCCTGCATAGATCCGTATTGATTTGTTGGCCCGCGCGATCTCCTGCGCTCTGCATTTATCCATTCAGTGCTCCTACCTCGTGTTTAGCAGGCACGCTCTGGTGGCCTTTAAGAATATGGGCAGAGGTCAATAGGAGAGGCAGACTTTGCAATAGTTGTACATTGTGGCATCATGCGTTTCCCTCTTCTTCTTGGGTCAGGTTGTAATCGGCATGCCGTTCCATTGTTTTCATCTGTAATACCTGTGGCATTACATCCCTCACCTCCTTTCACTGTAGTAGACATGGTTTCTGTCTCACTCTCTCTGCATCTCTTGAGATGAATTTTATAGAACTTTATATACTGTACCATGCCCCGTACATAGACAGGATATTTGATACATTTCTTTGTTTGTCCAAAGATGTTGGTATTGCTTTTTTATACCCCCGCCAAACGAAGTTTGAAGGGGGTATATAGGAATCAGCGGACGGTCGGTCGGGCGGTCGGTCGGGCGGTCGGGCGGGTCGGGCGGTCGGTCCGTTGCAAATCTTGCGTCGCGAACTACTTCCTCAGTTTTCAACCGATTCCCATAAAACTTGGCACAGATGTGTGCCTTGGGTTGTAGATGTGCAAGACGTATTTTTTGACAGTACCCAAAAGTACGTTGCCATGGTAACGGCATATTATGGGCAAAAATGGGTACAAATCTTGCGTCGCGAACTACTTCCTCAGTTTTCAACCGATTCCCATAAAACTTGGCACAGATGTGTGCCTTGGGTTGTAGATGTGCAAGACGTATTTTTTGACAGTACCCAAAAGTACGTTGCCATGGTAACGGCATATTATGGGCAAAAATGGGTACAAATCTTGCGTCGCGAACTCCTCCCACAGTTTTTGATCAATTTTTATGAAATTAGGTACAGATGTTCATCTGAATATGTTAATGTGCAAGACACATATTTCCGCAGTGGCAAAAAGTGCGTTGCCATGGTAACGGCATGTTATTGGTAAAATATAGGGCAAAATGCTTCATGGCAAAACTGCTTCATCAGTGTTCTTCCAATTCTCATGGAATTCATATTGAATGTTTGTCTTAGGATGTAGGTCAGCATGACACATTTCTTGACAGTGACATAAGTATGTTGCCATGGTAACAGCTCACATATTATGAGCCAAAATGATGGAAAATTTTGTGTTGCAAACTACTTCCTCAGTTT
Source organism: Diadema antillarum (assembly GCF_040938485.1). Taxonomy (NCBI): domain Eukaryota; kingdom Metazoa; phylum Echinodermata; class Echinoidea; order Diadematoida; family Diadematidae; genus Diadema; species Diadema antillarum. The sequence continues at coordinate 451,287 of NW_027272134.1, read as the reverse complement.
TTGCCCAATTTCCATGAAACTTGGTACAGACGTGTGCCTTTGGTTGTAGATGTGCAAGACGCATTTTTCGACAGTACCCGAAAGTACGTTGCCATGGTAACGGCATATTAATGGCAGAAGATCAAGGAAAGATCTTGCGGATTTAACTACTTCCTCAGTTTTTTGACCTAAGCTTATCAAATGTTGTTTTGACCAAAGCTTATGAAATGTTGTTTGACGGGGGTATAACCAGTCGCTGTAGCGACATTTCTAGTTTTTATCGTAAATTGATAATGTTTGCATGCTGCTTTACAAATTTTGTCATCTTTAATTAATCCATTGTTGATATAAGCAAGGTACCACTTTATTGTATGATAAATATCTCATCAGAACATATTGACCTGAATCCATTAAAAAAAACCCAAAGATAAATTTTGAAATGATATAATGTTGATCTAGATTGGTTTTCCACTTGTTTCTTGAATAAGAAATAAAGACGTTACTATAACAAACTTGCTCAAGAGTGCATTGTGACTCTTCACTGCATTAGTTTTATGCAGAATATTGATTTAATTGACTCAAATATCAGGCATTTGATAAACACTTTTGCAAATATGTTAATTGCATGAGATTTGCTTGTGTTGAACACAAATTTGCATTACTGGCTCTGATGCAGACGCACATAGGACTTGCATAATATTTTCCATGTATTTTCCACTCCTTTTATAGGAACCTCATCTACCATCATCTACAGAAGGGGATTACATCAGACACAGCCCACCGTTTGAACAATGGTCTGCTATTCTGAGCAGCTCTGATGAAAGCCTGAAGTTTGACCCTGTAAATTTACACTGCGTGCTGGTGACCCCACACACCGATTCCTACTACAGAGCAAACAGCCATTGTGATAGCCGGAGGTGGCACCCGACTCAACCCAGCTGTCCTCCTTGTGTTACATGCATCAATGTGATAGTTGGGAACAGATTTGTGATTTAACACGCTTCAGCATCACATGCGGTACCCCGCACAATTTTTATGAGTTGTGCGATATTAATGAGACATCGACGGGGAAGCTGATATTTGGTTTGTGAGCCAGCGCTCTGGAGAGATTGTGCTGCAAGTCAAGAAAGTCCACCGCCAACATGGCTCAGCTGCGCTACGCCAAGGCGGTCGCTTGCGGCACCGCGCTAACAGCAGCGGGCCTGGCCGGCTACTACCTCTATACACGGAACAACATGAAGCGGGCGAAGATGAAGGCAGAGCAGGAGGATAGGGAGGCGATGGTTGTGGAGAATGTCGGCAAGGGGACGCAGGCCATCGAGGACAGACTGAGGCAGGAAGCTGAACAGGAGACAGCAGCAAGAAATCTTGCGCAGAAGGATGATAAGAAATGTGAGTGTGACGAAAGCAACTCCTGCACGAATCCCTGCACCCCGGACATTGAAACCATCGAGAAGGTTTTAGAAAAATTGAATCACGCTGAGGAGGAAACGAGAGAAACAATGAATAACGAAAATGACAATATAGAAAGAGACAGACCAGTTGAGGACACCATAGCAAATGTAGTTGATGAGTTCATGTTGGAGTGCAGTATGGACACGAACGCATCCTCTGGGTCCTCGCTGAATGTATCAAATGAACACATTGTGGATGATCTGCAAACTGTGGACGAGAGCGTTCCTATCCCTGTCCAAGAAAGCGTAGTCTGTGCAAAGCCCCAGCCCGTTCAGGAAGCCTGTGTCCCGACGAAACAGCAAACCCTCCAGTCCTCACCCCCTCCCCTGGACAATGCAATCCGTAAGTCGACAAACCTGTCAACAACCACCAATGCGTCGATAGCAAACGGTAATGTGCTAGACAATCAGACATCCATCAAGGCACCCTCTACCAATGCTAAGTCGGGAAAGAAGGGCAAGCAGTCCAACCAGACCAATGGCAAGGGGTCGGCGACAACAGGTGGCAAGGGATCAGCGACGAGCAGTGGGAAAGGGTCATCGTCCTCAAAAAAGGGAAACAAGAAGAGCAATGACCTTCCAAAGATTCAGTCTGTCGACTGGGCGTCATCCGTGCTCCTGGAGGAAAAGGCCCATGGCTCCAATGCCATGCCCCCTCTCGGAACCAATGAAAGGTGAGTGTTGCAGTGTGACTTTTCAGGTATCCAGTGTAGTGATATTCTGTGACACCTGTAGGAAAAATAATTCCTTACTGTAATGAAAAGAGAATATGTCCAAGGGAGAGAGACACAGAAAAGAAAATGATATTTGTAATGAAGCTAGGCATGAATCATGCAAATGCTGCAAACTATTCAAAAAGTTGTGGTGAAATTAGGTACCAAGAAAGGTGCAGCAGTTTTGATGTACGAGAGGCATTATAACATGGGCCACTATGGCATTCTCTTCACTTCTGTTCTAAGCTGTCTTGGTCCAGTAACAAGAGTCTTTTGTCTCAAATTCTATTTTTATACTTGTGTCTTGACTTGGTTGTTACTAATTTTTTTTGTTTTGAAAAACAACGACAAAAACAATGAAGTACATTTCAAAAATCTGCCTGAAATTGCCAGAAAGTTATATTCATAATATGTTATGTAAAGTGGAAGTTACACGGCAACAAAGATATGACCTTGTATTATTTTTCAGCCCTCATGTTATACAGGTATTCAGAGAGCCAGAATGCATTTTTTTTTTTCATTATTATTAAATTTCTCAGCTTTGCTGAAAGCCTGATCACTGCTTGATTACTAAAGGGGTCTCAATCCGTTTTCTGAAAGCAACACTGGGATAAATTAATCTCTGAAGTGCCGATAGCTCTTTATGTCTTTTGGGAAGATATCTCTTACCAGGCCCTGCTGTAATTTGCACAGGAGACATTTGAAACTAGAGAAGCACTCTGAGAGCGCAGACCTCTGCCAAGAAGCTAATTTCCATCAATGATCAAAATTGTTCTTCCATAGAGATCAGTGATTTCCACCCATACGTGTGCATGCCGAGAATTTCCAATACTAGTACTGTAGTATAGATCAACCCTTAGCTGCGCAGTCCGCCTCGCCCTCGCAGAAACTAGAGCACGCATTTTAGTGCACGTATAAAGAAAACCTCCAAAAATGTGCAGCTTGAACTACAAAGTTCATTGACCCTACCTGCCAAAATATCGAAAATCCTTCATAAAATCCATAAAAAATTTCCGGATCACTACCAAAATCTAATCATATGTTCCTTGTGTCATTCTAAACCTTTACAGCAAGTTTCGTCCAAATCCGTTCACAATTTTTTGAGTTATTTTGCACATGGACAAACAAACAAACCAACGGTAACAAAAACACAACCTCCTCCCTTGGGGGAGGTAATCATCAGAGAAAATGCAGTTCATGTACAGACAATAAAGCAGTTATAGCCAAAATGCTGCCTGTGTGGGATGGCTAGGCAGGATGGGTCTTGCGTTGTCGTAAACATGGACACTCTGATCACGATGGTTCAATCTCAACTTCCCTGGTCACTCCGGCGCTGACCTACAGTGGACTTGACCTCTAATTTGTGACATCCTTCCCACTGCCGCTGGATAATGACATTATCTGGAGAGAGTGTAAAGCAGGCTGATGCAGCTCATATCATGTATGTATTGTTAAGGAAACCGAAAATCAACGCATTGTGGACTGCGAGATGTTGACATCATGTTGAAAGCTGTAGGCATGTGTCATATCTTTCCTCTTTTGTTTGCTACCATCCTCTGAATCAAAACCACCAAATTCATGTTAAAAACATGTTCTAGATGTATTTTAAAAATCTTTCAATTGTTTTGTCTGAATTATCTTGATTTTGTATTAATCACAGGGTTGAAGTGATGATCTGTAGATTTCCCATTTCACTGCATTTGTGATAAACAAGACATTGGAGGAAGGAAAATTAATATTAAGAAGTGCTCTCCATTGGAAGCAGTGCTTCTAGAACCCTCATCCCCCACCCCACCAACTAGAAAACCAGTCTCATCATATTGTGTGTGAGGGTTGAATGTGATATCAAAATCACATGTGGCAAATTTCATCTCAAGCTAATTATGCATATGCCGGCATGAGGCTGAAAACACCAAATTTTCATTCTCCTGCGTACTGCAAAATACAAATAGCCTCAATGCCTGCATCTTGTCATAATCTTGTCAAATGTGTGAATGTTGCACAAGCAATATAAAGCATTGATCATTGTGATATCTGTGTCACAAATCTGTCTAGGCTACGTTATCAGTACAGACCCAGCGGTGTCCTTCCAAGTGGGGCTTCTGATATGTAGCTAATTAACCCTTTTTGTACTTCATTTACCGCTTGGCTCGCACACCGGAGTGCTTTCTCCAACAACTGGCACAGATACCTGGAAGCTGTAATTATCATTGAATAGAGATTACACTGTACCTTATCCCCAAACAGTCTTTATTGTGTCACCATTACGTTCCTGTTGGACTGAGGCACATTGCTACACCTGAGTGTGCTTGCTAACTTTACAACAAGGTTAAGTTTAGAAGTAGGCCTATAAAGTGAATGCTGATGAAAAGGCTTGGCAAGTGATGCGAAATGCATGGGCACATAAATGGTTAACAGTGGTGCTCATGATTATGGTAGCCAAGCTGTCTGAGTGTAACATTATAGCCATTTTACCTTCCAGCATCTTACCTTGCACTGGTAGAGAATCTTGAGATCAAAAAGTTGGGTTCTTGGTTAGCCTGGAAAAGTTGGCATTGTGTCTATATGAAAATCACATTATTGGCTGTAATGTTACCGGTATGTTGTTGAACATAGTTCAGTGGACCACAAGTGAGCTGTAAATGTGACTTGTAAGAATCATAATGAGGAAGGAGAGCAAATGAGAAGTTGTGGCTGATCCACTGTAACACAACCAGTCATACCATTAGTCTAACCTTCGTAGTAGTACAGTAGTCGTGTCGAAACACGTGCGCGCCAACAGGAGTGCACGCTACTCATCCAGGGGAGTACAGAGTTCAAGGGTCACCATTCTGTCCTAATTTGACTTCCTGCCAGACGAAGTGGAGATCATTTTGTGAATGGAAAAACACTATCAGCCTGGTGCTCCAAGGAGACCTACATGTAGCAAGGCAATGATAAGATCTCAAGTTCAAGGGGCTAGTGGTGAATGTGGACTTTGGATCTCTCTACGCTTCTTGAACTAGTGATCAGATAACGGTCATTGTAGTAGAGAAGGCGGAAAAATGTATCAGTAGGAGTTCTGTATGAACTTGAGGTGGAAAAAATTGGGAAAATCTTTGATGCTATACTTACTTCAGCTAATGTTTTAGACAATACTAGCATTGCTTTATTTTCGATGGCTATTGGTAGTCTGCTAGTGATTATATGAATCATGTTAACAAAACAAAAGTAAGGAAAGGATTTTCACATTTTTCATCCTTTTGCTGGTATCACAGTGTACAAAATGCAGGATAATTCCCAAGCCACAAATCATTCCTTGCTAAGCATAGTATACATTATTGTGTTTAAGCCCAGATTGCATTTCCAATTGCACATGACGGGCAAAGTCAATTAACAGGAACAAAAACTGCTACCACACAAGGGTCCTGTCTATCAGATGGGAGTGGAGTAGAGGGAGAATATAAGTTGCTTTTATTTGAACTCCAAAATTTGGTGGATATTTTAGTATGGTATTCCCTTTTTGTGAGTGGTGTAAGGGCAGTCATACTATTAAAGTTGCAATTAACAACTCTATTTCGTCATAGGACAAAGCATAAACTTATTATGCAGTCTCTGTTTTTGTGGATATAATGTAGATTTTGTTGATAATTCTCTAAAAAGGTACTGTCTTCTTGTTTCTCTTTTTATCAAACCATTAAAAAGTTATGGATTCTTGTCTGTGAATGAAATGTTGGTACAGTACATCTGCTGTAAGATCACCTAAATGTGTTCACAAAAGACATCTGCTTTGTATCAGTATGTAATACCTGATAGCTCTTCCTACAGAAACCTCAATAGGCCTCAATAGCCTCAATAGGCGCATTGGTCGTTTATGTCCAACTTTCATGAAGACACAGTGAGTAAGGCTTATTTCAAGGAGTGTGTGCTGAAATGTGACACTCTGCCGCACATACTGTTAACTTCTGGCAATTACACTGTACTTTATACATAAAAAGCAATCTTTGTATTGATTTTGAAATGATGCACTGCACATGTGACAGCTGGTAATACAGAAGTTGGAATTGGCATGTGATTGAATGATGATTTGAGATTGGATAGGAAGTAGGCTACATCATGTTTGTAGTAAGGGAGGAGGAAGGGACTCGTACACCTTACCCACTTCTGCTGTATGTAGCCCACAATGTGTGGAGGTGTGAGTGAACAATCCCTGTCAAGGGGGTGACATTGAAAGGAATGTTTGCTCAGGAATCTGAGGTATTTGTAGTCGATCGTGCATGAATGGTATTCATGTTTGTTCATACCTGCTTTTGAAATGTTTGCATATATATGTGTAGGCATGCATGCTGATATGTAATGAAAGCAAAACATTTGTATGTGTTTCCACTGTCAAACTTCTCTCAAATGTGCATTCAGAAAAATGATAGCATTCAGAAAAATGATATTTGGAATATGGTGCTTTACACTGTCTGGATTGATGTCAGTGAACAAGAAGAACATGTGAAATATTCATACTAGTTCGGGTTCATACCAGTTCAGGGAATTTTAATTTGTGTGTGTGTGTGTGTGTGTGTGTGTGTGTGTGTGTGTGTGTGTGTGTGTTTGTGTGTGTGTGTGTGTGTGTGTGTGTTTGTGCATGGCATTTTTATTCAACAGGTGTTTCTAGAGCAAGCAAACTTGACAAAAGCCTGTAGATTTCAGACACATTTCAGGGATGGCATATTTATTGTTTTGCACACTCAGTCCTTGGTGTGGAAGAGCTAATGTTTGCATGGTGTCTAGTCGGTTTTACCACAAAATGGTGAGCCAGGTTCACTCTCCACTTGTGTTATCAAGTGTATGAAGCCTGTTTGGGAGCCCCTGTGTAAACTTGGTACACAGAAATTACTCCAGACCTGTTGTCTTTTGCGGCGTTTGACACTGCTACGGCCTATAGCAGAAAGGAATAATACATCAGTGGGAGATGTAACGAGGCTGCAAGTGTAGAGCGAGATAAAATGATCGTCGTTAACTGGTGAGAACATAATTGCTAATAGTCTTGTTTATCTTTCTTCCTTCAGAGGAGTAAAATTGACGGAATCACATGTCGGGGCAGTCTAATGAGAAATCAGTGTCAACATTTGCATCTGCAGTTTTGAGTCAACTGTGCTGGAAAAAGTGATTTAAAACTCAGAATACTAGTTACCCAAAGTTAATATGCAGGAAGGATTTAATGAGTACTGTTTGAACAGAAGACTTAACATTACTGGTAAATGTTGCCGGAAATTCAGGAGGAACCTGTCTGACTCCAATGTCCTCTTTTGTCGTGTCCTGGTGATATTGTCTGTATAACATCTGTTGTCTAAGTTCCACAAATTAAATAGATAACCTTACATCTTGGCAAAATGGAAGTACAATGTTGCCAGCTGAACACTAAAAGTCGTGCGCAGTGCAATTGCTGAGGGAAATCATCGGTAGTCCCAACCCAGTGTGAATATCTCCCAGTCTTGGATGATAGATATAGTGTGACCCTTGGTCCGACTCAAGAGCAAAAAAGAAAAATAAAACAATAAAAATAGATAAATAAAGTAAAACAAAACAAAGCAACCAAAAAACAGTAAAAAAAAAAACAAAACAAAAGAATAGATAAAAAGTCAATATTCCTTTTGTTGTCAAATGGGTTAAAAACATGGTTTGTATTGTTGTGATCTTTTATATCACCTTATGGTAAAAAATATTTAAAGGGGAAGTCCGGACGATTATCAGCCGTTTCGTGTGTAAAGAACAATATTTCATGAACCTATTACCCTTTTCCCGACGAGAAAAGACCATCAGATACATTTACTATGATTTTTTTTAAAAATAAGGTAATTCTTCATGTTCGAATCCGTCGCGAGCTGCCCTTCGTACTATCTGTCCCAGGATGCATTGCGCGTGACGTATCGGGCGCAGTTTCCTCAGCTGAGAGCACCGCGAGCGAAGCCCAGCTACGCATGGATCTCCCATTGCACTGCTGAATGCGGGCGGTATCTGCATGTGTGCCTTGTCGGCGCTACTGCAGGAGACCGTACACCGATTTAGGAGTGCTGTTGCCAAACGCTGTATTCCTTTATTCAAATAATCTTCGTTATATATCTATATAAAATCTTCAAAGATTAATGTAAAATAGTTGCAATGCTATAACATTTTCGTTTAAATTGAAATATGTATGTATTATAATACTGCCGTACTTATTAGTGTCCACCCCATCACTTACAATGCATTAGCTGTTGTCGGGCTGTGCAGGCATACATTTACGTCTGCTGCTGCCAAGTGCTATCACAATCCGCGATCGTTTTTTCGACTTCTGAGTGTGAACAATCTGAAATCAGTCTGTCAATGTCAGAATTATTGCCTCTTTTGTTGTCCGAGACTGTTGAAAAGTGTGTCTGACGGTGATAAAATACGACAGTATACATGTAACTTGAACCGAGGAAGAAACGCCAGCGCCAGCTTGGTACCGCCGCCGCGCCGCGCCGGTAACTACGACCAGCAGCCCAATACACACAGCGTAATCGGGCTGCGTGTTGTAGCATTCAGGATCATGTAAAGGTAGTATCGTGGATAGATATCAATTTAAAATCGAAATATTTCTTCAATTTGAAGACTTACTAGTAAAGTTGAAGTATTGACAACACCCTAACACTTGACACATCGGCATTTTTTTAATGAAGCAATAGATCATGCCGCGTGCATCCGCTGTGTGGTCAGAGACTGTTGAGCGGTACGCTACTACCGCTTGCTTGGCCCGTATCACCGTTGCTCAAGCAGGGCTCCCCCGAGCCAGCTGACGCTCCAAGCAAAAAGCAATGTGAGGATGAAACGTCACGCTGTCACGTGATCTTTCTCGCCGGCGTACAGAAATCGAACGGTTACGATTCAAAATTAGTGATGCTAAAAAATCGATTGTGGCGAGTTGGGAGGGTCTTTTTCAATGAAACTTAGTCATTATGGTCCTTTATTTATGTAGATTTTGGTTAATTTTTTTCAAAATCGTCCGGACTTCTCCTTTAAGGCCTGCGGAGACATGTTGCTTTCATTCAAGTCAATGTAAAAGAATTTGGGCATCACAGCTAAAGTCTGCTTTGATGCATGTTATTCAGTGTTGAATTTTAGAATGTTGTAGGATCATTGCAATGTATTTTCTATGAAAATTTCTTTCTTTATTAATTTTTCTTTAGTTATTTTTAACATATTTATACAGGTGTGTGTGTGTGTGTATCTATTTATTTATTTTGTTAGTTATTTCTTCATTATTATTATTATTATTATTTTTATGAGAAGTAATATCTAAAACAATATAGCCAGACCCAGATACAGTAGTGTCCTGTAGCATCCTTATGATACCTTGCAGCTTGGATACCACAGCGCTTTGCATCAATACCAGGGAGATGCAGTGAGAGGGAAGGGGTGCATGTACATGTATGCATTCTCTGGCGAGACAAGACTAATCTTATTTACCAGGCAGGAGGTGTTGACTAGTCTTCTTCAGTAGGCCCAATCTTCACAACCGTAACCAGATGTCACCAAATAGATTTGTTACTTTCACATGGATATCTTGTGTGATGTCTGCTCTCACTGAAAAAGAAATATATGTGAATCAACATTACCACCATCAAGGCAAAATGGCGAATTGCAGTTGTTTGCATCGCGTCTAGTTTACCGTCCAAGGCACTGTCCCCCTTCCTCCGGTCATGGTCAAGTGCGTGTGTTCAGCCGGGAGTCTAGAAAGGAATTCAAAATACAGAGTGGCATCAGCTTACATGGAGCGTGCTGTAGAATGTAGCCTGAGCTATAACCTTTCTCTACCCTGAAGATTCTATGTCATGTAGTCTTGTTTACCAGAACAATAATTCCCTTGTAAATCTTGCCCTTTTATGGAGCTTTTACAACCTACACCCTTTTTGTTTTACAATGTAGCAAGAAACCTCAGCCAAGTTCAAGCAACAGTCGAATAGTCTGAGTAATAGTGGTACATGTGTATCAAGTATTTAAAGGAAAGAAACTTCTTTGTTGTATCAAGTGTTTGTTGTAGTCCTTAATCTCTATGCATGGCACTAACATTTTTCATGTGTACTTGTTTATTAAAGAACCAGCTGTAGCTACTTTCAAATCTCAGAACTGTACTTTGCATGTCCAGTCAGTGAAAAGTACAAGTATGTTGATAATGGGAAACTTTGTCAATGCAAATTGCTTACAAAGAACAGATGGAACAATTTTTTTTAATTTTTTTTTAAAAGTTGAGTACTGTAAAACATTAATCAGGATCCGGTCATTCCATGGGCTGCCGAGTGTTGAATGGCATGCAACCTAACCTCAATTGAACAGATAAGAAACCAAAAGCCACTTTACGTAAATGTCTGTAATGGCAATGATGCAATTACCCTCCAATGTATACAGGTTATTGTGCTTTACAAACTGTGTTTGAGTATTGAGTCCTCTCTGGGGGTTGTGCTAAGATTGTTTACAAATCAAATAGACTGTGTGGCTGAATGTATTAGAGCTCCATGCTTTTAAGCAGTTGAGGCACAAGACAAATTAAACTAGACTACAGTAAGTTATGCAGCTTGCAGGTATTGTGGGTAGCAGATTTTAATGCAGAGTGCAAAGGCTCTGCCCCACATTGAATTGATCACATTAAATATTGTTTTTTATTAAGAGATTCATAAAACTATTGTATACGTTGTATCTCTCTCCCGGAAATGATGTTAATTTGCTCAAGGATGCAGAATGTTGGGAGATTTTATAGAGCTGAACTGTGTGTGTCTGTTTTTTTTTTAATGAATTGAATAAGTGTCAGAGGTACTCTGATATCTTGGAAGTAGATCATTGCTCATTGAAAATTGACAGTCTAAAAATACAAGATATTAAGTAGTCATTACAATCTGAGTCATATGGTGACATCTCTACTCAGTCATGGTCAGTATCAGGATGGTACATGCTAAAGAGAGGAACTTCAACTGTCATTTTTTATTATGCCTCCGCCATGAAGTGGTGCCGGAGGCATTATGTTTTCGGGTTGTCCGTCCGTCCGTCCGTCCTTCCGTCCGTCCTTCCGTCCGTCCGTCCGTCCGTCCGTCCTTCCGTCCGTCCGTCCTTCCGTCCGTCCGTAATGAATTTTGTGGACAAGGTAACTATCGAAACCTGTTGAGGTATCCTAATGAAACTTGGCATGTATGTGTATTAGGGGGTGAAGTTGTGCCTATCAACTTTTGGGTGCACATGCTCAAGGTCAAAGGTCAAAAGGTCAAGGTCAAATACATAAAATTTCACTATTTCCACCATATCTATTGAATGCCTGAAGATATTTTCTTGAAACTTAGTGTATACATGTTTTACCCAATTAAGATTCTCTGATGAAAGTTTGGGTCATGAGGTCACAGGTCAAAGGTCAAAAGGTCAGGGTCAAATACATAAAATTTCACTATTTCCACCATATCTATTGAATGCCTGAAGAGATTTTCTTGAAACTTAGTGTATACATGTATTACCCAATTAAGATTCTCTGGTGAAAGTTTGGGTCATGAGGTCAAAGGTCAAAAGGTCAAATAAAAATATTAAAACTTCTTTTTTTTCTCCGTACCTTGGAAAATTGTTCAAGGTATCTTCATGGAACATAGTATATACATGTACTGACTGGAAGTGATTAGAGAATGTAGGGTTCATGGGGTCAAAGGTCAGGGGTCAAAGGTCAAGTGCAAGACTTCAAAATTTTACTATTACCCTCATATTTATGCAATGCCAGCAGGGTTATTTTTTTACACTTGGTGTATGCGTGTGTAACCTAATAGAAATTCTCTGGAAAGGTCAAAGATCAAGTGAAAGTGCTGAACTAACTTTTTCCTCCATATCTCGGAAGTGGCTCAAGTTACCTTGAAACTTAGTACATATTATGCATGTTCTACCTGAAAGTAATTATCTTATGAATTTTAGGGTCAAGGGCCAGTTGAAAATGGTAACAATTTACTATTCAATTCAGAAATTGCACTTTTTCTCCACACCTGTACCTTGAAAATTACTCAATGCCTAAATGTATGAATGGGTCAAAGTCAAGTTAAAGTCCTTAAATCCCTAGATACATGCTCTCCTATTCATCCAATTAAACCTACGTCAAGGAAGGTGAACATTCAACACATTTGTGACAAACTTGTCATTCCAATATTTTGCCAATTTTGTGAAAATGTAATCACACAGTGTCCACATGTACTATCTAGACCTATTGGGAAAATCATGCATTATGGCGGAGGCATACCAGTCGCCAAAGCGACATTTCTAGTTCTTCTAGCAACACCTTCATTGTCAAAAGAGAGCAAGAGGAACCTGAAGGGATGATGTGATTTCCCATTTTGTAGCAGGGAGGAAATTTGCTCGTGGAATATCAACGTCTTGTGTAGTTTGCCCTCTCATGATGATTATTGGATTGGATGGGCTTGCAAGGGGGTGAGTTTGCCTCAGACAAGCCACTGGGTAGAAAATGACAGACCGTTGTATGTCTCCCTTGGCTAGATGGATCCCCTTAAAAAAAAAAAAAAGACACGCACCTCTGCGGTTCTAATTATAGGTAACCCATTTATGTTGTGAAGGGTATCCCTTTCACCCTGCTCTAGCTGTGCATGACATGGCTGATTCCATCGTTGCTTGCGGCTGTGCCGATACACACACCTACGAGCTGCTCTCGCCAACGCACGCAGGGCTCCTCCACTACTCTGAAGGCTGTGAGCGAGTCTGTCAACCAAGAACCTTAAACGGGTCTGGCTGATGAGCAGCATAAATCGGCCCATCTCGCGTGGCAGGACCAACGAAAGGGCATGGTCGCTGGCAAGAACATTCCGCCACAGCTTAGCTCCTGCTCCTGCTTCTGTTCCTTTCTTCTCTCCACTCTTGGTATCCTCCCACCCTCATGACCCATTTCCACCCCCTCCCCATCCCCCTACAATGTATATCCCTCATGCCCCCACCCCTCTTGTCACAGACAGTCAACTCTATTGGCGTTGCGAAAGATGATACTCGTTAGATGCTTTGAAAAAATTGGTGAACCAAATTTATTGGCTGTGAAGTCTCTTTGAAAATATATTCTATTATAGACTTTTGCCAGGAAACATCAGTGGTAAGTAAACAAAGTTAAAGGGATTGTACAGTTCTGGTTGAGACCTAATTTCAGGTTTCTAACATTTTTTCGGTGAGATAATGAGAAACCTCTCATAAAATATGAAAAAGCATGTAATTCTATGAGGAATTCAATGTTTATTTGACGAAAATTGGTTTTGAAATGGCTGAGATATCCAAAAAAGAGCGATTCTGATAAAGTGTGGGACCCACACTTTTTTACGATCGCTTTGTTTTACTTTGTTTTTGGATGTTTCAGTTATTCCACACCCGATTTTCATCGAATAAATTTTGAATTCCTCTGAAAATGGTATGCTCTGTACTATATCATAAGTGTTTTCTTGGTATCTCGCAAAAAGTTAAACACCCGATTCTCATCTCCACCAATACTGTACCATCCCTTTAACCACATGCATCTTTAAAAAAACACACAAAAAACACCTCCATTTTTTTTTTCTCCTTTCATGGAAGTTCCATGTAAAATGAATTTAATTAATCAGATTATGTGTGTTCTTGTCAGTGCATACCAAATCCTGTTCACTTATGGGCAGTGGTTTGATTTTCCAAGGATCAATGTTTGATGATGAGTGTTAAGTAGCATATCCCTCCCTTTACAAAAACTGCTCTTGTGTTTGTTCAGGATCTATGATTAAAACTGGAGCTCACTCATTTTTACAAGTCATAAAGTGTCTTGCTTCAAAATCAAAGAGTATCTTGTAGCAGCCATTGTCCACTTTGTAGTGGGCAAACGTGACAAAGATGCCTCTGACTAGTCATGTGTTTTGACTGAAATACCAGTCAAAGTGGGGTTTTTTTATTTTTTATTTTTATTAGACATTTGAGAGGAATATTAGGGTGCATGTGCTGGAATATTTTCATTCAGTAGGAGTGTTGAATAAACCTGGAACATGCGCATTAGCAGAAATGAATATTTGAGAAAGAGAATAATATTTGATATCAGAGGGATGTAGCTGAGGCAATGCTTGTACCATCAGTATAGTTTCTCATCTCATATCACTCCTATGGGTCATCGCTGTTTCTTCCACTGCTCAATGCATGTCATCCTCTACATCTCATAGCATACCCACTGGCGTGCTCCAACTCTGGATCCACGGCCTAGTCTCGCATACCTCAGACCCGTTGCCTCTGCAGCTTCACACCTTGTGGCGACCCACCCAATCACATCCGTCATCGTCCACAAAAAAACGAAACAAAACGAAACAAAACAGTGCCTAAGGAAAGAATGGTTGCGTGCAAAAAACAATCATGTGAATGGAAATTTGTCTGGAGGGCAATGCCCCCTGGCAGCAAGCCAAATGAAGATGTTATGGCAGCTGACATTTATGCTTGTCCTGGCACACTCATTAAGCAGGGGGCACTTTCCGTTTTGAAAGTCCCTCAGAGAGAGGAGTGAGATCTGCATCATGTGGTGGCATTGAGGATGCCTAAAGAGCATGAATGTCTATTGATGATCGAATGTAACGGAAGGTTAATGATAATCTCATACCGCATACCGTTGTTTGAATTCTTCATTGTGAAGATACTCAATCATACGTCCAGAACCACACAGTGATAATCATTTGGCAAGAAGCTTTGAGGGAGATGTTTATATGGAGAAGTGACTTAAAAAACAACAACAACACAGAACAGCCACCAACGAACAAAACTGAACATGTACAGGAACAGATCTTGCCTCTAGGCTCTATTCTGATGTACCAGCTATAGAAATATAGTGCATCTATAGGAGACAGGGAGAGGATATTTCTTCATAATGGAAGTACTGTTGCTTGTACCAAATATCAGAGAGTACACTACAGGTATATCGAGCACATTGATAAATCTACTGCTTCCAGTTTTTCATTGTTTTCCATCAATGGTCTGTGTATGCAGACTATGCTTACCTGGGAAAAATCTCAAGCTGATTGCTATGGCCTCAGTACTGACAAGCCATGTATACCTGTAATGCCCAATTGTGCTGTGTAAAATCATCATCTGTGTCACAGACTTGGCTCAGAAACACGAATTGACACGAAGATAACTATCTTTGTGACAGGAATAAAAAATTAATAGATTTAAAAAAACAGAAAAACACTTGTCAACAGAATGATTGCTTTATGATTTAAAGATAATATGTATAATGCGTATTGACATTAAATTGTACAATGTTAATTGTACTCTTATAAACTACTAAGAATTAGTAGATGATGATTTACTTTAATTGGTGATCAATAAAGCAATGATGTACATATAAAAATAATAATGTCGCCCACCCAATTGATCCATGGTATAAGTCCTTTGCAACTTTGATTACCTACAAATACATGCAGTCAGTCATTGAAGACAAGAGTACTTTCCCCGTGCAAGCTTTCAATGCCTGTAGTCAGCAGTAGCAGTAACAGTAGCAGTAGCAGTAACAGTAGCAGTAGCAGTAACAGTAGCAGTAGCAGTGGCAGCGCAAGTTGGTTAGCGGCAGAGAGCCACTCCACTGCAGCCAGCGTGTTTGTGATGGGGTGGAGGAAGAAAAGTATGCGCCGTGAATGCGTGTCCTTTAGCACTCGGGGGTCATCCCACGCAGGCGCCCCATTGCCAGAGCTCTTCCTCGGCTGCTAGGAGATAACAAGGTGTACAGTGCGATCTGGGCTGTCTTGATGACGGGGTGACTCGAAGCATGTGGGCGATGTGAACTGCATCGCTCCCAACCCAGTGAATCTTCAACTTGCTATCATTGGTGGGGATAATTAATGTACTATTTGTTTTGGGAAAGCAACTTGAAACAAAACACACCTAACATAAAACACTGTGTTGTATCCTAGGTATACCTGCCTGTATTTGAGACAGTTGCATGTAATTTCTTATGTATCAAACTCTACAAAGGGGATCAAGCCTTTGGTTTCTTTGTGAACTCCCCGACACATTTTACTCTGTATATATTTCTATTTTTATGATTATCAATAAAGTGAATTGAATTGAACAGTAGCACTAGTTGTGTCTCTGTACCTCATCTTGAAGGAGAAAACACATCAGAAAGGTGATGTGTTTCTTGTTGAGTGGAAAGAACAATAGCAAAAGATATGAGCAAAAAAGCAATAATACTTGGAGCATGGCAAAATGAAAACTGAAGAAAGTGCAGTATTTAAATGCCATTAGAAAAGCAATTATCATAATCATGATGATCTTTGAAGACCACAATGAGCCATCTTTAATGCAGCTGATGATGCTACCTTCGTGTAACTATATTACTACATGTAATGTTACATTCATCGGAAAGAATCTATCCTTATCTTATCCTATTTTATGAATATCCTTATCTTTTTGTTTGTATTCATTGTCAAAATAATGTCCTGATACATTATCCATGATGAAGGTTCAAGTCAAGTGCTCTGTAGATCGGTATGGAAACATTTTGATTTGAGTTTCTGTTTAATTTTTGTATGATGCACATGAAAAGAAAAACATGATAAAGATGTCATGATTGCATAACTGAGGCAGCTATTTTGAGATTCCACAGGAACCTTTCTTGGTGATTTACTTTGTACCAGTGAACCACATTCACTGCTCACTGTACAAACTTATACAATATACTTTTGTGTACCCTATGTAATGTGAGATTATTTCATCATAGCACATACAGTGTTTATTGGTCCAACAAGTGCAGAGAAGTACTTTTCGTGCTTTAATGTTTTAATGGAACAACCAACTGAGAATACATGTACAGTATGTGATGGATCTTTACTGGGAGTATCTCCTTAGAGCCCTGTCAGTGTTGTCTGTGATATTACATGCATACACACACACACACACGCACACATGCACGCATACCATAAAGAAAAAGAAAGAAAGAAATATATAGTGTATTTCATGTACCAAGAGTTATCTGTTCTTATGTGTCATTGCAAAAGTAGAAAGTTTGATTATAGCACAGTCGTTCTGCATCCAAGGTCCAGTAAAGGGGTTCAGCAGCGGTTAGTAAATGTGAACATTGGACTTCCTTTCAGCACAGTGGTATATCAAGTCATACAATTGTATGAAGCATGCTTGGAAGCATGGGGAGGCTGCATGGTGGGAAGGTTGGCCTGCTTGAGTCTTCATTCATTCTTTGACTCAGAGGTTCAGGTACAGTGTATATTCATGGGAAAACCATGACTAGCGCAGGCCTGCTAGAATGGAATCGCCTGTCAGCGATTTTGTGCACTAAAGTGGATGCTCATTGGCAACGTTCAACTCCAGTTGACATTTTTCGGCTGTGCATGTGTGTGCTGCGTATAAAGCTGTATGTAATTCATTATGGTGACTCCCTAATATGTGACCCTGCACCTCAAAACAAACAAAAAGTCGCCAGACATTAAATTTTAGTTGAGACCATATTCTGAAAGAGCAGACTTTAAGCTTTAAAATGATGTATAACTCAAATCAATGGACTCTCCTAACCTATCTAAATATTGGAAAGAAAGCACAAACTCAGGAAAAGTGTGAACTGAGAAAAGAGGCTCTGAAGTACAGTGTCTATTCAAGCGCTTAATCTTTACCAAACCGTGCTGGCTGTGCAATGAATGGGACAAAAAACAGGAAGTTAACCACCAGAGTAACAGCAATGAAGAGATTATTAGATTAAACTGAAATTAAGCATGCCTCATTAATACATTCTGTCCATAATTAATGCCAACTTTCAAAGCAGTAGCCCTATCCTTTCAAAAGTTATTAGAGTTGAAAGTGAAGAGTGTGGACAAGGTTTTTAAGAAATGAAAAAGGGATTGTAAAGACATACCTAATCACACTATTCTACCAAAAATGTTCGAGATAAACTGCTTAAAATACACACTTTCCTGCCCGTTTTATGATACCAAATTTTAACATAATGTAAAAGAAGACCCGCTCTTTCAGAAAATATGAAAAAGTCAAGTTCGCCTAGGTTGACCCATTTCACTTTTGATATTTTCAGTCCTCACGCAAAATCAGTGTGTGCGACTTTATGTTCGTTATGAGGTGCACGGTCACATATGATGTGCGAGTCGGGCCAGCCTTCCCATTGCATGGTCACTACTGGGTCTTTAAAGATAATAACCCCATCCAATGCTTTGAACATCCACCATCAAATTTCTCCCAATCATGCCATTTGGTACAAGATTCCATAGTGTAAAGCTCAAACTTCCCAGAGTTTTTAATGATAACAAGTCAAAGGCTTCCCAGAAAGGCATAGCCTATTCCTGTCACTTATTCCTTGCTAAAACTGTTGAAGACCATTCACCTGGATTCAGATTCAGACACAGAAGGCAAAACCCTGTGGTTAATGCGGAAGCATCGCTGCTATAAAGGTTTTATGCAGACAATAACTCAACTAACATTTTCAAGTGGTATAGAGTGCAGCTAAAATTTTGCACGTACACACGTGCATGCACAAGGAATTAAAGCCCCACATATGGTATTGAAAGTGAAAATAATGTTTGGAGAAGAATGCTCAAGCAAGCTCTGTCAATGTGACTCAGGGAACACCCATGTTTACATTCCTACATTACACAGGCAAGCAGAAATTATACCAAACCAGTAGAAACTTGATTAAGATCTGCGTGGTGCAAGTTATCATTTCTTTTCCCTGTGGTGAGATGACATACTAATGCAGTAATGTTCGTCATGATAGTAGCTGTACTGGTTGCATGTATGGATGAATCTTAAGCCAGGGCATTTCCAAAGATATTTTACCCACTTACCAGACTGGGCATGAAGGCAAGGGCCTCAACACCTAGAAGGCAAGTACCCATTTATATCATGTTGCCCCACACAAGTGGGCAAGTGGATTTATCATACTTTGATAAGCCTCCATTTCATGCAAAGTGATGGGAATGAAATTAGTACTGAAAGGGGAATGAATGATGGTGATCATGGGTGTTAATGACTTCATAAAATGATAAGTGAGGGTGGTTCAAAAACCTGCCCTCCTTATCCAGAGGTTATCCAACCAGCTTCTGAATGCTCCAGTGTACACCATACAAATTGTACCTGTCCCTACTACACGCTATTCATCCCCACTTCCTATACATGCTTATTTCACTGCCAACGCCACCCATCCACATTTCTTCCTGGTCACTGAGCCTCATTGCCGTGGTCGGGAGATCCTGCATGGATCAGACCGGGGATTGCTCCACATCATCAGACACTCGTGCGGAGGACATCCCGTTCCCATAGCGCGCATTCCAAGCCATCTCATGCATCCCGCGTTGCCATTTACTAAATGAGACTTATTAAAGAGTGAGGTCACGGAGGACTGTCCCAGCAGAATGGGATTTGTTAACAGACCTCTCAATGTGCATCTATCGTCCCGCTGGGTCTGCCATTCTGATTTCTAGTAGCAGACTCGTTCTGCTCACCTGAGAGTGAAAGATGAAGATTTAACAGACTAGCACATTTCATAGATTTATGAGAGCTGTCCCATCTATCATTGGTCTTCTATACTGCTCAAGGACCAAAGTATGTCATGTCGAACTCTTTGTGCGGTTTATATTGGGGGAAAAGTACTAGAATCAAATGTAGTAATAACAAGCTCATGGAAACGACAAAGGTGAAACTTGTGACTGTGTTGACAGTTTGATTAACATTAATTCACAAGCTCAATCCAATTCTGTTCAATTTCAGTTTTATTGTAAAAACACCAAATAAAAGTCCGAAGACTAACCATACTTGGTTTACATCAAATTTGACAACAAAATGAATAATTCAACTTTACAGGAGGGAGACACAGAGAAGGAAATACACCAAACTGACACTTTACACAAAATAATTCATATTGAAACCCCCCCCCCAAAAAAAAATAAAAAAATAAAAAAATAAATAAATAAATAAATAAATTTTAAAAAAAAGTAAAAAATAAATAAATAAATAAATACAATACAATAAATAAATAAATTAAATTAAATTAAAATTTAGAGGCTTATAAAGCAATGTCTGAAGTGCAGGCAAGAGAGTGGTGGTGTATTAAAAATGATTTTACATTTGGTAGGGCATTGAAGTAAAGTAGAAATGTGTAGTATATGAAAAAAAGATAGATGTAGGACATTTACTCGTTGATATTTTTTCTGTAGGATGTTTTTCTGTTTTCTGTTTGTTTTGAATTCACCAATACTCAATAGATTATGTCAGCAAATTATGTCAGCACAGAAAAAAAAAGAACAAGTTATGACATGGCCCAACAGCTAGGAGGAATAGAAGATTTTAATGTCAGAATGGATGCCTTCCTTTCAACCATTTTGACCTTCTTACAGATACCCGTTTCCTGTATTTTTTTTTCTTTAATGCTATCAATGAAAATGCACTGCACATGATGTATTAAATTTGTAGCATTCTAAATCTGAAATGAAATGTTCCTGAATTTTTCTTCACAAAGGTTAAGAGGTCTGAGAACCCCAGTATGTTGTTCTTTGATTCTATTTCAAGGACCTGGAAAGATATTTGATGGTTAGGATGTAGACTTTGCTCTTTCCTTGTAATGGATAAAAATCAGCATTACAAAATTAATTCTCTGTCAATACATAAAACGCTCTTGGTATCCATCATATCCATTGAGCATAATCAAATATAATGTTTTATGACCCCATTGGTATACATTGGTTTCTTCTTTTCGTTTTATGTGATGCAGTAACTCAGCAGGTTATGATGGTGGATCAGAGGTGAACAGTGAGGGCTCGTCGATAGACAGTGGCCATGGGTCCAGGGACTCCGGGGCCAGTGCTAGCCCGGCTGCAGTGCCCCAGGTGCCCGCCATGAAGGAAGCTCCCGTGGTGTACCAGTTTGAGTTCCCAACCAAGCTGTGTGGAAGGCTCATTGGTAAAGCGGTAAGTGGATTAGGTAGGGCCATGTTATCAGAGAGGCCAGACATCTATAATGTAGTCTTCTGTGTATACTTACAGACATCTTCAAATAGCTATTTAGTTGGGATTGAGATTTAAAGGGCACAAAAGATATTTCTGATTGTATAGTTAAAAATTGGCAAATACCCCTAGAAAAAACAAATTATACAACTAAAAAAAACACCAAAAAGGATTTGCATTGTACTAACCCTCATAATTTCAGTAGGCACTCTTTTGCCATTTGCTAAGATCTGCTTTGATTCTTGTGTTAGTCTCAGATATTGTATTTTCAACCGCGAGGCTCGCATACGGCTAAAGAACTGAAGTACATTATTTCTATGATCCCTCAGTCAAGCTTTGTCACTGGTAGCCATGTGCTACAACAATGCCGCCAAACCGATAGTAACTATGAACTGAGAAATAGTATGCACTCATGTATTATTTAAGGAACGGGGTAAAGCAACTGTTTGTTCATTTTTATTTTAATGTCAGTACTGAAGAGCATAAATGTGTATGTGAAAATTTAATCACACTGTGAAATATTCTGTTAATCAGATGGTGTATTTATGTTGATAGTAAATGTATCTGGTATCTATCTACCTATCAGATTCCTTGAATGAGTCATTCTTTTAATCGAACTACTTTACATTGTGAAAACACAATCTTCCGACAACACTGGTCTTTATACTACATTGTACATCTCTTTCTTGGAATGCATAATGAGAACTGATTGAAATGAAAAAAAAAAGCAATTTAAAAAAAAACATACTTTAGTTTCTGAACCATTGTTGCTAGCGATGCACGAGGCACAAACACTGTACTCTAAAACAAAACCGTTGTATGTTGTGTTTTTCCTCTGAAGGGCAAGAACATTCGTGAGCTGAAGGAAAAGACAGGAGCCCGCGTAGTGTTGAAGAATGTCCCGTACTCAACCACTCACCAAATCTGTGTTGTGGATGGCAAGTTTTTTTGTTTTTTTTATGTATCATTTATTTTTGTTTTGAAGAAGATCACTAAATCTGTAATGCAGAGCTTGATAAGCTGTACTACATGAATTAGATGCTTTTTTTTTCTCTGTGTCTTTGGTCAAATTTCTGTGTCACCAGTCTTTTAACCTATTGTTGTAATAATGAGCTGGCCAAACCTTTGCCAGTGATTGGCACAATCTTTTGGGTGTCGCATCTTGTGAGATGGGCTTTATGACCATCAGATTTTTTTTTGGGTAGATTTCTTTGCTATTCTGTTTCTTTTTAACCTATCATGTCATGGGGAACTTTGCTTCTGATGTTATCGTCATTATTTACTTGGCATTTCTGAATTTCACTGCATATCTTATATCAGAGAAGGGTTATAGGGAAACAGTGAAATTCATGAAATCTGCATAATGTATGAAATTAGTTACAAAAGAGATGTCATTATTGATGTTTTGAGAAAGAAACCAGAAGTTTAATCTTGCAAGGTATTTTTATGTTGCTAATATAGGAGTCAGTTATATATTTAGCACTTATAAAGCTTTTGAAAATTCTCTGAATGAACCAAACAATAACATGAACAACAAAGGTTAAAAAGTAATAAAGGATTTTATATTCTTAGTTGACTAATACTATTGATGATTAGTAAAAATGAATATAAAAAGATGCAGCTCAAGACCGTTGAAATATGGTAGTTGTGACGCGATAGGTGTAAACTGATATCATTGTTGGCATTTGCAGGGATGCCAACTGTTACTTTATTTTGCAGTATTCATTACTGCATGTTTCATGGAAAATACTGTTTTGCGTACTGCACATATCGATTACAGGAAAGGTAAAAATTATATTTTGTAAACCAAAAATATGCTCTTTCGGCCATCAGAATGCTGCAATGCCTTTTTGCAAGGTTGATATCCCTGCATTTGAGGCTTTTGTGACCACGGTGTCGCTTACCTACATGTACAGTGCATACGTTAGTAATCTATGCCCTTGATTCACTGAACGGTCGCTTGCCACTCTTCTAAGTGCAAGGGAGAGTGTCCTCTTCGCTGATGTAATGAGGAAACCAAAAGGTGTGGTTTCCATAATTTGCTCTTGGTTTCTGAACAATCATCGATACAAAATGTCTTAGATCCCCCCCACACACACACACACACACACACACACACACGTGGGGAGACCTCCTCAAATTACGCTCATTGGCTGGCCAGCGCTCTGCACGTAGCCTGCCAGTCATAATGGCCATTATGGAAGGCAAACAAAATTGATGTATTGACTCCAAAGTTCACAGTGAGTAGTTTACTTGCTCAATATTTGTGCATCAGCAATCTGTTTTATCAAAGAGATGTCCTATTAAAGTGCTGGTGGTATTGACACTGCTTGCTGTCGGTGATATTGCATTGCAAGTGGCTGATAGCAAGCAAGTAATACAACAAGTCAATGGATATATTGCACCTTTGAATCTATTTCCTAGGGCTCATATTGAACAGGAATGTTGTTGTTGTTTTTTTTTCCCATGCAGCAACAAAGTATCAAACTTAGTCCGATTCTTAATGACTTTCACTAGCCCTTCCTCCTTGGTAGTTGTTTGTATGTTACCATGGTAACCACACTTATTTCATTTTTAGTTTTATTTTGTTGTTGTTCATGTCTGGATGCAGGTCTGAGGGGTGAAGTGGATGCGGCCCTGATCTACATCAAGAAGAAGTTCCCCAGTGCTGACTTGAACAGGAGAGCCAACACGCAACAGCAAAGGAAGGCAAAGCCCCCAGAAATGACCCAGGTGAGTGGCCCCAACAGTTTCCCATTTCATTTTATTTTTCCCCTGCTGAAAGGGAGAGTGGGCATAAAATGCTGTAATGTGCAAATGTGGTGAGCAAATGTGAATAGAAGACATTTTTTCTTACTAAGCAGAATGCTGTGCCCACAAACGAGATTGGCAGTAATTTTGCATAAAATGTAATGATGATGGTTTTCAGATATTAGCATGTGCCATTTTGTAGGAGAGACACTATTCTAAAGCTGTGTTTACACCATGTTCCCGGCGGCCACAGCAGCCCCATTTGCCTGAAACGTAGTTCGCCGTGGGTAGGTGAGACATTCTCATGTTTTCCCCCCATGGCATTCTAGTCTTCGATTCAGTCCTCGCCCTAGTGAACGTATTGCTATCAGACGCTGTTCTCACGGCGTCTGGTCAGGCTAGACTATCAGTATTTTCAGTCAGGTCCCGCTTCGGACAACCTCCAAGTTTTGTGGTTCATTACGTACCACCCCAGTTTGTTACGTTCACCCAGTTTTATCGCTGCATATAAGATCCTCATTAGCACTGGGACTGCCGTGGCAAATTTTTTGACAGTCTAAAAATCTGACACGGCATCCACTGCAATCTTGTTGCATTTGCCTCTCCCGTCTCAAGGCGTTGTTTCATGTCCATCCCGTTTTGTTCCGCTGTAGCCTGAAACAGGGCTGTCGGGTTGCCGGGAACATGGTGAAAACGCAGCTTTTCTTCAGGAGCACGTTCCAAATGAAACAGCAGTTTGTAACATGTGCAAAGCTGCCATAAGATGCTGTCCTGTGACATTGTGTGTGAAATGTGTATTAAAAAAGCAGAAGAAGAGAAAAACATAAAATGAATGTGAACACTTAACTGAAGGAAATTTTATGAGATAAGATGGAAATGAGCGAAAAGTAAATATTTTCACACAAGTAATATTTGCGCTCGGGCGGGGAAGATGAGTTTTGCATTTTTTGAATACCTGCGGAATCAAGACACGAACTACATGAACATATTAGCAAGCAAAAATATTCCCATGCTTTTATTTTTGCGCTGGCTTTTGGTTATATGATATGTTCAAAAATTTCAACACCATGAAAATGTCCACTTTCACAGTATGTATATTAATGGCTGCCACCTATAGCACCAGGGACTTCTGTGCAGTGCTGGTGAGATGGTGCATTGTGGCTAAAGTGAATCATAAGGGGGTAGAGGGATACTACTTTTTTTTAATTCTTTTTTTTTGGTTGTTGTCCTGACTGACCCTCAGCTCCATCTGCCGGAGGAGATGACCAACGCGGTGCGTATCTCCAGCGTGGTGTCCGGCGGTCACATCTTCATCCAGCAGCCGACGCACCAGACCTTCCAGGGACTGGCCGTCCAGGACAACCTCATGACCCAGATCTACCAGCAGGCTGACATGACACCACAGCTGCCCAGGCCCATTGAAAGTGAGTTTCCCTTTCCACCATTGGCCTTCTTTTGAAAGACTTGGGAGAGGGTCACAGTTATGATGACCAGTCCAGTTGTCAGACACATCGTCATCCGACTTTGTAATAGCAGTTTTCCACCATGATGAGCTCAAAGTAAGCTAGGGAGCCATTTTTGTAGGGCGCAGGTGCTAACCCCAACAGCAATAGCATAACTTCCTATGTGATTCCCGTGTGTACAGAGCCGCCTAGTCTCCCAGATTCTGCAGGAGACTTCATGAAACTTTGAATGTCTCTTCCTGTCTAGATAGGAGATTATAAATATCTTCCTGATTCAGGAATTATTAGTTTGTTTTGTGAAGGTGGCAGCCCTATTCATACACCTGTGGTAGAGGAGCATTGTGGATAACATCTTATTGTAGAACACAGGGCTGCTACCTAGGCTTGAACCCTTATACCTCCTTTCAAGCAAACCACTGAAGTAGACGGTGACACAACACTTGCTCCTGCTTCTGCGTCATTTGCTCTGATCTTATTATACCCCCGCCAAAGAAAGTTTGAAGGGGGTATATAGGAATCAGCGGACGGTCGGGCGGTCGGTCGGGCGGTCGGGCGGTCGGTCCGTTGCAAATCTTGCGTCGCGAACTACTTCCTCGGTTTTCAACCGATTCCCATAAAACTTGGCACAGATGTGTGCCTTGGGTTGTAGATGTGCAAGACGTATTTTTTAACAGTACCCAAAAGTACGTTGCCATGGTAATGGCATATTATGGGCAAAAATGGGTACAAATCTTGCGTTGCGAACTCCTCCCACAGTTTTTGATAAATTTTTATGAAATTAGGTACAGATGTTCATCTGAATATGTTAATGTGCAAGACACATATTTCCGCAGTGGCAAAAAGTGCGTTGCCATGTTATTGGTAAAATATAGGGCAAAATGCTTCATGGCGAAACTGCTTCATCAGTGTTCTTCCAATTCTCATGGAATTCATATTGAATGTTTGTCTTAGGATATAGGTCAGCATGACACATTTCTTGACAGTGACAAAAAGTATGTTGCCATGGTAACAGCTCACATATTATGAGCCAAAATGATGGAAAATTTTGTGTTGCAAACTACTTCCTCAGTTTTTGCCCAATTTCCATGAAACTTGGTACAGATGTGTGCCTTTGGTTGTAGATGTGCAAGACGCATTTTTCGACAGTACCCGAAAGTACGTTGCCATGGTAACAGCATATTAATGGCAGAAGATCAAGGAAAGATCTTGCGGATTTAACTACTTCCTCAGTTTTTTGACCAAAGCTTATGAAATGTTGTTTGGCGGGGGTATAACCAGTCGCTGTAGCGACATTTCTAGTTTTATCCAACAACTTGGGGTTAGGGTTGTGATAGGGTTTTAAACTTTAGTTTGATGTGAGGACTAGGATTAGGGTGGGGTTATATTTGTGGGTAGAATTTATATTTGGCTTAGCATGTAAATATTTCATGGGAGCAGTTGTCTCGGGAGCAATTGTCATTGAATAGAACTTAGACACCTCTGCTGTTCTGAGGTAGGCTTTTGTTCTAGCGCTCCTCCAAGTGAAGAGAAGTTCTTCACAAGGCCTAAGAATTCCACTTGCCGCATTGACCAACCACTTTTCTTCACTCTCCCGTGTCCGTCCAGATGGTGTCATCTGTGCAGCCCCCGTCATGGACGGCTGGTATCGCGCCCAGGTCGTCGAGGTCAGCCACGAGTCCGACGAAGTCGACGTCCGCTTCCTGGACTACGGGGGCTATGCCAGGCTGGAGGGGTACACCCTGCGCCAGATCCGCTCCGACTTCCTGGGACTCCCCTTCCAGGCCACCGAATGCTACATGAGCAATATTGCTCCCCTACCAGGTAGACTTTGCATGTATGCCGTTAACTTGACGAAAAGTCATGTGAAATTCTTGAAAACTTATGTCTGGTACACCATCCATTAGTGCCATTAGTATGTCTTTAACCCGTTGAGGACGGGCTGATTTTGCTGCAACATGCATTTCCCCACGCGCCCTTACCCGAGTATACTCGCGACTCGCCCTCTACGGGTTAAAGGGCATATGGAGTTTTTGGATTCAAATATTAAAGCTTTATAGTATCAGAATTAAACTTCAGCTTTGCCAGCTGCTGCTATACAAACCTAATTCCCAAAGTCTATGATATTTGAACACTGTCAAAAGACAGACATCGCAAAGTAAAAAGTGTGTGGACTCAGATGAGCAAGGGAAACTTCGGCTAACGAGGAGATCAATCAATTCATGGACTCTTGTGAACAGTGATGTAGGAATCTGTGAGTGTATGTAAACCAATGGCTTG
Source organism: Diadema antillarum (assembly GCF_040938485.1). Classification (NCBI taxonomy): domain Eukaryota; kingdom Metazoa; phylum Echinodermata; class Echinoidea; order Diadematoida; family Diadematidae; genus Diadema; species Diadema antillarum. The sequence goes on along the minus strand of NW_027272134.1, from coordinate 423,688 downwards.
TGAGGACACGTGTATAAATATCTGTGAACTGTTTCATCAGCAGCAATAATCAAATCTGGCTGTATACATGATCCTGGCCTAGCATGTTACAATTGCGTTGGGATCTAGGGCAATTACCCCCTGGACAGTTACCCCAGACCTTTCCCCTGACCCCAACCCTAATCCTGAACTTAATCCTAACCCTAACCCAAACTCCAACCCTAGGGGGTAATTGTCCTGATATGATTGCAATGCACTGTTGAAGCTATATGGTAACTTGTCTATAGATGGCGCTTTACACACATAATGATGTATGAGGTTTTGTAACACAGCCAGGAGAATTTCTATCCAATCTCACAATCACCCTTTCTCGGTTGGTTCCCCTTGAAATCTTGTGCCATATAACAGGTGAAGTTGACTTCAACGAGACGTGCAGGGTGTACATAGAGCAGGTTGCCCAGAGCATCGGCATGATGCAGGCAAACATCACTGGCTACTCTGTGGATGGCATCCCCTTCATTGAAGTCTTCTTTATTGACAGCTATGGCAAGGTGAGCTTTTTGAACGAGGTCTAGTACCAGGGGAGCCCAACGAATATTTGAATATGTTTACACTATATATAATAGATGAATCAGTAGATAAAACGAATGAGTAGATGACATATATTTGTTAGTATTACATTATTGTCACTGGGGCGACAAGACCTCGTATCTACAAAATGCCAATTGTTCTGGAGAGCAAAGAAACATGGCAGCCAAGGCACTATATCAAATGGGAGAGTCTTTCCTATGCCATGCTATGGTGGCTTAATTTTGGGGGTAAAACAGTTAGGATTTGGACAGGACATCACTTATCAGATTATCTGACCATTAATCCAAAAGAGTCATTTTCATCAAAATTTCAGATACAAGGTCTTGCCGCCCCAGCAACGATATACAGCTTTCTCTGTTGGAATAGTTTTCTTTTTACCTTCTTTGTTTAATCTAGCATTGAATAAAACTTGATGTTTCAGTTTTATGCTTTTTCTTTTAACGTCTACCCATTTCTACTGCCATGTTTGCTATCTCTTTGCCGTGCAGACGCAATCGCTGAACAAGCAACTAGTGAGCCAGGGTCTGGTATCCTGGTACGAGGGCACCGAGATGCTGGAACCCGCCATGGAGACGCTGCCTATGACGAATGGCGCCCTCTGCAGCTCAGAGACTTCAGTCAGACTGAGCTAAGGGAGCCTACAGCAAAAACTGCCAGCGGGTCGTAGACCCCGTGCAGAAAATTTCAAATGACAACGAAACAAATTGACTCTGCGAGATGACACACCAGCTCTGTCAAAGAGGGTATCTTATGATGAAGTAACCGCAAGGATAGGCCATGGGGCCATGTGAAACACAGCGAGAGGTTGAGAAAGAAAGGTGTTTTTGGACTTGCCATTGCATCAGCTACATGCACATTGAGGGAAATAAGTGGACTGAAGGGTTTTCATTTACGCGTGCATTTTTTTTTCTGTGTGTGTGGTTCTTGTCGGAAAGCCCTAGCAAATGCATTTGGCAAATGGCATCTGGCCATACATTGTAGATGTCATCACAGACAAAGGCGCTTCTTCGTCTTCAGTTCTTTTAGGATATTTAGTAGATGATGCTTGCATAGAAATCATATCTACAGGTCAATCTCGATTTGTTTTGTGAACATACGGAATTGCATACAGAAGAGTACTTTTCGTCTTGAATTCTCCAGTAAGGCAGCAGCAGCAGATTTGGCGACAGATGCCAGGGCAATTTCAGAACCGATGCCACAAGTTGGTGTCGACTGGGCAGCAGGCGGTTGCTCCCTATGTGTTTGTTGCATTTTGGGGGTGTCCATCTCCTACACTGCAATCAGTGGATCCGGTGTCTTCAACCCCAGCATTTTTAAAGTGTCCATTGTATGACATTGAGCGTGATGTGATTTTGGGGGATGACTTGTTTTGTGTCCACACTTCTGTACCAAGGAAAAATTTGGACAGTGACACCATATATGAGTCAGGATGACTATTATTAGGTCAATTCAGCATTACTGCAGAGTCTGAACACACTATGTCCTGCTAAGACTACAGTGTGAGGTGTGAGACTTGCTACCTCCTTATCCTGAAAAAAAAAAGACAAACAAAGAGCTCTAAACTTCAAAGCTTGGAAAACTGCCAAGTTCAGAGAATTGCCTAAAAAGTGATAAAATTAGATCTTCTTTTTTTATTTTGTTGAGGAATCAAAAGTTTGATCAACTACCTCCTGACCACATTTCACATTCTGAGAATGTTTCTTACCACAAGACTTCTTGTGTCGCTGAAGACCTTTTGAATTGATCTGTTGTACTTAATTCCTGATCCCCGACATTCTCAGAGACATCCAAGCTTCGAAGCCAATTTTCTCAAAACTAGACTGCTCTAGCAGCCAGTCAAAATATGGCATGTTGTTTGAAATCAGAGTGGGGTGCATTGTATATCATTTGCAAACTCTTTTTAGTCTGGAAAAATGTCTAAAGCTAAGAGAATGAAATTAATGCTTGGCAACTTTATGAGCATTTTATAGTGACAGGTGATGTAAATACCACCAAACAGCTGCTTCAAACCAACCTGCCGAAATTCACATGCAGTTGTAAGAGATGCAAATTTGCAAAATGTGAGGAGTGTTCTGTCCCTCAGTCCTGCCATTTTTTACACTGCATGTAGTTGCAAAATTTAGCATCCAGAAAACCAATTCATTAAGTGAGGTCTTTCCTGGACTCTGACAGCTGTTGAATGTGTGGCGCATGTCGCAAATTGCCGCGACGATGATGGAGTCATTGATTGCAGATGGCCTCTCCGTTGGCTTGCGTTGGAGGAGGTGAAAGCCGCAGTGGAGATGCTTTGGAGCGGGAAGAGCTTTTGTGTCTTCTTTGTCATTAACAACGCTATCACAATAGCATCTACTGCAGTGACTTCATGGCTAAAGGACTGGCGGAGAGGCTCTCTGTGCAACGTAAGGATATGAATGAATGACTCCCAAGCATTGCATGCCGTCGTCCATTTGATTTGCAACGAAACAGACCTTGACAACATGGTCACTCTTCCGCTTGCCCTCTCAGACATGAGGGCAAGAGCCCCATGCTCCTTCAGATTTGCTAAATCTCCCTGATTCTGCAGGAGTCCCCCTGAAAATACCCACCATTTCTTCTTGATCAACAAAAGAATGTAAAGACCTTTCTGACTTTGGAATTGCCCTCACCCATTAAGATGCACTGGTATTCCCTTGACTGCTGTATGGATCAGGCATGATATTCTGTAGATTTAAGTCAGATTTCATCCCCCCCCCCCCTTAAGTGAGTCCACATTTTGCTATTCCCATGTTTCCAAATCACCTAAGAATTTTGATTTTCTGCATTTTTTTTTTAAAACCTCAATATGAAGCCAGATGGATTCTCCCTGATGAAGCTGTTGGAGCACTGACAGCCCAGCTCTTAGTGGGCAAATCCCCCAATATGTTTAACTTGCCCTACTGTGAGCTGAGGTTGCCTAGGGCAGGTTGTCTGTGTAAGCACCCTGATGAAATGAAATGCTATATTCTTGTATGACTGGACATTGGCAAAGACACTTGGACCTACCAAGTTCCTTATGATGTAACTGCCGGTACTCAGAAATCCCCGTATACCAAAGTGTAGAAATAGGAGATAGTGAAATGGCAGCAGATGTATAACCATATAGAAAATGGCACTGTACACAGCATGAGGCAGTTTCTTAAGGATGTGGAAAGATTGATTTTGCACTGGTTTAAATAGTAGCAAGACACAGCTTATGTTGTTTGTTCATCAGAAATTTTGCAACATAAGTTGCATTCGTTTGAGTTGGGCCTGATGTATAACATGGCCGCAGAGGTGTTGCTTCTGTAAATGCACCATTTGTTGGATGTAGATTATGTCGAGTATTGACAAGAGACTACACGTGTCGTAAAGCTGGGAGCTGTTTGCAGTGTCAAATCACAATTGGTATATCGGAATGCAATTTTATGTCAAAATGTAAAAGTACCACAAGACTGCATTGGACTAGATGGTTGGTTAGAGGGAACAATGTCATATATATTTTTTGAATGATATGTGCAGAGAGGATCTAGGTGAGCTTGTTATGTAAAAAGAAGAGAGTTTTAAAGTTTTTGGAGTGTTCAAGAGCTGTGCTGTATACTCATGTTTTTTTTTTATGCTGAACTGGAGAAGCTGTAATCTGTAGGGCAGGTGTTGAGAGTGTTATTGGCCTAGCTGAGGAAGTGGGCAATAGGGTTTGCATGATTTATCTACAATGGTGTATCTTTTATCTGTGTATGATTTTTTGTTTTCCTTTTGTCTTTACCACTTTGTGAATGAGGAGAGGGAAAGTTTGTGTCTCATTTGCAAGTTTACTTCTTCATTTTGCATTAGAAAAAAAAAAGAATGAAAACAAAACGTGATCAACGTGTTAGAAGTGGTTTTGGTGCAAGGGTGCATGGGGCCGCTCAGAGTAATGCAAAGGACATATGTACAGGGCACCAAAGATTGTTTGTCTCGGAGCGTCTATTTGACAGAATGACTAGAATGTTGGGATGGATGCATCAGGTACTCGGTGATTTCTTCAAAAATTAGAAACATTTACAACATATACATCAAGAGTTTTGACCTGCCTTTCGCTATAAACTAATGATAGCGATGGAAATTGTTTTAACCTGTAAAGATGTCTTATGGTGCCGATATCTCACCTGTTTTTCATATAAGCACAGTGCCGTCTAACTGCGAGGGCAGCAGTCGTGTTTTATCTGTCTTGCTTTCTCCTGCTACGTGTGATCGATATGTCAACCTTCTGCATAAAATTCATGTGAATTCCTCAGGGAATATTGCAATTTATGCCCCTCAAAGAATATAGGTCTTTCCCCGCATTGCACTGTGAGTGTTGGAAATGTCAATTTATATCCAACTTAGCAAATTTGTGAAAAAAAACAACAACTATATTCATCTCAGAGCATGAAGCGAAGCAGGATTTTTTTTTTTTTTTTTCTGTCTTGGGTCAAGACACAAGACATAAGTTAAAGAGCTGAAGCAAAACAAACATATAAATTCATGAAAGATTACCACTAACTTTACTTATCAGAAAAAAGTAGAAGAAATAAATAAGGATGACAAAACAAGAGTAGCACACATAGTTCCTCATAAGTTTAGCACTGACTTTTCGTTTTGGTTAAACAATAGAACACACACACAACCAAAATCCTGAAAGGACATAACAAAACAGTAAAAATGAAGTTCAAACACCCTGAAAGGACAAAACAAAACAGTAAATATAAAGTTTGTCAAAGATTAACATTGTTGAAGGTTTTTTTTTTGCCCACCTTGCCATGTTGCAAACCTAAATTTATTTGTGGTTGATGGCCTCTTGGATCTGCAAAGATCTTTTTTGTTGTTGTTGTTGTAGTCTGCATTGGTTTACATTTACATTGGTGTGATTGTTTGCACGTGTAGATTTGGTTTTGCATGCCTGTGTGGCAGAGGAAGGTCACTGCAGTGTCCACCTATTGTCCAGGGGCCAGTTGACAAAAGAGTTTGGATGTGGGAGTCTCACATTTCATTCTCATGAGCATCCCCTGCTTGTATATAGCTGATTGTCCTCGCAGACCACCGATGGAAATGTTGGGCCATTTTTGGGCGAGATGGGACGTTCAAATCATTCTTTCACTCGTGGGAAAGATCCGATAAATTTCTGTTTCTCTTCAAGTGGGGCACACAACACTGTTAAAGCGGCAAGGGCTCCATCTTCGTTAATTTCGCGCAAGTTGATACTTGTGAAATTTTGAACGAGCTAGACGAGACAGCTGAGATATTGCTTCCCGTAATGAGAATGTAAGCTACAACGTATATTGTTGCCGAGATGGGAAATTGATCACCACACTTCTTGAAAAGGAAAGATGCTTCTCATGTCAGACGCTGGTACGTTAGATTGTAATTTCAGCCACTCGCAAACTGTCTTACCCAGGTCCCGATTTGCAAGATGTGCTTGTGAAATGTGCCAGCAAAATATATAATGTACAGGGGATGTGTTTTGTCCGGGATATGTAATGTTGTATGGAATGAAAGAGTACAGGTGTCCCCAAATTTTGTAGAGCTGTTTTGGTGTGGTTTGCATTCATATTTGGTCTCTTATTTGATCAGTATTGCATGTAGGCCCTATGTTTATCTCGAAAGACGCTACACGACAATTGCCAAATGAGCAGCACTTGCAGTTTAGGTGGCAGTGGTGTAGATGATCTCAGAAGCAGTTTCCTTCCTCTGTGACTGCAATGGATGCCCTCGGCAAGTGAAGGAGCACGCTTTGCTAATTTCAGGTGCAGCAGGTGCAGTGCCGCGGTGTGCTTGGTGCCTGAAGTTAGCGTCTCGAAATAACGGCAGCCTCAGAGACAAAAGTTATGAGTTCGGTGATCGCTGTCTGGTCCCATCCATGACGGTCAGTAGTGTGCCATCCCCACAAGTGAAGTTGTAAATAAGTGGAGAGATATCTTGGTGTTTGTTATCTGTCTTTTCCCCAGGAGTACTTATATATACAGACATGAGTACTGACAATGTATTGGGTACGCAGTGTTAAACAATTTGAGCATGGTCGGTGCATTACATAGGGCAATTGTATATAGGCAGTGATATGTTCTGGGAGAGTATTTTGGAGAATTTTCATATACCAGAGACTTCGATTGTCTCCCAATGAAAACTTCACAGAGTAATGAGAAGAAGCTAGTTCACATATGCAACTTCAGTTAATGTTAGTCCAGCTTTGTATTAAGAGAAAAAGTATTTGTTCCTCAGTCTGCAAGATGTATTCCACTGATAAATGCAATTATATTTTAAGGAGAAAAGTTTAATAGATAGGAAGAAAATGGATTCTGTTTGCAGATTTAAATGCTATGTAGATGTTCATGAATATGATCACAATATATACAATGAAATTACCAGAAGAATGTGCATCTTTCTTCCAATGACTTCGATATAAATAGACGTTATCTTAATTAGTGTTTACTTTTCTGTGTGATTTGGCACAGGGGGGCATGCCTTTCAGCCTGGTCAATCACAAGCGAAATGTTTTCCATCTACATTAAACACAAACACACACACCTACCTTAATGCGTCATTGTGACCACCATCACCAAGCCAGGTAGAGATAGATACTCTACAGGTACCTGGGCCATCACAGACATGGGGGCAGGGTCAATGGGTTTGTCTGTCTCCTTAGTTTAATTTTTAGACCAAAAGGAGTTATTGCCACTAATGAAGGGCAGTGATATTTGTATAATATTGACAATCCTATTTGTTTCACATTAGTTGTACAAAAGTAAGGGATCCTCTCAGTTTATCCCAAGCTTTATTCATGTGATATAGGCCCAGAGTTGGACATCCATTTTACTTTCTTATATTTGTTACTGTTTTTCATTGATTCAAAGAGCTGATCACTCATCAGATCAAAATTGATACTGCCCAAGATCACAGAATACTTTCTGGTCTGGCCACTTAAATTGGGCATGTTAAGGGTCATCTAGGTCTCTCGTCGTAAAATGGACTACAGCAAAATGCACAAAAAAGTAAAAGAGACATGTGAGCTAATACCATATGATACAAACACTGTGTCCATCAATGTACTCCTTTTTGTTATTCAGTCAAAAGTGCACAATTTCTTATTCTAACCACCTTCCTGCCCCCCCCCCCCACCCACGTGTGTGCGTACTCGCTATGTACAAACATAATAGTATGCACGCATATATGCACATGTGCATGCAGATATTTACAAGGGTAAGCCTTTTATAGCTCTCATGATGAACATATATTGTACTGGGTGCAGATGACTTGATTAGTAAGACAGTTGAAATCAGTGCAGTGTGACAGTAACAGCAGTAAATGAATTCGCATCAGTCCGTGGGTGTGACTTTGGCAAGCCATGAAAATGAGAGGAAAGTTGAATATTTTTCCCTTTTTAAGGGATGATGATATCGTTTTGGTTGAGATGGACTTCAGGTTTTCAACTTTTTTGTGAGATAATGAGAAACCTCTTATGAAATATGAAAGAGTATACAATTCTAAGAGGAATTCAGATTTTGTTTGATGAAAATACTTGCTTTTTAAATGTCTGAGATATCCAAAAACAAAAGAGGTTTTATAAAAGGTGGAACTCGCCTTTTATCAGGACCATTTCGTTCTACTTTAGTTTTGGATATCTTGGCCGCTTCAAAACAGATTTGTATCAAATAAACCTTGAATTCCTCATAGAATCGTATGGTATTTACTGCGTTGTATTTCATAAGTGGTTTCTCATTATCTCACATAAGTTCAAATCTGAATCCCCCATCTCAATCAAGACTCAACTATCCCTTTAACAGTACCATTGCCAACTTTTTTCTTAACCAGAAAGCTACCAATAACCATGATTCCAAATGACATCTGCACTCATCTTTAAGTTTCAACCCCCTCCCCTCCCCCCTTTTTTTTTCCCGCAGGCACTGTTGAGGCACTTGTGCCACGCCAAGTCCTTTCAACAAGAATCAGTTATTGGAAGTTTTGATTGTGTGAAAGCCCTTGCTGAAATGTTTGCCATTGCCAAACTGCACAATTTTTTTTTTCATTTCTCTTTCTTATGAAGAAGGTCATTACCATTGTTAAAAAGTGTAGGAGGAAAGTGTAGATTGTGCCTTGTTCTCAAAATGTCAAGTGATGTAGTCCACTCTCATCCTGTTCATGGGTCATGAATGATCATTAAAGGTTTCAAAAAAAAAAAAGAGGTGGATCTACTTTGCAAAAAGTTTGTGTCAAAATCCTGTATATCAATAATTGTCTCTACAGTGTATGATATAATGTCCATGCGCTGTGTGCAGTCTGTTCTTCCACTTGAATCTTGAATACTAGTATTTGTGCCCTCTGTGTAAGCTTGTAAGTATATTTCAATGTACCAAAGTTTCACCCTGTTCTCAACTCTAAGTTATTGTGCCAGTTTGTTTTGTTTCATATCTTGATTCTTTTGTGATGAGAAGTGTAACTTCATGGAGATTTGTTTCAAGTAGATGTGTAAGATTTTTTTGCTGTGCCCCCGCCCCACCCCCAGCAATATTATGCCGACTATGGATTTGTACCCTTTTACCAACATGACTGTGACAAAAGCTAGTAGCTAAAATCTAAATCAGATACACAGAGAGGACCCAAGAAAGAGAGGTTTTTGATGCATACTTGTTACATTAAGTAATTTGTGGAATGTGTCCCAAGTTTTATAAGTAGATTTATCCTGCTTTGACACTTTACAAAGTTTCCATTGAAAAGTCAGTTTATTAGACCATTGCCTAATAAATTGAAGATTTGTACACTCATATTAAGCAATGTGTAAGTCTTTTCATCTTTTCCTTTTGCCAAATTAATGGTTCCTGTATCTGTCATTTGTTCTCAATATTTGTATTGTGATTGATATTTCCTTGCACTTGATAAAAGAATATTTTCTTTTTCTTTGTTGTATAAAAAAAGAGAAAATGCATGGATTGACTATTTGTTGATATTGTTTTAAAGTCAGTTTAATATGTGTGTGTGTCTTTTTTGTAATGTATGTGTTTTGTTTGATTTCATGTAAACTAGTAAGATGAGACCATGATGCAAGTTGTTGTATTCAATTTAATCCTTTGAATAAATGTAATATAGGCCTTTTTCCCTCAGCATATTGCTTCTATTCTTTCAGGTTATTATATTACCCAGGACACTGGTGCGATATTTGTCAGATAGGATAACACCCAGATTCAATGTGACCGAGTGTAGAAAGTAGTCGTATGTCCTCACTTATGGTACTAAAAACCTCATAATTGTAACTGCAATCAATTACAAGAATATAAAATGCATATTTAGTGCTTCATTCAAAGGAAATTCACTGTTGCATTAGCCGATCATCTTGCGTAAAGCAAGAATACGTGCGTATTGTTTACAATCTGATCAATAGCAATACATTGTACACTTGCAGATTCTTTGTATAGTGGATTATTAAAGAGACAGATTCTCAGTTTTTTTTTTAATTTGCTAGATGTTACCTCAAGATGAAGTGGGAATTATCTCCTTTTTGTTGTGAATTAAAGATTTTGTTTGATTTACCTGTTACTTGCTGTGTTGTGAACTCTTATGTATTCACTGATTGTGTTTGTTCCATGTATGAGTAGATCTCATGCACCTTTTCAATATATGTGTGTGTGTGTGTGTGTGTGTGTGTGAATATTAGGCAAGATTTGTATTTCTGTATTTCTGTTTTCTTTATTGTTTTGTGTGGGGCTGTTGGCTATCAGTTTTTCTGTCGTAATATGCTTTCTCTCAGTAGAAGTTTGTGAAGGTAACATTGATTTCGGTGTACTCTGTACTTTAATATTGCCCATCGGAATGTTCTCTCATAACATCATATAACTAGGGTATGTGCACGTTCTCTTCATGGACGTATCATGCCCACTGTAAGAATAGACGTCATGGTGTGCAAACATACTTCTTGTACTGTTTTGAGGAAGATTAATTTCAATAGAAGTATCAACATGGAAATATACACACGCACATACGAATGCAAGCAACACTATTCTCGTGCGAATCGGAAGACTCTTATGAAACTATGCATGGATTGTGTGTGTATGTGTGTGCGTATATGGGTGTTTTATCAAAATACTCGTATCGTTTGCAAGACATTTCTTCGCATACATAATTATTCACGACTCCGATAGTAAATGCACTAATGTCTTGGACTTTATCGACATTTGAACACTGCAGTGTATGCAAATATGCCTCGTCAAACACAAGTGAAGTCCACATATCCAACATCAAAACATTCAAGTCGTGTGTTATGAAATTCACGGCATCACGGTATACGTGTATTGTGGTGGTAGTCGTGTTTTGATGTACAGTGAAGTTCACCGATGTTGAAACTTTTTTTAGGCACTCTCCATGGAAAATCCCGCCAACTGTGCTTGGAGTGTTGGAAGTCCGAGGGTCGTTGAAAGTCTCGTTCAGTTATAACATGAACATCACCTTCCAAATGCGAAGTTATATGCAACATGTAAGTGGCACCCGGATCAAACTAGTGTGTCGAAATTATCAGTGTGTAATCCAAGCGGAAACATTGTGAATCGACAGCAAATCGAATTTGAAATTACAACACTATTACGATGAATGTTACTAGTACAGTATTGACATTGCCTGGAAACGTTCAAGTTATGCTCAGTCTGTACAGGGGAAGGTGTATTCCAATGTATTCTGTTAATCATATTGAGGACCTCAGCATTGATTGACGGATGATGTAATCGACGGGACCTTGGTCTGGAAATTTTTGTTTTGTTTTGTTTTTGTCTGCCGTATCCAAGTAATTGAAGAAAAGTTGAAAATTATGATAAGATAATGGCACATACATATGTATTCAGATTTTCTTTTGGCCATACATGTGGCAATCAGGATATTATAAATCAGTAAAAGTCGTCACGCGTTTGCATTGCATGTGCCCTTTTAGAGTGTGTCCACTGCATACTTCAATACATGATATACGAGGGGCGACTGAAAAGTTTTGAGCCTTCAAGAGATGGCAAGAGGCAGAAGTACTTTATTGCTCTATTTTTCTACATAGTCCCCTTGTGAGTCCACACACTTCCTCCAGCGGTGACGTAGTGCCTCTATGTCGCTGCAGCAGAAGTTCTTTGGTTGGTCCTCCAGGTAGGAGTCAACAGCATCAATGACCTCCTCACCAGTGGTGAAGCGTTGTCCAGCCAAATCTTTTTTGAGGTTCGGAAAGAGGTGGAAGTCCGATGGGCTAGATCTGGTGAATACGTGAACTAGTTGGAACCCACAGTCATGAATGGTTGCCATTGCAACCGCTGATGAATGCGCTGGAGCATTGTCCTGGTGAAACAAGACACCTTTTGTGATCATTACTCAATTTTGTCCATTTTTTATGAATCGCCTGATACAGAAAGTTCAAGAACCTGTAAAATAAGGATAAAAATTGTTATGACCAAGAAATTTAGTTGGTAGGATTGAGATATAATGAAGATTTCATGGACCAAATTTGGCCTTCATATCTTAATCTTTTCTATGTTAGGCTCAAAACTTTTCAGTCGCCCCTCGTAGGCCTACTAGTAGATTGATTGGAGCATTTCGAACAAAAAATTGCATTCTATGCAATTTCTTAACCCAATGTGTAATCTCTACCACAGAAACGTTCGCCACAGAAGTAGTGGGTCGTTTTATTCATGATCTTTCTGCAACTTTGTTGCTACTTAACACCAGCTACTAATATGGCAGCCTTTTAAAAGACATTCAATAACTTCATGTTCAAATTGACTTGAACAAGAACAGATAAATCCAGTAAGCAGAATAATTAAAGTTTCGTTGAAATCTATAGAAAATTAATGAAAATCATTGTGTTGAAATTTTGACTTATCAAAACAACTCCGCCAAGCAGTGCCGGTCGCAGTCATATGAAAATTAGGTGAGGTTTCGAATACTATGTCACTATATGCCATATAATGCAGTCTACGATAAAAGTGTTCAATGCTGTGTATACAATATATCCGAGTAATACTCACGTAGTCCGAATCAAACTTCAGAACCTGTACATTCTTTGTTCTTAATGTGAAAGCAGTGGTACATGTATTGCCTCGTGTTAAGACAAGTTTACATCGCATTCGTGGATAAATAAGCTTCAAATGGACATGACCAGCATGTCAGAACGGTAATTTGGAAAGTGTAGAATGTGAAGAGTAGTGGGTCGTTTTATCCAGGATCTTTCTTCAACTTTGTTGCTACTAAATGTTAGTTAAGAATATGGCAGCCTTTTAAGAGATGTTCGATTACTTCATGTTCAAATTGACTGTAACATGGAAAGATAAATCCAATAAGCAGAATAATTAAAGTTTCATTGAAATCTATAGAAAATTAGTGAAAATTATTGTGTTGAAATATTGACTTTTCAAAACAGATTCTCCAAGCATCCTGCCAAGCATTCCGTTGGTCGCAATCATTATTATATGAAAATTAGATGAGGTTTCGAATACTCAGAATGACACTACATGTTCATGCCGTATAATACAGTCTACGATAGTATAAGTGTTAAGTGATGTGTATAAACGATATATCCGAGTGATACCCACGTGGTCCGAATCAAACTTTAGACCACTGCTTTGTCACCGTCCTGTACATTGTCTCACATCGCATTTGTGAATAAATAAGCTTCATATAGACTGGACCAGCATGTCAGAACTGATATTTCAAAATACTAAGATAGAGTATGATTGAATAGAATAAATACAAAATCTCAAGTAGCTCTGTACACGATAGCTAAATTCTAAGGTGAAATGATCATCTTCGTGAATGGCTTGCCTGTCTTCAGATATGAAGAATATGATTTTCCCTTTTGGAGGTTAAATTACATTATACCGGAAAATGAGTTACACGCAATGCAGCGATATCCGTAAAGATTAGACTAAAACAGAGTAATGATGATAAAATATTAATAATAGTAGTAACGTTTGGATGACCACCAGCATATCTGCCCCGATTCAATACAAAGTGGGTACTGTAATGACAACAAAGTCTTTCACAGAAAGTAATTATACTCAATCAACATAGGAAGGCAGCTCACACCATAATGCAATTTTATCTGCATTTCATAGCATCAGTGGACGGTATTTCATCTTGCGAAGTAAGGACTTTCTCAAACGTTTTGCATTTTGAAGGTCGTTGAGAGAATAAAGGACATCATGATATATATTGAATCAAAGGGCACTCGACGCACAAAGGGCTGATTTCACGGAGCACGCAAACGATTTGCGAAGGACGCGAATGGCAAAATTCAGCATTCGTATTTTAGTCTGCAAAAGATTGCAAAACGGGGGTTCGGAAGCGTCGTTAATAATATTGTTCGCGCATGTTGTTTTTACTTCGGCTAGAATTTCAAAAAATGTTGCAATTTTTTGCGAACCTTTTCCGCACATCGGGTCGTGATTTGCTCGTGATTTGTTCTCGAAAAATGTCCTTAAAGCCTCGTCATATGCGCAAGACCTTCGCAAGACGTGCACAATGTCCGCAAAATCTTCGTAAAACTCCAAACAGACCCCGAAACTTTAGAGAATATCTAAAGTACGCCAAAAATATTTGAAACTTAAGATAATGTGTGGGGAAACCTGCAAAAAATCAAATGCTTATGAGCGTAGGTCCTCAAAAAAACTGTCGGCACACACACACCACAGAGAAATGAAAGGGAAAGAAAGGAGAAATACAGGAATAAGAGAAAAACTTCAACTCTAGAAAGCTATCATCTCTCCTTGGAAACATTTTGCCCATGATTATTGAAAAATTTGCGTTGTTCGCATTTCCGTGGCGTGTTCTTCGTGTACGCGACTGCCATTAGCAATAGTACACACGACATTCGTATGTACGCCGTGAGAACTTCGCACAAACTGCGTAAGAATGGTTTTCGGCTTCATTGTTGGAACACATTCGGAGAAAAACTTTTCCGAGTGTTGGATTTTGCCTTCGCAAATCGTTCGCGTGCTCCGCGAATCAGCCCTTAACTCGTGATGATTAACAGAATACACTACAACTTTGTAGAGAACACTCTCCTATTGTTTCATGCAAATTACCAGAATTTATCTGTCTATTTGCTTTATTGCATGGATTATGCAGTGGCTTCCATGTGGTGTATCGCATTGGTATGTTCGATGCAGTCATCGGACGCACAATCCGAAACGCAATATCTCCTCGCCACTTCGGCGGCATCAACCCGAGAAACAGCCGAGAGAACATCCACGAGCCAATTGAAGTCGAAACCTTGCTGTTGCGCGACGTCCAGCAGCCTGTACGTCGGAGAGGGCAGTGTTTCCAGCCAGTTGATGCGGCTGTCTATCCCCAAGCTTTCCGCAAGGGCACGCCAGTCGTTACCCAGCAGGTTGGGCGGGTCCAAAAGCCGGCCAAGCTCTACTCTGAGGCTATGTGGGAAGAAGCGGCAGGACTGGTCTCCTGAGTTGGGCAGCACGTCCACGGGATTTGGCGGAGGCTGAACCCTTGGCGTCTGCCAGTATTGTAGTAAGAGCAATGTATAAGAGCAAAGTAAGAACAATGTGAGAGCATGATTGCGCAAACTGATCAAAGAAATAGTACATACTCTTTCTCTCTACCGAAACATAAGTCGAATTCTCGTTTACCACGCATGGAATGAACCTGAAATTAACGAAACTAAATATTGATGACATCAATTAGAGCATAACACAAAAGTAAGCATGAAAGGATAAGATTAATGTGCCGCTGGAAGAAGACAAACAGAAATAAAATGCTAAGGGTAAACAGCACTTACAACATTAATGTTGATAATCTGCGCGGGACTGCTATGCGACGGGCCTGTTTGCTTTTGCATGCAACTTGAATATCTCGCGTCGTCTTGTTCGGTTGGTCCATCAGACGTTGTTGACCTTTCCTCGTCATCAAGTTCATGTGACTCGTCGCCAAAGTTGCGTAATGAAAAGCGGTCAATTTCACGAAAGTCCTGGAAATCGTCGCAGCTTTCGGCACCATCCTTTGTGTCGTTGAGTCGGGAACCCGGCTCTTTATGGTATCTTTCGATGACCACAGACTTAGAAGAAGTTGTCTCGGAATGAATCCCGCTGTCAAGTCCTTCCCTCGGCAGATGATGTCGGCTATCGTGGGCAAAGACGTTGACGTTTGTGGTGCTGTGACGGAAATGCCGAATGTCTTGGGGCCGCCTTGGTTTCGGCATCTCCTTCATTATCTGCATTGAACGTTTCTCGTGTTCTTTGTCCTTTTGAAAGACATCAATGTTGAAGTTGATATCGTTCACGGATGGGTTCTCATGTTTGAATACGAAGGACACGGAGTTGCATTTACCCTGCCAGATGTCGGGAAATAGTCCTCGCTCTTCCACCTTGTTCCCTTCGCACGTCCACCCAACGCCAAGGTGGCTCAGTTTGAAGATCAAGTCACCTCCGAGAGCGTCGAATAGAAATTCCAGGGGACATCTCAGCGGGACAGAGTCGTACTCAGCCTGTTGCTGAGTTGCAAACTGCAAGGCGCACGGTGTGTTGTTGAGCATGTACACGAAGACCTGAAAGAGTCCCCCATCTGTTTGCTTCCCGCCAAAGGCAACTAGCTGAATCCACTTTCTTGTTTCCGTACCCTCAGCCAGACAGGTATACAATGAAAAGTGTGACAAATAGATCTGGCATTGGTTCGCCAGCAGATCGTATTTGTTTTTCCCGCCACGTTTTTTCCGTCTCGAAATTGGTCGCCAGTCCTTCGGATGGGTGAGATGTGTTTCGCTGGACATCACGACGATGTCCTGGACGTCTTCAGCGCAATGCATAAAACTCAGCACGGCAGGTTTTGAAAGCCTCAGGCCGTGAGGCCCGCAGTGAACGACGGGGCTGATGATGGTCTGGCTTGGTTCCATCGACGGGAAATCACTAAGATCCCAATCGAGAACAAGCTGAATAACTTCCTTTTGACCCTGAGGAATGGCACACGGTGGTACGAAGAGGGAAATCCCCATTTTGTCCAGGACAAGATGGCCACCCATGTGGTCGATCTCACGGGAAATAAACACGACTAACTTTGAGTCCACCTTTGATGTTTTACTCTCCTTCATGTTCCGTAATCGCAGCTCACTCAACTGGATGTCATAGCGACCACTCAAGCAATTACTCGGTGACAAAACTTCGGCATTATTCACAACATTCACCTCCTCGTCACTGACGGTGTCTGTACAGCATGTTCCGACTTGCTCGTCCTGGAATGGAGAATTGATTTCATTTGGTTTCATTGATTTCACATCGTCGTCGTCGTCGTCGTCGGGCACATATGCAGGATTGATGGTGTGCGACCAAGCACTTCTATGTCTCGGGAAGTTCATCAGTGAGCTGACGATACCGGACAGGTGTTGTGCACTGTGTTGGTGAGGGCATCGCTGGCACTCCACGTCATGTTCCCGGAAAGTCTCTCGGTATTTCAGCAGGAGGATGTAGATCACCAGTATCCCCAGTATGATTACGAGAAGGAGAATGACGATGCACAGGATGACTGTGTGGGCGACTCCTCCTTCGGACATTTTGTAGGTTTGGATTTTGTTCTGTTTTTTGTTCTTTCTTTTTTAAGTCACGCTCTCTGCAGCTCATCCTACTCAAGAATGACTGCTATCTTGTGCGAAATCAACCCCGAACATTTTTAACCATCAGACGTGCATGCTCTTTCTTTGACGCCAGTTTCACGCTCATGGTTAACATCTGAAATGAGCTGAACAGTATACTGTACTGACCGCGTGACATAAATAGCTCACTGATAAAAGGAGACTGGCTTGAGAGAAATATACCTTGATCTCTGAACTAATGATAACCGCGACATTATCTTTCGTCCCGGTTTAAACGTTGTCATTCAGCACCACAGGAAGACTCTTTGGTGGATGGCAAACTTCTCCAGGATTTTGTCGTGATGAGAGCGTTACGTGTTGGCATCAGATAAAACGGTCACTTTCAGGAATGTGTCTGCAGGACATAAACAAAAGATATGATAGCAACTCGTTAAGTGAAATAGTGGTAATGATAAAAAAAAACTTCCATACGCCATCTTTTCTGCACGCATCATTGACCGTGTTTATACAGAGAAGCAAAATACGCGCTCATGCCGGCTCATGCCGGCTCATGCCGGCTCATGCGAGAGGACCTCTCGAATTTTGCTCTGTATAAACACGGCGTATGCCGGCATACGCCGCCAAATGCAGGCTCATGCGAGAGGTTCCGTCCGCCACTTTTTGAGGTGGCCGATGCGAGAGGAGCCTCGCGTATTTTGCTGTGTGTTTATACAGACGACCGAAATTCGAGAGGTAACCGGAAAGCGCGTATTTTAATATCTGTCATGATCAAACCACGTCTTCTCCTTCTTACTGAAAAACTTGATTTCAATTGATCATTTGGCCGGGTGGTTGTAAAGAGGAACGTTACAAGAATGACCTTCAAGCTTGGTGGTCCTGATGACTTTGCCGGTGCCATCTTGATTTTTTTTTTCATTTTTTCCCATCATGCAATAAACTGCACTGCGAACGTGACCTAAGCTTGACCCCAAAATTCGAGAGGTCCGGTTCAGCTGAGGTCCGCTCGCATCGGCTCGCATCGGCTCGCATGAGTCGGTATTTTGACTTCTGTATAAACTCGAAAAATAAGCGCTCATGCGGGAGGTAAAATACCGGCTCATGCGCGCCGATGCGAGAGGCTCCTGTATAAACACGCACATTATTTTGTACCACTAAAACAATCAGCATCGCTCCAAATAATCAGCATCGTTGCGGAGTTCCAGTATACACTAGTCTCGCAAGCAAATGCTCTGAAATACTTTTAGCGTCAAAGAGGCTTTTCTTGTGGAGACTAATGTCTGCCAGGTAAGAACGGAGATAAGGCATCTGATCTTTGAGTCATGAACCACGATAATTATAGGTATAAGGCCTACAAATGCGCTACTGGCAGGCCCTATGTATGTAAACATTGATAAAGCGTGTTATCTGTGCAGCTGTGATGGTAATGTTTAGACAATTCAAACGACAGAGTTTCCGGGTTATCAAAGTGATTTGAAATAAGATATGAAATAATTTCTTGATATGTATTCATCTTTCGAAGGACCCAGTAGATTGTACAGGTTCCGTTTTATGCGAATCACTATAGTATCACTGCAGGCGGTCACCATATACGTAGAGACTGAATGATTTGTCGCGGTAAGTTCTACCTAACTTCAAAATGGTACTTCTCTTTCTGTTCTATGAGAATCTCGTTGGTAACATCATTTTCAAAACAACATTGTCGTCATTATCCCTGTCATCGTTACTATATCTCACACGTATGATGATCACTTCGTTATAATGCTTGGTTTTTTTTTAATCATCGTTGATCTCAATATCGTTATCAAAGTGTATGCAAATGGATGGTATATCATCATAATCATCATTGCCATCAGAGTAAGCAATGTGGTTCCATGCAAGATATAAAAAAATGCTCCTGCGCCAGTTGCTCCCAGGCACGCTATAAGCCAAACATAAATTCTACATACAAACATATAACCCCAACCCTATATTCCTAATCCGAACATCAAACTAAACCTAAAACCCTATCACAACTCGAACCATAACCTTAAAGGGAAGGTAAACCCCAAGAGCAATGTGGATTGAGTGAAAGCAGCAGCATTAGTAGAACACATCAGTGAAAGCAGGGAGGTGAGAGTAGAATCGGACAATCGATGCAAAAGTTATGAGTTTTTAAAGTTTTGATGTTGGAACCGCTGGATGAGGAGACTACTAGAGGTTATGACGTATCAGTGGACAACAATACCAAGAAAATATAAAGAAAATTCTACAAAAATCCATTTTTCATGAAAATTACAAATTCCATCAAATTGACATTGACATATGTTAAGGGTAGCAATTATTCCCCCTGCTTTCTGAAAGCGGTTGGTCCATTGCTCTTTCATAATTCTAGAAAAGTGAATTTTTGTTGAATTTCCTTTATATTTTCTTTGTATTGTTGTCCACTCATACGTCATATCCTCTAGTAGTCTCCTCATCCAGCGGTTCCAACTCCAAAACTTTAAAAATTCATAACTTTTGCATCGATTGTCCGATTTTCCTCAAACTTGCATTGATGTGTTCTACTAATGTTGCTGCTTTCACTCAATCGACATTGTTCTTTGGGTTTACCTTCCCTTTAAGTCCTTGGGCAAAATACGACCAGAAATATTGTCGCAGGAGCAAAATGTGTTACCGGGAAGGTAGCATCAAAATTACTTCGTGGCATGATTTCATAATTATGTAAATCATCATCATTTCATCGCATTCAGTCGTTGTACTTACAGTTTAAAACTGTTCTCATCATTATAAATTTGCTTATCAGATATTGCTATCAGTCAGTGGAAAACCGGAACTATGCTTGCGTCAGTTTCTCTAAGGGGCACCGGTACAAATCGGTACAAATTTCCAGCAATACAACAAAACTTCTATGCCACTTTTTGACGACTTCGTGAAGTTGTTCATACAGTTCAGCGATTATTATTATTATTATTATTGTTATTATTATTATTATTATTATTATTATCATTATTGTCATTATTATTAATTCAGCAAGCATTGGGTTCAAGATTTGGCCGGGCAGAATAGAGATTATAGCCTTAAATGTCCAGTTTACCTTTGGGAGCAGGGATTAAAAAAGTGTTCAAGATATCACATTTGATGCATTATTATGTGTATAGGTCTGTTGTATCACAAAACATCCTACCATATAAAGTTTTCGCAATAAAGCCTAAAATATAAGGAGATATCAGTATTTTTCTCAATAAACCGTAACTGTGGATGGTTAACCTTAGTCTGGAAGCATATTTATTGTAACTATTGTTCATATTTTGTGTATTTAGCAATACTTAACATCGATTGTAAGGATTCAAATTTTTACAGTGGTTACAGCTCACTTTAGAACTATTTTAAAGCACTAATGCTGGGTTTTTGTTTCATCTGCAAATGGTAAATTATGCCTTTAAGTTTGCAAAGATGGAAATTTTTACAACATGCACTCGTCTCGATTAACGGAAAATTTCAGGTAGGCAAAATCTATTTCTTGTCGTTTTTTCTTTTCCTGATCGACAAAAGATACAAAATCCCCTTACAGCAAATATCGTAATGTAGTAATTCAATGGCACGTGGCCAGGTCATTGAACAATGCTAACAAAGGGACGGCTTTCTTTTGCGTACCCGCCTACCTTTTCTGACGTAGGTATGTGAGCGGTCAAGTGTGTGTGCTAACGAGAGAGAGAGAGAGAGAGAGAGAGAGAGAGGGGGGGGGGAGGGCGAAGGGAGAGAGTTATAGTTGCAGCAATTTAATGCTCAAATTTAAGACTTCACTTCTGCAAAACTTGAGGCAGAAGGTGAGAAAGAGAGGGAGAGGGAGGGATGTAGCGTGACATGTAACAGATTTGTAAGATTTGTAAGATTTCATTGACTCTATCGACCCCCTCTCGGGGTATGAGAGTACAAACATATTTACAATATATGAATACAAAAATATAGGTGATAATGTACATGTACACGTGAAAATAACAGATATGAATAAATGTGTTTACAAAACAAGGCGTAAAGGACGTTTAACTACTCTACCACTACGTGTACAAACATTCACATCTAATTTACTTTCTACAAAAATACTGTCTTTCTTTTTTGGTATTGAAGAGAACTGAAACATAATAATTCTGACAAATTTGGCTAGTTTTTTCAAATGGCAAGCATTAGTTGAATTGAATAATTTGGCCATATGTAATGCACTTGGTCTACTGGCCGTCACGCTAAACTTGGTAAATACAATAATCTCTCTTTGTTGAAAAAGGGGACAGACAAAAATATAATGAAATTCATCCCCTATATCGTCGGATGAACAGATAGTACAATGCAATATATCTGTCAAGCTTGCATCAAACCTGCCCTTATTAACGGGTAATCCATTAGATCTACATCTGAATTTACTTAACGTAATATAATCTTTCTTACACATGACCGGTAAATACTTTTCTAACATTAAGTTATCCTTAAACATTCTATAATTTGTACAGATTCTCTTTGACCATGTTGCTGTTCTCCACTCTTGAATAAATATATCAAAAAGTCTAAATTTTGAGGTGTGTGAAATCCATGCAGCACTAAATCCACCCCCTTGTGCTAACCACACATTCCCTAGCCCTGCATAATAAAAAATATTTGCGATAAATAATAACCATTGTGATTTTGACGGGGAGTGCATGTCTCCTTGTAAATGTAGCAGAAATTTGAAAATTGTACATGAGTGTTTGGTTTCTTTTCCCTTGAATAATCTCAACCAGAATCCAATCATTCGACATTTAATATGGTTCAAAAGTACTCCACGTCCAGTTTCACCATAAACCATACAATCAGGAGTACATTTGTTCACAAGCAAAATTTTTCTTAAGAATTTCCTATGGAAAATTTCAAATTGGTCTATGCACTCATAACCACAGACTTCACAACCATAGAGTAAAACAGGTAAAACAAGATGATCAAATAGGTAGCACTGTGTGTCCACAGAGAGCTGTAACTTTTTAGCCTTGACCAACATGCTATAAAGTGCTTTTCTAGCTTGTGTGACTTGTTTAGAAATTGCCTTTTTAAAACTACCATTATAATTGAATTTAACTCCAAGGTACACAAAGTCATCTACAACCTCAAGTGGATCACCAGCATAAACGAATTCAGGAATTCTTCTAACCTTCCCACGGGAGAAAATAACAATTTTAGTCTTGCCTGCATTTACAGTCAAGCGCCATGTCCGACAATAACTATCTACAGCATCAAGAGCTTTTTGCAACTCCTCCGGAGTTTCTGCTAAAATTATTGTGTCATCTGCATAAAGTAAACAAGAAAGATGTAAAGCTTTTTTGACATTATCAGAATCCAGACGAACATTCACACACCTTAAGAAATATGCTTGTAGCGATCCCATCAGCGAAAGTTAAGTGACCAAAGCAAAACGTAAATGGAGAAAACGATTCGTACCTTGCCATCAAATTGAAGTCAAAGTCATTAAGATGCAATCGTTTCTGAAAGTACGTCTGTGAGAAGTGGCGATACACGGCACGCGTCGTCTGCTACATCTTCCTATATATCGTTCAGTGATTCCTGCTGCTCAGGCCGACTAATACTGAAGAACCTGTTGATAAAATCTGCAGTTGCTGTGGTTGCTTTCATCTCATAGACCTGAGTAAAAGAGTCAGGAATATCCATCCAACCAGAGACATCTTCATAGCAAAGCTCTCAAGACGATGGCAATGACGAAACGCACCGAATGCTCTCAGGGCCGACACTGCTTGCGAGTCAATAGGTGCAATGACTGGGTAAAGCAGTAGTACGTCTATTATATCAGAGGCCTTGCATTGGTCCAGAGAGCACTCGTCTCGAAATAGCAAAGTTTGCTGCCCTAGGACTATTTTGCCGTAGTCTAACTTCCAGACCATCTTCCTGTACTATTTTGGGTCCCGGAATATTAACACCCTCTCATTGAGGAAAGAAATAACAAGTTGTGCTGAATGTTCGCAGCGACTGCGTTAAACTTCGTCGCCGCGGAGGGCCCATTTTGAGGGAATGACTTCAGTTGACAAAGGGTCTGGAAAGCAGACTAATTTCTCCTGTTGACGCGTGGAGTACAAAGTCGAACAGAGCACCATCGATGCGAGTCGTGCGTGTTTGTTGTAATCTCATGTCATCAATTATCAACACAGCATTTACATGATTTGTTTTGATTAGATTTCATTAACACATTCAATCAAATACAAATCGAATACACAATTCAAATGCACAAAGTCAAAGATTAACAAGTGCAGTGAAATAAAGCGATGATATAACAGTACACATTACACAAATAGATACGCAATAAGCAATTGTATTGAGCAGTACTTAGAATCCTGAAATGAAATATACAATATTTTTAAGTGAATAACAGATAATCAGGTGATAATGGAATGGAGGAGACCGCCATATGCTACAAGATATAAAAGCCAAAATACAAATATTCGTTAATTTTCATTTGACTCAAGTGAACACACACAGAGGGCGCACACACGTATACACACATTAACCCATATATAATACACACAACACTCACATAATATATAAAATATACATAATGCATATGTATATATATATATATATACACATACATGTATAGATAAACTGGAACAAAGTTCATGCTATCTTCACCAACAGTTTATTCTGCACACAAATTTTCGAGCGATTCGCTCTTTCTCAAGTGTTCATACTGAGAGAACAATAACAATAATAAGCCATAACAATATTGCCACCGCGTTACCAAGGATGCGCGCTATAACGCATAGATACCGTGCATCCTAGCATCCAGGCAACAGTGTTATATTACGTCATAATATAATGCCAACGAGAATAAAAGCATACCTAAAAACTCGGGAATAATCTCTGAATAATCTGAGATAAGCTTGATTATGAATGATATGAAGATTCGAATTTTGAATTATTCATGTTATTCACATTCATGCTAATCTCAGATTGTTTAAAGATTATTCTATACTCTAGAATGGGAGTTAATTTATGTCTGTATTGAAGGATGAAAGGAATGATATACTGCTTGTACAAAGTTTACATCATCACCGCAGCTGCGTCTTCAGAAGAATTACTTCTTTATCAATCGTGCCAAGTTTTTATGTATGATTTTATACATGTACTCATTGTCATTATATTATGACGTCATATAACACTGTTGCCAGGATGCGCGCTGGGTGCTAGGATGCACAGCATCTATGCGTTAAAGCGCGCATCCTTGGTAACGCAGTTGCAATATTGTTATGGCTTAATTGTTATTGTTCTCTCAATATCAACACTTGAGAAAGAGTGAATCGCTCTAAAATCTGTGTGCAGAAATAAACTGTTGGTGAATACAGCATGAACTTTGTTCCAGGTATGGTATAACTTTTACAAAATGGTCTGACGATCTGGATGATGTTTTGGAAACTTGGAAGTACACAGGATGCTTATATTTTCGATAACCAATTAAGAGTCGAAAACGGAAAACAAATCTGGATACCATCCCTTATCATTTTGCACATTCTGTAGACATTTTCCTGACATGGTGATTATCACGATTAAGTAGAACTAGCCCACAAATAATCATGACGGTTTCGGAACCTTCAAAATCTGCTGACATAATCCAGCAGTCAGGATTGGTGATTGTATTTTAGCCCATTTCATACCACTGATTAAAAATGAATAACAGCTAAACCTTAGACCAGAAATGAATACAGAAATGAATGAATATTGGGGCTCGATAGTGTAGCATTCATTGTTCCTTTTACATTGTGCTCCCTTCTGATTACTATAGTAAGTATACCTCTACAACCAACGGCGCGTACCCACGACCAATCCCGAAAGACTGTGTAGAAAAAGCGGTACCCACGTGTAAATTGTACAGCACGCCGCCGTTATCCGTGTCCTATATAGCTGTGTATATGAAAGCGAGTGTATCAATGACGCAATGTTCACCATACGGGGGACATCCCCGAACCATTTTATCGAGCAACGCCTTCTTCACCGTTCGACCCTTTTGTTTGGCGGGTGAGTGACGGCACGTTCATAGACAGGTTGACAAACTACTAGTAATAGTCCATGGGCCAGGCCAGATATTGGTACCATCTGAGGTGGCAAAACCTTTTTGGTGTCATTTTGTTTGTCGGGCATAGATATGCTTATCAAGCTATGATAGCATTTCCAAATGAGTAGCTTAGTCATAATAAATGATTTTTTAACCAATTTGGTCTCGTTGTTACATCCCTATACTTCTGAATCGAAACTAACCGCCATACAAAGAAGCTGCAAAGGGAGCTGCTTTTTTCGCACCCTATTACAAATACAGTGAATCAAAAAGACTGCAGGATTTCACGTCATCATATAGGTCGGAACTTGCTGCAATTTTTATGGCATTAACCTGGTTGAGAC
Source organism: Diadema antillarum (assembly GCF_040938485.1). Lineage (NCBI taxonomy): Eukaryota > Metazoa > Echinodermata > Echinoidea > Diadematoida > Diadematidae > Diadema > Diadema antillarum. The sequence continues at coordinate 398,151 of NW_027272134.1, read as the reverse complement.
AACTTAGTAATGTGTATACAGGAGTAGTAATTTTTACTGACAGTTTAAGTGCTCTCCGGGCCCTTGAAACATGTAATTTCGAGGATGCTTTTGTGAAAGAAATACACGTTCTTTCGATGCACCTGCTGTTCAGGGGTACGATAGTACACTTTGAATGGGTGCCCGGCCACTGTGGCATCACGGGCAATGAGACAGCAGATAAAGCGGCAAAAACAGCCCTACAAGAGAAACATATCGGAATCAATAGTGGACTCAATAAGATGGAAGTTAAATGTGTTTTGAGTAGTTATTTTAATAAGAAGTGGCAAAAAAGATGGGAAGAAACACAATCCCCCTTAAAAGAAGTACAGAAGTATGTAAGTGGAAAATATGAATGCAGATTAAAAAACAGGAAAGATCAAATCCTTATTCATCAAGTCCGTATGGGTAATATTGGACTGAATTATGATAAGTGGAAAGTAAATTTGCATGAAACAGGCAACTGCCCCTATTGCCCCGAAAAGGAAAATTTAAGTCATTTTTTATATGATTGTCCGAAATATTTGATAGAGAGAGCCATGTTGATCGCAGACATTGGAGGCAAAGATCAACGGGATATCAGAAAAGTATTATCCACAAAAAATGTTGATCATTTGAGGGCATTAATCTCATATGTGAAGAGAACAAGGAGGTTTTCCAAAAGACTTATATAGAGTTATACAGATAATTATCTTTTGAGTTTTATTTAATTTAGATTTGCACACTGCACAACCGGATGTTTGCTTATTACATAATGAAAAAAAAAGAATTACTTGTAAATTATATATTTATTTAATGGAAAGTATATATGAAATAATATTATAATTTTGATGTTTATATATCGCATTCGGGAGTCTGCTTGTGCACCATAATTATATGCGTTGGGCAGAGGGTCCTGAGTGCGGCAAATGAGGGATCTAGGTCTGTGTGCGCGACCGAGAAGCCTGCTCAATGTAACGAGCCGGGCTGATCAGAGTTTGCCATCAGCATGCACCAGAACTGATTTGCCCCAACCGTATAACAGCAGACACATAGTGCGCATAAAAATGATAGTAAAAAGTTATTATTTTTTATTTATTTATTATATGTAAAATTATCATATTATAAAGATAAAGGCGTAAATATTCATATTTGAATGACGCGCCTCAAATACAAAAACAACAAACAACAACAAGAGCACTGTCTTCTGTGTGTTCGGTGTGTTCACAGGTGTTCTGCTGTAAACGCGGTGCGCTTAGTCTTTATTCAAGGCAGCGAAGGGAATATCCAAAGGTTATGATGTCCACAGTATAGGGATATAAAAAAGAGACCAAATTGGTTAAAAATTCATTTATTATGACTAAGCTACTCATTTAGAAATGCTATCATAGCTTGATAAGCATATCTATGCCCAACAAACAAAATGACACCAAAAAGGTTTTGCCACCTCAGATGGTACCAATAACCCATTTTTCGGGTCTTGGCCCATGGACTACAATGTATAATTCTTGTCTTTCCTTCTCCTTTCCTGTGAGCTAACCGCCTAAAAATGTGCAAAGCAAATGTAAATTACGAAAAAGAATTTTAAACGGAAGAAAATGTGGACGCCCTATCTAAATACTACAAAAGGAATCGTTTGTATCGTCCTTGAATTTCTTACAATCATGGTGTGAATGTCAGCAGATTGACACAGGACGTGCACCTTTCTGTTTGTGATATGCGTGAACAATTAGACTCTATTTGTCTTGCCATTACGCGGAATCTTTGTGCTCTTACATTATGTTTCTTTGTGTTGCAGTTTCTTCTTCTTCTTCTGATTAACTCTGCCTCCTTCAATAGACTGAAGATTCTTGCAGACTGGTGCTATTTACATTATAATACAATTTATTTACAGATATTTACAAGCACATAGAAAATTTGACGAAAATAACTAGCCACTGTGATCAACCGTTAGACGGTTTCGAAATGATCCCTGGCAGATGGCGCTGAAACAATTTCTGACGACAGGGAATTCCAGTTCCTTACAGTTCTTGGGAAGAACGAATGGCGATGCGATTCAGTTCTCGAATATGGTACATGTACCTGATAGGAGTGTGGTTGCGAGGCTCTCGTCAACTGAGTAGCCTGTTTGATAATCTAGTCCTGTGCTGAAAGAGGAGTAAGATTATTGTGTATTTTCTACTGTATTTCCATATTGTTCGCAGCGATCAGTGCCTGATCTTGACCAGGCTTGATACACGAATAAGAGCAACAATAAATTCTATTCACAAGAGAATATCAAGTAGTAAATGGAAAAGCTCATCCATAAACAGACGAACAAAATAAACAAAAACAAAATGAAGGATCACGACTTCATACTGTAGATCCACAATTTGCCAACCTTCCTAGTTCCTAGTGAGGACACAACACAGAGGCACCCTCCTAATAAACTACTGCATGTTAGTATAATTATTATACATCATGTGTGTGTGAGGGTGTATTTGTGTGTGTGTGTGTGTGTAACTGTGTGTGTGTGTGTGTGAGTGTGTTTGTGTGTGTGTGTGTGTGTGTGTGTGGATCCTCTGCACTGAATATTTAACTATAAATATAGTATACAAATAATGACTGCTATGAGGGGTACAGTTAAAATTATGGGCCCAAGGTGATGTGAAAACCGTAACTATGCCCGAAGCGAAGCTGAGGGCATGGTTACAGTTTTCACATCACCGAGGGCCTACATAATTTTAACTGTACCCCGAATATCAAGCAGTCATTATTTGTTTTATATACCGAACATATAGATTCCGAAATATAGATACCGAAAATATAGATTCTAGTCTCTTTTACAGCACTCGTAATCAATGCTGATCGACAGCGCGGCGGTCTTATCATTTGTGCGTACAGTGATGTGTATACAGTGTACGTTACGTGGTACGGGGTTGCGATTGTCTCCAAACCAGTCCGCTAGTCTCTTTTACAGCACGCTGATTGAATGCGCGGCGGTCGTATCATTGGTGCGTACATTATGAGCGATCTTCGTGTACGGGGTCGCGACTGTCTCTAAAACCTATTTACTAACTGTGCCCGGGCCCCGGTCACAGTACCTCAAAAATAGGGCACAGTTGTTTTCATGACTCCCCTTTTAACCAATCATATGAGAGGATTCTAGAAATGAGGGATATAATATATTATACTTTCTAGTTTAATTATGTGTTTTTCTTTATCTGTTTCATAATAGAAAATAGATGACCCATTCCTAGTGATGTCAATGAAATTACAACATACACAATCATTGAGTGGCGAGGCTGCCGAAAACGCAAATGCGCAGTACATGTATCGCGGTCATTAAAGGACAAGTTCACCTTCATAAACATGTGGATTTAGTGAAGGCAACAATGTTAGTAGAACACATCAGTAAAAGTTTGGGGAAAATCCGACAATCCGTTCAAAAGTTATGAAATTTGAAATTTAAAATATCTGTGCACTCACTGCTGGAGGAGAAGAATACTATAGTGTATGATGTCACATGCGTACAACGATATAAAGAAAATAAAAAGAGAATTTCACAAAACTTGACTTTTGGAATAAAGTGCACATTTCCTCGACTTGTTACTGACATTTATGTTAGGGGTAATTATTATTCCCCCCTGACTTCTGAAAGAGAGAAGTCGAGTGTTCTTTTATCATGTGAGAAAAGTGAGAATATTTTGAATTTTCTTCTGATACTTTTTTTTAAATAGTTGTACTCATATGACATCATAAGTTCTCTTAGTCTTCTCATCCAGCCGTGACTGAGCAGAAACTTCAAAAATTCATAACTTTTGAACAGATTGTCCGATTTTGCTCAAACTCTCACTGATGTGTTCTGCTAATATTGCTGCATTCACTCAACCCACATGTCTATGAAGGTGAACTTGTCCTTTAACTATTTACCTGCATGAATGTCACATGCAGACTCTTAGTCGTGTAAACAAATACATTGATATCAGCGAACTAAGTATATTTTCTTAAAAAATTAAGAAATGTAAAGTTTCATCTCTTTTTTATCTCCCGTTATGAAAAAAAAAACTAACTAACTTCAAGTTTGCGAACCAGAAAGAAATTCTGAAGTGAGAAGTTCGGTTTAACAAAGCAGCTATTTCTGCACACCACCTCCCCCTCTCTCTACCCCCTCCCCCCCCCCAAATATACAGCATACTTGGACAGTTGAACATGATGATAATTCATTACGAAATCCCCCTCTCAAAAAAGTACAAGAAAAACAAAAACAAAAATAAGATAAAACAGGAAGAAGAAGACGAAGAAGAAGAAAGAAAGAAGAAAGAGTTGTGATTGCGCTTCAGAATAGGATACTAGATCGAAGGCGCATTACAAATGCTGTACTTATTATTATTATTATTGTGTGTGTGATCTAGCTGCTGAGGTCCTGAATCTGAATAAAGCAATGAGTCCTTTCGACGAGCTCCAAACTATAGAGAAGTTTGGCCTCCCTGATCCAAATAATCCATCTATACCCATTTTCTGTATGATTTAAACGTTTCATGGACATTGTACTCTGTTCTCATATCGAGGCATCCGCGTTTTCATGGATTTGGGATCCTGATACAATACGATACAATATAGGTACTCAATAACGCTGTTAGAACGAATACACATGTATCCCTGCGTTTCACAAAATAATTTTAAACATACACTAAAAGTAGTCTGGTCTATACAGTCTACCACCATTGAGAGCAGTGTTTTAAAAAAAAAATGTTCGAGATATCACATTATGCATACGTATAGGCCAGTTGTATCACAAAACATCCTACCACATAAAGATTTTGCAATAAAGCCTAAAATATGAGAAGACCAATTTTTTCCCAATGAACCATCTGTAGTTGTTTTACTCTAGAAACATTTTTGTTATAACTAAATTGTTCAGATTTTGATAGCATGAGATTAGTTTCTGAAGGTAAGGTGGAACACAATTATAGAATTTTGTACGTGATTCGCTTTTGCACAGGAAGCCAGTGTAATTGTCGAAGGAGAATAGAGGAGTTACTATTAACAATCATTTTTAAAGTGGGGTGTAACTGACATGAATTCATATTCATATGGATATCCTTCTTTATCTCTCTCTCTCTCTCTCTCTCTCTCTCTCTCTTTGATATTTACCTAACTTTTCAGCATTATGCAGAAGAGCTCAACAGCTCATGATACAGGATTGATATCCTGCAATATATACATGTCTATAACGTCGTAAAGAGCAAAAGAAAACACACTCACACAAACAAAACAAAAAACAGTCGACCCACAAACGGACCGACAGGAAGATGCAGGTATAAATAAATGTCTGTCCTCGACATGAAAGGGTGGACGGGTGGAAGAGAACAATAGGTAGAGGGTGGAGTCCCACTAGCTTCAAGAAATTTGTATAGTAGAATAAGAAGAAAACAATGCACTTAAAAATATGTAAGGGTGTGGTTCGTTTGTAAAGAATGTGGAAGACAAGGAGTTGAAAAAAAAGGGTTATTGAAAGGAATGGGGGGTGGAGGTAATCGGAAGGAAGTAAGAAAGAGCCAGTAGATGCTGAGCCCCTCGATGACGTGGAAGATACGGAACGTAAAGAGCGTTGTCAAACCGTCCAGGGAGGTGAGGACACACCATCAATTCACGGCGCCCCTGGGTGCGGATCCACTTCAGTGGACACGTCGAGCTGGTAATGGCATGTTAAGTATTATGGCGCGCGGAGAGAGACAGGAATTATACTCACAGTGTGGTTTTGTGCGGCGCCATAATATACTGGAATAAAAAGACGGTCTGCTATGTGACTTGATAGTATGCCATGCATCACGTGCTTGCACACATTGACTAAACTAAAGCATGACGATTTTCAACATGTATTTGCATCAATGATTAGTTACATAAGTGTGTGACAATTAGGTTAATTTGTCCTTTTCATGTTCTTGACTGTCTCCATTCGCTTCACATGTATCACGACACCAAAATCTTGTTACGTAATGTGTCCCTATCCGGGTTATCGTCTGTTATCGATTAATCTCTCCTTGCATTCCGAGCGCTCCTTTCTTAAGGATCCACCAAACTAGTGCGTGTCATTTTCTATTTGTTTTTTTTTCATGAATGTTTTGTTACTCTTTCCCTCAACTTTTATCTCGTGTGATAGATTTTCTGTGTCTATAATGCACCATATCTTAAAGGTGAAAACACCATGACACAAATCTATTCACGCTAGCCGTCGATGTATTTAAGGTGCCAAAATTGGACTTTAAAATGAGAAAATTATGGCAAAAAACATTTCTTTCTTGGAGACAACCAAACATAAATCTAAAAAAAAAATGTGCTTATCCTAAGAGCCTCGGTGGTTTGAGATGGAGTCCGGGAAATCGTCTACGTCAACTCTGATAAACTCACCAAATGTATTGATATGATTCTTGTTTCTTATTTGAATGTTACATGGATGAATCAGCACTTATACATCAATTCTTAAACATAACATATCATTGACTTCAATAAAAGATGCATGAACATCATGATATAGATCTTGATCTCCGCAAACTCGGTATATTGAGAACAGTTAGAACTGAGTTCCCAAATTTGAATACACGTAACAGGATTCCACTCTCCATAATACACGTCACAATCACTCTATACATCAAAGACATGCAATAAAAAAAAAATTCTCCGTCGCCTCCGTCCATCAGGGAGCTTTAGATTTTAGACGCGCGGACGTTCAGAGGGAAAAAAAAAAACATGTTCTGAGCGTGCGCAGTAGCGCGCGTGAAGTCGATCTATTTTTAGCTTGCGTCGCCTGAGTTTTTCACTACGCGTACTGGGCTATTTTTACGTCCGCCAACAGTTTGCAATCGTAACGTAGAAAGCTACTTCATGCACTGATCCATGGGGGCGCGATTTTATTTTTTATTCGTTGCGTCCCAGCGTAATCTAAAGCTACTTTTCTACACGACGCAGGGGGAAAGGAGAACGTCCAGCGCACTCGTCGTCTCAAACGTCCGCGCGTCAAAATCTAAAGCTCCCTATTATTTTCTGCACCGGCGCGGGTCTTCTATAATTTTTACACAATGACTGATGTTACTATAAACGCATTTTCCTTTAACCCTTTCTGTACCAGGGACGTTGGACAGTGTAAGCAGTGCTATGTGATTTTCTGTGCCATCAGCACTCGAAGCAGACAAAGGGTCAAGGACAGTGTACTCATAAACTTTGATACAAGAACATAATAAACAAACATTTAAAATCATACCACATTCATAAAAAAATAAATCATGGGCCTACATGGTACTCGAGCAGGTCTGGAGGTCGTAGGTTCGATTCCTGCTCGAGTATGTGCGCCTATGATTTTCTTTTATCATCGCTACAACTAAAACATTGATCAATTCAGTGCTAATTTACGTCGATGTAGGGCAATTTGTCAATCAGTTGCAATGAAAACATCTCGACGGAAGAATTTCATGAATTTGAACCGGTATAATATTCTTTCACTTTCAGAAACATGGCTTAATGATGAGATTGGCTCCAATATGTTATCCATTGAAGGCTATAAATGTGAAAGAAAAGACAGAGACCTACACGGAGGTGGTGTAGCATGTTATATTAAAGATAATGTATCGTACGTGAGAAAATAATCTTATAACATTAAAACTAACGATATTGAATTCATGTGGGTCGAGATTCAGTTTCCAAACTCGCCATCAGTTTTACTTGGTATTGTATACAGGGGTGCACGTCACGAGACCGACACCCACGAGTCATACAGCCAACGAGTCATACAGCTCACAGTTCAAACAGCCCATGAGTTATACAGCTCACGAGTCATACAGCCCATGACTTCGACACTAAGCTAACATGGCCCACGAAACAGATACATTAAGCCCCGTGTTGTATCTGTCGAACTCGTGGGCCGTTTTACCTAGTGTCGAACTCATGGGCTGTATGACTCGTGAGCTGACTCATGGACCTGTTTTCAATGTCGAACTCGTGGGCTGTATGACTCGTGGGTGTCGGTCTAGTGGGATGACCCCGTATACAGGAAACCCAGCTGCACTAATACCTTTTTCTGAGTTACTGGCAGCCCAAGTATAAAGACTGTGTTTCTTTGCAGTATTCTAAGATCTTTCTTGTTGGTGACTTTAATTGTAACATGCTAACAAAAAATCCTCTTTCAGATAAAGTCAACGAACTTTGTAACTCTTTAAATTTCTCCCATAATCGATGTCCCCACCCGCGTAACTCCAACCAGCTCATCTTATCTTAGCCACCGATTCAATGGGTTCTTTGAATTCCAGAGTTCAGTCAGTGGGATTTAGTGATCACTCTCTTGTTTATGTAACTAAAGCGTCGATTCCCAAGTACACGCCCAAAATCTCTACCTGTCGCTCTTTCAGACATTTTGACGAGAGCCTCTTCTTACAAGATTTGGCAGCAAAATGGAATTGCTCTTTTTAAGAATCGCAAGACGTTGACGAAATGTGAGACAAGTTCAAATCGAACTTTGTTAAACTAAGTAACAAACATGATCCCTTCACTACAGTTCGAAAGAAACAAAACGGCTCTCCGTGGATTAACGATGAATATTTACATTTAGCAAGAGAAAGAAACTATGATAAAAAGAAATTTCTTCAAACGAGAACTATCTTATATTGGTAGAGATTTATACACTTTAGTTTAGAAATAAAGCAAATAAGTTTAACAAAAACTTCGAAGGAAGTATTATAAAGAACAATTTGAACAGACAAATGATATTGGTAAAACATGGAAATTGATGAAAAAATTATCACTAAACAAAACCTCATCAGCTCCTGATCAGAAAGTCATTATTGATGGAAAACATTGTCATGATAAAGATAAAATAGCTGATGAATTAAATAAAATGTTTAATAATGTTGGTTATGAATATGCATAAAAATGATAATCTTGGCATTAATGATATGCATACATTGCAACCAACTGTAAATACCTTTTAATTTACGGATATCAGTGTACAGTTTGTTGAAAAGAAAATGACTTTGTATCGATGATTGTTGAAAGGCCGGTGGTCTGAATGATTTGCATCCTACACTTCTTATTGCTGCACCTTTCATTGCTGGCCCACTGACTGTCCTTTTTAATCGATCGCTTTCGTCAGGAAAGCTTCCCAGTGACTTTAAAGTGGCTAAAATGATTCCAATTCCAAAAACCGGACAATCATCAGAATTTTCAAATTTTTAACCAATCTCGTTGTTAACATTGATATAAAAAATATTAGAGAAAGCTATATTCATGAACAAATTTACAAATTAAATCGACAATTCCTTATTATCTGAACGGCAGTCCGGTTTTCGGCCTATTAAAGCATTACCGCAACATGTCTGATAGACATTAGTGACTTTCTCTTTATAGACAATAATGGATGCTGGCTGCGTCACAGGGGCAATTTTTCTAGATCTGAAAAAAGCCTTCGATATTATATCTCATTCTACTTTATTACAGAAGTTGCCTTTTTATGGTATTCATGATATGGAGAGAATGGTTTACATCATACCTGACCGACAGAACTCAATGTGTAATGATGGAGCAATGAGCAGTTTTCTCAAAGTTAAATCAGATGTATACCACAAGGGTCAATACTTGGACCGCTTCTGTTTTGTTTAAATATAAATGATTTGTGCGACATTGATTATTAATCAATCAAAAGTATCCTTATACGCAGCTGATACGGCCATTTTTGTGAAAGGGAAAAATGCAAGTGCTGTTCAAATTACATTACAGAATAATTTCGATTTGATGCATAATTGGTTTAATATAAACAAAATACAAGTTAATGTTAATATGACTAAATTGATGTTGTTCGGATCAAGGAAACGCATCAGTAAAAGTCATCTTAGTATTTTTATCAAGGTCAATATTTAGAGAGTGTGTCTGGTCGAAAATACTTCGGTGTATATTTTGATGAAAATCGTAACTGGTCACCACATATTTCCTCAATCATAAGCCAGGGCTCGACACTAACGGCGGCCCGGTGGCACGGGGCCACCAAAAACGCACGTCGGGCCACCAAAAAAGGTCGGATGTTTGCCTTTGGGCCACCAAAAATAAAAGTTAGTGTAGAGCCCTGCATAAGCAATATTTCTCGAGCTATATCATGTATAAGGAGGATTCGACAATTCTTACAGAAATATATGTTGATACAGTTATATCATTCCCTGATCTTATCTCACATAAATTACTGTGCAGTGGTATGGGGGAATTGTACGAATATTATATTAAAGTTACAAAGGCTTAAAAACAAAATCGCATGACTAATTCTGAAAACCGATTATACTACTCCAAAAGCTGTTTTACTAGATTCATTGAAATGGCAGTTTGTAGATGGGAGATTAAAATACCAGTATTGTGTTACAGTTTTTAAAATCTTGAACGATTTAGCCCCTCCGTACTTAAACCTCTGAAAGACGCCCTGTGTTGTATTATAACAGACACGCCCTCAAAATAGTCCACTATTTATTCCGCACCCGCGTACTGACTATGAGAAACGCTCCTTTTCGTACATAGCATGCTCTTCATACAACAATCTACCAAATACTGTAAAAACGTGTCCATCACTGTCAACATTCAAAAGACAGATTAGGTTGATACTTTAGTAAGTTTATTTTGCAGTAGTGTATATTGTAACATGTTAATGAAACGCATAATCTATTATTATGGATATCTTTTCAAGACAGATGGTCTGTGTCCGTATGCGCGTGTCTGCGTGCGTCTGCGTGTCTGTGTGTCTGCGTGTGTGTATATGATGTGCATGCGCTTGTGTGTATATATGTAATGTTTTGACTATGTCTATTTCTTTAATCTGTTGTATTTTGAATTCTCATTTGTTGTATTATCTTCTATTTCATTGAATAATTTCATAATAATATGCATAATGTATCTGTATAATTACAGGGCTCTCTTGTAAAGCAGGCCTCTGGCTTGAACGAGACTTACGCTGTATTTTTAAAGAAAACGAGAAAAAAATAAATAAACAAATAAAATAGGCCTAGATAAATAAATTTCAATTGCCTGATCAGGACACCAAAATATAGCATATTTGGAAATTTGGTGATCCGACATTAATTTTGATGGCCCTAGGCCACTGGGCCATAGGTAATGTCGAGTCCTAGGCCCTATGTACATATACATGCGTTGCCATAAATGTCTTATAAAGTCGAACATTTTATTTTTATTTAATGTCATTTATTTCATTTCCAACAATGCAAAACATTTTAATACAAAAAATAACACAATATCAATACATGTATAGTAACAAAGAAAAATACGTGAAATTAACAATACTACGCATCAAAAAAGCCTGAGATGGAATTGAATTAATTAAAATGGAGGAGATGTGCTGAAAAGCCAAGCTTGTGTTTTGCAGTCTCCTCGTGGACAAAATAACCAAATAACATCAAGGAAGCAGGTTGCTATATTATATATATTATAGGTATTGCTACCTATATATATATACATATATATATATATATATACATATAATTATTATTATGATGATTATATATATATATATATATACATAATTATTATGATGATATATATATATATATATAATTATTATGATGATGATTATATATATATATATATATATATATATATATATATATATATAATTATTATCATGATGATGTTAGAAGTCCGCGTGTTGGTACCAGTACAGAAAAGATGACGAAGTAAGGTAGTAATGCATTTCAGTCCAACAGTGCTATTTATTCAGACCAAATTTTCGACGAATACATACGTCTTCCTCAGGGTTGACAATTACAATTTTCATAATTGTCACTGTCGACCCTGAGGAAGACGTATGTATGAATAAATAGCACTGTTGGACTGAAATGCATTACTACCTTACGACATCATCTTTTCTATATAAGTGCACACACATACAGACTTACACAAACAAACAGTAAACAGACGGACAAACAAACACAAGTAAGCTATAGTCAGCTGAGATTAACATAAAGCGTCATCTACCTCACCTTGACTAGAAGTGCACAGATTAATTAGTATAAAGGCCAGATAAGGTGTCAGAGTTAAGCAAGACCTTCAATCTATAATCAAACAGAACACTGGTCTTTGTCGGAAAAGTTCCAGGATTAAGAAGTTTCTATACGCAGCAAGGAAAGAAAATTCCTCGGTCTGCGTTTAACCCAAATCCACACAAGTCAAGGCTGAATTTGAATTCGGTGAACTTTTATGAGGGGCATCGTGCCGATCACTTTGATTTCACATCCTGTGTCGCTAAAAGATAATGTGGCTTTGCTTCAAAGGTTTGTGGCAGGTGGTATGAACAATCATCATTCTTCTTGAATGGTCATAAACTGAGAAATGGAAAATACCATAAAGCGATTTTCGACTTCAGTATGTCTTATTTTCATGGGTTTTTTTTTCTGGCATAATGAAATATGTTTTTGCCCTGAAAGATGTCACTCAGTAGCAAGTGCTGGAAAGAATGTTTACATTTCACTAATGTTGAATTCTCTTTTATATATAGCGGCCCATAGGGCGAATATACGTCCGAAAACGGGATATCTTAAGAGGAATTCGCTTCAAAGGGGAAATTTTTGATTCCCCTCAAACAAGTTAAGGTTTTGACAATATTTTCCAATGCCTTATCAGCGATCTTCGGCCAAAGGTCTAAGGCCTAAGGACTACTCCACGGTAGGACAGAGATGTGTGTAGATTGAGGACTGTACCATCACAATTTAGGGGAGATTGTCAGTGATGCAAAAAATAGTTGTATATATTAGAAAACGGGTCATTGGGGAATGTATAGGTATATCTGCTTTTTCTCACAGTTGTATTTTCTCATTAACATAAAGAATTTATTGGCTTAAGATGCATTTTGTGCTTTTGTCAATTCAATGCTGTATTGAGCCCTTATTGCATATATATAACGCATGATTTTTCAAAAAGGGTAATGTTTGTATTTCACTGAATATCATTATGCTTTTTCTCAAAATTTAGATTTATTCCGCATTTCCCCTTATGGCTAAAAATGACGTTATATATATATATATATATATATATATATATATATATATATATAATTTTTTTAAAATAAACTTCACAGTAGCGTTTGTATTTTTCCATTTTACCAAACCTTACAATCCAGAGTTCCCCTTCCGAACAGCCTGCGAAACAGAAATAATGTTATAAATTACGCAAAACCAAGCGAACCATATCATAGGAAAATTACGAGAAGAAATGCACTGAATTCATAGATGAGCGACCAAGCAAAAGGTTAGAAGCCATTGACATGTAACATTTTGACATCATACCTCTCCATTGAGAAATTAGAGGACCAGATACAAAAAAAAAACAACAACATCGACATGCACAATTATTACAGTCCATGTTGTTTCCTGCGTAATTCGATCACAATGTAGGGGAACACCAACTTAAATCTTGTATGTCGGAAGAAAGGGAACAATAATCGTATACTGTATCAGCATTGTGCTTGCATATTAACGCTCTGTCCTGTACGTTCTATAAAGAATAGGCAGGTCAAAGTCTGATCACGATCGCAGGCACTGTTCACACAAAATTATCAAAGGATGCGCATTGAGCTATTCAGCGTGAATGAAGATAACATCATCAGTTCAATTGGTTCTTGGACACGCGCTATATACCTTGTACGAGTACAATCCCGTGAACTTATGAGAATATGAGTTGGCTTTTTTTTTAAGTAGGTAGGGAAAAATATTAAATCGACAGAACGGCAGAAGTTGCATCTCAAGTTTCCTCAGCTGTCTCCCATCGACACTGACCTGCAGCGCGTAATCCACTTTGCGAAATTTACCTTTGAACAGGAAAACAAAAATGAACATAGGACCATCTCCAGTATTTTGCTTAACGTCACATATATGCCGTGCTGTTTTATAGGCTTACAATGATCGATGTTGAGCATGAAAGGCTTGTATTTGCTAAATCAATTTTTTAAATGACTGTTCTTTTTGTCAAAGTCAATTTGAATATGAATTGAAGTTGAGATGATTTTAGGTATTAGATAAAGAATCACATCCCAAATTTGGCGCTATTATAACTCATATGCTTGTAACTCGCAGACCATCATGTCATAATGTTTATATGAACAATATTGAAGAGCAGAACAAGAGTACATTCATTGAAGAAAGACGTGTAGACTTGCATGTTCCCCTACCATGTATGGTTTTGTTTAATCATTTTGTAGTTATGCTCAGTGTAGAGAAAGATGCGTTTTGATGTATTTTGTCAACCATTATATCAGTACTTAAGCAACGATTGGCAGATGATGCCACGGGCAGAATCTTGGTTTTAAAGATTTCTATTTTTTTTTTCTGGGCATATGCAAGTTATCTGAGCAAAAAGTTGAAAAAATATATTATGAAATAGGGGCCTATAGGGATCTATGGCACGTATCCAGATATTCATTCAGCCACATGAGCGATGTTGAGGGTATGGTGAATGAACACAAGTCAACATGCATTTGCATTGCATAACAGTTCAGTTTCCATGAAATACCTTTGGTTATTCGAATGCGTGTATTGTTTGTGTGCATGGCAACGATTTAAGAGTTTATAATGAGCTTCAGACAGGACCACTGACGGTCTTCCCGTTTCTTCTACAGAGAGCTGCTAGTCACGTATTTAACCCTAAAAGGGCCGGGGGGGGGGGCGGAATCCTCCCCCCCCCCCTCGACGTTTCGCGCTATAATTCTATAACGCGAGGAGGCCTCGTCGCGAGGCTTCTTGACTTTGTTTGTTCAAGTCTCGCGCAACTTTTGAGACCAAATTTGCGACGTCCGCGCATACTTTTGCGAAGCCACGCCCATTTTTGTAACGGAATGTCGCCCCAAAACGGGCACAATTTTGTGATTTTGTGTACATTTCCTATGGAAAACAGTGCTCTGTCATGAAAGTCATAAAAACCTGATTATTTTTACAATTAATCACTTTCACTGATTAGTTTTGTGCTAATTATGGTAGAAAAGTGGTCAGTGACAATTTTCAATGAAAAAACAAAGAAAAAACAAAAGTTGAAAACAAAGAAATACATAAGAAATTCTGAAAACAATAACATACATAAGAATTGAAATGAATTTTGGAAGTTTTTGTGATGTACAATTGTTGAATATGCTAAAACAGATTTACAGATGAAAAATTAGACGCTCAATGCTTTTAATTAGGCTAAAATATGATCTTGAGCTTAATTTGCATAATTGATTGATTAAAATTAGAAATTGATTGTTTCAAAAAATCTTATGACACAATCTTGTAGATTATGACGCAGGTCTCACTCATGCAAAATTTCATCGCGATTGCACCACCGATGGCCGAGATCTTGGGGGGGGGGGGGGGGGCCCCCCCCCCCCCCCCCCCCCCGGTCTGAGCATAGCCAAAAAAAGCCCGGCCCCTTTAGGGTCAAGCCTGTATGGCTGACTCTCGGCTGGACGAAGGAAACGTGATGAACTTGATAGAGCAAGTGTCAGTAGATGGCGCAATCGCTTTAGGCAGCGAACATTATCAATGCTCTGTCATACTGATAACATCATACTGTATATTACAGTATGTTTTGCACGATAGCCAGCAAACCTATCCGAATAAAGCTCGACTTTTATTCGGACAACGAATGTCCCCAAACGATGGATTTTAGTTCTGAAAATGTATTTTACCAGGAGAAGCAGATGGATTGAAAATCATCAACAACGACAACTCTTTACTACTACTAATTCCTTCCCCGAACTATATTCACGAGTATTTTGTTTTCAGACAAAATAAGTTGGAATGAATGAGCAAACGTGCTCCAGGATAGCAGGCGCAATATTCATCCTGATACAACGAATTCTACCAGCAACTGAAACAGTGCGTCCTGTTTAATGAAAATGTATTCTTTTCTTCGAAAATACTACTTTCTATATTTCTACAGAAGGCGGATAAATTATGATTAAAAGATGAAATTGATATTATTTCATGGATTCTTATGTGAACAGGTGCTAAAACACCCCCAAACACGAATCATTATGTTCTTTGTTCCTTTCTTATAGGTATAGGAAAGTGCACGTGGAAAGGGACTAGGTGTTTGGAGGGTGGGCATAGCCGCTCCGTATTTTATATCCTGTTTGCCATCACCACAATGTTCGATATTCATCTTGCTAGGCATGCCAAATCTCTTTCGTCAACAAGTCTGTCGTCGTTCCATGATTTGCATTACAGTGAACACATCTTCTCTTGTACCCTTCCCAAATTACCTTCAAGTATTTGTGTATAATAATAATTATAATCACAATGAGACTGTTTGAGAAAGGAGCGAGGCTATACGTTCATCCAGCACTATATAGCTTTCACACTAAATATCCGTATAATTATAGTGTTGCCTTTTATAGTCTTAACATTACTGTTTGAAATGTCCATCCCTGTTGGGGATGTATAAGTTTATATTCCTGCTTCAGTCTAATCAGCATTGGTCAGTTAGGTGTTTAAGATGCAACTGACTCGAGATCTTGAAAGCAAGCCCACAACATTAAAGCCCTATCATCTATTATGACAGTACATTGTAATTGGTTGTGTGAACTCTATAAGTTAGACAATAATGCTTGCCAAACTAAAGTTATTTAATTCCAGAGGGAAAACGAAAATAAAGTGGATTGCTAAGCGAAATAATAATGATAATAATTCGAATTCTATATGGTAATTTGAATTTAAGAGAATTAGAAAATAGAATGAAATAAACGTCAATATAATTGAGTTCTCCGACCTTATTTACGATAACCTCGATAAAGGGCGATTGACAGGTGCAGTCTTTTTTAGATGTAAAAAAGGCTTTCGACACTATCCCACTATCTTCTATTAGCGAAGCTGCATTGTTTTGGTATTAAAGAGGTGGAGTTGGCATGGTTTGAATCTTATATAACAGGTAGACAACAATGTGTGACATTTAGGGGAGTGACGATGGTTTGACGTGAAGTCAGTGCAAAAGCAGCTTCAAACAGATATACATGTGTTAAGTAAATGGTTTATGGAAAATAGAATGGTGGTTAATACAAACAAAACAAAAGTAATGTTATTTAAATCCCGAAAGAAAAAGAGTTTCTCTGAGTTAGAAATTACCATGAACGAGAGAAGACTTGAGAATGTTACGAAGTTTAAATACCTCGGTGTGACGGTTGACCAAAACCTCGACTGGTCTCCTCAGGTGAATGAAGTTATAAGAAAAGTTTCGTATGCTACAATGTGTATACGTAGAATCAAGCATTGCTTAACAAAAGATATGTTCATTCAATTATATTATTCTTTGATTCTCCCTCATATTGATTATTGTTGCACAGTGTGAGGATCCTTACCTAAGAAGAACATCCATAGACTTCAAATATGTCAAAATAAATATTCTCGTATGGTATTAAATGCAGATTATAAAACATCAACAGTTAGCTTACTAGATACACTTAAATTGCAATCCATTGAAAAGAGATTAGAATATCAGTATTGTATATTGGCCTATCTTATCTTTGTAAGCGTATCCCGACGTAACGTATATCCTACCAGACATGTCCTAACAGATCAGTTATATTTACCTAAGCCAAAACAGACAATAAGAAACGTTCCTTCTCATTATACTCCGCTTGTAAATATGTTCAACTCACTTCCAATTTCCGTTCAATCATCCCCTTCATTATCAGTTTTCAAGAAACGTCTCCGGCTTCACCAGTCTATCTTTTGATTTAGTTATCATTTCATATGACCACCACTTGTATTATGTCGTATTATGTTTTTATTTGTTTTGTTTTGTTTTCTATTTGTATATATGTTACCCGATATCATCTGTAATTCGTTGATTTTGTAATCTTTGTATGTGATGCAGGGCTCCCTTGCAAAGCAGGCCATTGGGGCTCTGAACGGGACAACCCTGCTTTTAAAGAAAACATGAATAAATAATAAATAAATTATGTACGTAGCGCGCTGATTTGAATTCACATTTTCAAATAGAGCGCTATTTCGTCATAAAATCCAAGATGGCGATTCTGAAAATAAGTGCGCTGTTTCTAGACATCGGGCTGATGCACAATTCCTCTCAGGATGGCTCTGGCTTCTTTGGCCAGTACCTTCTGCTGCTTTGGGGTATAGATCAGAGCCATGTGGCTCGATCGGTTAGCGTGTTTGGTACTGCTTGCCTGTAGGGCTCACACGGGCAAATAAGTCCCCATAGAGACATGCGTTAAAATTTAAAATTTGAAAATTCTGTAAAATAGCTGGGAGAAATGAGGTGTTTTATCTTCACTAACCTGGACAAGTGAGATATACCCTTTCATCCATCAAATTCCCAAGGCGGGTTGCACTTCAGCTCAAACTCTGTCGGGTCCACAATATGGAGCCAGACTACGAGTTTTTTTCACTCAGGAAATCACCTATTTTCTGTACATGCGCCCAATGAAATATACTTCCTTCAAATTCCATGAGAAAAGCTTTCATCTTCCAACCAAAATGCAGTTTGTAGAGGAATTCATACTCAATATCTCCAGCTATTCAGTTTTTTTTTTGCCAAACTGCATTATTGATTTTTAATTAATTTTATTCTTCTTTTATTTTTGTCTCTTTGGTACGAATTTGTGAAGGGGTCTGGGACATTCTATTATTATTTACAGGTGTGAGCCCTACACCAGAGGACACACATACACACGCACACACACACTCACGCACACACATCTATTATTCATATATATATAATATAATTATATATATATATATATATATAATATATATATTATATATATATATATATATAATATATATATATATATATATATATATATATAATATATATATATATATATATATATATAGATATAGATATAGATATAGATATATGTAAAGTGGCGTACGGTGGGTCGAAACATGGGGGGAACCATAAAGTAATTTTGACGGTCTGTATGCTTGTGCGTGTGTGCGTGAGCAATAATGAGACTACAATACATTACGGAATGTGATACATTCAACAACGCAGTCATTGAGGTATATTGTAAGTTTTCCTTACATGGATTATGGAATGACGGTGTGAAACGATTGACAAATTATATACTGTAAGCAACATAAGGTGAATGGCATAACAATAAAATGCGAGCGAGCGAAGCGAGCGAGCTTGAAAATTTTGATATTCTACAGTTCCAAAACTGGAGTTTTAATTTTAGCTACATATTTCGCTTTGAAATAAATGGGGGCGCATCGGGCGCAACTGCTGGCAATTATTGGCAGCAACATTAGGAGAATGGCAGAACGATTCAATGCGAGCGAGCGAAGCGAGCAAGCTTGAAGATTTTGACATTCTACAGTCCCAAAACTGGGGTTTGTAGCTTTATCTTTCACTTTGGAAATTAATGGGGCGGCGCATCGGGCGCAACTGCTGGCAATTACTGGCAGCAACATTAGGAGAATGGCATAACGATTCAATGCGAGCGAGTAAAGCGAGCGAGCTTGAGAATTTTGACATTTTATACAGTCCAAAAACTCCAGTTTGTAGCTATATCTTTCGCTTTGGAAATTAAGGGGGGGGGGGGGGGGGGCATCGGACGCAACTGCTGGCAGTTACTGGCAGCAACATTAGGAGAGCGGCATAACGATTCAATGCGAGCGAGCGAAGCGAGCGACCTTGAAAATTTTGACATTTTACAGTCCCCAAACTCCCGTTTATAGCTATATTTATCTTTCGCTTTGGAAATTAAGGGGTGGGGGCATCGGGCGCAACTACTGGCTATTACTGTCAGCAACATTAGGAGAATGGCATAACGATTCAAAGCGAGCGAGCTTGAAAATTTTGACATTCTAGAGTCCAACAACTGCCGTCGTAGCTATGCTTTTCGCTTTAGAAATTAAGGGGAGGCGCACCGGACTCAACTGCTGGATGCGAGCGAGCGAAGCGAGCGAGCTTGAAAATTTTGACATTTTACAGTCCAAAAGCTGCCGTTTGTAGCCATATTTTTTCCCTTTTATTCATATATATATACATTATTTATTTTATTTTCTTTGTTTATTCATTTATCTTTATTATCATTATTACTATTATTATTATTATTATTTTTTTTTTTTTGGGGGGGGGCTTTTTGGGGGGGCAAAAATGCGTTTTGCCCCCCCACTTTTTGGATTGGGGGGGCGGCCGCCCCCCCTGCCCCCCCCCAAGTTCAACAGCCCAGCACTAGTCTCACACAGTAATCGGGCGCGAGGTGTATTTTGATAGCAATCACGCGAGTTTCCTCTCGCAAGATTGGCTGGAAGATCCCTTTCCCCTTTATTTTATGATCGTATTTTGCCGGGTATGAAATTCTAGTGGCCCCGGGCAAGCGGGCAAACGCTAGTGTCAAGTCCTGCCGTGAAAACTATTCACAAAAAAGACTTACAATGTGCAAGGTATAAATGGACAGCATGCATGCAACAGCAAGCATAAATTGCGATAAAGACTCAACTGTCAGGTGACTTAGAATTATTGACTGTCAGGTGGTAGGTTATGACGTCAAGCAAAGTCATGTGACTTATCACATGATATGGTTTCACGACAACAAAAAATTCGCTCGGACTGCGTTGTACGTCCGTGCCGCGCAGTGCCGTCCACAGCAAAGCGCAGCATGCAGCAGGAAACAGAGAGCGCATTATAAAGCGTATGGTCAAGAATCTACAACTGCAACTCGGAACGTTTGATGATTCCGCAATTTTACATCCTTTTGACTCGGAAAGGATAAAACGCTCATATTCAAAGAGGGCAGCGGTAAGAGTAGACCTCTGATTTTTCCTTTGTTTTATTTTACATTTTTTTTAGGACGCAATCTTGAGAAAAATAGACATGAGTAATTATGTCAAATGCCTTTTTTTGCTGACGTTTGACGTAGCAGTTCTATGTGGCGGTGCCATGACAAAATAACAATAATACATTAACAAACACACCCGCACGCGTTTCAGCGCATGTCGTTACAAAACGCATCGTGAGTGGAATTGGAACCCATCCCTGCATAGAAGATATAGCTCTAGTCTAGATAGCTCCGATAGCCATCCATGTGCATTCGAAATCTTCGAATCGGATGTTTCATAGTTATTATTTAAACCAGCATTCATTGATTTATGTTGCCATTTATTCTCATGATCGTGCGGACTTCAGAGGAAGCTCATACAATGAATGTAGGTCTAGGCCTAAATTTATATGAGATTAGTGGGGGTAAAATTTTTACATAAATTAAACTTTTTATATGGAATTCTTTCCTTTGTTTAAATGTGGGTGTTGTTTAAATTTACATTATGCATGAACTCCATAATACATGTAAATCTACATCTCAATGGACCATCTTCATGTGTTTCATGATACAATTACAAACGTATCACTTTGTTGTTTGTCGCATGACCAGAAAAGTAAAGCGTAAATTATTCAAACTAAACCAAGACAAACTTTGAATAACAATTGACTCAACACTAACGTTAGAGTAAGAATAACAGTGGCAATTTTATTGATAAACAGAGAGATCCTTCTGTCCGGAGGAGTCTTTTATTTATTTATTTGTTTTTTTTTTTTGACGTTGGCGCTCTCCTCCGTGAAGCCAGACGCAGTCTCCACAGAACATAACCCAGACGACCAGATACAGACTGATCTTTTGGTCAATTTTATGGAACACCATATTTGGCTGCACTCTTTAGTTGGTACTATCTCAAAATCTGCATTGATATAGTTATAAGAGTTATTGCATCCACTTACCACTTTCACCCAAATGTTTATTTCAATATGTTACCTTTATCATATGTCTTTTAACAAAGAAGTCTTTTAACAAAGAAGACATTCTTCTTTGAGAATTTTGTGCCTGTGTAAGTTGCTGAAACTTCAGGTCTTACAATACAAGCTGTATGAACATGATGAATGATCTTGAGTTGAAAGAAGAATTTGATGCAGTCTCCACGTTGTAGATAATTGTAGTGTACAATGTACATGTATATTTCAGGATACAATGTACAATAAGCAATGTACAATATTTTTGTGTGTAATAATGTTAATAATGATAATGAAATTTTCATTATGATATCATTATTATTATATCATTATTGTTAGTGCAATTATCATCATTTTTCTTCACATTTCGATGGAATATGCCATTGAAATTGATATGTTCATCCATCTCACCTAGATACTCTGCCGTCTTTGATCTGCACAAACTATACATATTTTGCACTCTACAGTCATTTAGATTTTCTGAGTTCTCTCTATTTCAATTTAGTGATGAACTTCATGTGTGTAAGCATACATACGCTTAACTGCGACCAGCTCGAATGCAAAGCGTTTGGGCTGCGGTTAATACAAATTGTAGGATTGGGGTCTCGTACGGGATAGTATCGTGGCTAAATTTCAACTTAAATACTAAAAATTGTGTCAATTTGAATACATACTGATGTAGTCCAATTATTGACAACAGGATACGGTGAACATTTGGTTCCGCTAATAGTCCATTTCTGTCCAAACTGATTGATTACATGTATAATGAACATTTGAGCTCTAGAGAATCTGAGTGGCTGGAAAAGATATTTACTGTCATTGTGTAATTCTTGGAGGTTTGCCTCTTTTAATACCGTATTAGTGAAGAATTACCATATTTTATTTGCCGTTATTATTGCCCCCAGCCCAGGCATTGTCAGCTATTCTTATTTTTCTGGGTGTCTTTGCCGTCTCTTCTATTCATCTGTATGGAATTGGCTTGCTATGTTGATGTCAGTTCCCTGTTACACTAGAACACTACCCTAGGATGTCTATTGTGGTATTCACATAATTATAGTTTAAGATCAGATTTATGCAGTCTGTGATCTTTGTCACCGAGTAATGCAGAAATTGCCACTTTTTCAGTCATCTTTTCTTTGCTTTAAAAAAGAAATCATACTCCTGTCATTTCTTTTCTTTCTCTTTCCAAAGATAAAACAATGATTTTTACTGTTTGCCCATACTCTGGCAGAACTGTGATACCCCTAGGTGAGGCATGATGTTGGGCTCTGTTACAATTGTATGTGCTGCCAGGGTGGCATTAGTATGTCTTTGGGTTGCCAGTTTGTCTGTATTTTAACTTGTCCATTCAGCTGTCGATATTTATTCCTCAGATCTTTCTTGAAAGAACCCTTCAGCTTCAAACTCTCTTTTACCTAGTGTAGAATAAAAAAAATTACAAATGCAAGCTTCTGCCAAGAAGAAGTTCTTATGCTTGTCCTGTAATTCAGCAAGATTTCAGATTCTTGCAATTTATCATTTACCCAAGGAGTCTATTGGCAAATTTTATTGCACCATTGGATGTTTTACTGTTTTGATGCAATGGAATCCCTGATAGAGTTTAAACTACATGTATTTGAGCATCTCCTCTACTGTACCACTAAGGAGCACTCAAACAATGACAATCTTACAAGTGAACAATGTTGTCACAGAAAGAAGAGCAAGATTGTACACATTGTAAGTACCACTGCTAATCTCAGAGACTCCAACTCTCCCGTTTTCGACGGGAGATCTCCCGCCGAAAGCCTATTTTTACACAATCTCCCGTTCTCCCGTTTGAGATTTGATTTCTCCCGCCCTGGCTCTGTGTCTCACGGTGGAAAGGATTTCTTACTTATTTTCATCGTATGTTGAAAAAATAAGCCTTAGATAGCACCAGAGAACATCTAGAATCCTAGGAACTTTGCGCTTCGCACACATCAACTTGGAGTCTCCCGTTTGCTTGGGGTTTCGGGCGGGAGAATCTCCAGATCAGCAGGTGCTTGGGGTTGGAGTCTCTGTAATCTTGGTTTGTACTAAGTATGATTCATAAGATATGGATGCATTTTTGTGTGTCTGGAATATGGAATTCGTCTTTTCAAGATGAAAAATGGGTTCATCCCTTTTAGGCAGGGTAAACCTTGCAGTGCTGTCCCTGAGCCCGTGACGTCGCCAGCCTGTCAACCAACCAGCCAGCAGGATGTTGTGCCAAATGTTTGGAAATAATAAAGATAACGACTGTATGTAGCAGCCTTACAAACACTCATTATCTGCCCCTATCAGCTAATCTTTCATTGACAAGTTTGAGTATGAATAGGTCACGTGGCCCTTACACTTAAAGTAATTGTTTTCAAGGCACATGCAATACAGTCAACATTAACTAAGCAATTGACTTTTATCATACATTGAGTAGGCTTTTTTTCACGTGTGTGCTTATATTATGGCTGATATAGTATGAAAAAAAGGGAAAGAATAAAAGAAAAAACAGAAACAATCAAAAGGAAATCAAGACAGGAATACAAAAGTGTTATTGTTATTGTGTAGCACCACAGAACGCACTTTGAACCATAAAGGCAATTAAGCTGTAATGCCAAGTGTGTATAAGTGCTTCAGTTGACTTCTAAATGATAACAGGAGATAAAAGTGAACAAACAGAATTGAAGAAATATTGAAGTTGCATGTACAATTTGTAGAATAAAAAAGTTTCCCCTATTTTCATGAAAGAGGCAATACAAATATTGCAGCCACATATAATGACAATAGAAGAGGGGATGCTGTATCCCATCACAACACCCCATTTGATTTGCTGATAAAAATATCTTTAAAAATCTTTTGTTCAATGAAAATACAATTCTGCAGTCATTTGTTGATACATGTATCAACTATATTGATCAACATATTAGCACTGTTATATGTTTGAGTTAAAAATCATCATTTAAGGTGAGGTTTTACTTTCTTGTTCAAGAAACTTTCTGCAATAACTTTGGATGCTTTATCAACTAGAAAAGCACTCTGAGAGCGCAGACCTCCGCCAAGCAACTATGCTTTCCACTAGTGATCTTGCTCTTCGCTAAGAGATAGATTTTTCTCCTCTCCACCACTGGGGAAAAGCCCTTTGGGCTCTTCCATAGAGATCAGTGATTTCCACCCATAGGTATACATGCTGAAAAATCGCCCGATTTCCCAATATAGAAGCCTTTGTTACATCATAAACCCTCAGCTGCGAGTCGCACGTGCCTCGCCCTAGCAGAAACTAGAGCATGCACTTTAGTGCGCGTTTGAAAACCTAAAAATGCGCAGCTTGAACTCCCAAGTTCATTGACCCTACCTGTCAAAATATCGAAAATCCTTCATAAATTCCCTAAAAATTCTTGGATCACTACCAAACTTAAATTATTTGTTACTTGTGTCATTCTCAAACTTTCCTGTAAGTGTCATCCAAATCCGTTTACTACTTTTGAGTTATTTTGCACTCGGACAAACAAACCAACCGTAACGAAAACATAACCTCCTCCCTTTGGCGGAGGTAATTAGTAGAGGATGTCACTTTCACTCTTTTACAGACCTGGCAGCACATACATGCTGGATTGCTGAGGTCAACCAACTTTTTTTTTTTTTGTGACAGGATACTTTGATTTCTGAACACTGTTTTTAATTTGAGCCTCACATTGTCATGTATCTCCAACATGTACAACAGCATCGTGAAGAACAACCCACAATCACTACAGCAGTGCGTAATTTTTTATTTTGGAATATTCTGTCCTTGCAGTGCATAAAGTTGATGAAAATTTGCTGTCCTGAATCATACATTCCCCAATGGAGCAAAAATGAAGAAATAGTTACAGTAGATAGTTTTGATTGATTATGACTTCTAATCATTTAATCAATGTTAAATCACAGCAGATGGAATGTATCATAAACATGACTACAGTCTTAAATGCTGTCTGGATAATAATCAGGGCCAAGGGAGTGCCTGTGATCCATGAAATATAAACAAAAGAAAAGTATGAACTTTGAAAGGCCATACGATGGACACTTGAGACATTGACCTTTATTCAGTGAGGGACTTTGTATTTAAACGCAGCTTACTTACAACTATAGAGGGCGAGTGCCAGATTTCTCTTTGTGGCCAGATTTTTTTTTTTTAAAAACCCTGATGACCCTGATTTACTGTTGATGTATATCACATATTGCTCTGACTGTGGAGTGTCTGTGTGTGTTTTAGAGTCTAGTTATTGGTAAAGTGGTATTTTTTTGTGGCATTCAAACAAATATCGGATGAAAGGAAAAAGCTAGAAAGAAAGATCGCTAGATATTGTATCAGTGGGAACTTCCATATGATTACTTTTTCACAATGTGCCAAGTTTAGTGAAATTTAATCTAAAAATTCCATCCCGATGGAATCCCATTTTCTTTGTTCAATTTTCCGCCAAGAAATTTAATCTAGATACAATGCAGTGCTTGTATAATAGATAAATGATTTTGTGGATGAGACTTTAGAGAGTACCGGTGCTGATCGTTGTAGATCATAGGTTGTAGCTGTAGTCTTTACAGCAAGATGAGGTGATGCATATTTTTATGGGCAATTCCATGAGAAATGTTCACTTTAGTAAAAAAATGAAGTTTTCAGTTTCACTTAAGTTCTCAAATATTCTGAAAAAGTAACATATATATTTTCATTTTTCACTAGTCGCATCTTTGTCATTACAAAATTTTGTATTTTTCTCAGTCAATGAAAATACTGTATGATGTGTTGCAATGACACAAAAATTTGGCTATTTTTAAAGAGTTTAGTGTTCCTGTCTCTAAAGAAGGCCAGATATGTCCTAGAGGCCTTGTTCAGCTTTTAGATTATAGTCCAGTGTATATATCAACGGAAAATCACAACCAACTTCCTTAGCATTCATCAGTTTTTGACCCATTGATCCTCAAAGTTGTGTGATTTCTATAACATTTGAAGCGTCATGTCCGTTACGTTTTTTACTATAAGTTTTCATAGCCAAGAGGAAATTAGTGTAAAGTTGCTGCAAGTTCATTTTCTATGTTAGGATTGAATCCCCTTGCATGTGTGGAAACCACTTTTCTATACCACTTCTAGTTTTCCTGTAAATGGCGTAACGGACATGACACTTTGCGTAACGGACATGACAACTCGTATTAGACAAGTGGGAGAAATAACACTGTGGCCTAGGGAAACAGGGTGGTGATTAGTTTTAATTGCTTGAGAATAGTAGGACATTTCTATACTTGAGTAAATGATTAAGTCTGCACATCACTCAATAAAACAAAAACAAGCATACTTT
This sequence comes from Diadema antillarum, assembly GCF_040938485.1. Lineage (NCBI taxonomy): Eukaryota > Metazoa > Echinodermata > Echinoidea > Diadematoida > Diadematidae > Diadema > Diadema antillarum. The sequence continues at coordinate 371,095 of NW_027272134.1, read as the reverse complement.
GCTTTCTGCCACTGGAAGACTGTTGATTTTAGATGATCTTGCTACCCTGTTACACCAGTTTGATCCATTCCCACCTCTTGTAATCCTGACTGATAAACAGTAGCTGTCATTCCAAGGAGTATTTAGACAATGGAGTTTTCACTGTTGGCCTTCCCTTTAGTACTTAAAATGAGCACTTTCTACATAAGTACATTGCAGACCACATTTAACAGTCAACACAACAGCCAGGAACTCCTGCACAAATAGATCCTTGTGCATCCAATGAGCATGAGCACTGATGATACAGCAACAAAGAATCCAAATGTCACCAGCATCAATGTCTATAATGATGGTGTTGCCTCATAATTAAAACAAAAAGTTTGTACTGCATCTATACCACATGTACCTCTCTCATCTCTATGACTCTATAAATCCACACCTTCAGTGGCGCATTAATGAGATATCACTTGCCAAGAGGGCTGAGAATGGAATTGTTTGCTTTAGCGTGTTGAAAGTACATGTAGCTCTATTGTCAGAGAAAGTCGGTCTGAATGCTGCCTAGATCCATTCCATCAATGCAACTAAACTAGATGTACCTCTGTGCCAAGGGATATACCGGTATATATGACAGCACACAGCATCGTACACAAAGCACAATTTTGAGATGCTATGAGAAGATATTTATCCACTGAAAGGTACACTGTATAATCAGTTACAACCAGTTGGTAGGGAAAGCATCCAGTATTTCAAAAAGTCCTACTCACAAGCTGGTGAGAATAATGTAACCAGTACACCACTCTGGCAAGCCTCAAGAAGTGCCTGAGCAAGCAATAAGTTGATTATACAATTTGTATGAGTTGAATTTGCCGTGAAGAAAACAAGAAATACTTTGTTGCCCAGGTGGCCACTCTACATGGAAATGGATTATATGTTGTGAAAATTCTCAGAAAAAAAGGGGCTTCATCATTCACTTCTAGCCAAGAAAAGAAAGCATTTGTTGACAGTGATAAAGTACTGGTACTAGCAGTGGAAGTTTTTACAATAGTCTATCCAAGATTGGATAACAGAGGATGATTCTACTCCAAGAATGACATTAATGATAAATGAAAGAACTTTGCAGAAATGATACCTTATTTCTTTCAGATGATAACACTAATTTGATAATGGTAGCAAACAGTTTTGTGGTCCTGTTTCATTGCATGAAAGTTGATGCAATCCTGAGTGCATTTTAATGATGTTGAAGTCAAACTTTTTATTTCATACAGATCTGGTTCGTTCTGTTTTCTTTGCCTATCCACAGATATGGAGACCTGGTTTTGTGTTGTACACGTATGCCATTGTGGTACTCTGGGCATTGTACTCCATATGCTTTAGAGTAGCTGTTAGATCACTGAAACCAGCAACAAAAGGACTTTTTGATGTTTTGTTCAAGAACATAATGTAGTTAGCAGTGTGCAGTTATTTTAATCTTTTTATTTTGAAACAAAGAAGTGAAAATATGGTTCACTCTACAAGGGTGTCATGTCCGTTACGCTAGTGTATAATACAAAGTGTCAAATATTAGGCCACTACGAAAAAAATAACCATAGTACAAGATAGTAATATGTCCTGTTTTGCTATGGTGGGTGGTAGTAACTGGAAATTTCTCACTAATTGTAGCTAGCTGGTGCAGGAGCGAATTTGTTTTATATTTGTTTGTTTTGTTAATATATAAAAAAACTAACCCCCCTAAAATGATATAAATATAAGAAATATTACATGATTGCAGTTATGATGTGTGTCCCTATGTTCTAACCTCACTATGCCAACAACTAAATATCTGCTATACCTTGTAATAGAAAAATTATCTTAGCTTACAAAAAGTGGACAAAACTGTCATGTCCGTTACACTCGAAGTGTCATGTCCGTTACGCAATATTTTAAACTATTAAAAAAGAATGAACAGTAAAACTACTCTAAATTAGGACTTTATGAGTAAAGCATGACCTAAAGCTTTAATCAAGACCAAAACCAGCTGCATCTTATCCAAAAATTCACAGGAATTTTCATAAGGGTAAGTAGATCAAAATGCCTTGTCCATTTAGTGTCATGTCCGTTACGCTCGCTAAAAATGCAATTTCTCAACAACCACTTGATAGATTTCCATGAAATTTTCTGTGTACGTTACATATACTTAAATGTGTCTGATAAACTCAATTAGAATCTTTTGGAGACTCCCAATTTCACTGTGTGATGGTTTGAATCACAAAAAAGTGGTCTGAATGTAATATCCGTTACGCTGGAATTGACCTTATGTCATATGAATGCCATGTACATCATTTGTTTTATAAAATGGGTCGAAAACTAACAGGATTTTTCACGTACCTTTGTGGGTCAAACCAGTCAGCTACATGTAGCACTCGCTCGAGAGAGTCGAATCAAGCACGTCGCACTCTGAAATCCTGCACATGTAAGTACTGTACGTAAGAGTACTGTATACGTACGCCACATAATATGTTATGCACACAAGAAAGGCCGGCCGGCAGCCCGAACTAGAGGTTGTTTACAGGATTGACAGCGCATACAGTAGCGCGCGACGCACTTGTAACAACTGATTGAGTGCGCACTGGTACTGCAGTGCAATGGTACTAAAGTAATCAAAGCCCACGTGACTCATTTCAGCGCTTCCTATTGGCTACGTTCTTGAACCCATTTTATAATATGCATTATTACTGACTGGGATTCAGCCTCCGTGCAGAATCTCACCCCATGTTTCTCTTTCCACTTTCGTGTCTGTGACACTGTTACATGGCAGACTTGGAAAGACATTTGCAGATTTTACTTTCATTGAGTGAATTTCTTTTTATCATCAGAGAAATACATGTAACTATGAGATTGTGATGGGTCTCACAAGGTATGTACAGGGAAGAGGTTGGCTAATTTAATATTCGAAATTCTGAGTTAATATCCGAGGAAATTCTAAGTTAAAGGAATGTTATTGGTTGAGGTGAGGATTCACACATGCAGCTGCTACACTGTAGTAGGCATGTATTCTGTAGCTGACTGACTACATGTTCCACTTCTTTCTTTGTTTTTTTCTCTCTGCCAATTTAGGACTCTCCAAATAATTTTCCGTATTAGGGCTTCCTGCCACTTCCTTTCCAGCACTTAAATTGCTTTCATTTGTGGACTCTAAACAGCATTATTTTTCCTGCCTTTGGTGTGCACAGATCAGGTAGAGGAAGCCAGCCATGGTGTCACTCACAGAGATTGCCGTCCCAAACATGAACTGCGAACTCTGTAGCCGAACAATTGAGATCGAACTGGGTAAGCTTCCTGGGGTCGCAGCAGTGAAAACGTCGCTGCCGCAGAGGAAGGTTGCCATCTCCCACGATTGTATCCTCACGTTGGCAGAGGCGGTGGCAAGCGCCGTGGACAGCCTGGGCTACATCGTGGCTAAAGTGAAGACAACGAGGGCCGATCCGATGACCAGGGGGAAAGGGCAGTCCGGAGGCGATGGCGGTGAGGGTGCGTGCTGCAAGTCGCCCCTTGCTGGTGAAGGAAGCGACAAAGAGGGTTGGAAAGATGGAGAGAGTGCCTGGAGTTCACAGGCTGTAGAGGTGCAGACTGACTTTGAGGATTCAGAAGCTGAAGGTAGATTGGTGCCAGAGATTGGAGCTGGACATGCACAGTGTGAACGCTTCAACTTGATCATTCAGGTGAGAATTTTTACATTTCTGCAGATCCAGAACATTGTTCTTTCCGGCCCTTTCTAGAATGCTGTCATGTTTTTGGAATGTAACAAAATGTGTACCTTGCAACAAATTGATGAGTTGATAATGCATGCACCAATCTGCTGAAGCCATATATTGGCATATTATGTCTTATCCTATGTGGAGAATGGAAAATAACAATTCTCTCGATGATTAGTCACCCAAAAGAGTTTCCATGTTGTGAGGGTATAGAATGAACAAGGAAAAATGTGAGAGGTCTCTGTCAAGATTTTACTCTAAGTTTTACTCTACAAAATGCTTCTTACATCTCATATCTTGGATGAAGACTAAAAGAAGTGAAAGAAGTTTGTGTCAACTTTCAGGAACAGCTGAGAAAAAAAAGAGGAAGTGAATTAAATTTATAACTCAATCTGCTAGCAGGCTTTGTTTGATGTGATAGCATTCCATCCCTGCGAAGCACTCACATTTCTTGTTTAGGCACAATTCCACATGAATCTCTATCAAATTCATTGAAATGCCAGTGGCATCAATAACAGAATACTGTTTTAAGTGTATATTATTAAATGTATGTACATCAAGGCTAATGTAATGACTACCAACCAATGCAGATTTTTAAAAAAATCAATTGATGCAGGATGAAAAAAAAAAAAAAAATTGATGCAGTATGAAAAAAAATTGATGATGGCAAAAGTCATATTTTTGTTAAGAATGTAAATTTAGCATATTATGCATGCTGACTCATAATTTTAAAACAATGTACAATGTAGCGTGCACTTCGAAAACACTTTCTCGTTTTTGATGGACAAAAAAACAGACCAAATACATGTAAAAAAAGTACCAAATATTGATTTTTAAAAAGCAGACCAAATATTGTTAAACATGATAGTTAAGGAAGCTACGCTAATTTAGCAGTAGATCCTGATCAGGTTTTAATCACATTATATTCTTACTGTGAATGGGGTAATATTAACAACTTTAATAGGTGGAGGGAAAATTTTTGAGAGGAAATCAGCTGCCTGCCTGTGTCTTGGAGAAGGTTCGCGAGTGTCCCGGAGTGATGAGTCTGAGTGTCTCAAGCGATGGCGCCCTTCACGTCGTCCATGATCCCCAAAGTGTGACAAGGAGTGCCGTGATGGGGGTCATCGAGAAGCTGGGATATGGGTCAAAGGTCAGAGAAGGTGAGAATCTCAATGGATTCTGCAGAGTATTATCATGTGACTAGTTAAGGAATGCAAATTGCCCTACAAACATAATCATGGTTTGTTTTTTTACAGCCATGCTATTCTGTCTATGTTTATTATCATTTTTTTCTTTTGGTAGTTTTGACATTTTATAATATAAATTTTCAACAACACTTTGACTGCAGTTATTTGGTGTATTATATAAAAGAGGTGATTTGAATCCTGTCAAATTATAAACTGAGTAGTTTTGCTGTGGAAACTGATATGTATGTATTGAGTGGAAATTTATGCTCGTGACATGATTTTTGCAAAAAATTTGCATTTTTTAAAATTGCATTTCATTGTTTTTAAAGTTTTTGCTTTTCACCTGTATTCCTATTTGTCATGCTTCCAACAGCAAAGATTGTAGTGCCTCCAGTTGACTCATCCAGAGTATCAAAACAAAGCAGCTATTTTTGTACCGATTTTCATGATGTCATAATGAGATGGACGTTAATGTTTGGTGGGATATTCACAGGTTCTTGTCCACAGCAACCTTCCCTTCTACGATGTATTGTATATTCCTGGCCTCTGAATCTTTGGCGTGTCCGCACTGACACCAGATCACCACATAGTTTTAAATGTTTTTCTCAGAACACAGGAATATGTAACGTTGTAGCATGATGCTGTACAAAAGTCTGTTCTGTGTTATGTCAGATACCCATTTTCATAGCATCAACTTCACATAATGTGACAATGATGATGCATTGATATCAGTCAGATCTGAACAACAACAACAACAACAACAACAACAACAACAACAACAACAACAACAACAACAACAACAACAACAACAACAACAAGAAGGACATCTTATAACAGATATGAACCTCTTCCTCCAAGTCTTCTAGATCTTGTCTGAGACGTAAAGTTCTTGATTTAGATGTAGAAATACAGAAGTGATGGGAGAGCATGTATTGTATGCTGCCTCCATTTTGACTAGAATGTTTAATACAAGAAAAGGAATGTATCCAGTAGGAGTGCACTGTGAGGTTCAGACACATAGCTTTCCTCAATAATGTGCCACAAACTACTTGACCATTTGTGTGTGCATCAAAAGCTGTCGTGGCCCGCCACTGGAGAGGACGTGGTGCAAGGGGAACACCAGACGAACTCTGCAGTTTGCTTGGTAACACACTGAAACCATGTGTAGTCTGTCCGTGTATAGGAAGAGTCAGTCATGTTTTATCTTCATTTCTAATAGTGGTTTTCGTGTGAAACCTGTGGTTGTGTTGTAGTGTAGATATTCTTCATGTGTAATACTGTATACGCTGCTATTTTCGCGTACAGATATTTTCGCGAATGAGGTGGTCGCGGACATTTTCGCGAGATGTTGTTTTCGCGAATTGACACAGAGGCATTCACAAGTGCACTGTAATACCTTAACGCATGGTGACATTTTCGCGTGTTGTTAAATTCGCGATCCGAATGTGATTCGCGAAATTCGTGAAAATAAAACCCTCGCGAAAATAACAGCTTATTCAGTAAGTGTTTTACACATGGTTTGTGAAACTGTAGTTGCATTCTGTGTTTCTCTTTGTGTCGTGTGTGGTATTTAGTAGCATGGTGGTCAATATTTTAATCTGTAGCTTTAGATGTTCTTCGTTAGTTACATATGGTGTTGGTAAATTCATTTTCATGTTGTATATTTACAGTACTGTAGTACACAAATGATACACGATTGTGAGTGCTCCGCATTGATGCAGTGCAAGTGCAAGTGTATCACAGCACATTCTTTGATTCATAAGGCAAGTTTACCATTTACGATAATTAAAGATGTACTCATACATCTCATGCCAGCACTGTATGGAGTAAGCACTATGTCATCCAATGCAGCCTGGAAAGCTAGTGTGACTTTCACAAAGTGTATAGTGCGCATGAACAGCTGGCTTAAAATCTGCTTAGAAATGAGAGGGGACAAATTTTACACTGGTGTATAACATCAAACCTGCCACTGACTTTAAGCAAGGAGCATGCAAACATGCATGTCTGTGAGTGACTAAATATTCTGCGCTTCTGCTGTTCCACGTTCATGTCATACAAAATTTAATGCATGCTCACGTGACCTGAATATGCATTTGCCATCTAGGCAAAGGCTATGATCGTGATCACCTTGTAAAGTGCATCTTCTTGTCTGTGCATGAAATGCAGTATCAGATTTCTCTTCACATACAGTACTTTCTAGATGTTTTACTTTTATTTTTAGAAGATTTTTCCCATAAAGAAGTCTCTTCACATTTCTATCATTAGGAAGGCTACATTGTATTTGGAATTTGCAGTTGCAGTAGCATGAACTGTAAAAACCTGAAATATTTGAGGCACAAAATTTTTGCTAATTGGAGCTGACGGCCATTTTCGCGGTATGGAATTTTCGCAAATTGCCATTCAATGCGTACAGTTTAGACAAGAACTCAAGCGTCCATTTTCATTTCGGGATATAAAGTTCGGGATATGATGGAATCACAAACTTCTTGGTAAAAAATGTGATTCATGAAATAATCTCGCCTCTTACTTATATTTTCAATCAATCTTTGTCTACTGGTAAAGTTCCTCAAAAAATGAAAGTAGCCAGAGTTGTTCCCATTTTTAAAAAAGGGCGAAAAGACCGTGTCAATAATTATCGCCCCATTTCTCTTTTAACTTCTTTTTCAAAGATACTCGAAAGACTTGTGTATAAACGCACCCTTAATTTTTTTCTTCAGGCAAAAATATTTACTGAATCTCAATTTGGATTTCGGAAAAAACATAGTACAACTCACGCATTACTCAAGTTTATTGATAAGATAGCTCATGCTATAGATGATGTTTCTCACACTGTCGGTGTTTTCCTTGACTTCTCCAAGGCATTTGATACAATAGACCATGACATTTTACTTTATAAGTTAAATCATTACGGAATTCGGGGAAGGGCGCTAGAATGGTTCACTGATTATTTAACGAATAGAAAACAATTTGTAAGTATTCACGGTCACGATTCCCAACCAAAACTGATTTCTTGTGGTGTTCCACAGGGTTCCTTGTTAGGCCCACTTCTTTTTATTTTATATATTAATGATATCCAGAACTCCTCTAAGATTCTCTCCTTCGTTTGCTTTGCAGATGATACAAATTTGTTCTTCTCTCATCAAAATCCTGATGCGCTTATAAACATAATAAATAAAGAACTTGTTTCTGTCCAATCTTGGATTTTTGCGAACAAATTATCCTTAAACATTGATAAAACTCAGTATATGTTATTCAGTAATTCGCTACCTGTGTTACCTCTCTCTGTCAAGATAAACAACATTGATCTGTCACAGGTCAACAATACAAAATTTTTGGGTCTTCATATCGATAGTGATTTATCTTGGAGAACCCATGTTAATTATGTAAGCAGAATTATTGCTAGAAATACCGGGGTTCTTAACAAACTTAGCTATTATTTTCCAAGTAATATTCTACAGAGCATATATTCAACTTTGATATCTCCCTATCTCAACTATGGGATTCTGGCGTGGGGAAATGCTTCTAAAAACCTTATCGATTCGTTATTTCTTGTACAAAAACGAGCTGTTAGAATTGTTAACCACACTGGATATTTATCCCACACGAACGAACTTTTTGTAAGTAATAAAATTTTGAAAATTCCCGAGTTATTTTATTACAACGTCGGCCTGTTTATGTTTCAATTTTCAACTGGCCAATTACCAGACGTATTTTCCCAAATGTTTACAAGAAATTATACAGTTCATGATTATCCAACTCATCAACGTTACGCATATCACCTTCCACGTACCCGAACAATTTTCGCGAAAAAAACCATTATGTTCGCTGGGCCCAAATATTGGAACGAACTCCCTATGGAACTTGTAAGTTGTACCACTGTAACCTCATTCAAACGAAAACTGAAGCAATATCTTCTTAGCAGCTACATTGTGCGGCATGCATAGTGTATAGTTCTTGTTGCTCTTTACTGTTACCCCTTGTCTATCCCACCTTAGTCCGGCGGGATCCTAACCATGAACACTATTTTTGAACAGTCTGCCTATTGCGCTGTTCATGCACCTATTGTTCCACTCGGTTATCGAAACTCTCGCGCGTGACAGCTGTCGGTTACTATGGTCACACGGAATGCTTGGTTTTAGGACCCATGCTGGAATGTTACTCCTGAGCTTTCGGTATTGTTTACATTCACGACAAATCTCATTATCCCACCTTCTACTTATGTATTTATGACATACAGTTACGCCATTTTCTATACTCTGCAACACACCCCTTGAATCTCTGCAGTTGTTGTTCACTGCTGCAACATGTGACCTTTCAGCTTTCTGTTTTTCTGTATTTTTATTTAGTGATATATATTTAATTGGATTTTTTGTTTTGTTTGTTTTAATCGGTTTCCCCAGATATAGTTGGTCTTAAAAAACATCCGTACTTTAAACTTCCCCTAATCTGATTACTCACGGGACCTGCGGCTGTACAAGCTAATGCTTTTACGCAGGCCCCATCATATTTTTTTTCGCATTATGACCACAGTGTAATTCGCATGCATACAGACCTCGTGTTTATACCAAATCAAACTTCTGTACATTCTGATGAAGTCTCATCTGAATTATGTTTTGTATAATTTTCGTATTTATATACTTTATTGTGATATATGTGAGAAATATGAAAATAAATTGAAATGAAATGAAAAAAATGAAATTTCGTGAATCTTGGCACCTCATGAAATTTACAAAAGTTTCATGCACAAGGAAATTTGTGATTTTTGCTGTACTTTTTGGCAGCAAGACTGATTTGGGTCTATTTGGTGTTTATTTACAGCATATAGACGTAGGCTTTTGTGGTATGAAATTGAGCAATAACTAATCAAATCTATTTATGGCTTTGTCTGCATGCTGAGAGGAAATTTGATTGGAATTAAAGTCCATGTAATGCCAAAAATGTCAAGGCTAGCTACCAGTGAGGTAATACAAAACCTTCACTGTTTACATGTTTTGCTGTTTATTTCATTACTGAATTTGTTTACTTTTTTAGTTTAACAAGGAAATTATACCATTTCACTTCTCTTTTCTGGCAATTACATGTACCAAAGGTGTATGAAAGTTGACATCCTACAAATCTGCATTTGATTTGCAAGATTGACACACATTGGACACACACACAAAGCCCTGTAATTTTATTCTATTCCATAGCCCCCTCCCCCAAGAAAAGAGTGAATCTTACACGAAATTGGAATTGTCAAATGCCTGTCTTGAACAGTAAATCTCATATCTGCATGCTTCACAGTTTACTTATTTATCGTCACTATTCATGGGATTTGAATTTGTAATGAGTTTTGTGCTTTACTTATTAGTCTGCTTCTCAGTGTTAGTAACAAAAATGTAACTTTGACAGTGTGTTCGTGATTACAAGGGCGCAAACACCAATTGAATGAAAGCTTATTTTGCCTGTGAGCAATGCAAGCCGAGTTGGGATACTGTATATTATGCTGTTATTTTCGTGTACAGATATTTTCACGAATGAGGAGGTCATAGACATTTTCGCGAGATGTTGTTTTTGCAAACTGACGCCGATGCTAATATAACGTAAATGCGCTATTACCCTAGCGCGTGGAGACATTTCGCGTGTTGTTAAATTCGCGATCCAACTGAGATTCGCGAAATTCGTGAAAATAACAGCTTATACAGTATCTGGGTGGAAAGTGTTTTCTTTTTTTTAACCCATTATCAACTGAAGGTTCTATACATAGTGTCCTATTGTTCCCTGGAAAGTACAGCAAGATTACTCTCATTTCTACAACTTTCTAAATTATGCAAAATACAGTAGATCACTGCATGTTTATTTTTGTCTATTACAAGTTATGTTCATTTGAAAGCTTATGAAGACTTTACGGAGAATCTTGTTTGTCGCAGAAATAGTTCTGACATACACCACTTTTGTTGGCCTTTGACCTCTTTCAAATTGTTTGATATTCTTTATGACAACAATAAAAATACTAAAGCATAAAACTGTATTTAAAAAAAAGAGTGGACAGGCAGTCTCGGGCGATTCAGTTACTAATGGGTTAAGCTGTTCTATGATTTTGAAATAAAAAAAAAGATTCATACAGTGGCTTATACTTTATTCCAAAATTTTGTCATTTTTTAACTTATTGACTTTTTTCTATATTTCCTAATGCCAAGGTAGTGTTCCTTTTATCTAGATCTCAAAGTCTGTGGTTGTTGTTTTGTGTAATTGTAAATTTTACCAAAACATATGATCCGCATGTTATATTCTCCTTGTAAGAGGTATTATTCAACCATCAAAATGTATTATTCCCATATCACTGTTAGCAAGAAGTTGCAGTATCATGTATGATGATCTGTGCATGCATTATGGATGAGTCATGTCTTGTAATATTATTTGGAGGTAAGCACTACTTGGCAATCTTATGACACAAGAGGGCAGTATTTGCTATCACAGTAGGTCCTGAAGATCCCTTTGTGAAGTATTGAAGCCAATCCCTCATCTTCACATGGAAACAAGTGGAGCATATACATATCTGGAGATTTTCATGAATATCATTATTATTATCATTCAGGGGCGGATCCAGGAATTCCGTAAAGAGGGGGCGTGTTTACAAAATTAAAGGGGGGGCACACGCACCCCTCCCCCCATTTTTTTCTTTTTATTTCTTTTGTTTCAACAAAAAATAAAGGGGGGCGTGCGCCGGTTGCGGTCCTCCCTTGATCCGCCCCTGTCATTATTATTATTATTATTATTATTGTTATTATTATTATTATTATTATTATTATTATTATTATTATTATTATTATTGTTATCATTATTATCATCATCATCATCATTATGATGATGATGATAATGATTATTATTATCATTTATGAATTTTTTTTTGAGGAGCAGCTTTTCTCTATGGTATTCTCATTTGTGATAGTAATGAATTCCATGTACTTTATCTGAAATAGCCTTCCTGTGAAAATGCTAACTTTTGTGCCACTCCACACTAGTGGATATGCATAGATTAGACTGTGAATTAGGGTAACCATTCTCAGACTCTGCAAGGTGATTTTCCCACAATGCTTTCTTATTTACTTACTTGCTTACTTTACTTTAATTCATTGATCATGGCCATCATATTTAGTCATAATTTTTCTTTGAAAGTAAACAAACTGACACATATTTTTACCAGTATAATGATCCAGGGGAGGGGGGGGGGGGGGGGGATGGGTTGGACCATCATAGATGTTGACAGGTGACCTCTGTAGACAGGTAGTCTCTTAAACAGGTTTGATTAGCTTGACTTGGTTCTAGAAGTTTCGTCAACACATTAAAATTTGATTGTGCAGAAATCATCCCTTCATGCATTTCTTCCATCAGACTATCATTTTGCCTCATAAGAATTAATAATAACAATAATAGTGGCTGCTTGTATAGCGCACAGGTCCACCTCTCGGTGCTCGTGGCGCCTCATTACCTCCGCCAAGGGAGGAGGTTATGTTTTGGTTACTGTTGGTTTGTTTGTTTGTTTGTCCTTGTGCAAAATAACTCAAAAAGTAGTTAACGGATTTGGATGAAACTTACAGGAAAGGTTGAGAATGACACAGGTAACAAACTATTAAATTTTGGTAGTGATCCGAGAATTTTGGGGGGAATTTATGAATATTTTTGATATTTTGACAGGTAGGGTCAATGAACTTGGGAGTTCAAGCTGCGCATTTTTGAGGTTTTCAAACGCGCACTAAAGTGCGTGCTCCAGTTTCTGCAGCTGGGCGAGAGGCGTGCCACGCAGCTGAGGGTTTATAACGTACAGTAACAAAGGCTTCTATAATTGGGAAATCGGGAGATTTTTCAGCATGTATATCTATGGGTGTGGAAGTCACTGATCTCTATGGAAGAGCCCAAAGAGCTTTTCCCCATGGTGGTGAGGAGAAAAATCTCTTTGGGAAGAGCAAGATCATTGGTGGAAAGTAGCTGCTTGGCGGAGGTCTGCGCTCTCAGAGTGCTTTTCTAGTTACAAAATGCAATTATAAAATTGTTTGTCGTTTGAGAACCAAAAACGAATATGGTTTACAATGGACCTGGTTCTCAGCAGATGATACTAATACTATCAAAATCAAATCATGAATTGCTCAGTAGCTATTATCAAGGATGGACAAAGATAATACAATTCATGATCAGATCATTATTTCAGGCATTACAAATTTAATTTAAGGCATTTAAAAGAAACATGTTGAATATATTTCACGATAAACTCTATTCTTATTTTTATTAATAAGCCTCTCTATGAGAGGAGCAGAGGGGGCTGCTGCAATGTTCATGTGAAAACTCTAGATGTCTGATATTGATAACAGGTACACTGTATTTGAGCTATATGGTCCTACTTATTAAAAGAGAAATAATGCATATTGAGTTGAGACACCATTTGTTATTTTTTAATTTTTGTGTCAAAATGTTGGATGGTACAAAGCATACATTTGCAACGATATGTCACAATGCTATGCTTGTATATTAAATGTCAACTTTCAACCTTTTAGCATTAATCACCTCGCCTATTCCATGAGAACAGCTATTGACCCGTTCTTTACCTGTGCAACTTTATAGCATGCCATTGAACATCAAGACACATCAAACAATTTTCTTGTAAAAAAATAGCACAATCAAAATCAATTTCTTTTGTTTTTTATTGTTTTGTTAATATCTTATGCATTTTATTGTTTTTTGACCTTTTGTTTTCTATATTTTTTGCTAAAATTTGTTGCAGGCACTTTTTCAAGCTTATCTACATTAGAATTGATTAATTTCTATGGTTAAAAATTGAAATAATCTAATTTATATCAACTGAACAAAAAAAAAACAACAATTTGCATTGGATTTGCACACGATATCATGAATTTGAGCTGTTTTCAGGTCGACATACATATGCAAAACATTACGTAACTTCAGAACGGTGTACGCGGATGTCGCAAATTTGGTCTCAAAATATGTGGGAGACTTCAATGAAAAAAGTCATGAAACGACGCAGCAAAATCTTTACGTGTTGCGGAATCATGGCGCGAAATGTCGAGGGGGGATCAATTTGACCCTCCCAGTTAGAATAGGGTTAAGACCTGTTAATACAAGATAATTTTAATCAGCTTTGCCTAAGACCTTGCACCTAATGTCAGAGCTAATTTTTCGTGGAATGAGAACAAAGAGTTGGATAGGAAACCATTGAGCTTCCTGTTCTTCATGATAGCCTGCCAAGACACATTGTGTGCAGTTCTCAAAGCTTAGTCTAGTTTGAAGACCCACTTTTTATTTTATTATTATTATTATTATTTTTGTTTTTACTGTACTGGCTGTGCAGGTGACCAGTCGAAGGAATTGTTTTGATACACCAAAGATGATATCACCTTCTTTGAGTCTTGTGTGTTGAGTGTGCTTCTTTATTTCTTTTTTTGATATGTACTACAATTTTTTGTACATGACTTAATTCATGTAGAATTCTACTCATATATCCGCAGATGGAATCAAACATATCAGTTTGTTAACACTTCATCCTGGGACTAACTTAGGGTAAAGTTAATCCATGTGATGTCGATGGGCCTATGATATGAATGAAGATTACCAGTTACATGATGCATAGCCACAAACCTGACTTAATTTTTTCTGCCAAGTTAGTAATAACTGATTATGATAAAATGTACTGAAGATAATTATGACTCATCTAAGAAAACTGTACAAAGAGAACTGTGTTTGAGCATTGAACTTATTAGAGTACATTGTACTTGAGATCACTTTTTGCTAGGAGGTCTGATAGTTCTGTCCATTTCTTTTGATGCCTGTAGACAGTGGACTGAGAAAACAATCAATGCTCTCATCAGATAAATGTCAACAACCTGTGCCTAGTTACAGAGACTAGGCAAGGCAATTAGCACCCCCCCTCACATTGTAAAGCATAGCCTTCGTTTTCTTGTAAGTGAGCACCATTGTTTGCTGTGAAGAAATCCTGGGGATTCGAGAGTGTCAACAATGGTGTCCCCGTTTCATGGTGTGAGCGCCGTGTCGAGCACCATTCACCAGTTTGCCGGCCGCCCCCTCGGCTGCTTTCTCTGAGTACTGGTACAGGAACTGCGGTGGTTGTTGACTGGGACCAGGCAAGTGTAGTGCTAGTGGTGGAGGGAGACCAGAGCTCTGTTCTCTTTGACGGGCGCATGTGACTGGCTGGCTTTGTGTTGGCGTTTCCTGGGAATTTTTGACGACTGGTGCTTGTCAACATGTGAAGCCACTAGCTGTTTCCCATCAACTCATTATCATGCTTGAGTGTCGGCAGTCTCAGAGAGCTGGGAGAAAATCGTTGTGATTTTTAGTCATTCATAGGAGCTGAGGCAAGAATGTATCAAGTCATGTACAGTCCTTACCAGTGGTGATCAGCAGGGAGTAGAGTGTTTGGATGGAATTCCCAGCCATGGATTTGGACCAAAGCTTTGCATCCAACAAGTGGCGTAGACTTCAGCCTGGAGTCGAACACATACTGAGTTTTCAGCACCAGTGACCCAGGGGAGGGAGAACCCAAGCTTGCCTACCTCGCCAGCTGTCGCAGTAGTGCTATTGATTAATGCTGTCCCCATTCTCACTTTCTCCTACTTGAATGGATCTATTAGTGGCCAAAGGGGATTTATTTTACTAACTGACAATCATGTCCAATCAACTCTTCACATGTTAACTTCATCTTAGTGAGTGTATATATGTGCCTATGGTGTTAGTGCGAGTGCCTTAGTAGTTCATCATGCCTGGAGTTATTCGGAAACATGCCCACGGATACCATTATCTGAGTAAGTCAATCTGTGGAATATATCCCTTTAATTTGTATTTTGTATTTATAAGTATTCCACAATGGGGGTACCCATGTGTCAAAATTTATTATGCTGGTTTAATATGCCGTTACAAAATCTTCAAATTAATATCACCCATTATACTCTTATTCAAACATGTCTATGGATTCATTTTTAGAAACCCAAGTAACAGGTACATGGATATATTGCCCCAACCCTTGTGGAATGAGTTATACTGTCTTGTACATACATTTCTTAATTCCATAATACTTCTCTCCATTTTATAGTGTGTCCCATTCCTATATGCACTTCAGTTTAATACAGTGTACAGGTATATATCCATATATCTCTTTTGTTTGTTTAATGGAGTGCAAAGTCTGGACTGATTGGGATCCACTTGTGGGCAAAGAATGCGGTGTAACTGGTTTGCTGAATTTCAGTCTGACAGTGATCTAATATGTCCTGCTCAATCCCATTCAAACAAGTTCAATGCCAATTTGTGCTGATACAGTACTATACTTATTTTTTTGCTCTCTGATTTTAGTTTCCTCTCTGATTTTAGGTTCAGACATTCGGGCCTTTTCGATATGATTTTAGGAGTAACCAAGTTAGAAATCCCACAAAGCATGCACTATCATATTTCATACCTAATATTGATCTTTAGTTTGTGCCATGTTTCTGTAATCAAATGCAAATTCTATTATCAAGAGAATCAAGTGAAACTTAGTGAATCAGAAACATGACTGTATCCTTGCTTGGTGTGATAATATATTCTGTTTTATTTCTTGTCAGAAATCAAAATAGGAAAACAAACCCACCTAAAATCATTTCAGTGACAGCAGAAGATGACACGAATATGTGATCAGGGAGCTGAAATGCCCAGATAATGTAAGATGGCATCTTCAAAAACACAAAATGAAACAGGAAGTGTTGTGGTTTGGAGATTTTCATGACAGTGGAAACAAAGCCATGCATTGCATTGCTCAGCAAATGTTCACTTCATGACAAAAGAAACCAAATTAGAAGTGTTGTGGTTATGGAGATTGTTGTGGCAATGGAAAATAAAACAATGCAATACTATACACACAAGAGAAAACAAACATTCACATTCATCCAAAAATACAAAAAAAAAAAATGCCAAAGATAACCTAGGGAATTCCATACTTAATTTTAACTGGAAGTGTTGTGGTTATGGAGATTGTTGTGGCAATGGAAAATAAAACAATGCATTACTGTACCCACAAGAGAAAACAAACATTCACATTCATCCAAAAATTAAAAAATGCCAAAGATAACCTAGGGGAATTCCATACTTAACTTTAAAGGACAAGTTCACCTTCATAAACATAAGGATTGAGAAAATGTAGCAATGTTAGTAGAACACATCATTGAAAGTTTGAGGAAAATCGGACAATCTGTTCAAAAGTTATGAATTTTTGAAGTTTTTGTGCAGTAACCACTGGATGAGAAGACTACTGCAGTGTACGATGTCACATGCGTACAACAATATAAAGAAAATATAAAGAGAATTTCACAAAATTTCGTCTTTTGAAAACAGTACACATTCCCTTGACACGTTACCGACATATGTCATGGGTAATATATTATTCCCCCTACCTTTCCAAAGAGGCAAGTCAAATGCTCTTTTATTATGCGAAAAAAATGAAAATATGTTGAATTTTCTTTACATTTTCTTTATACTGTTGTACTCATATGACATCACAAGCTGTAGTAGTCTCCGCGTCCAGCAGTTCCAACACAAAAATTTTGAAAATTCATAACTTTTGCATCGATTGTCCAATTTTCCTCAAACTTTCACTGATGTGTTCTACTAATATTGCTGCATTTTCTCAATCCTTATGTTTATGAAGGTGAACTTGTCCTTTAACTGGAGGTGTGGTCATGGAGATTGTCGTGGCAATACGAAACAAAACAATGCATAAATTCCTCAGTGACTTTTCAGTTCATGAAATCCTAACGGGCACAGCAAAAGAAAGGAAGTTCACACTTCCCACAATTTCTAAAGATAAACCAAAAAGTGCAAAGAAAAAAAAAATCACTGCTATGTACAAGTGCAAACAAACATTTACATTCATCAAAAAAAAAATGACAAAAATGACCTAGGGGAATTCAGTACTGACCTTTATTTAACTGGAGGTGTTGTGGTTATGGAGATTGTCATGGCAATGGGAAACAAAACAATGCATAAATTCCTCAGTGACTTTTCAGTTCATGAAATCTCATTGGGCACAGCAAAAGAAAGGAAGTTCGTACTTCCCAAAATTTCTAAAGATAAACCAAAAAGTGCAAAGAAAAAAAAATCACTGCTATGTACAAGTGCAAACAAACATTTACATTCATCAAAAAAAAAATGACAAAAATGACCTAGGGGAATTCAGTACTGACCTTTATTTAACTGGAGGTGTTGTGGTTATGGAGATTGTCATGGCAATGGGAAACAAAACAATGCATAAATTCCTCAGTGACTTTTCAGTTCATGAAATCTCATTGGGCACAGCAAAAGAAAGGAAGTTCATGTACTTCCCACAATTTCTAATAATGAACCAAAAAGTGCAAAGAAAAAAAAAACAAACAACCCTACTGCTGTATACAAAAGCAAACAAAATTCACACTCATACAAAAACAACAACAACAGAAATGACAAAAATAACCTTGGGAAATGTCATACTGAACTTGAATATATATTTGATATCGTCATAATGTGACATCTCATACCAGTGTATAAAAACTAAAGAGAAATACTAACCAAGTGAAGTAAAAATCAGCTCCTTGAGACAGCTTTGATCTGAAGGTAGTTATGAGTAGACCCACCTGTGATAACCATACTTACTGGCATTTTTGATGATATCTGTTTCAATCGAACTGCCTCTTTGACATTTACTTAAATGTTTCACAGTAAAACCCAAAAACATTCGCCATGTGAAACTCACGCAAATTGGAGCCAACTGTCCTTTTCGCAGCTTGAAACTTTCATAAATCGCCACTGGCATTCACATTGTGTAGACAAACTATTTCTGTGTGCACATTGCTATTGTGAGTCTTGGCTCCTCACAAAATTCCCCAAAGTTTAGTGCATGTGAAACTTTCTTGTTTTACAGTAACTGTTAGGCAAAGATTGGCAAATTTTTGACATTTCATATTTACCTTACTGTAAAACTGATTCTAATTAAATTTCCACTGTAACAAATAGCTCCTTTTAATCAGACTTACTGTAAAACACGATATATTCACTGCTCAAAATTTTCTGGAATTGGAGCTGACAACCTTTTTCGTGGCATGAAATTTTCACGAATTGCCACTGGTGTTCAATGCATGTAGTGTAGACAAGAAATTTTGCGTGCATTTCTATTTCGCGAATCTTGGCACTCGCGAAAATTTACGAAATTCGTGAAATTAAAATGCACGGGAACATTCCTCGTTTTACAGTACTTAAAAACTGTCATGGAACTACCCTTTAAGTGATTTCTATATGGAAGAAAAAGAAAGCATTACTGGATCTATCATCAAACACCTTTTTATCATTCGGATATTAAACAGTTAGTACCTCTCTTAGAATATCACATCTCCCATTAAGCCGAGTGGCTCTTGTTAATGCAGTGAAATTATAGAAAATGAATTCCCAGACAACCACCTTGCAGAAATATATCATGCATTAGCTTAACTGCGATCCCAAAAAGAGTAGAAAAAGTCTCATGGAATCACTATACTTCACACAGTACATGACTGTGTCAATGACTGTAAGTGACTGCAATTCTGTCAGTTTAGAGGCAGAAAGACACTAATGCAGCTGCTGAACAGCTGTGTGGAGTTCAGTTTTTCTGTCTATCACTGAGCACCCTTGTGAGAAAAAAACAACAACAACCAATAATCCAAAACAAGAAGAATTTGGTTGATACAATGTGGAAACTTGCAGTGGAAAAGTCCCAAGCTTTTCATACTGCCTATGAGTTGTTTGGAAGTGTTTGCCCGTACCACCTCAGGAAGAATTATCATTTTTTTATGACAAAGCAATTAAACACAAAAATGATAACAACGTCATGATTCCTTCAGACTTTGGACCATGTTGATGTCCCTACATATGGGCCGTAACGCGAGAAAAGGGCCCTTAGCTCCGCTGCGCACAAACGCCCGAAAACGGCGCGGAAGTCTAACAAAGCAATACGCGCAAAAAAGATCAACTAGCTAACTATGCGCACATATACATTGACGCATCAAAAAGTGATAGGATTTGGAAAAACATGCTGTTTTGAATGTCGTTCGTAATTGGGGCAATTAGGAGTGGAATTTCAGACAAAGGTTTGCATATCCAAATACGTCAGAATATCTTCTTCACTATGGAGGTGAAAACTCATTTTCGGTATATAATGCCCTAAGGGCCCTTTTCTCGCGTCACGGCCCATATGTATGTCTCCCACAATTCATATCATTGTATGGATGATATTGAACCTGTACAACTGGAATTGGAGCCAGTATTCCTTGCCTCATTATGAAGATAGCGTTGGTGGAAAGCACAATATCAAGTTTCCTCAATATTACTGTATGTCAATGTTAGGTCATAAATTTGGCAATATTTTATTTACTCTTGGGTCACAGTGTCAGCATCAAGCCAAGACATGAGCATTCTCTTATTACATACACACACATAGTATGTATGCTTGCTCAGTAGGAATGTTTCGTCTTTTACTGATAGTGAAAGCTACATTGTACATGTAGTGTAGAATGTCACAGCATACATATTGGAAAAAAAAAAGAGAGAAAAAAAAAAGATGAACTGCTTGACTCCTTTCAACACCTCACACTGAAATTTGATACAGATTCTTTTTAAAATTGCTTAACCAAATCAATGTTAAATATTACAGTAGATAGATTACCATCGGTTTGGATGTCATCTTCCTTCTTATAGCTTTACATACAAAGAGTTGCCATGGTGGTACATGATGCTGTAAAGGCATCCATTATATGCTGTAGCATAGAGAATATCAGGCCTAAGTATGTCTTAATAGAGCAGACGTTTCATAGGTTCTCATCATCATATTGGTACAGTTCTGCTCTCATTGTCAGACCTCTAATAATACAATGTTACTAAGATTTGCTGCAGTCAAGAATAAAGTAGGATTTGATATCATCTTGCATTGTATCTCTGGTTCAAGTCTAGCTTTTCTGCGTTACATAGCTTTTCTTTATGAAAACCAGCCCCATCTACATGCTATATACAACCATCTATTTTTCATGCTTTCCATATCAATGCAGAGTCTGACCCTCATTATGTTGTCAGATGATGAACCCTTTGTAGCTGAGAGTTTAGTACAATGTATGCATTATCAGATTTCTTCCTATTCATTTGCTGGTCACGAAGCCCAAATATTGCTCAAATGTGTACAGATGTAGTCTATCAAATCAATGTGATACACACATACATTAATGTGCAGTTTGGAATGGGTTACAGAAAAATGAGAGAAGAAGATTGAATCCTTTCCCAGTGGAACAACAACAACAACCCAAAAAAAGAACCATGAAACAAATACATTTTGTATCTATATCGGACGGAGAAGTATTTTCACATTCCTATTGAGTTAAGTTAGGGAATGGGACCACTGTGGAATGACATGATATTGCATGAATAGATCTCAGGTACCCCTTTAATATTGGGCGTTAGCTCGCTTCAGGTGCGGACCTGAAGTGAGCTAACTCTCAGTATAGAAGGTCGAAAAATAGTTAGTCCGAGCTAAAGTAGTTAGTCTGCTCTAGGGGGGTGGATCAGGTCAGCTTCAGGTCCGAGCTAACTTCAGTATAAAAGGTTCGCGAGTTTAGCCACAGCTAAATTTACTGACCCGTGACCGGAAAGTGTGTACGATGCTTCCAGGTTGCCAATATGTACATTTACTGCTGTTTACTGTTGCCACCGGCGCGCTGTGTATTACACAGTGCATTGGTGTGTTCCCTGTTCGGTATAACTCGCAATGCAATTCTATGAACTAGCAAACGACATGATTAAATCATGAGAAAAAAAAATAGACCAGCTCAGTACGTATACACTATACATATATATATGCCGATGACTGGTTGAATTTCGCGAGTAACGTACCGTATAACGACGGAACTGAATTCATACTCATAAGTAAGCTTGAAAACTGTCACTGAATTTTTGCGCTCGTTGAAAGGACAGCAGGCTGGGGGGGGGGGGGGTGGGCGATAGGTGTGGTCCCGCACGTAACCTTGGGTGGTCGAGAATGGACATATAAAACGACTTCGCCTGAGCTAAAGTTAGCTTGCTTCAGAAGCGAGCTAAAAGTCATGCCCAGCATAAAAGGGGTAAAGAGAGAGGAAAGGTGACTCTATATCACTGTTAGAATTGTTGGCCTTGTTTTGCTGGAAGTCATTGCAGCCCTGGCATCCTTCCTTCCCTCCTGCAATCGGTGGCCGCAAGATACACAAACTGTTCCCATCGACTGTGAATACAATTAAACCCTGTTGTCAAAACAAAAATAGCAGCAACAACAGCAACAAGAAGAGATAGTCAAAAGCATTTTGGCGCTACCATGCAATACTTTATGGTGGCCTGTGTGTACATGTATGCATTGTTAATGATATTTTGAGATCATTTATTGTCAGAGATTGCAAGTTTCCCAACTGGCTGGGAGTGAGAAACTGAAATTTTGGGAAGAAAACGAAAGGGGGGTGGGGGTGGATGGGATAGATAGCCCCCCCCCCCCCCCCATTTTTGAGCTTTTTCATTTTGGAATTCGAAATTGTGAAATTCGGCAAACACTTTATGTATACTTTTTACTTGCATGATTCTCATCTATTTGTTGTGGAGGATGGTACTCCAAGCACCCTTTTGAGCATCTTTTTAAACCCAAATTTGGGTAAAGGGTGAATGAGTCTAAGATGTGTGACTGACATTATTTTTAATAGTAGTTAGGTAGAATTTTTAGAGACCTCTTTGGGTACAGCCATGTACATTACATGTATCCTGTATAAGCCACAGATCTACATCGTGAGGCTTGGAGGGGTAACTATTTGTCCCCCCCCCATCCCCATGTGCTAAATCCCCATATATTCAATACATATGGGACACTGGGTACAGTAAGCATGGGGTTAAATCAGCAATATAGAAAACTTTTAGGTGAATGGTTACATGGCTCTTTCTAATCAGGCTTGTGTTAAAATTCTACAAAGTGCAGAGCAAGATTGGTCCACATATGGATTGTCTAGAGTGCCAACAATACACAAATGGGATAGCCAAGATATTGGATTGACATATGAGTAGTATCAGCTTCCACTCCCTTTTCTAAGAAGAGAAGAGCAGTGTCGTGTTGCAGCTTTCTATGTCGCCATGGTTACGGTGATGTTGTTGCCATCTGGGCATGTCACATTTCCTTGTCGTGGACCGTTGCTCGCATGGATGTTTGTTTTCTTACCTTTGACTTTGTCTCCCTAGCACTGCCCTCTAAATCCGCGGGGAGACAAAAACTTGAAATTCTGAGAAACAGTTCCCAAATTCAAATATCTTACACATGTAGGATGATCCACAGATTTGGTTCTGCAAGGCATGAACTTGTAGCAGCAGAGCTACCAAGTCTCACGCATTTTGAGTGAGACTCAAGCATTTAGGGGTCGTCTCACGATCTCACGCATGACACCCATTTTTCTCAAGCATTGGGCAAAGTCTGCAATTTGGGCCCATAATAAGTAGCATAGCTCAAAGGATTAAAGTGATAGTTACAATTTGAAGGTTATTTTCCTTTTGTCTTTCAAAATAGTAAAAAATAGTCACTTAAGTATGCACCTGATTGCACCATTAAGAGCTAAAAATTGAAAAAGCTCCCTACCGTGGGAGGCCACGGGGGGGGGGGGGGGGGGGGGGGGGGACCGCTCCCACACCCTCGCTTGCGCGCACATTCGCTCGCTGAGATAACGAGTCATGAAAATCTCACTCATAAATTTTTTTTTGAACTTGGCATCCCTGTAGCAGCCATATACCTATGGAAGTTTTGACTTACCAATCTGTGTCTGACAAGTGTCATTTTTTTAACACGGAGAGAAAGTCTTTCCGTAGATTTGGTGAAAGGCAGAAGAAGTTCATTTTACAACGAGTCAATTCATACTTTATTTGTCAAATAAACAAATACCCGACCCCAAGGAAAGATATCTCGAATAATTTTTCCCTTTCACAGCAGTGATGGGTGCAAACCACTTCCATGCTTAGAATGCATACATACCCAATTGTCTGATATGTGCTGAATTTTTTGAAGAACAAGTCAATTTTTCTTGGGTTATCCACAACTTCTTGTTATTATTTGCACTCTACTTAACACTTTACTTCTTAGTCCATCAATGCCACCATAAATCACAGGTACATATCCTTTAAACACACATTCTTGTGACTATAAGAACTCAGCAGGGGCTTTATAAAATGATGGAATGCATTGAGCAACAACTGTCAGTTGTTGGCTTATCCTTCAATGAATGAGGGCATTTATCTATATCTGGAGCATTTGTGGTAATTACTAGGCAGTTTTAATCTCAATGTCCTCGGAGAGAAATAATCAAATCATTACAACATCATCAGTATCAATGTCAATTAAGTACAGCTATCATGCTCAGACATTGTATTCGTGACCTCAGCTTGTGACCTGGCATGAAAAAAAAAAGAGTAGCTAGGAAAATATGAAAGAATGAGTAAAGTAATATGTGGTTGTTGTTTTTTGTCCCCGCCGAACGAGTTCGAGCAGGGGACTATGAAACGGGCTCCGTACGTGTGTGTGTCCGTGTGTCCGTCCGTCTGTCTGTCCGTCCGTCCATCTGTCTGTGCGTCCGTGTGTGATCAAAATGTTCAATTTGCTACTTCTCTGTCATTTATGAGCCAATTTTGATTCTGTTTGCTTTATATGATAGCACTACATGGGAGCTTTGAAACTTCTACACAGAATTTCAGTTGTGACCTTTGACCTTGACCTTTGACCTATATTGTACATTTTGCTTCAAAATGCTACTCCGCCATTTCTAACCCGAGTTCGATTCCGTTTGCTTTATGTGATGGCACTAGGTGAGGGCTTCAAAACTTCTACACAGAATTTTGACCTTTGACTTCTTTGACCTTTGACCTTGATTTTTGACCTATATTGTACATTGGCTACAAAATGCTACTCCTTCGCCATTTCTAACCCGATTTTGATTCCGTTTGCTTTATGTGATGGCACTAGGTGAGGGCTTCAAAACTTCTACACAGAATTTTGACCTTTGACTTCTTTGACCTTTGACCTTGATTTTTGACCTATGTTGTACATTGGCTACAAAATGCTACTCCTTCGCCATTTCTAACCCGATTTTGATTCCGTTTGCTTTTTGTGATGGCACTAGGTGAGGGCTTCAAAACTTCTACACAGAATTTTGACCTTTGACTTCTTTGACCTTTGACCTTGATTTTTGACCTATATTGTACATTGGCTACAAAATGCTACTCCTTTGCCATTTCTAACCCGATTTCGATTCCGTTTGCTTTTTGTGATGGCACTAGGTGAGGGCTTCAAAACTCCTACACAGAATTTTGACCTTTGACCTTTGACCTTGATTTTTTTACCGATATTGTACATTTTGCTACTAAATGCTACTTCCGGCGGGGACATATTTTACGCACCGCGTAATTTCTACTTTTCCTTGTTCTTCTTTTGAACTGTTGAAATATGGAAGTCCGCCAAGGCTGTGGCATGATCAATAGATTTGATGGCAGGTGACCGTAATGGAGGTCACCACTTCCTGAAAACAGGACAATTTAAAAATCTACTATTTATGGAGTATTTTTTAGTCCAATTTTATTGATTCATCAAAATCTACTAACTCATTCTGTCCTTAGAGTGTCGATTGGTAGAGAAAGCCCCATAGCAATGTACACATGCACAGTCCAAAGTCCCTTGCACAGAAAGCTTTAAACATGGAGGGGATTGCCAATGTCATTACTTTTTATAGTTTGAAAACTGAGTTGAAGGAATCCAAGTCATTTGCAAACAAGATAAGTACACTATAATTGTACCTTTAATATCCTTGAAATCCTATAGAATCTATACCGTAGTCCCACTTCTATCTTGATTTCATGATTTTATAAGGTTCCTTTCAACGCCACTTTTTTTTTTTTCCAAGTGTGCAGCTCGCAAATGCTGGCACTGAAAAGTGCTGGTTTGACAAATGGGGTTCAAGTGTGCCCACAGTCACTGGAGCCTTAAAGGACAAGTTCACCTTCATAGACATGTGGGTTGAGTGAATACAGCAATATTAGTAGAACACATCAATGAGAGTTTGAGAAAAATCGGACAATCCGTACAAAAGTTATGAATTTTTGAAGTTTCTGCTCAGTCATGGCTGGATGAGAAGACTACTATAGCTTGTGATGTCATATGAGTACAACTATATGAAGAAAGTATAAAGAAAATTCAAGATATTCTCACTTTTCTCATATAATAAAAGAACACTCGACTTCTCTCTTTCAAAAGTCAGGGGAAATGATATTACCCCTAACATAAGTCAGTAACATGATGAAGAAATGTGCACTTTATTCAAAAAGTCAAGTCTTGTGAAATTCCCTTTTTATTTTCCTTATATTGTTGTACGCATGTGACATCATACACTGTAGTAGTCTTCTCCTCCAGCAGTGATTGCACAGATACTTTAAAAATTCATAAATTTTGAACGTATTGTCGGATTTTCCCCAAACTTTCACTGATGTGTTCTACTAATATTGTTGCCTTCACTCAATCCACATGTATATGAAGGTGAAGTTGTCCTTTAAAGTGCCGAAGTTGGTCAATTGATCTCATTCACTATACCTCTCTTGCTCATGCCTGTAGTACAGTTGGGCAGTTACACTGCCACTGGGTTCAAGTGTTATATTACTTGTGATGTAGACTGTTTTGTTGTAGTGTGCAGTAGTGCTGAAGCAGTAATCATAGAGGCATTGACTCTCAAAAGTCCACATTGAGCTACATTTTTGTTTGAGAAAGAACTTTTTCTTGGCTTTGTTGTTTTTTAACACTCTTTAAACTCAGATTTAATTTTCTTTAAATTAGATTCAGTGTGTTTTAAATGTAAGCATCTATATTAATCTCTATTTATAAATATGACCAAACTACAAACATTTTCTGCAAGTGATGTCAAGGCAAAACATGGACATATCTTTTAATTGATATTTTTTTGAGGATATCCTTTTAGTTTGGTGTTTTCATCATTATGATATATTTATGATCTTACTCTCACAAGTTTGCTTAACCTGTTCTCTCTGAAATATTGAATTGCCATAGACTGCATGGCAGTACACATCAGGGACCTAGAGGTGATATATATGTTACTCTTTTCTTCTTCCTTTTTTTTTTTTTGCTTGGTAGTTGAAGAACAACAAAGTTTTCTAAAATCCTTTCTGACTTGTGATACTTGCTTCAGAGTTCTTGAGGCTACAAATTTCAGTGCCTAGAGTTTAAATCCCAATCCAGCCACTTGAGAATTTGTCTGGAAATAGATCCTATTTGCTCATTTCTCCTGTCCACATACACTGTAGCAGCACTTGGGACAATTCCAGGATGGGTTAACCCTATTCTAACTGGGGGGGGGGGGGGGGGGGGGGGGGTCAAATTGACCCCCCCTCAACGTTTCGCGCCACGATTTCGCAACGCGCAAAGATTTTGCCGCGTCGTTTCACGACTTTTTTCATTGAAGTCTCCCGCATATTTTGAGACCAAATTTGTGACGTCCGGGTACACCGTTTTGAAGTTACATAATGTTTTGCATATGCATGTCAACCAAAAAACAGCTCAAATTCATGATATCGTGTGCAAATCCAATGCAAATTGTGTTTTTTGGTTAAATTGATAGAAATTAGATTATTTCAACTTTTAACCATTGAAATTAATCAATTCTAGTGTAGATAAGCCTGAAAAAGTGCCTGCAACAAATTTTGGCAAAAAACAGTAGAAAACAAAAGGTCGAAAAAACAATGAAATACATAAGAAATTAACAAAACAATAAAAAACAAAAGAAATTGGTTTCGATTGTGCTATTTTTTTACACGAAAATTGTTTGATGTGTCTTGAGGAATTCTGACACAAAAATTTAGCAATCCTCCAGTCTTTTTAATGGAGTTATAGGTGAAAATATGATTTCATGCACAAATTTGCATAATTAATTTATTAAAAATAGAAAGGTAATATTTTTCTATTGTATGACCATGTAATCTTGTAGTTGACATCCAGCTCTATCTTCAGGCAAAATTTCGCGGCGATCGCGCGATCGGCGGCCGAGATCTGAAGGGGGGGTCAAATTGACCCCCCCTCAGTAAAAACTTGGTCTGAAATAGCCCAGTTAGAATAGGGTTAATGGGCTATCCTGATGGGTCAGCTGCCTCACCAAGATGGTGTCATGGTCTTGTGGTCAGCGATGGACACGTAGAGATAATGTTCTGACCACTGTGGTCTAGTTCCTTCCTATGACATTAAAAGGCTTCCAAAATGACTCTCTATTACTTTTGTTACCATGCCAACAGATTCTGCCGAAGAGCCCTCTACACAAGACAATCGCTTGCCGGAGTCCACCGCAGACTGCATACAGAACTACCACAACCCGCGGGGTGGGGGCGGAGGGAGTGACATCCGGGATGGACCTCAACGGGACAATAGCGTGGAGGCTTTGGCACTGATTCCTCCAGAGGGGGAGGCCGGGGTCGGCGGGGATGTAACAGATGGGGCCATCTGCCTTGAGGTACGAGATCAGAAATCTGAGGACAATGAATCGAGGGGAGGAGGAGGAGGAAGAAGAGGGGCAGAGGGGAAGGAAGTTGTTGGAGAAGAGACAGGTGCCACGCCCAACATCCAGCACTGCATGCTGGGAGTGGTCGGGATGACCTGTGCTTCCTGTGTCAACACCATTGAGAAGACTCTCATCAAACAGAGAGGTAAAAGCAACACACTGAAGACATACATATTTTTAGGGGCAGCCATGGTCGGCTGGTCTAGAAAACACAGAAATCTTCCTTTGACGATATCGGATAGCATGGTATGGTGTCTGGTGCCTACATTGTTCTTTTCTGAATCTATCATTTGGGGACTTGATGTTGTAGGTTTAAAGTTTCAGGAAGATTGTTAATTTCTTACCTGTTTACAAGTACATTGTAGTATGGCATAACCTTTTCTAGCAGCTTTTTTTTCCCTTCTGTAGGTTGTTTTATAAAGCTGTAAGCATGGCTACTATCAATGATTTATAATGACATTACACAAAACTACATGTAAGCAGTCATAGTTGTCCACTCAGGATCAATCATTGTTTTGATTGACCAATCTGAATGGCATATTTTCAGCCAGCAAGTGATAGAAAGATGCTGTGATTAAAGATTGACTTGCAAAGTTTTGTGTAATACAGCCCAGTTGTGAGTGTATGCTGGCTCTTCACATGCAAACCATGGTCATAGGACATCCAGATTGCTATTGGTCCCCCGAGAGCCCAATCTGTGTCCCCTATATGGGTAGAAACCCTACTTCACAACTTGCTCTTAACTCAAAATGCTGTGTCTTCTTTTATCCTAAGAAAAGTGTACCAAATGAAGGACATCCATGCAAATTTCTTGAGTAAAAACTATCATTGTGAATAAATTATCCTGTTGCATGATAAGATCAAAAAGTCAGTTAGAGTTCTGTCTAAAACGTCATACATCAGTCAATTGTATGCTTTTGCCATTAAACAGGTTGTTCTGTTCTGTGTTCCTGGGTTGTCCCCGATCCCTCAAGTGACACCTAATAGTTAACATGGTCTGCAATTAGCTGGTCAACCTCCCAATATTTCAGTCATCTATTCTTAAAATGATTTTAGTTGTATCACTGCACTTCTCATACTTGTATGTTTAAAATGGATGGTCTGTTAACATTTCATGCACAATTCAAAGCCAGTTATGAAATGCAATATACCCTCCCAAGTGTTGTGACTGACAGAATGTTGTTGCAGTTTAAAATTTGGCTCTCTTCCAGTAACTTGATTTCTTTAATGCAATTTGATACCGGATGGAGGACATTGAGAAGGTGTTGACACTGTAAGAACAAAAGACTGATGGCTAATGGGTCCTCATTTAATGGTGTCTCAAGTGGCAAAACGACACTTATGGTAGTTGGCCCAGGACATTCTGATTTCCTGTGCCTTTTTCTTTTAAAGCCCTTTTCATGTCTGTGTATACAGTTGTCTTCTTTATGTTACGGTATCACCTCTTTGTGAGAATTTGCTGAATAGCATTGCAAAATGCAGATAATATGAGATGCATTTCAATGGTGTGTTGGTTCACCCAGTCAACTCAAAAGTCATCTGAAGCATTTAGCAGATCTTGTAGTATTTAATTCCATTTTCATTTCAATTCAATTCAATTCAATTCAGTTCAATTCAATTCAATTCAGTTCAGTTCAGTTCAGTTCATTTCAATTCAATTCAATTCAATTCAATTCAGTTCAATTCAATTCAATTCAATTCAATACAATTCAGTTCAGTTCATTTCAGTTCAATTCAATTCAATTCATTTCAATTCATTTCAATTCAATTCAATTCAATTCACTTCAATTCACTTCAATTCAATTCAATTGAATTCAGTCAAGCCCTACATCTCAAGTCACTCTTGACCCAAGATGATGTGAAGAAGATAAGTGCAAAATTTGGAACTGGATGGAGTATCTAAATGACCTTGAAGAAAGACAGCTGGAGGAAATATCCCACTTTTCTTTCCTACAGGCATTCTGGCTGCCACTGTCTCCCTGATTGCTCAGAAGGCTGATGTGAAGTATGACGTTTCCATGGTAACCCCTCTGGAGATCAAGGTGATGATCGAGGACATGGGCTTTGATGCTGAGGTGCAGGAGGAGAAGGGGACTGAGTCGGAGAAGACACTTCAAGTCATTGTAAGGACCCCAAAGCATGCAACAATCTTCAAATTGACGAATTCAGCAACTCAGGAATTCATTAATTTGAATAAATATGCAATACCCGCTGCTACAGAGGATTAGAACCAGCACTCGCTGACGGGCGAAAGCTCGGTAGTCTAGCAGATATCAGGCCTTTCGACTTATCAAGAGATCGTTGGTTCGAGTCCAACCCGAGTATGTATGGCCATGATGTTTTTATCATGGCTACTACCAAAACACTTAATAATTGGTGCTCATTTATGTCTGTGAAGTGCAGAAATCTTGTTCCACAACAAATAGTATTTACACCATGAGAAGCTGTAGCTTGGCACAGTGAACAAATAATACATGTAACTTCTGATTAACAGTTCTGTAACATTTATTAAAAATCTAGTGCAGGTATATTTAATTGTCAAATATCCTATCTGATTAAAAATTGTCCCTGGCAAGCCAAAGTCATACCAAACTTTTGTCATGCTTGACGATTGCTGAAATGTGCCATGTTCCTCATAAGTTGATTTAAACAATAATTCTGATAGCTTTCATTACATACACATTATTTTTCTCAAGAGTTATCTTGATTGACAACACTGAGGCTTGAATAGGTAATGACAGTCATGCGTAACAGGCACATAATTTTTGCTCTGAATTAAAGAGTATATCTGATTTTCATCGGTGTCATCCTTATCAATATATATCTGTCTGTTGAGAATTAACACCACCATCATTACTATCAGAGGCATTATTTTCTTTGCTTTCTCTCCTTTGAATAAACTTCCATCCAAGTTTAATTTGTCATTTTTGTCCCATTCCGCTTCAGAATTATACTTAGAAACAAATAATTGACCATCATTTCAATATGATTTGTTTTCCACAGATCACAGGAATGGTATGTGCATCCTGTGTAAACACCATTGAAAGTCTGACCAAAGCTCTGCCGGGAGTCAGAGATGCCTCCATTGCCTTGACGACCAACAAAGGTGTCTTCCGGTACAGTCCAGATGAAATCGGACCGAGGGCCATCATAGAGACAATAGAGGTACTTTACTCTCAATTTCTCAGTTTAAGATGGATACACTAGGTTAAGATGGGAGAATGAAAATAGCAATTATTTCTAAGTTCTTTTTAAATTGTACTTCCTCTTTAGTGGCATTGTGATTTCTGAGTCAACAAGAAATAGCAGGAGGATGAGATATCAGATTTAGTACAATCTCAATCCAAGTGTATTGGGTACATTTCAATAACTAGAGAAGCACTCCGAGAGCTCAGACCTCTGCCAAGTAGCTCATTTCCACCACTGATCTTGTTCTTCTGTAGAGATCAGTGATTTCTACCCAACGTATGCATGGTGAAAATTGCATGATTTCCCAGTATAGAAACTTTTTGTTACATCATCAAAGCCAGCTGTGCGGCACGCCTCCTCGTCCTGGACCAGAAACTGGAGCACGCACTTTAGTGCACGTATGAAAACCTAAAAAGTACACAACTTGAAATCTGTTACTTGTATCATTCTCAATCTTCCCTGTAAGTTTCACCCAAATCCGTCAACTTTTTGAGTTATTTTGCACACAGACAAACAAACAAACAAACCAACAGTAATGAAAACATAACCTCCTCCCTTGGCAGAGGAAAAAATGGTTTGTCCAATTGTGCCCCTCCACCCCTTCCACCACCTTTCCCTTGACTTGTAGATTCTATTTGATAAGGACAAGTTGTGGCACAAAGTTCAGTAAGTTGCTGACCTATACAAGAAACGACGCATTTACAGGTGTCTGCATTATCTTCTGATTGGAATCCGATGATTATTTCTGATGTGGGACTTAGACATGAATGCAAATGGACAAACCTTACAGAAATTGTAACTTTCCTTCCTTTGATGCAGGATGCCGGATTTGATGCTGAAGTCAGCACCGACTCGAACCGAACAGACCTGGCCAAACAACATGCAAAGGCCATTAAAAAGTAAAGTATCATCGCATTCGATTGTGGATTAAGGATGTGTCTAAGATTCATTTTTTATTTCAGATGCAATTATATACAAAGTAGATGCCAGTTGTCAAATCCAATTTGTAGTTGATTTGCAATTTAATGTGTATTCCTCTCAAAGTAAACAGTTTTCCTTCTTACTTCGAGTGACTTGAACTTCAACACAAATGCTTTATCATTATCTAAACTAAACTATCCTTTTTTGTACAGCAGCTTTCACTCACGTGTAATTTGACATTAGAGAATAAGATATATTCATTAAAAAAAACTTTTTCCAAAAGTATTTGGAGTAATGATAATGATAATGAATAACATTTGTATAGTGCTTAATACTGATGTTTCTAAGCGCATCGATCCAGAAAAAAGAAGTATAACATTGAAATAAAATACAGCATTATGTACATGTACAACTTATAACACAACAACAGCAACAACAACAACAGAATTAAAGTTGAGTAAACAGATAAGTTTTCAACAATGACTTGAACTTATCAACATTTTCAGCACTACGAATATAGAGAGGGAGTTTATTCCAAAGAGACGGAGAAATAACAGAAAAAGCCCTACCACCATAGCGGGTACAGGTGCGGGGACCATGTGATAGTTGGAGAGTGGAGGAAGAACGAAGGAAATGGGTTGAAGTGGAGGAGCGGAAAAAAATTAAGTCTTTTAAGATAAGATGGAGCAAAATTATTACATATCTTGTATACAATGAGGAGGATTTTGAAGGTGATACGTTGAGGTATGGGAAGCCAGTGGAGGGATTGGAGAACAGGAGTAATGTGGTCAGATCTTTTTGTAAGGGTCACAAGCCTAGCAGCTGTGTTTTGAATTCTTTGAAGTGTACCCTGTATTTGGTTCACCGTGTGGTGATTAGTCAGACCACTTGCTACCAATTTCTCTTGTTTACATCTAGACTTGGAAGTTTTTCCTCTTTTCAAACAGCATAGCTAATTCACAATCTTTCAAAACCATTTTTTTTTCATGTCTGTGACTTTTGGTATTTTGGTTTTAGATTGAATATATCTTTTTCTACCCTCTTATCTATGTCATGTCTTTATTTTTAGATGGAGAACATCTTTCCTCATCTCCCTGATCTTCGGTGTGCCTGCCATGGCAACGATGCTGTACTTCATGATCTCCAAGAACCACATCATCGTCATCCCCGGCCTCTCCCTGGAGAACCTGATCCTCTTTGTGTGTGCCACCATGGTTCAGGTAGGCTCCTCCAGCTGCTCTTCCCTCCCAACACTCTTTGGCTGCACCTCTTTCTCAACTGATTTTAGTGTAAAACTGAATATTTTCGTGTGAGTAATTTTTCGCGCTTGGCCAGGTAAGATGAGTTTCGCGTGTTTTTATTTCCGCAGAATCGAGGCATCAACTGCTGGGACATATGGCAAACGTAAACTTCAACACTGAAAATTTCCTTTTTTACAGTATATTCAGCCCGAACCTCTCTAACACTAGGTCCTGTGTTACAGGGCTGTCCCCTCCAAACCATTGTAGGTTCATTCACACATTGATAGACCAAACTGTGCATGTGTGAGTCTCCGAGTTTGACTTGACTTTGGCCAGGCTGTCCTGTACACCTTGCACTATGGGATATAAAAAAATGGTATTATTTTGTGTAGCATTCATACACAATTTGTACCGCAACTAATCATGACTGTTGAGGAAAAAGCATGACTATTTCGGAAACATCACATGTTTAGTAGTGCGTGGATCGCTATGCCAATCTCACTGATAGTTGTTATTATAATGTTCACACATATAAACAACTTTTTTTTTGTGTGTGTGTCATGATTCAAATTGTGACCCAAATAATCACGACTTGTGGTGGCTTTGTGAGTGGCCCTATTGTGGACATTCATTGGGACTTCTCTTGGCGTCCCTGCAAGGGTTGTCGGGTCTTGGGACAAAATTTGGATGGGAGAGTGACCTTGGGTCATAATTGAAAGTGTCAGGCTACATTGGGCATGTGCAAACTCTGATGTCAAATGGCAGGGCTAGCCCCAAAACCTGATTGCTCCCGTAGCACGGGGGCAGTCCAGATAGTAGTGTGGATGGTCAGTCGTAAAAAAGATAAGATCTCTCCTGACTGTCTGTGTGATGTGGGACCTAGTGTGAATGCGGGATAAAATACACCTTGGCATATACACCATGGAAGTGTCAAAGGTCATTCTTCATCCACTACCTATGCTACTATATGCCATCTGCATAGCAACTGTTTCAGACCTCAGATTGTTATGATAGCTGTTGCAGTCACTCTAAACTTCTTGACAATATATTCACACTTCTCACCAATGCAGTGTCTCGGAAACCTCAAATATAGCATGCAGCGGGTACTGCGTAATTATTCAAATTCATGAAATTCTTCCATCATGAATTTGAATATTCACACTTCTCACCAATACAGTTTCTCGGAGGCCGATACTTCTACGTGCAGGCATACAAAGCCCTCAAGCATCGTACAGCAAACATGGACGTCCTGATCATGATGGCCACCTCCACTGCTTACGTCTACTCGGTCATCATCGTGATTGTCGCCCTCGCGAGGAAAGAGGAGGAGAGCCCTATGACATTCTTTGACACGCCTCCCATGCTCCTGGTATTTGTCTCCCTCGGGAGGTGGTTGGAGCACATTGCAAAGGTGACTTTTAATATCCTGTGTGTTGTGAGGAGGATATTTTGCAATTTTAGCAGTAGAGGGCAGCAGACCAATTGAATTTGCTTTGCTAGACTTCTCTACTATATATAAATATGGTCATTGCTCATCTTGTAATTGTACACTTTTACCTGTGGTTAATTCTTGAACTGAGAAATCCTTTGATTGAATTAGAAAGAGATTTTATCTCGAGGGTGTACATATCATCAGTGTAATGTATTTGCAACAATATCATGTGTTGCAAATTTACCAAATATTGATTAACTTGGTATTAAGTGGGGAACCTTAAACCACTGAAAAAATATTTGGTGTATTCAGTGTATTCGTAATGCATTGCATAAGCAGACCGAACTAATTAATGACAGAACTTCTAATGGTATTTATTTTTTTTGGTGTTATGCAATACACTGCAAGGCAATGCAGGCTGACCAATAAAAAGACCGAATAGAAGAAGCATACTGCATTCTGGAACGCTGTTAAACATATTCAACTCATATTTGTTTGTTGGATTTTTTTTTTTCATGGTAAATGAGCTCCTTCTGTAATCTGGTAGGTTTATTCTGCCATCACCCATGACATGACTTGTAGTTATGGCGGGCAATTTAAACTCATGGAGACCGATTCACATGACCAGTTCTGTTTGTTTGTCACAATACAGGCCAAGACGTCCGATGCCCTGTCCAAGCTGATGTCCCTGCAGCCGGCCGAAGCCCTGCTGGTCACTCTGGGGCCAGAGAATGAGGTGACCAGCGAGCGACAGATCAACGTGGAGCTGGTGGAGAGAGGAGACAAGCTGAAGGTAGTGCCGGGGTCAAAGATTCCTGTGGACGGGGATGTCATCGACGGGATGTCGTCTGCCGATGAAGCCCTTATCACGGGAGAGTCCATGCCAGTCACTAAGAAACCTGGTAGGTGTGAACAAACTCTCCTGTCTGCTCCACGTGGACACGGCTTAACCTTTTCTGTGTCAGGGACTTTGGACAGTGTGTACAATGCTATGGGATTTTCTGTGCCAGTCAGTGCTCAAAGCATGCAAAGGATTAACTTTGTAGCTCTTGAAACTTCTGTGGCTGCCTTTGCACATTTTTGCATATGTTTTTGGTGTGTGTGTGTGTGGGCATGTGTGTTTCTTTTTTTTTTTTCCCTATGGTTCATATCATCCCTGTCTCACCTTACTCTGCTATTTTATCTTTGATTATTATTATTTTTGTTATTTTTTTTGATACACCATCAGATTGATTTTAGCCTGTGCTCAATTATGGTGAAATTATTCTCCCTCCTCCAGTGATTAGATGTTGGATGTTGCAAAAATCCTCTATGTGCGAAACAGGTTAATTTTCATTGGGAAATTTTTGAGAAGTTAGGAACAATGGTGATGATGATGATAATGATGAAAATTATGAGTAAAACAAATGCTTGAACATTGAGTACCACAGTGCCCTTTTCAGGGGCGGATCCAGGAATTCCGTAAAGGGGAGGCGCCTTTACAAAATTAAAGGCGGGCACATGCACCCCCCATTTTTTTCCTTTTATTTCTTTTATTTTAACCAAAAATGAAGAGGGGGCGCGCATCCCGGTGTGCCCTTCTCTGGATCTGCTACTGCTTTTTATTGTAGGTACAGCATACATTCAAATACTAGATTTTAATATCTTATAGTTGTTGATATACTCCACCTCATCCTTATTATTGTCAATATATCTGCAGTTAAAGGAGAGATGCCATGTATGGTAGAGCTGTGCAATGAATGTATCATTTCTGTGAGGAAAATAAAATGGATTTGTTTTATTCATACAACCTAGGGTCAAAGGTCATTGGTGGTTCCATCAACCAGACTGGTGTGTTGATCATGGAGGCGACTCACGTCGGTAAGGATACCACGCTGGCACAGATTGTCAAGCTAGTGGAAGATGCTCAAACATCAAAGGTAAAGAAACGTGTTCCCATTAGTGATGCCTTCATGGTCATATCGTTAACTCCAACACAGAGCTTGGCATTGACTAAGTTGTGATATTCATCAATTTAGAATAAATATGTTCATTGCTTGTGAAGATGACTCGGTATGTATTTGTGTTTGGTGAGTATGTGTACAGTATGTCCCCCCCAAAAAATTACAATCAGATTTTTGCATTGATAACACCCAATATAGTTAAACCGTTTAAATGCTACTTCAGGGTCTTAAAATATAACATCTTAGCTATATTTTGCAGAAAACCCCATTCAATTTGGTTAAGCGGTCACAGAGAAATGTGGATTGTTGTAAAGCATGTCATGAGTCTGATTCTTTCAAGTTTAGCACTTGGATGCACTTGGAACTGCATATTAATGTGCAAACACAATAGACAGAACTTTGAGGGAAGGGATTCCTGACATGCTCTACAAAAATCCTCTTTTCTCTTTGACCACTGAAGCAAATCGAATGGGGTTTCTGTAAGATGTGGGCAATGAGTTATAGTTTCCTACCCTGAAATTGTGGTTGGATCGATTAATTGTTTTTAAAGTTATCGTTGCAGAGGGTACTGTTGTTATTTTTGGGGGGTCATACGGTATGTCAGCATTATATTGATATACATGTATGTCGTGGCACTGTGCTTTAAGGGAGCCAATCAGCAGACATTATGGTTCTTTCATTGAATTGATCTTCGTGCGCTGCCCACTGTGGTACATTTGAAAACCCAAACTAGTTCAGGCCTGCTGGAAAAATATTGCTTGTCAGTGAACATGTCCATCAAAGTGAACTGTGGCCTGAATCCTATGCAAAGACTAGGAGGTTAGTCAAATGATATCTTCTCATGATGGGGCCACTTGCACTGTTTTGTGAATTTTCGAAGCTTTATAGGGATTCCCCAAAATATTTAGAGTCACAATACGTAGTCTTCCCCTGATACCGTCCCTTTAACTCTTTATGCGCCATGGTGTAAACCCCCTGTGTGCCGCTTTATTCTGAGACGTCAACGTCGTCATGCATGCTTTGGGGTAACCTTTTGTTTTTCATATCTATGTAACTTTTGTAGATTTCTGTTAAGCTGGACATGTAGTGAGCAAAGTTGTGGAGAAAATCACTAAGCTTTGTTTTGATGTATTAATTACATGACCAATCTGTGACTGTTTTTCGTTCAAATGGCCAGTGGCTACATCATTGTAGAGGCATGACTTTTGGGCACAAAACAGTTACTGAAACTTAGAATTTCCTGCAAAATCCAGTAGGAAACACCACTTGATGGTCAATCCTCACATAAAATGCAAGCTATATGTGAGGGGACCAAAATCGTGAGAAACTCTTTCATTGTACTGTGACTTTCGGTGATTTATCGATCGGTTTGGGAGGAATTGTGCATTTGAGCAAAATATGCGAAGTTGGCATGTCGTCGACTGAGGCGAGTGTGCAAGCATGGCACATAAAGAGTTAAAGATGTAGGAAATTAAACTGAGGGAGGACAAAATGTTTGTGTTTTCGTGCAGAATGCTTTCAAAAGTGAGTTTAAATTTGTTACTTTGTGTAATGCATGCTTGTGTGTTTGTGTACTTACCAAAAGTGTTACTGCAACATTTTCAATCGTAACTCTCTACTGACTCTGATATATCACTCCCAGGCACCCATTCAGCAGATAGCGGACAAGATCTCTGGCAAGTTTGTCCCGGGCATTCTATTCCTCTCCCTGCTGACACTGGGCATTTGGCTGACCATTGGCTTCGTGAACGTCCAGCTCATCCCGATCTACAGCGTGCCATCGAATGAAACGGTGAGTAGGGGAATGATGAATCTTATGCTGTATGTTGGTTGATTGTGTTCACATAACTGTAGGATCCATTTCATTAGGATGTCTACAAAGGTATTGTAAGTTGCAATAAGAGCGTTTCTGTTATGACAACTTGAATACCATGCGGACGATTGGTTGTTTTTAGCTTCTGCCATAGTAACTGCAGTAATGTTCTACCTTCCCACAATGCCGAAGTGGGTTTAATGGGTAGGGCTCTTCTGGAATAAAAGTTG
The DNA here is from genome assembly GCF_040938485.1 of Diadema antillarum. NCBI lineage: Eukaryota > Metazoa > Echinodermata > Echinoidea > Diadematoida > Diadematidae > Diadema > Diadema antillarum. The sequence continues at coordinate 331,805 of NW_027272134.1, read as the reverse complement.
TGTACTATGATTGAAAATTTTCTACACTTTTGATCTCAAAACACTCTAATGAAAAACAACTCACCATCCTGGCAAATCGCATCATCCACATAAGTTTCTTGATAGACCCTTTTGAGATACTGGAAGCAAGTTCCAAATGATGGAATAATTTTGAGCCCTTTCAAGAACTATGTTTGGCTTTAAATGAAATCAATCAAATGATGACATTATGTTCATTCACCTGATGTGATAATGATTACCACAAAGAGGATGGTAGTAATGATAATGGTAATGATGATGATGATGGTGATGATAATGACACTTTCTGCTATCATTAATTTCTTTGTCATTTAGAGCCCAGATGAGGCTGAAGCAATGCGGCTGGAGGCCATCTTCTCCTTCTCCTTTGAGCTAGCCATCGCCGTCATGGCGATCGCCTGCCCCTGCGCCCTAGGTCTGGCAACCCCAACAGCTGTCATGGTGGGCACGGGGATGGGAGCCAAGAATGGGATTCTGATCAAGGGGGGCGAGCCCCTTGAGATGGCCCACAAGGTGAGTACAGGAATGAGGGTCAGTCACCAGTATGATCTGTCGCCATGTAAACATGACATATTTGCAGATAATATAGTAAAGAAAACTTTACACTAATGTGATTTTGCCAAAAAAATATGAAGTAAAATATTCAAAGCTCAAGTTTTTATTTTTGTTTTTTAAGGTAAAACATACAATGTAGTTCTCATACGCCTGCTGAAATTGTTGAATTTCACTCTATAAAGTGGACGCATGTGTCTAAAGTGTGACACATGTTCACAATGTGTGAAATATTACTGTGATATTAAAACACAATTTCAGTTGGGTGACGACAAAAACGCGAACCGGGCACCCCAAAACGTATGCGAAAGTATTGCAATCACAGAGCATACCAGATTTTGGTTGTTACGTGATGTTTTATATTCACTTGTAATACATTAATCACAATACATCCAGCCATAGCAGTAGCCATCACACGTGAGTGAATGTATTCAGCACTGCTTATGATGTGAATCAATACTACTGCTAGGGCACAGTTCGATCACCACATACGTGTTGCGTTCTACCAATGAACCCACTGCTGAACTGGGAGGGCGCTTCGGGAATAAAAGCTGTGTACTAGGATTTAAGTTATCTTACATTTTTGATCTCAAAATACTCCAAAGCAGCTCATCATCTTGGCAAATTGCATTTGCCAGACAAGTTTCTTGGTAGACCCTTTCAATACGTGGCAAGTAAAGTCCAAATGGTGGAAGATGAAATTTGAGCCCTTGTGAGATCTGTGTTTTAGCTTTAACTTTATTAAAACCTTTTCTATTTTCATGAAGCCTGTTGCTGTGGTGTTTGATTGCATGTTAGCTTCAGAGGAAAAAAATGTCAAAACTCTCATACAAATGTTTAGTTTTCTTACTATGTCTCCGGTCATTGTTCTCTTTTTGTGTTTAGTGAAATGGAAATTACCACACTTTGGTGAATTTATCAGGCTTGTTTTATTTAAAACATACAAACAAGCAAAAACAAAACAAACAAAAACAAAACAAAACAAAACCCAGGCACAAAGCCCAACTCACTGTATTCCTAGCTCAGTTCCAAATATCCTGATGGAAATGCAAAGCTTGTTAAAGTGAATCAAGTCATGCTGGCTTATGTTTTATTCTAATGAACTTTCAAAATTCTTATGTACTTGAAAAATGTTCAATAGAAGTTCAGGAATTATCAGGTATCAGCCGCCTAAAAAAGCAACACACAATGTATCTCGACACTCAGTATTTGGGGATTACCCGTACATAATATACTCGATAAATGACACAAAACAAAAGGAATAAGATAAATATGAGCAGGTTTCATTGTGAGCTTCCACAACTGTTTGGTTTCCATGGCAATTACAGGTGAACACCGTAGTGTTTGACAAGACGGGCACCATCACCCACGGCAAGCCCCGGGTCATGAGGACCAAGGTCTTCTCCACCGCGTCTGACATGATGACGGAAGAGGAGTTCCTCGCCATCTGTGGCACTGCAGAGTCTGGCAGCGAGCATCCGCTTGGAACCGCGGTCCTGAAGCACTCACTTGAAGTAAGACGCTACCTTGCATAACTCCTAAAGCAAAAAGTTTTCCTGAAGCACATCACAAATAACAGTGTTGATCGCACCTGATTGAATTCACTAATTTGAAGAATGATGACCATCATTGCGTCGTCATCATGCAACAGTTATAATGATGATGATGAATACAGTGATACTCATCTTAATATCTTCCTCATCTTCTTCCTAAATGTTATGCACCTGTTATGATGACGTTTTATTGTCATTGTCATTGTCATCATCATCATCATCATTATCATCACCATCATCATTTCATCATTTTCATCATCAGTCATTATCATCATCATCATCATCATCATCATCATCATCATCATCATCATCATCATCATCATCATCATTATCATCATCATCATCATCATCATCATCATTTTCAGGGTCATCATCATCATCAGCATCATCATTATCATGTCATCATTATCATCATCGTCGTAATCATCATTGTTACAGCCATCATTGTCATCCTCACCGGCAGCACCAGCAGCCAGTATCAGCCTCGTCTTGCTCATCATTGTAATTGTGTTTATTTTTATCAGCAACCTCCTTCATTTAGTGGGGCAGATATGTGAAAAAGATGCTCACATCCGGCGGAAAGTATGAAATTTTGCATATATAGGGGTATTTTGAGGCGCTGATTTCGAAAACTGCCGGACCCAAGAGATATGGCCATGGGGTAGGCCGCCATTTTGAATTCCGATATGGCCGCTGTAAAACATTCCTATTTTCAGTTCAGAATGACATAAGCCATTGAAATTTGATACATAAAAGCATGGTGATACGATGACTTCAATAACAGACTTATTTGATATGTCTGACAGGCTGCACAGCAGCCAATTTGAATTTTCCTACATAGTTGTAATGCTGGAGTGTTGAAAATCTCTATCTTGGGTTTGTGAATTAGGCTACCTGATTGAGCGCATGTTTGTAACTGATTGAGCGCGCGCTGGTGTTTTTACATTGTGATATCAGTGAAAGGTGCATTATGCTTCATTTTTGCTGCACTTTTTAGCATGCCCGTGAATGTTAGTCGTGATGTTTGTATTCGCAGCACTATTGGAATTCAAAATAGCGGGCATTGCGTCTGTCAGACACATCACATTAGTCCATTTTTAACTCAGTATGTTAAAGTACTTGTTTGCACCTAATTTCAGCATCACTCACCACTTAGAAGTCGAGATAGGGATTTTGAACATTTCGTCGAGGCGGCCATTCGATGTTTGTCAGACACTTCAAGTTAATCTGTCATCAAATTCAATATGTCAAAACGCTCTCGTGTACCAAATTTTGGTGCCACAGTTCATTCAGACTGAAGATAAGGATCTTTAAATTTGTTTTGTGATGGCGGCCATATTGGAATTCAATATGGCAGCCGACCCCGTGGCCAGATCTCTTGGATCTGGCAATTTTTGAAATCAGCGCCCCAAAATACCCCTATATGTAAAATTTCATACTTTCCGCCGGATGTGAGCATCTCGACCAATTTTTGCTACATATCTGCCCCACTAATTCTTAACTGTTTGTGGAGATGCAACCTTGTGCAAAAATTCAACTTCTTTTACATTTTGGTGAGATTTCATCTGCAGGTGACATATTACGAAAGAAAAGAGTATCTTACATGTGATCAAAATGCCTCTGGGTGGTTAGAAATGAAAAAAAGAAAAATCTTTGAAAAGCAGTCATCTACATCTACATTTTATTCATGATTTGACTGGTGGAGATAAAGATGGTAGTGTGTATATGTGCGGGTCCAAAACTTGTATGCAAATTAGCACTTTTACCATTAGTTGATACCACACTACTTCCGTCCACTCCCCCTTCCTATTTCAGCCTTTCTCAGGACATATTTCATACCAGCTCATGTCATACATCAGTACAGAGTAAAGTGTGAATGGAGACACCTGTCAATCAATGATTGTTTTAGATGCACAATGCAGTCGCCATGTCAATCAATACTCGTTCTCTCTTCCCCTCTCTGTCCAGATGTTGGGCGCCGACCGCGTCGGACGCTGCGCAGACTTCAAGGCGGAGCCCGGCTACGGACTCCGTTGCACCGTCAGTCAGGTGTCGGCGATGTTGCAGAATTATCCCACGGTGCCGACAAACCTTGCCAATGGTACAGCAGACCACAAGAGGAATGAAGGTACAGAGAATCTTTCACATCTCAGTGTGGGAAACGTTGCTCTTCTTGCATGGAAACACATGCCTTATGATTGGAGATGTCGGCCGTAATGAATATAATACCAATGACGATGATTGTGAAGCTCTTGTAATCAAAGTGATGATTATGATATGACAGCTGTTGTAGTTAAGCCAAAATGTAGGGTTTGTTAGGAGTAGGGTGGGTAAAAATTCCCTGGATCCTACTCCCTCATAACCTCACCTTTAAATCCTCTTAGGAATTGGCTAAATATACATGGTAGATTAGAAAACATGATACATCAAGGTCCTTTTGTTTGTTATCTTTTGGATGTAGTGTTCTGATAACAATTTGCATTTGATATTTGTCAAATATGTGGAAAGTTTGTTTTAATGTTTTAATGTATTTATGATATTTTGATAATATTTTCTGTATTCTAACAAGGCAGAATGATCTCATGTACCACACTCATGAAGGATATCATGGTTTAGGAATATGTGTTCAGTCATCATCCTGTAACACTGATTCCATCCTGATGCCTAGTATAACTGTGAATTCAAAATATATCAGAAATATGCCTCCCTCAGAAAAAGTAATGAAGTACACACACACTCATATCAGCTTGCACATGCACAAGAAATCTTAACATTTCAGTGTTACTGACTCCCAGTGTCACTCAGGTCAAGGTCACTGGGGTCAAACCTCATCAAAAATAGATTGACAGTTGTAAAACTAATAGTTTTGTCCTAGAGATGTTGTTTTTTTTCTTTGAACTTGCATGAGATAACGAAGGGAATTGTGCAGAGAGATTGTTCCAGAACCAAATACATGTAGGAAATACTGCCTACTTTTTGTCTTACCAGCTGCAGGGATCGAAACGGTTACCAAGGCTACCAAAGAGTTTACAGTACTGATCGGAAACAGGGAATGGATGAAGGAAAACGAGCTGGAAGTGACCGATGAGATGAACGAGGCTCTGATGACCCATGAGTCTAGGGGCCAGACAGCCGTTCTTGTTGCAATCAATGGTGTGTTTCCATAACCCTTGTATCTCCAAAGACAAGACTGTAATATGTTTGGTAGCAGAAGAATATAGAGACTGTGATACTTAGAGGGTTAATGGTAATACCTATCCTTAAAATGAAACCTTTTGTTGAATTCTTGTCAAGATCTTGAATAGAGATGCTTTAAAAATAGAATGAAAAGTTGACAATGTCTTGCTGAATGATGCTATGAAGTATTTCTCTGATGCAGCAACTAAAATCATGTTTAAAGTATTTCTTGTTCTATCCAAGCCACGCTTAGGAGGTCAAGAAAAGTTCTACCAATAAAATACCAAGATGTGAATTCCTCTAAATAATGGAAGTGATGACCAGTCCTCAAAACTGCACACCAAGTATAACAACATTATTTCATATCTGGGGTCACTATGGCAAAGTGGACGTAGATCTGGACTTTCAAACAGGAGAATCTCGAAATTCAAATCCAGTCCTATGCTTGTATCCTTCTTTTACCCATAATAACCCCCATGACCCAGATGGAACACAGGTGTGGCAGAATTGGGGTAATGATAGAAAATTAACTTAAGACTTTCGAGCAGCACTTACATGAAAGTTACAACTTTCTGTTTGGCTGTTTTAAACTGCTCTTCTAAAAGATTATTTCGGTGATTTCGTAAAGTCTGTGTTTTGAGAAGTCATTGGAGACTAGTGCTAACTGTGCATTGGCCTATTGGAAGGGGTGAGGGAGGAAGAAAGTTGAAGATGGGACCAACTGAAAAAGCACTGCTAAAACTGAAGGAGTCATGCTTAGGAAATTGAAATAAGAGATAGGATTGCATAACACCTGTTGCATTATCGCATGAAAATGCTGAATATGAGAGGACCGCAGGAAGACATGCATGATTAAATGTGCTTCGTATTTCTCACAGGTGACATCGCTGGTATGATTGCCATCGCGGACACGGTCAAACCGGAGGCCAAGCAGGCCATTCAGACACTGAAGATGCTCGGACTGGACGTGATCTTGCTGACCGGAGACAACAAGGTCACTGCTCACGCCATTGCCAAACAGGTGGGTAGTTTTTGGTAGGCCAGAGCAGCTGTTGCCAGTGTTCAATAGATGTATTGACTTTTTTTTTTGTCATTGGTCACTATTGATGTTGGTGCATATTCATTCATTCATTCATTCATTCATTCATTCATTCATTTATTCAATTCTTTCCATTCATTTCATTTTCAACTAAGAGTGTAATGTACAAGACATTGATTTATACCATGAGAAAAAAATGATATAAAGATACATATTCTCACTACATCGAAATATGATATAAACACAGTGAATTGAGGAAGAAATATTGAAAAAAATGTGTTGGTACTGTTAAGTGCATAATGTTGAAAATGGAGGGGAAGCTAACAAGCAGAGCTTGTTATAGGTTTTCCCTCAGAACTTATCATTGGTTGTGGTTTGTGGTAATACCTTAGTAGTATTGTTTTTGTTTTTTTTAAAGCAATCAATGTGCCTGACCTTGGAAGGAAATAGAATAGTGCTAAGTTAATCAAATCCAAATTAACGAATGAGCATATTCAAATTACAATATTCTTCCTTCGAGTTTTATTGCAGCTGATTAGCAAATTGCCCCTCATCGACGTGAATAAGCAGTGAATTGATCAGTGTTTTAGTAGCAGCCATGACAAGAGAAATCATGGACATACGTGTACATACTTGGACAGGATTTGAACCTATGACCTGATCTGCGGACAGGTGTCTTATCCACTAGACCACAGAGCTTCTGCGTGATAGCTAGCTAGTGCTGGTTCACATCCTTGTAGTTTGCAGTAGGTACTGCGTAATTACCTGTATTCAAATTGTTTATGTCGATGTGGGGCAATTTGCTAATCAGTGGCAATAGAAACAACTCAATTAAAGAATTTCATAATTTGAATATGCGCATTCGTTAATTAGGATATGAAAGTGTTGGAAAATTAACCAACTGCATTTGTTGTTATATCTCACATTTCCAAATGCATGTAAATGCTTTTTAAAAAAAATATATACTTAGAAAGCCCCTATAGAAAATGACTTATATTCTGATGGATAAATCTAAATATATATAGACACATGACAGACATATGAAAGAATTAATTCATTTGTAAGTAGATAAATGAATATATAGTGGGTCATTTACTTATTTAGCAAAACTTTAAAATGTATTTTGTTCCAAGCTCACTTCCTGTTAGTTTTTGTGTCATGTCTCATATAGATCAGTGTATCTATGAATAGAGCCGTGAAACCTTCACACAGTTCAAGGACTTGTGTGTGTGTGTGTGTGTCTGGATGTGAAAGTTGTGATGAATGCTGGACAGAGTGTAACTAGAGAAGCGGGAAGAGACAAAGAGATTCCACACCTCCCATCCAAGTTTGAATGACTGCCAAGTTTTCCGGCTCCAAACTTTAGCGCCCTGTGGCTTATTGCACCAGCTGTTGAAGCTACGCACGTCACAGAACAAAAAGAAGAGAAATAGAGTAGGTTATTCAGCTGAAGGAAGCAATGATGACTAATGATGGAGAAATTTATGCTTGTATAACCCATCAATCCTGGCATAATTCCGGAAATTTTCCTCTTTTCTTTCATTTGGCACCTTTGAAAATTTCTGCATACCCTAAGTTGGAGCCAGATTGAAAAGATTCGAATAGGTTGATATATTCATTAAATCTGCACAAAATTAGAAAAGACCCTACGAAATTGCCATTTTGATACAGAAACATTAAAGGACAAGTTCACCTTCATAAACATAAGGATTGAGAGAATGTAGCAATATTAGTAGAACAAATCATTGAAAGTTTGAGGAAAATCAGACAATCCGTTCAAAAGTTATGAATTTTTGAAGTTTTTGTGCAGTAACCGCTGGATGAGAAGACTACTCCAGTGTATGAATAACTTAGATGTCACATGCGTACAACAATATAAGGAAAATATAAGGAGAATTTCACAAAATGCCATCTTTTGAAAAAAGTACACATTCCCCTGACTCGTTACCGACAAATGTTATGGGTAATATTATTCCCCCTGCCTTTAAAAAGAGGCAAGTCAAGAGCTCTTTTATTATGCGAAAAAAGTGAAAATATGTTGAATTTTCTTTTACATTTTCTTTATACTGTTGTACGCATATGACTCACAAGCTGTAGTAGTCTCCTCATCCAGCGGTTCCAACACAAAAATTTTAAAAATTCATAACTTTTGCATCGATTGTCCAATTTTCCTCAAACTTTAACTGATGTGTTCTACTAATATTGTTGCATTTTCTCAATCCTTATGTTTATGAAGGTGAACTTGTCCTTTAACTGTGATGTTTTTCAACATGTTGCCAATTTAGGTATCCATTATAGATTTAGGAATTTAAAGGCTTTTGATAACTCTGCAACTGAAATATTAACAACAGTACATGAAACAAGAAAGAAGACTCAAAGGAAGAGAAGTGTTTATTTTACCTCATTTAGTACTACACCAATGAGCAGTAAAAATTGTTATAAAACAGATATGGCACCAAACCACAGAAATTTTGTTTCTAAGACATGATTGGTTAAATCCAGTATATTAAAGACATGTTATATGCCCTGTCTCATCATTGCTGCCCACCCTCATGTGTAATTAGAATACACAATTTTCCGGACTTTTTATTACCCATTGGCCATCAATTCATTAAACCCTTACTGCACTTTGCTTGCAGATGGAGTGCTTTCTTTGTGGAATGGCACAGACATTTCTAAACTAATTGTCAAGGAATGGAGATAATGTAAACCCCCTACTAAGTCCCTATTGTGTCCTTATCTCCATCCTGTTGGACTGAGACTCATTGCTACACCTGAGTGTGCTTGCTAACATTACAACAAGGTTAAGTTTGGATGGATTACTTAATTCTGAAGAAAAAAACTTGGCAAGTTGTGCTAAATGCTCGGGCACATAAGGGGTTAAGAGGCCAAGGGACTTTGTTTTCTTGATTGCTAACATGTGGTTGGTTGATATTTGTTGAAAATTGTGCACAAATGCTAACTGAAATTCTTTGAGTGATGCTTTGACATGTTATGGGAGAAAACCTGCAGAGTTCACGATGAAGCCATTTGAAATACCTTTTCAAGCATAAATTGATTTTGACGTCCCCTTTTAATTGTCAGCATATGTCCAAAGAAACATCCAATTTCCGGAGAGACAATGAATTGATTGCGTTTATTCAGACACAGAAATGCCACAGCTTGTGGGAAGGGATATAAAATCTTATTGCTATTGAAGTGAAGATAGAATATATGGTAGATTCAGTGGTGACTGTAGTTGGAATGTTTAAGGGAAAATTTTAGTGAAGCTTTTCAAACATGGTGACAGAAAACGGCCATTGCCTTTTTGCTCGAGGGAATCTTCTGTTAATGTTATGATTTTTTAGTTTTTGTGTTTAGGTGAACAGAAGTGATAAAGTATACTGGTTGATGAAAATTAAGTTGCTTTTTGTTCTGTGAATATGAAATTCATTTACTACCTCCACCAAGGAGGCAATGTTTTTGTCAGTGTTGGTTTGTTAGTCTATTTGCAAAATGAATCAAAAAGTCGTGAATGGATTTAGAGGAAAATTACAGGAAAAGTCAGTAATGACACAAGGAATAGCTCATTATACCCCCGCCAAACGAAGTTTGAAGGGGGTATATAGGAATCAGCGGACGGTCGGGCGGTCGGGCGGTCGGTCGGGCGGTCGGTCCGTTGCAAATCTTGCGTCGCGAACTACTTCCTCAGTTTTCAACCGATTCCCATAAAACTTGGCACAGATGTGTGCCTTGGGTTGTAGATGTGCAAGACGTATTTTTTGACAGTACCCAAAAGTACGTTGCCATGGTAACGGCATATTATGGGCAAAAATGGGTACAAATCTTGTGTCGCGAACTCCTCCCACAGTTTTTGATCAATTTTTATGAAATTAGGTACAGATGTTCATCTGAATATGTTAATGTGCAAGACACATATTTCCGCAGTGGCAAAAAGTGCGTTGCCATGGTAACGGCATGTTATTGGTAAAATATAGGGCAAAATGCTTCATGGCAAAACTGCTTCATCAGTGTTCTTCCAATTCCCATGGAATTCATATTGAATGTTTGTCTTAGGATATAGGTCAGCATGACACATTTCTTGACAGTGACAAAAAGTATGTTGCCATGGTAACAGCTCACATATTATGAGCCAAAATGATGGAAAATTTTGTGTTGCAAACTACTTCCTCAGTTTTTGCCCAATTTCCATGAAACTTGGTACAGATGTGTGCCTTTGGTTGTAGATGTGCAAGACGCATTTTTCGACAGTACCCGAAAGTACGTTGCCATGGTAACGGCATATTAATGGCAGAAGATCAAGGAAAGATCTTGCAGATTTAACTACTTCCTCAGTTTTTTGACCAAAGCTTATGAAATGTTGTTTTGACCAAAGCTTATGAAATGTTGTTTGGCGGGGGTATAACCAGCTGCTGTAGCGACATTTCTAGTTAAATTTTGGTAGTGATCCAGGAATTTTTGGGATTTTTGCTTTATAATATGGGAAATTGGGCAATTGTCGGCATACATGTATGGATGGAAATTAGCTGTCTGAAGGAGGTCTGTGCTCTCAGAGTGCTTTTATAGTTGACTTTGGTCAACAATAGGGCTATGGAGGGTATCAGACAGGAACTATATTCCTTGAGCTTTGAGGGCTCCCAAATAGGCCATGGACTTTGGAGACACTACACACTCTTGGTGTTTGCTTTGAAGCAATACATTCTCACACAATATCAAGAGTTTGTGTGCTTGTTTTTTTTTTTCTTTCCCATGGAACATGCTTAAATTTCTAGTTCTTGACCACCATGCATGTGTTGTGAGATATTTCCTGTAAATCTATTGATTGTGCTGGAATGTTTGTTGGCAATCATGGTGTGATGTTAGTATTTTATGTGAGCACAGAAGCAAAATTTCACTTTGACTCTTTTAAAGAACCCATCAGAGCATAAAATACATGCATTAAAACTTTAGTCTGCAGACTGCAACACATGTTCATAACAACAATGGATTACATTGGCAACAATTAATTGATCTGCATTAAATGAGAAGAAAAAAAAAACTGTGGGAAGTGATACAAGTGATAACTGAATGATATTTGCCCCGGTGAATGTCTAATTCTTTGAGAAAAGAAAAACAGTCGAGTAGATCTTATCGGTTATATGGAGTTATATCTGTTCATCGGCGTGAATCTGCTGTTTGGTTTCCTAGTTTTTAAGTATTTGATGTGTTAAAATGACCATACTGGTTTCAGGAACTTGTACATGATGTGATGCATTAGATACTTTGTCACGACTCATAGCATAATATATATGTATATATATATATATATATTTTTTTTTTTTGGGGGGGGGGTGCATAAGAATTGTCTTTAGAAAAATAAACAAATAGTATCATGATTATTGGTACACAAACAATCAGTGATCTGATGGTGGCTATTTCCAGATGATCAGTCCATGGTATGATTGCATCATGTGGTTTTAAATTAATTCCAAAATGAGTTGCATGGTATGGCCTCCAGAGAGAGAGAAAAAAAGAATAATTACAACAAAAAAAGTATCTTCAAAAGTTCTTGTCAGCACATTTTACAAAAATCTTTACAAATTCTTTCAAAATATAATTTATGAATCTTGGTCTTACACCAGGTCGGCATCTCTAAAGTGTTTGCCGAAGTGCTCCCTCACAACAAAGTGGAGAAGATCTGTGAGCTCCAGTCCAGGGGGCAGCGGGTCGCCATGGTGGGGGATGGGGTGAACGACAGCCCCGCCCTCGTGAAGGCCGATGTTGGCATCGCCATAGGAACGGGGACAGATGTGGCAGTGGAGGCAGGGGATATCGTCCTCATCAAGGTGGGTGGGGTCTGAACCAATTGGATGCTTCATGTTGGGGAAAGGATGACATCATTGAAGCAAGTGTGCGTGGAAGTGCTGTCAGTGATGATGACAAAGATGATGGTGATACTGATGATGATGACAATGATGACAGTGGTCATTATGAAGATAAAAGTGATGAAGTAAAGATGATAATGATGATGAATGCTTTGATGGTGAGGATTAGTAATGTCAGTTACCGTAATCATGATAATAGAAATGATTATGATGATGATGTTATGATGATAACCATGATTATGTTAGAATTTAGCAATGATGACACGTTTCTGTCTTATTCTTTTCCTCGCTTTCCATGTTGTTATATCTTATCTCCTGCGTTTATTTTTATTTTCAAAGTACCTCATTACTTCCTTCCTTGAATAATTTGATTTATATCTTCGGGGGGGGGGGGCATTTCATGAAGCATGTCTGATCAGATGTTTTTCTGAAAAACTGTTACAAGCTACTGAAATCCTTGCATCTGATTGGCTGAGAGCAAATTTGTCCAACAACTTTGTCCAACAACTATGTCCGACAAATAATGCTTCATGAAATACCCCCCTGATGTATGTAGAACTGTTACCTTGTCTGTTGATTGCTTACTCAAAGTGCCTCAATAATTAACTATCATTCGCTCTTCATTCTGTTGGGTAGAGTACATAAGTACTGTTAGCCATTTTGGTGCGCTGCTAATTCCCCGGCACCTGCTGTGATATTTGAAAGACGTACGTATGTACCATTGACTCCAGTACTACCTAGTTTCTAAAGGAGTTGGGTAGTGACTTATGGCATGATATTCATGATGCTGATTTCACAATTATAACCACAAAAAAGTGATCTCACAACAAGTCGGTGCACTAAACTAGCAGACAAAAAAATTGCCTTTTTTTTATGGCTTGAGGTGGACTGTTTCTCAATCAAATAAGTTAAAGGTGAAGCATGTCAACAGGTGTTTATATGATTCCTAAAATCACTATTGATTCCCTTCCATTCATTCTCCCACATTTCATGGCAGAGTGATTTGATGGATGTTGCAGCGGCCATTGACCTCTCCAAGCACACCGTCCGGCGGATCCACATCAACTTCTTCTTCGCCTGCATCTACAACTCGATTGGAGTTCCCATCGCAGCTGGTGAGTTGATTTTCCATGTGTGGTTTGCACTGAGAAAGCTGTTCATACTCTGATATCAACAGGCCACCACAGGACCGATAGCTCTAAGGTCTCCTTCAAGATATGAATCAGCGAGAATGAAGCACTGTGCCTCTCAAGGCTTCACAGCTGGCAAGTGTCAATGATTCTCCTGGAGGCTCCCCAGAAGGTTAAACATATACTCAAATCCGTGCTAGAGAATTTGAAGCCCTCCCTGATCTGAGAAATGTCTTCGCTGGTTGGGATACAATGAGCACATAATATCATCCTGATTGCTCTCTAGAGTCTCTCTGAATTAGTTGTGTGAATGCTGGAGCCCTTTGCACTCGGCATTAGCCCCTGCTACCTGAGGACTTGAACCAATGACCTAGCGACTAAGAGCCCTTGGCAACATCCCCTGAGCCACAGCAGCCCCTTTGCGTGAGACTCCCACTCTCTGCTCTGTGGATCATGTGTAGGGTGGACGTGGTTTTGGATTACCCCTGCATGTCAGCCAACATACTTTTGTAAAACACCACATTTTATGTGTTCCTTTTGGGTGTACCTGTTTTGTTTGCACAAAGCATGACAAATCATGTGCCCAACTCCATGTTGAATTATTTTCATGTGCACTTCAACAATGGTTCATTTATTGGAATAGAAAGTGAGATTAAGCCCCCCCCCCCAAAAAAAAAACAAAAAAAAAACAAAAAAAACAGAAAAACAGAAACGAAACAAAACAGACCAACAGATTTCTAGCAATTCTTCTATGATATATTTTTCTGTCATGAGATGTTGCATTTATGCAATATTGCAATTGCTTGATGTGAATTGCATCTTGATGTGGTCAATAATCTCTTAACTGAATCTTAAGTGGGCTATCCAAGAGTTCCAGTAATGCAAACAGAAGTAGCTACTTACTGTTAGTACAACTTGTATCCAGAAAATTGACTGAAAGTCACCTTTGATTCTAAACATCCAGGAATGTTAAGGAATGTATTCAATAGAGATTTGTTCTTTTTTAATGTTGCATTAGGAGAATGCTGAAGTCATTGTATATTCCTTTATTTTTTTTTTAACCTTCAGGTATCCTAGCTCCACTTGGTGTCTTTCTCCGGCCTTGGATGGCATCTGCAGCCATGGCGCTATCATCCGTTTCCGTGGTTACCTCCTCCCTCTGGCTGAAAAGGTGAGTTTGTGACTTGTGTGTCGTGAATATCTCCCTCCTCTGTAGGGAATGCACCATAATGGCACTGTTGTACTCGTCTTTGTTCTTAAAGACTTTAACTACCGCCATAGTTACAGTTACCTAGCTGTGATGCAGTCTTGTGAGCATCCAAAAAGTAAGCTTTGATTGACAATGAGTCTACCTGTTAACATGGTCAACCTGTTTTGTCTTCTAGCTTCTTCTTCTTTTTTTTTCTGGGATGGATGGCTGGATTGTTTGCAAGGTTATGAGTGGGGAGATTTTAGTAGAAAATGTGTTATTTGCTTTCATGCAGGACACAACACTTATTGAAAGTCTGTGTGAGCTTACTTAGAAGTGAAAATGAATAAATACTCTTCCGGAAGATGATATGACCGATGTTGTTGTGGGAAGTGGAAGAATTATCATTATCCTTTGGAGTGGCTCTGAAGATAGCAAAACTTTACCACACCATGGTAACATTAAGTAGAGGGTCGAAGCAAAAACATTCTCTCTGAAATTAAAGACACTTTATTGTAAATTCAGGTCATCATTCATGCAAAATGCAATTTTGGTTGAAATCTAAATGGAGATCCAATTTTCCCTAGTAGAGGCCGTGTTGAGTTTTGTTAATTTCATTCATTATTATATTTTGCCTTGGCAGGTACCGCAAACCAACGTATAGGAAGGAGGAGAGGGCTGAAGCCAGGGTGGCTCACATTGTTTAAAAAGCTGGAAGGAAGAGGGTGTGGTGGCTGGTAGCATGGGACCAAAGGTCATCAGTGTTACCATAGTGATAAAGAGAGAGGGAGAGACAGAGAAGGAGGAGGAGAGAGGGAGAGAGAGATATAAAGGAACCGGATTTGCTTGAGGATTGCAAATGCATCCTGCTCTTGTGGTAGATGGAGTCATTCTGAAATATCTTCAAAGATGAAGATGGAGAAAGAAGGAAAAACGAGATGATGAATAGTAATCATTAAGTACTATCAGTCTCACATATTTTTTTTTAAAGCAAATGTTGATTCATGCTTGTTTAGCACAAACCCAACTCTTTGGTTAATTTTATGTTTAGTACTCTGTGCTATGGAACATCATGATAGTTCCATCTAGAGCCTATTTGCGCAGTAGGAGGGAAGGTTGAGAGAGAGAGAGAGAGAGAGAGAGAGAGAGGGAGAGAGATGGGGGAGCGGAGAGAGAGAAAGCAAATACAATATCTGAAATATGATTAAATACCATGCATTTATTTAGAATAAGACGTACTGACTTTAATCTTCACCTCATTGAGAAATGGAGAAGAGGGTAATAACATGAAGTGCATACTAAACTCTGGTATCAAGTACTGCATAATGCATACATGTCGATCTCTTTGAATTTTGATACTGATTGTTAATCACTTTCTTTCTCTCTCTCTCACCCACCCCATTTTAATGAAATTAGTGAAATTGTCTATCATTCAGCTTTCTTTAATGTATTCATGGCAAATACCAGCCATTCATGTATGCAAGTATGTTATAAAGACTTACGTGTAGTCCCACCTGTACATATTTTTACCTCCTGATCACTGTCAAACGGAACTTACCATCTTCTCCTGGCACAAAGTCGTACCATTGTACTTTTCCCACCTTTTTCCTCGCTGTCTGTATAAGTGGAGAATTAGAAATGACTGGAAAATATCAGTACACTACCCTCCTACTGTCTGGATGGATGAGCCCAAACCAGTGTGCAGAAATGAGGGAATGAAAGTCATGCCATTACCGTGGCCCTGAAAATCATGCCATTACTGTGACACAAAACATTTTTGCAAAGTGGTTGCAATAATTGCGAGGTACTATCAAAGTTCAGCCTTTTATGCTTAAGGCAAAGAAATATTGGTACATTTGACTGATTGTTCTTGATATTTTGCTTTCAAGATTTTGTTGTTGATACCCAATGAAAATGTCCACAGTACAAGCCATGGTCATTTCTATGTATACTGAGCTGTTGACATGATAAGAATGTTGTACAGTTCGACCTCGATTATCCGGCCATGTCGGGACCGGCGCTCATCCGGATAAGCGAATTGGCCGGATATGGGAGACACAATGTTAATGTATATAGCTGCCGTCCAAGCTGCCGTCCCAGTGCACTGGCAGCTAGGCAGGTAGCGTACCCCGCAACGGTGGTGTAATCTATGCTAGCCTGCGGAAAATTGTAGTCCTGATAGATCATGACTGCTTACTTTTTCGATGATAATGTGGTGTGAATTTATGTTAGTTCTGTCGGGAATATTGTAGGTAAATCATGTGAGTTTTGTAGAAATTTTAATTGAGTTTAAAGTCACTGTTTTTTCTCAATTTTTTGATGAAAAAAAAAACAGTCCTTCACTGCGTGAACGCGTCCGGATAATAGAGATTTCCGGATAAAAGGAGGCCGGATAATGGAGGTCAAACTGTAATTGGAATGTATTGCTATTGAGATCAGGAAGACCCATATTTTCTTTTTTATTTTGCCAAGAATTGATCTTTGGTGATGCTGTGGTGTGGGCTGAAGATGTATAGAAAGCTTCAGCTCTTGCTCTTGCCATTTGCTCAAACAGGTTTAAACCTGGACAAACCTACACGTGTTAGATGTTCTCCTCATGATTCTTTGTAGTTTTTGTTATTAAGTTGAAATTCAGGTTATTCCTTGTGTATGTTTCGTCATGCTGTGTGTATACTATATGCTGTTGTATTTATTCTTTGCTGTTCATTCTATGCACCCCAGTGTGATGTATATCCTTAACAAACAATTTTACTCGTCGTACTGCACTTGCGAAATCTCCATGGTAATGCTGCTAGCCCTCTATTTGATAGTGGTCTTTTGAGCAGAAGCAATGTTGGGTTCTAATTTCATTATTAACTCAATTCCATGTTCCAGATGGCCATTCTTTTGAAGCTAGAACAAGTTATTTGTTTGTTTGTTTGTTTTTATATTGTTGGAGTCAAAAGGGGCCTGAGCTTTCGATCCTAGCAGAATCTTCATCAGAGGCAAAATGACAAAAGGCAGGGAAATTTATATTGTTTTTATTGTTGTTGAAATGCAACTGATACTGCAGCTTAATGCATGCACAGTAAACACTGGGCTCCATGTATGGCTTTAGCTTCAGCTGTAGCTAATGAGAAATGTTTGAAAGAAAAGCCTTTCATCCATCAAGACTTTCAATCGATGGCTTCACTTTTCATTTAAACCAAAGAGTACTAATAATAAACCAACTTGGTGGAGGTATTTGAGGCAGAAGACCGCCTCCCAAGCAGAGTGCAGAATTTCAAGAAACAATGTCTAGAGAGATATCGCAATTGAGAATGTATTCAACAACCGGCAGAATGCTTGCGCGGTTACTCCTTAAATACGAATATTTAGTGTGATACATTGTTTGGTGTAAACATGCAAGACATACACACAAAGTCCAGAAGATTATGTACATGCACACATACATGTACATACATGCATGAATGCATACAAAGTCTGGTATAAAGAGGTAACAAAGTCTGGTTAAACAGGTATTATGACTATTACGCTTTATCTTCATTGCTGTTTTTATTTAAAATGGATGTACCTAGTTAAGAGTACTGGATCCAATATTCTGTTTCCAAGCTTCATTCATTTTGGCGCTGTCTGAAAATAATTGTGTAGGCCTATATTATTTTACCCTGATAGCCAACCATGATATAATGCTATAATGCTCTATGAGGCTTGAAGGAATCATGAATGCATCACTGTTTGTCTTTAAGTATTGTCATCTTATTTTATAGTACTCATAATTTTTTTTTGAATGTCGTGTTTTGGCGTTAGTCTCTGAGAGACCTCACAATGCGATTCATATTAGACGGTGATTGTGTACCAACAGCACCTGTGGTGTGTTACTGTTTGTTTTAGTTTGTCTCCTCACGTGTAAGTTAATTCAGGTCGTTATTAGCTACATACTGTACAACCCTTAATAGTCTGTTCTGTATATTGAAAATAATTCACATGTACGTGGAACACACTGCTTCCGGCAAGAGCTATTCTGAGATGTCCATGCATTCTTTTATTATTATTATTATTATCGTTATTAAATCAGGTCTGCAGAATGCAGCACAAACAATTGATTCAGCTGAGGTTTATGTGACAGTCAATATCTTTGTCCATGTTGTCAGTGTTTGTGGTAAAGTTTATTGACATGAGTAATGCCAATTATGGTGTGCTGATAATGCATGTGTGTGTGTGTGTTTTGTGTGTTGATGTTTGTTATATAGATCTCTCTCTCTCTCAGTGACTTTGTATGTATCATCTCTGTCTCTATTTATCTATCAATCTGTATACATATATATGTGTGTGTGTGTGTGTGTGTGTGTGTGTGTGTGTGTATATATATATATATATATATATATATATATATATAGAGAGAGAGAGAGAGAGAGAGAGAGAGAGAGGGGGGGGAGTAATGTCACTGTAGAGGAATGCATTAAATGCCAATCGCCTTGGATTTTGAATAAAAAACATAATTATATATATATATATATGTATGTATATATAGACAGCAATGGATTAAACCAGAACATGGCTTGGCGGTGTAAGGACAGTTGAATATATTGCCAGCAAATTATGTATAATTATTACAGTTATGTGGATAAAGATATGTGATACATATAGATAGAGGATGAAAGGAAAATATATTGTAATGCGTTAATACGCATTGAAAATGTGGCGCAACCAGTATAATTTGTTGGATGTTGATATTGCATTATGATAACTACAATATCTTCCTTTCATCTTTTGTGTTCTGGAACCAACACTTTACTAATACAAATTATATATTATTATCAGGGCTCAACACTAAAATTTTCTCTTATAGCCCATTTGGGCCACTAGACGCTGAAACTCCAAAGTATTGGTGGCCCGAAATAAACAGAAACATGTTAAAAAATACTGAATTTTAAGAGCCCGATCACACCACCAAAAGATCAGGCCATCGGGCCATCGCTAATTTCGAGCCTTACCAGCAGGTATACCACAAACAATTGTTTTGCATTCCAAATTTGTGGATGTCAACATTAAACGGTCAGAAAAGCGATTGAAATAGCGTATCGAATAGAATGTGAGGCAGAGTTTTGGAAGAACTGTGTGTATACATCTTATTTCCGAGAGGGAGAGAGAGATAGAGAAAAAGAGAGAGAGAAAAGAGAGAGTTCAATGATAACAAAATAAGGAGTAAAGGACTTAGATCATCTCTGTTTCATTTAAGAGTCGTCACCGTGACATTTTTATTAAAAGTTTTATGAATATTGAAAGCACGGTTTTACACTGCACTGCACTAGTTACGAATCTTTTCGGTGCACAGATGACTGATGAAACAATTGATGTATCCAGATGGTACGGCGACCTATTGTTTCGTCTTTTGGCTCCGTTCTGACGTTCGCAAACAGGTGTCAAAAATCGAATTTTTCCTCAATGGGCAACTGTCCACAACACAAACGGAAGAACACAAAGCGCGCACACAAACACACATATTATACTTATAAAGCAGATATAAAATAATGTACGCTCAAATCATATGAATCTGAACCCATATTGCATGCTAGACGGAAACACCGACTCCACTTTGAGAGCAGTTGTTCACAGAGAGAACTTTGTAACAGCTGGAGTTTGTAGTCTGTTGATTCCTCGTGGGAAATACTTCAGTTTATAGCTTGAAGCAGCTTTACATTATAACGGGCAAGAAGCACATTTTCCATCCTCGAGAATCGCCAAGCGTCGCCGCCCGGCTACTGGTAGGGAGCACGTGGCTAGTATATCATTTAACATCATGAAGCAGTCAATTCAATGGCTGACGGTGGGGACAAGGTATGTAAATAATAAACAAATATCTTATTGTTTTTCTTAGTGTTAGGGCTATACTCCTGCATCCGACCTTGCAATTTGATTAGTCAGTGGTGCGAAAGATATTGTTAACCGATTACGAATCCTGATGTTGACTACAAGATCAATGTCCTAAGACGTATCTTAAAAGAGACTGAACTCCCGTTTTTAGACCGATACATGTTACATTAAAAATATATACCTTGACTGTTTGGTTTTAATTTTATGTTTTCAAGGCGGGAAGGGGGGACCTTGAAATGATGACTGTTTCACATATTTCTGTCTAGCTTTCATGCATCATTATCATTATCTACTGTATTATCCTTTGCTTTATACGTAAAAAAACCCAACCACACATACATTACAGGAATTAGCAACATGAAAAAACAACAACGTAAGAATAAGACTCACTGAAACTTGTCATCTTAGAAGAACAAAGATTTGAACTCTTACTTCGTTTAAAAAAAAAAGATCTTGCTATCTTCGTTTGTGTTCCCTTGGTGTACTCTCTAAAAAAAATCGAGTGAAAATATTCACTCTTGAAGGAGTGAATACAAAAAAGAGTGAATTTAGAGTGAAATTGGAGTGAATTTTGAGTGAAAATGTTCATTTTCACTCGTTATAGAATGACCTCAGGGATCACTCCAAAATCTTCGATTGATCCTTGAGGTCACTCCAAAATCTTCGAGTGATCCTTGAGGTCACTCCAAAATGAGTGAAAATGAACATTTTCACTCTAAATTCACTGTTTTTGAATTCACTACTTAAAGATTGAATATTTTCACTCGATTCTTTTAGAGAGTACGGGGCACATTGAGCTTTCACATTATGACATGTCTTTGTCGTCACCAAGAATTTTGTGTTTGCGATATGATGCTGTTTAAACTTTTTCTTTTATCATGTTTATTGACAAAACTAAAATCAGGGGGAAGAAAGAGAGTAAAGAAAATTATTACGCGTTCAAGTTGACTTTGATGAATATAAGTAACGAAAATATTATATTCCTGTACACTATTTTCACACACACACACACACACACACACACACACATCATCATCATCATCATCAAATATATTTATAATGACTGGCGTTGAGGGAAATATACAGTATGATCCAGGCAAAGATTTTAAACTGCTTTGTAGAGACTTATCACATCTCCGAAAGTGAAGTTGAAACCCTGATGGCATGGCATTACCAAGTTATTGCTGCTTTTATTCTTCTTCTTTTTATTAATATTATTAGTATTATTATTATTTATCATCATTATTATTATTATCATTATTATTATTATTTATCATTATTATTATCATTATCATTATTATTTTTATTATTTAACACAATAATTATATCGTTTAATCGATTGCACTTATATTACCATTGTTCTATCGTATGATATCGTTTGTCTATTTTGTTTACCCAACAACAATCTTTTTCTCATGGCAAACAATCCAAAAAAAAAATGGAAGAATATTGTATGGTTCGCTATAACATGATCATGTGTATCCAGTACTTAAAGGTATAGTAGTATAGTACTACTACTACTACTACTACTACTACTACTGAAAGATATTGTTTACCATTGGTCGAAGTGATTTTAAAAATTGTTCGAGTTATTACATTTAATGCGTAGGTCTGTTGTATCAGAAAACACCATACCATACAAAATATTGCAATTAAGCCTGAAGTATAAGGAGATATCACTATTTTTCTTGACGAATTATAACTGTAGATGGTTTATTCTAGAAACAATTTCATTATAATCATTTTTCACATTTTGTATATATATCTAACAATACTTAGCATTGATTACACTGATTTACCTTTTTACATTGGTTGCTTCTATCCCTAACACACATTTAAAAACTATTTTGAAGCACTAAACCTGTGTTTTTGTATCATCTGCAAATGGTAAAAAATGCCTTTAAACCATATCATCATCACACAATATCACAAACATATCTGTATAATACAAACATAATATAATATTCAAACTTCAGAAATATCTACAATAGTAAACACAGGAAATTCCTTTTCTTATTAGCAAAGATACCTAATTTACTTTGATCGTCTCACCTTATAGGTTTTCAAGATACAGATATTGTACATAGTACGAACCCTTTCCCATCGCTTTTCTCTTTCTTGTATATAGTCTCGCCATTTTGCTGGCATTCGTGCTGCCGTGTATCACAGCGCAGCCCAACATTGAGAAGCGAAGTCTGGCGAGGGACAAGAACTACTACCCAGAAGACGGTATGTAATGGCATAGATAATTGGAGGCAGAAAGACTTAAAGGGAGCCGTACAGTTTTGGTCAAGATCTAACTTCACTTCTCTAATATATTTTTGGTGAGATAACAAGAAACCTCTGAACAAATATGAAAAAACATGTAATATCAAGAGGGATTCACATTTTATTTGATGAAAATAGATTTTTGAAATTGCTGAGATATCCAAAACAGATCGATCCTAATAAAAGGTGGGACCCACCTTTTAGTACAATCGCTTTGTTTTCTTTGTTTTTAGATG
Source organism: Diadema antillarum (assembly GCF_040938485.1). Classification (NCBI taxonomy): domain Eukaryota; kingdom Metazoa; phylum Echinodermata; class Echinoidea; order Diadematoida; family Diadematidae; genus Diadema; species Diadema antillarum. Next base: position 308,923 of record NW_027272134.1, on the reverse strand, counting down.
TCTCAACCATTCCAAAACCGATTATCATCAAATAAACTTTTAATTCTTCTAAGAATGGTATGCTCTGTACTATTTCATAAGTGATTTCTTGGTATCTCGCAAAAAAGTGAAAGCCCAATCCTCATCTCCACCAATACTATATAATCCCTTTAAAGGGGAAGTATACAGGGTACACAAAATACAAACGTTACTTCAGTATATGCACAAACATGAGCAGAACACATGAGTAAAGTGTGAGACGATTCCTTTCAATGCTACCGGTATATGTGTGGAAAGTTTGGGTTCAATCTATTGTGATATCATTCCTACTGTGGTGGAACAATGATTATACAATAGAATGTGTAGAGAGAATTTTACACGTAATATATTTAACCCATTGCATACAGAAACCTGGTGGCCTGTGTATTAAGTCTATGGGAATTTCAGAACTCAGCATGGAACGGGTTAATTTTCTGACATAGTGAAAGAGCACTTGATTAAACTCCTTCATGAGACAAGGGCAATGGTATTAACCAGAACGTAATGTTTATAATAAGTCGAGTGAAAGTGCACTTTTTTAATTAAAAAAAGGTCATATCTGAGGATCCTATTTTCCTTTATAAACAGTATTTAAACACAACTGTGGCATCATGGTTCTGACATTCACATGCGCATGCATCTTTTTTTCTTTTTTTAATACTAAAATTGTAAATATTCATATTATTTGATTGTTCAATTTCCTTAAAGTTCAAAGTCCTAATGTTCTGTATTACGTGTTTCCGACATTGCCTTACGATGTAGAGATTTTCAATTGCTCTGATCCTCTCAAAATTATGATAGAGTTTGACTGCCTTTCTGTTTGTGTTTTTGTTGCAAATTGAAATTAAGTGTCTGAATGAATTCAGAGCTGTGAAGTGTTAGTTTAGTTAAATTGAGGGCTTTATTCAGCTATTGTATGTCATGTAATGCCATGAAGTGAAAGGTTACGTCAAAGTGAGGTCAACAAGAAAGTGGCTGGTAAATTGACAATACTGTCGATGTTTGATTTATTGTAGTTAGATGATATTTGTCAGTCTCGTCTCTGCTGGGCTTACATACTTTATTTTGCTTCATCGCTCCAAAAGAGTTTAAATTTATGAATATACTTAATATGTTTAATGTGGCTGATTAAGCAATATAAACTGGATTCGATGACGACGAGTATTTCTTTCTTTCCTTCTTTGTATGTACATAGTATATTATAACTGGTAGGAACCACAACCTACAAGCTTCGCTTTTTAGTGGGTCCGCAGTCTCCGTCCTCCAATTCATTCATCATCAATATGCCTATTTCTGCAATCTCCACTTAAAGTGCACATTGTGCGCATGTGTTACTGATTATGTTGAGATGGAGAAAAATGAAATAAACTAGAATTTGAACTTGAAAAATAGCGCCTGAATTGCACCGATAGAAAAGTGAAGTTTCACTAAAATCGCACGGAAGTGTTCAGGGGGGCATTTCATGAAGGAACTTGTCGGATAAAATATCAGACAAGTCAATTATATCCGACAGGTTTTGAAAAATTCTTTAGTCTGATTGGCTGATTTCTCTGAACTTGTCGGATGTAATTGACTTGTCGGACATTTTATCTGACAAGTGCCTTCATGAAATGTCCCCAGGAATATACGAAAAAAAAAATAAACGTATAAACTATAATGTAATCAACCTCGCCTTAGTAGAATCCAGTGGAACCGGTGAAAGTTCTTAGAAGAATTCAACACAGATGACAGAATTAGCATGTGTTTGTTGCCATTCGGAGTAGTATTTTTCTTCGACGCATTGATACCAAATTTTTTTCGAGGTTGTTGCGAGGTCGACTTAGGAGATTACATAAACATAAATGAATCAAATATTCATTAGTATTCTGATTGCGATCTACTTGATCTACAGAACTCTTGGCGGACGGTGCGGAGAAATGGCGACCACAGCCGCTGGACCTTCTGATGCAGTTCAAGGCACGCAAGAAACGCGAGGCAGCCATTCTTCAAAGTAGCGTGCAGCTGCAGCAAGCCAACGAGGACTCGGACGTGATCGAGGAGGAGGGCGGGAGAGTGCGCAGACAAGCGAGCAGCAGCAGCAGCAGCAGCAGTAGCAGCAGTAGCGAGGAAGGGAACAGTAACAACATCCTGATCAGCTTGCAGAACGGAGAGGTGCCCGACTCGCTGAGCGACATCGACTTCGAAGGGATGTCGAAGCGGGAGATCCGTCGAGTGAAGAAGGAGTTCAGGAGGCAGAAGAGGCTCCAGCGACAACGGCTAAGACAGCTGAGGAGGCAGGCCAGACAGCGCCGAAAAGAGCAACGAGGGGAGGAGCAGAGGACACGGCAGGAGTTCAAGGAAGGCATTGACAAGAGCGAAGTGGCCAGACTGGCACGAATTATCAAGTGAGTCCTTCTACATTACGACATAGGTATTGTGACCATTGTTGTTTAAAGCAACCCTGTGGAGATTTGATTTGATTCATTCGTGTCAAGTGTAAGCAAACCTTTGACCTTCGATAGTTCACCAATAGTGACCGTCACCCGGGGATTAGCGAGAGGAACAGAGCTGATTTGATGATAACCCCATTGTTGGAAGGATTTTACCCACAGACTAGATCTGATTATCGTCATGTAATAATTATGTTAATGATAACTGTTAATAATGATTACAATGCTTACTGGCACTAATCGTTATTCTCATAATAACTAATTGATCGTCATCGTTGTTGTCAGTCCTATTATCACTTTTACGATTGTTATCATAACATATTGTTATTGTTATCATAATTCATTTCTATTTCTGCTATAACCGTTGTCACTATACTTGTTATTATCATGCCTTTTGAATTATCATTCAGGAGTTATGGTTTCATATATATTCTATATCCTTTCTCCCAGCATGGAGGTCGACACCAAGGCTAGTATGACCAAAATGTGTGAGGAAAGCCATCATCATCATCATCACCATGACAACGAGCCGGAGAAATGCGGTGATGATGAAAAACGCAGGAAGTATCGGCACGTAAACGGGTCGTGCAACAACTTGAATCATCGGACCTGGGGCAGTGGGCTGGAGCCGCTGAAACGCCTTTTGCCGGCGGAGTTCCACGCTGAAGGTGGGTGCCATATAATAGGCCTTGATCGGTCATTCCATTGGCAAACTGTGAGTAAATTAATGCTTATATCTCTGTGTTGCTGATGATATTTACATTTCATGATGCTATCGATGATGATGATAATGATAATAATTATCATAACACTACTTCTAAGTGATGACGATAATAATGCTGGTTTCTCCATATTACCTATCTACTACATGGCAAGAGCTCAAAACACCTTTTAACACAAAACATCATCGCTACTGTCACTGGAATCGATCCCGCATGTATTTATAATGTGAAAATATGTGTGTTTGACGTGTGTATTACCCACGTATGTTGTTTGGAAATGAAGATAAAACATGAATGAATGAATGAATGAATGAATGAATGAATGAATGAATGAATGAATGAATGAACGAATGAATGAATGAATGAATGAATGAATGAACGAATAAATGAATGAATGTGAAATAAATTATCTAGTGACACGATGGGTCACTGGAGTCTCATGTGTGTAAATGATCTGAAACCACATATTCTTTTTCTCCTCCCCCTCCCCCCCCCCCCCCCCATGGTTTGTGGTGCAAACAGGGTCCTGGATTCCTCGTGATTTCCAGCTGTCTACTCGAAAGGTGTCCGACATCGTCTTCCAGGAAGACGTCGACGATGACGGTGCCCATGACGAGCTCTCCATCCTCATCATGCACTGGGGACAGTTTACGGACCACGATATCGCCCACACTCCCGCCGTGACTAGTAAGAACTATAGTAGAGTATAGTTAAGGGGAACATGTAATGTTTTCTGAACCACTCCTATTGTTTATTCCTAGTAGGCCCTACTTACAGGAAAAATTGTCTATGTTGATTTATTTTTTAAATCAGTGATATATAAATGTGACTGTGCGAGACATAACGTATACACCTATTAAAGGTCGTTTCAACAAAGAGGGTCTATCGCAGACCTGTGGGCGACCTATAGAGGAAGTTCAATATCAGGCAGTGACAACACTATCATACATTGTGTTTGTTTCCTGCTATCTTTTTTTAATTTCTCATTATTATTTCATTAATGTCCGTCAATTCTTTCTTAGTTTGTCAAGCGTTCTTGTGAGTTTCAATTTGAGTTCGATTGTGTGTGTGTGTGTGTGTGTGTGCGTGTGTGTGTGTGTGTGTGTAGTGTTTATGTAACTCCATGGATCTCTCATTCTCTTTTTTCCCTGTCTTTTTGCGTTCCGTTTTGTTGTAGTTCGTCTTTCCTCCTCTTCGTTCTTGTATTTTCATCTATTGTTCCAATCCTTTCTCACAGTTTGTCTGCGTACCCTGCCTCTGTCTGTCTTTGTATATGTTTCTCACTCCGTCTTTTCTGCTCGTCGTCGACAATCAACTATTAGGGCTCAGTAGATTAAGATCCCGGACTCTCACTCGCGAGTTCTCTGGTTCGATTCTCCACGCAGATGATATGCCCTTAATACAAGGTGCTTAATCCTCATAGACATGTCTTTACGTGGACTTAGAGGGACTTACTGCCATCGACCCCATAATTAGCCGCTTAACAATAACAATTCATATCATATTCGGTTCATTTGATATACAGACGAATGCGACTGTCACAACCTGAACGCGTCCTGCTACCCGCTGCAGATCCCTAAGGGCGACAAGGTGTTTACGAGCACGGAGTGCTTTAAGATCCCGCGCTCCATGCCCGACTGCCGCACCCCTTCGAAGCGAGAACAGTTTAACGAGATCACAGCCTTCATCGACGCCTCCAACATCTACGGCTCGACGGACGCGGAAATGAACCACCTTCGCTTCCACTCCACAACCGGTATGGGTCCCTCCCTTTTTTGTGTGTGGAGTTTTCTGTATTCTACTTCTGTATAGACTTTACTTTAATGAAACCTATACAAACGATACAGTTCAATGTACAACGACTAAACTCGCGCAAACGATATACGTGTATGATGACCCCCTGAAAACACATACAGCCAAAACTAAACAAAGCTAAAGAAACCAACAACTTTATACCTAAAGGACAAGTTCACCTTCATAAACATAAGGATTGAGAAAATGCAACAATATTAGTAGAACACATCAGTGAAAGTTTGAGGAAAATTGCACAATCGATGCAAAAGTTATGAATTTTTTAAATTTTTGTGTTGGAACCGCTGGATGAGAAGACTACTACAGCTTGTGAGTCATATGCGTACAACAGTATAAAGAAAATGTAAAAGAAAATTCAACATATTTTCACTTTTTTGGCATAATAAAAGTGCACTTGACTTGCCTCTTTCTAAAGGCAGGGGGAATAATATTACCAATAACATTTGTCGGTAACGAGTCAGGGAGATGTGTACTTTTTTCAAAAGATGGAATTTTGTGAAATTCTCTTTATATTTTCCTTATATTGTTGTACGCATGTGACATCTAAGTTATTCATACACTGCAGCAGTCTTCTCATCCAGCGGGTACTGCACAAAAACTTCAAAAATTCATAACTTTTGAACGGATTGTCTGATTTTCCTCAAACTTTCAATGATGTGTTCTACTAATATTGCTACATTCTCTCAATCCTTATGTTTATGAAGGTGAACTTGTCCTTTAATTTCATCGGAGTGATGATATCAGCAAGCCACGGAAGAGACAATTAGAGATTAGAATATAAAATGTTTGTCAGTACATCCCCTTACAGAAATGACAGGTTTAATCTTCTCCTTTTTCGTGCTCATCGCTGTGGAAAATATACTGAGTATAGTATATATTCTTGAGGTGTGGGATTATGCTGTGTCATGATAAATACCAGTATTTTGCAATTTGGGGTTTCGGTGAAATACAAATTGCAGGCTTTGATACTGCAATTGACAGAAAAGGACAACAAATATGGAGAAAAGTTGAACTCATCTTCAGTTTGTCCTTCACGTATGGACATATTGCATTTAAAGACAATTCTTTTTTATTTCAAATACCATTCTCCTTCTTGTTGTTAGGTTTCAAATTCCCAGCATAATGAGTTTGCAAAAAATGTAGTCTCAGCAAAATGGGTTTTCGTTTTGAAACAAGAGCAATTAAAACTTGCAAAGGTGTTGTATGTTGTATTGCTGAACAAGGTTTCGTTTGCCAAACAAAAACAAACAAACAAACAAACTTTCCAGGCTACAACAATCTCACCGTCGGACGACTCCGATGCCTCGAGCTTCCCAGGGGCCAGGACAAGAAGCCCCTCCTGCCCCACCAGGAGCTCGGCGAATGCTTCAACGAGAATGACAAAACGGGTGTCGTCTGCGGCGAGGCGGGAGATTTTCGCGCCAATGAACAGCCGGGTCTGACGTCGCTACACACCATCTTCGTGCGCGAGCACAATTTCATCGCGGGCAAGTTGGTGGAGTTGAACCCACACTGGGCAACGGACAACGAGCGTGTGTTCCAGGAGGCGCGAAAGATTGTCGGTGCCATCATGCAACGAATTGACTACGAAGAGTACCTACCAACCATCTATGGTAGAAAGGGATTTCAGAGTGAGCTCGTGGATCTTTCTACCAGATTTCCTCTTTCAATTGAATGACTTTATAAATGTCTTCATCAGCCAATAATTAAAAAACAGGAGAAATATTAGAGAAGACCGCTTTAGCTTTGCTTATATAACTATTATGTTATTATATAAAGCCACTACTGACAACCGTTACAATCAACCGACATTCGCATACATTGTTGGACAGCCCTGGTGTGTCAATGCGAGTGCTTTATCGTTTTGCTTTTTATTTGTGTGTAGGCCGATTTGATACTTACAACAAGTTTATCGTCAATTTTTTTATGCTTTGTTTTTCCCTGGAGAGAGGATAGTAGGTTTGCTATATTTGTTACAGTGGACCTGTGACTTGTATGTGTGCACATAAAAGAAAAAATGAATGCTCTCCCATATGAACACATGCTCTAAAAATGATATACTTTGTTGTTGATTCTGGGTTTTTTTTTGTCATTAAAGAGCACATTGGCGAATACAAGGGTTACCGGAAGAATGTTGATCCGAGTATTACCAACGTCTTTGCCACCGCGGGTTACCGACAGGGCCACAGCGCCGTGGACCAGGTACTCGAACGCTACAACAGGACAGATGACGGTAGTTTGCAGGAGTTGGAACCGCTAAATCTCGACGCAGCCTTCTTCAACGCCAAGTTTATGTACGACTTTGAAAAAGTGAGTTCGTGAAATAAAAAATAGAGAAACTGATTTTAATCCAGATGCCAGTTTCGTTTAGGGCCATCGACCCACTTTAAGCCAATAGTCGTACGTTTCACATGCTGCTCACACCTGGGAGGCCACGTACATAATTAATCTTACGCACAACATTTCACATCAGAAATAAATGACTAATACAGTCTCATGTAAGTATAGGCAAAAAAGTGTTATTGGTACTGTTGATATCATTATCATTATCATTATCATTATTGATATTATTATCATTATCATTTCTTACCCTAATTGCTTGGGTCGAACTCCAGCTCAAACTCTGCTTATGATATTGGCGCTCTCCTGTACGCTTCCCCGGTGCCATAAGAATTCAGCCAACTCTGCTGTGTAGTGTTTTTTAGTACGACAGCATGACACTTTTATGGCATGTAGCAAAGTTGTAGATTTTGAAGATTGGAACTTGTCCTTTTTTAAACATAGAGATATCAGGTTCAATATTTCATTCAAAGTCAAGTAGGTCTATGATAGCATTCCATTACCTGAAAAAATCACACTCATTTAAGTAGTACATGACAGTATCTTGGGTTTTTTTAATAGTATTTAATCAACATATCCCATACAACTTCATTCATTTTCTTCTTGATTTTATGTCTTCCACAGGAAAAAAAAAGTCGTGAAGATATATTTAAAAGATGAGAGTCTTCAATATAAGGCAATAGCAACATCTTCTAATCTATAGTTTAATATTGTGACATTGTATTTGACATAAAGTTTCGGTTTGAAACGCAGGTCATGAAAGTTTAAAAGTTCTGTGATATTGTTATCACACAGTGAGACTTTCTTTCAATGAATTTCACTTTTCTGTTTGTTTTAGTCTACTTCATGCATCAAAATTGAGTTAAGCGTGGAGTGTATTTTAGTGCTAGCTCAATGGTCGTAAAGAAACACGATTTTGAGGGTGCGCGTCACGAGTTCAACACCCACGAGTCATACAGCCCACGAGTATTACAGTCCACGAGTTCGACGCTAAGCAAACAAGACCTTCCACGAGACCGACACACATGCCCGTGTTGTTATGTCGAACTCTTGGGCTGTTTATACCTAGTGTCGAACCCATGGGCCTTATTTGCCTATTGTGTTGAGCTCACGGGCGTATGACTCGTGGCCTTAATGACTCATAGACCTATTTTTTCCCAATGTTGAACTCGTGGGTTGTATGACTCGAGGATGTCGATCTCGTGGGATGACCTGACCGTGAGGGGGGGGGGGGGGTAAACACGCCTGCCTGCTCCTAATTGATGTCGTGTCAAATTTACTCTATTTCCTCCTCCTCAGGGAGGCATTGACGGGTTCATTGAGGGCATGGTGAGGCAGAAAGCCCGCAAGATCGACCTTCGGGTGGTCAAGGCCCTCCAAAAGCGACTATTTGTGGGACCAGACGACGCGTGAGTATTTATATGCATCGACTCGTGCATGGCGTACTTCCACACGACGCATAGGTCCTATGATATACATATATATTTTTTTCATTTCGTTTTCATTATTTTCACTTATTTGTGATTTTCCTCAAAGAACATAAATGGACATAACATATCATGCCAAATAAGCAATGTACGTATAAAGTATTCTACGCACAAAAAAGTATTATAACAGAATGTATTATGAACACACAAGAAATTGTGAGGCCTAGATACACGATATGAACTAAATAATGTAAAACATTTTGGAAACGGCTTTTCGACTCGATCTTGCACGGCTACACAGCGCAACAATACATAAAATGTTAACTATCAAATGTGAATAAATACAGTCATTACGTTTATTTCTTATCATATTGATACTATTTACATTATTATGATAATAACTGCGGGATTTTGCCAATCAAGTCTATTCCTTAAAATAAACACAAAAGTATGTCACATTGGCATTTACAATATCTATTAAATTATCTGTTGTTATTTTCATTATCATTATCATTATTACTTTATATCATTATTATCATTATCATTATTCAATTTCATAATTACTCTATCATCACTGTTACCATTGTCATCATTACACATTATATTATCTTCATCATTATTGTCATCTCTGTCTTTTCTTTTTGTCTACATGTTTCGAATGCAATATTTGTTGCACACAATCTAATATGTCGATATAACCATTTGCCATGACGCCATCTTTATGTGTAGCGGCTCTTCGTCCATGCTCACTCTCTGTGGACATTTGCAGATAAATTATCATGTGACTAATTGAAAAGAGTTGAAAATGCAATGAAACTAGGTTCTACACAGTGGCTTTTATTATTGTCTTGATCATCATAACTATATGAATGCAAAAACACTCACACACACACACACACACATAGACACACACACACACACACACACACACACACACACACACACACACAACCCATCCACAATGCCCCGTACGTGCTGCTCACGCGTACTTATAAGCTCTTTCAACGTAATTTCTCTCCCATGCTGACAAACATTCGTTATTGTTCCCATAAACCAAATTTCAATTAATGATGAACAAAAAATCTAAATGCATTTTCATCAGGTCATTATCGGTGCACTGAAATGATATTCACATTTTCCAAGCACAACACAGGACAATTTGAATTTGAAATAACATGCAAAAGTTTTAATGGAATAGTTATTTTTCTGGTTCGAAGTTTTCATCCACTTGACTAAAATGATGTCATGATCATAAAATTGGCAAATGGAAATAGCTTTGTCGTGATATACGACTGCACATTTATGACATTAAAGATATGATTTAATATGATGAATGTACAGCATTCTTTACTAATCTTTAGTAAAGTGTTACATTCCTTAGATTACAGCCTGCAATTTAGGTTTTTTCTTTTCTTCTAACTCTGCATGTAGTGAGGACGCGGGCCTTGATGTCATGGCCATCAATCTTTTGCGTGGCCGAGACCATGGCATTGCACCATACTTCAAGTGGCGGGAACATTGCACATCGGACAAATTCGAGACATGGAAAGACCTCAAGGGCGTGATGTCGTCTGAAACCATTGCCAATTTGAAGAAGGCATACGGAAACACGTGAGACGATTATCGTTATTATTTTGTGTGTGCTGGTGAGTGATTACAAACTTGATTCGTCGAACATTCCATTTGCAGATTCTTGACTCAAGCCCGTATCTAGGATATGGGAGGGTTCTGAATGAGAAAAAGTGAACCTTCTTAGTCCAAGCTTAAAATGTTCAGTTCCGTTATCTTGCACATTGGGGGCGCAAAAAAAAAATGTTTGTGGTGCTACTTCCGGGTTTCATCGGCTGACAAGCAAAAAAAGAAACAAAAAGAAAAAAGAGGTAATGTTGTGCCAATTTCTGGTTTCCTTTCTTCGACTACAAGCAGTGACAAGCATTTTTTTTCCTGCTGGCAAAAGGGTGGGGCCTCCGCAAACTCCCCAGAACACCCCCCCCCCCCCCCAGTTACGAGCTTGCGACTCCTTAATGTTAATGAGAGCAGTGATATTGTTTATGGTTATGATATTCATTGAAGGTTTCAATCATCTATTGCACTGCAATGTGACAGGAACAAATAGAATACAAAGCCTACGCCACATGTATATGTGTGCGTTTGTGTGTGTGTGTGTGTGTGTGTGTGTCTGTCTGTCTGTGTGTCTGTCTGTCTATCTGTCTGAGGTGTATCCATGAGTTATCTTCCTGGAACACAAACGCAGGTAAAGGAATGTCAACGACAATCATTTTGATGTGGCCCTTTGCGAATTGGACTTGTCATTTTCTCCATTGGACTCAAAGTCGTAATTAAACGGGATTAAACGCTTATGGTGCGGCAACACGTCAGTCATTGTCGGCATGGGAGTGGAAAAGAATTTTCTTATTTTACAATCATGATAGAGAAGCTATGGACCAAATGTAGAAACGTATGGAATGTCAATCACGAGAGTAATCTTATCTCATTTCTTTTTGACTTTCAATGTATATTAACACAAGGCTCCCTTGTAAAGCAGACCTTTGTCATGTTTGCGGCTTTGAATGGAAGTATACCCTGCTTTAAAAAAAAAGAAGGAATATAAGAATGATTAAATAATCTCTATGATAGAAGGAAACTGCGAATAAACAAACATGTAAACAAAAAGACAGATAGTTTCCTCCTATTTGGCACCAGTGTAAAGACTAGCCTTCTGTTTTTAGATTCTTATTTTATGTATTTTGTATTTTAACGACTCATTCATTCATTCATTCATTCATTCACTCATTCATTCATTGAGTGGTTTATTCGCTTCTAATAATACAAACGATGTTATTGCTTTAATAATAACAATAATAATACTTCTGCTACTTCTGATGATGATGATGAAAGTAGTAATGATGATGATAATAATAATAATAATAATAATGATAATAATAATAACAATACTAGTAATGATAATAATAATAATAATAATAATAATAATGATAATAATAATAATAGTAATCATCATCATCATCATTATTGATTATCATTATAGCTATCATTTATTGCCACTGTTGTTATCAAAACTATTACTCTTGTTGCAGCGATCAAGACATGAAGAGAATAGACCCTTTTGTTGGATTTCTGGGCGAGTTACCTGAGGAGGGTTCTCTGTTCGGGCCCACCCTGGGCTGTATCCTCGGCAGGCAGTTTAAGGCCCTTCGCGACGGCGATAGATTCTTTTACCTGAACGACAAAGGGGCTCAAGCCTTTACTGCTGGTAAACTTAAAGGAGACCTCCGAGTGATTTTCAGACTTTTACATTCGAACAACTATAAATTAGTTATACCGAGTACAGAGTTTCAGAGTTTATAGTGATCGGATTGAGGAATAAGAATGTTTTTAAAGTTTACAAGAAGTTGCAATGAACAATTGAAGATGATGACATGGCAGCCTCCCCATAAGTCGGGGATCAAGGAAGCAGAACAAAAGAAGATGGCGGGCATACATTCTACACAGGTGAACTTGTTAAGCAAGTGGTATTGTAATGAAATTACACTGCTACATTTCTGAAATATGCGAGGCTGCTATGTCATCGACACTTTTCAGGGTAATTTGTGAAAGATTTTTCAGAGTATTGTTCCTCTGCTCAAGGACCACGCTAATTCCACAACTCTGTACAAGGAGCCGTCGATTTATGTACTACATGATGTGATTTCATGAAAATCGTCTGGAATGCCCCTTTGATATCCGAAAAAGGACGAACACATTAGCAGAAATTAAGTGAGAGAAACACAGTTATGTGCGAGCTTCCTAGTAACTGGTAGTTACTACCATTGGTAGCAACTGTGAGAAATAGAGCTGAAGTTCAATGCCACACCACATAGTCATGTAGGTTTACTGTAAGATAGAGGGGAAGATTGAGCGAGCACAACGGCATAAAATCAAAATCATACCAAAACTTTCAGGGTGGAGATTTAGATAACAAAAAACCAAGCGTTACTTGTTGCAAACACGTTACACAAGTTAGATGAGGTGACTATGTAATGGTCTCCCAAGCCTACCATTAAATCTGAACATAAACCTTTGCTAAGTTGTATTGAATGAAATTAAAGGACAAGTTCACCTTCATATACATAAGGATTGAGAGAATGCAGCAATATTAGTAGAACACATCAGTGAAAGTTTGATGAAAATTGGACAATCCGTTCAAAAGTTATGAATATTTTAAGTATCTGCGCAGTCACTGCTGGAAGAGGAGACTACTACAGTGTATGATGTCACATGCGTACAACTATATAAGGAAAATAAAAAGAGAATTTCACAAAACTTTACTTTTTGAATAAAGTGCACATTTCTTCGACTTGCTACTGACGTATGTTAAGGGTAATATTATTCCCCCTGCCTTCTGAAAGAGAGAAGTCGAGTGTTCTTTTGTTATGCGAGAAAAATGGAAATATGTTGAATTTTCTTTATTCTTTCTTTATATCGTTGTACTCATGTGACATCACAAGCTATAGTAGTCTTTTCATCCAGCCGTGACTGAGCAGAAACTTCAAAAATTCATAACTTTTTAACAGATTGTCCAATCTTGCTCAAACTCTCACTGATGTGTTCTACTAATATTGCTGCATTCACTCAACCCACATATCTATGAAGGTGAACTTGTCCTTTAATGACAATATCTAGTATAATTTATACACTTCGCATAATTTGTAGGGTAGTAATTTCCTGGAAATGACAGCTTGTAAGGTTGTAAGGGATGTGATGTCCGAATGATATCAAGTACATGATAAGTTTTATGTTTAAAGATAGGAGATATTCAAAGATTTAAGGACATGATAAAACAAAAAATAAGCCAGCGTAGAAAACTCAAACACAAACCTTTGTATTCGCAAACGCTGGTTTCGGATTTACGAACTGCTGACTGTTCATTCAAATACTGGTATTTGACTATTTGACTTGTGTTTGTCACTGTCTTTGCCGCGCAGATCAACGCAAGGCCATTGACCAAATCACCATGGCCCGTGTGTTTTGCGACACAATGGACAATCCGCTCGTATTCCAGGAGAACGTCTTCAAAATGTAAGTACATGAAAAAGCTTTTTCACGCTTTACCTACTCACAAGTCATAAACACAAGCTCTGTCTTCAGAATCCTCTGATGCACTATACCGTGAACATTTTTAATCTTTTAAAATAAGACTGTGTATACTTAGTATAGTTCCAATTCCATATTGTCCCCTTATTCAAAGCCGTCATTGTAAACATCAAATACGTCACTCAGAGCAAAGGTCCTATTTACCATTAGGGGCAGGGATTTATAAATATTCGAGTTATGACATTACCTTGATGCATATGTGTCGGTAAGTCGTATCTCAAAACATCCTTCCATCTGAAAACTTTGCAATAAAGCCTAAAATATAAAGTGATAACACCATTACTGAAAAACTGTTTAATCTAGAAACAATTTTATTATAACTGTTGTTCATATTTTGTATATTTAACAAAACTTAACATTGTTTATACTGATTGAAATTTTTACATTGATTTTTTCCATCCCTTACATTCAAAACTTTTTTTGAAGCACTAAAGCTGTTGTTGCTTTGTTTAAATGGCAAATGATGAATAATGCCTTCAAAGATGCGATCTCTCAGCCTCCTTATCTTTGGTTGAATCGCATACAGTGTAAAGTTTTAAAGTAGGGAGATTTTATGATATTGTATCTAAACGGACAATAGCCAGTTTTATTTCTTTTTTCATTAATCTGACTTAAGTTTATCAGCTAATTTATTTCTTTACGATAAACATAATAATACAAGAGGACAAATTTGACAACTTGAATAGCTCTTCTGATAAATACCTTTAGCGAAGTTTAGGAAATAAAGTTTCAAGCAAAAATGGAAAATGAATCCTTCTGATTTTTTTGATTAAAAAATGTTGATTTATTTGAAAAATGTAAAAGAATTAGTGACCTGTTATGTGTAATGCCATTCTGCTACAGACCGCGTTTAGCACAGCAAAGGATACTAAGGCTGATTGTGTGAACTTATATATCACAAGAAAATGTATCTTATGTATCATGTATCATATCATCAATACACTCTCGTAGAATGATAAAAAATAGTCTAGAATTAAGAGCAGTACTCGTGCAAAATTGAAACTATTCCTTCCAAGTGTTCTCTGAATGATGTGCGGAATATGACAACTATATTGTGATTTGTCTGTAATTTTTTCATTGATGACAGAGATAAGCAAAAGTTTGAATGATCTCAAAATGAGTTGCTCAAGTCTGCAAAACGAATGTAAATACCTGCATTCTTAAAATTCCTTATACCTGTCAGTCCTTCTCTCTCCGTGTATATTTGTCGATATAATGAATGTAACATGAATTTTGTTGTTGCTTCTGTTTTATTTCTTCACTCCCATGGCCAGTCCGCACGCCGACACCAACCCGAGCCAGCTGTGCACCGACCTTCCCCCGGTCGATCTCCAAGCTTGGTGCGAATACTAGTGGAGGAATGGGGTTCGCTCTGACACCCTCATCGGGGAAATATCTTACGTATATCCTCTGGCACAGTCAACAAGGGTTAAAGGGGAGGGGGAAACAGTAATCATATTTACACGATATAAGCTACGGATGGTTGCATATGTAGCCCCGTTAGATGCAACTTATGGCAATTAGTCTGTTTGTTTTCATTAGCGATTCTTTAGTGTCGCGAAAAGGTAAGGATAAGGCTGAGGGACCCTCGCAGCAGTCAGTGTTGACAAATCCACAACGTACACTTTACAGCTGTAAAATGAGAGTTTGAACAAATAGGCCTACACAGACTGCTCTTGATACCTCATGTTGCCAAGCACCTGTAGAGTTGATTTTCACTGTCGTTTGGGCTTGTGCGCTAGTAATATGAATACGAATTAGTGAATCAATAAAAGTACAGCTAGTCATATTGGAACAACAACCAAAATCACAATAAAAGTTTTCTTATTAGCCCTTTCCTGTCTCTTGTCTCTTGTTTTAGCTCCCCCTCTCTCTCTTCCTGTCTCTCTCTTATATTTGTATAATTTCTTATTGTTGTATTTTGGAGAAGGTTATGCTTGAACTGTCAAAATATCTTTGTGAAGATTCTCGATAAGTCATCTGTTATCACACCATGGAGAACACTTTCCCCCACATTAGCTTCATATGATTTGTTTTCTTGATTAAATTACGCAAATTTCAAAATTCTTATCATCATTTCTGCCACTAAGTCTTCAGAATGGGAAATAGAATAAACGCTTACCTACATGAAATGTGCCAATAATTTGGGGAAAAGCCGTGTGTTTCTTTAACTTGTGTTCCAGAAACGTCCTCATATCTTTGAAGTGAGATGTAATAGTGTGAAGATGAAAGGCCAGCCCCCTTTCTCCACACACACACACACACACACACACACACACACACACACACACACACACACACATATATATATATATATATATATATATATATATATGTATGTATATATATATATATATGTATATACATATATATGTGGGCAATTCCACGGTAACTAGGACACAGGTGCCAAAAATTGGCAGGTGCCAAAAATTCAAAATGATATTTGTTTCAAACACCATACATTTTCAGACAGTACTTGAGTTGAATTTGTAAGAATCATTATGTTTTTCAATAAAAGCGGCCATTTTGACTTTCAAAATGGCTGCCAAAATATGCCTATAACTCAATGGTGAAAAGAGTGTATTGTCGCATAACTTACTCTCTGTATATCCACTTTATTAGTACTCTAAACAACAATCTTTCATATGTATGCAGTTACCAGAGAAGTCTTTTACCACACGATAGAAAAAAAAGCTGGTAGCTTTAAAGAATTTGATAAAAACTGTTAATTACTTTGATAATGATGGATGTAACGTCAGTTACCAAAAACAAGGAATTTTTAAGTTTATTCATCAAAGGAAGTGAGCTGTTTGATGTAACTTGGGATTTCTAATGTATGCCCATATGCCTTTATTTTTATACCAGAAATAAGGATACTTGGCATACTGGAGAGTCAAAATGAACACTACAAAATGTGTAACGTCAGTTACCGAAACGTCTTACACGAGTATGTAACGTCAGTTACCATGACAGTAATTATGACTGAGGCAATTTTTTGACTTTTGGCCATTTCAATACATCTGGGAAGTCAACTTACAACAAAGAGCAGCAATCCCTTTCATATGAAATGATGTCATTACCATGGTATGTCCATGGATATATTTTTTTTTCAATTTTATTTTATTTCTAAATTCATTTCATTCATTTACCATGATTATCTTTCTTTTTTTTGGGGGGGGGGGGCTTGAGCTTTCGATTTTTGATTCAGCACAAGTTTAAGGTTAAATCATCTGGAAGTTTAGTTTGCCACATGCAGTATATGCACTCAAATTAGTACATTCCCAGTCCTACGGGATGATATAGCTACCAAAGTTTGTAGGCCTAATCAGTGACATGATTGCATGTTAACCACATTTTCTATTTAAAAAAAAAAAACTTCTGCACAGCTGTATACCAACAGTTTAACAATCTTCACCAATGTCTGCTTTTGCTGGCATTTTTTTTTTCAGGAAGCTTAGTCCAGTTTCTACCTCAAGGCAAATGCACAAACAGATATTTCTTCTCTTGCACTTAAATGTGTGGTGTAGTTAACATGGCTCATCTTGTATTATGGTACGTAAGGCATGTACTCATTATTGTTTGAAACTTAACACTGATGTTGCTCAAAGTGAGAGAGGATTCTATAGGGTTTAGAAAAAAAATTGTTCATACAGTGTGTATTTGTTGATTACTTTATTCTATTCATGCAGGGACATTTTGTAATACAACACATGATAATTATGAACAGGAAGAGTTTTTTATATTGATTTTAGTATTCTTTCGTTGCAAAGTCCGATTTCTTGGTATCTCGAATGTATTTGCAAGCCATGATATATCAGTGAAAAGGAAAAGAAAATCAGTTGAATTACTTCAAGCTAGGAATAAAACAATAATGCTCTTTTGACCAAAAAAGCATTTATTTTTCTTCTTCACAGAGAAATATTAAAAGTGCAACACTTTTCATTTAAATCAATTGATGATGGAGATCATCAGGAGTAAAATAAAGAAAAGAAGGAGAAATATATCACAATAGATTTCATACATATTTATGCATATCTATGAGTTGATACATGTTTTTTCCCCATGACCTGGAAGATATTTTGATATTTTTTTTCAAGCACAAAAGTATCCATGTTTTGTGTAGTACTACAAGGTATTATGGGTGGAGCACTCTATGTAGATAAAAACTTTCCTGTTCATTAAAAAACAAACAAACAAACAAACAAACAAACAAACAAACAAAAAAGCCCTTAGTCATGTTAATATATTTATACTTGGAACTGCTTAATCTATTAATGGCTCTGTGTAATCATAAATGTTGAATAAAAATTAAATCTTCAGACCAAATGTCAAGAAATATCCTCTTGTGCATTTACATTATTTTTGCCCAACTGTGCTATGGCATGGGGGGGGGGGGGTGCCCCCTAAGGGCCCACCCAATATCATTTATGTCTTTAGATTTTGATTTAATTTGTTGCTGTAGTTGCCTGGGATTGTCACTGGTACATTGCAGCAGTATGATAACCTGTTAAATAAATTAGTTCTCTGTAAACCCCACGGCAAAGTATGTGTAACGTCAGTTACGTAACGTCAGTTACTGACATGTTTACCTTTAAGTTTTCATAGAACACAAAGAAAATGGACTACTGTTTCATTTCATTGTGTATTTATGACTGATGAACCAAGGTATGACTCCATATCAACCAAATCATTCTGAATGGTCAGAATTATGAAATATCACATACAAACTGTAGTTATTCCCAATCATGATTTTGCATGTGTAAACCCTATGGCAAATGTAAGCGTAACGTCAGTTACGTAACGTCAGTTACCGTCATGCCTTCACTGAAATTGGCATGGTGGTAAAAGGAGACAACTAAAGTGCACATTATTTTGCACACCTGTTCCTAAGAACCTAGGTGTATTGCCATATTAAACACGTAAAGGCTAAAAGTCAGGGACATGAGATATTTCCATTTACATCTACACCATAATTTCCCATGTCCTTTTTCCGTAACGTCAGTTACCGACACATTTTTACTTGCTATGTCATAAGAAATGCAGTTTGAGAGAAAAACTTTCCACCTATTTCTTCATTCTCATGAACTTATTCATCAATGCTAATTGCGAGCCCAAGGTGCTTTCATTCACAAAACTACAAGGTAAACAATTTCAAGAAAATCCTTACGTGTAACGTCAGTTACCGTGGAATTGCCCATGTATATATACATATATATATATATATATATATATATATATATATATATATATATGTATATATATATATATATGTATATATATATATATATATATATATATATATATATATATATATACTGTATGATACTGTACCTGCAACGAGAGCACAATTATGCAAATCCCGTTTCTTTGTCACATGCTTCTCATCATCTCCTTTTGCAGGAGCCTTGGAATCGTGAGGGGGTGCAGCCCTGTTATACCCCCTGGCCCACACACTTTCATCTTGAAACAACAAAAAAAAAGATAACAAAAAGGTAACAAAAATCAAAACAAAACCCATGATTCGTCCAGAGTTCTGCCCGGAGACTATTCCCGTTGAAGCGCGCGGGGGAGGGGTGTACCCTATATACACTGTAAAAAATGCGACATGCGACATGTTTATGAACTAAACACAGTGTTAAAAATATAAACACTTTGTTTAACATCTAAACACCCGGTGTGTATAGCACGTATAAAGTATTGAGAGTTAAAGTGTTTAGCTTGGAGTGTTTAGTTCGAGTGTTTATTCTGGTCACGCTATATTAATCTCAATATGTCCATATATATATGTAAAAGTGTTGGAAATGGTGTGTAAATTGCAATTTCTAGTTTCCTTTTATCACGAGAAAGTGGAAACTGTTACGACATCAAGATGCACTATGAAATAATTCATGTTTTAGGCCTTTCATGGAAATGCCTAATCAATAAGGAAAAAGGATAACCTAAAAATATGTAACACAACTGTAATAAATTTATATTTTGGTTTCTCATGTACAGTCCTATATTTTAACTGCTAGAAAAAAAATGGGAATTGCCTTTGTTAATGATTTCGTTCATGGTTTAGGGCATTACCCAAATGTTTGTTGGTTAGGCCTAAACACTTCTACTGTCAGGGTAAACAGACGCGTTTACATTTAGAACGCCTCGTAAACACGTTCTAAACACCGCACATGTTTAAAATAAACACTGTGATACTCGTACTCTACAAGTCAGCAGCGCATGTGACATGACGGCCGCAGCCACAACGCACGCAGTGGTGCCCTGTGCGTGCGCTTCTAGCGCACACTCGTGCTATGCATATTATGACCATAATCAATGCACAATTGGCGGGAAAGAAGATGTGCGCGTACGTACCTGTACGGATGAATCTGTCTAATTGGCTGGCTGGTGCTGCCCTAGCAGCGTGATGTGCGTAGGCCTACAGTACGTGCGCATTCGTTGCTTGGCACACTACACTAACTTGTACACTGTACTTACGACTCGATCGACTGCACTGACTGTTACTGCAAAGCTAAAGGCCAAGGATCTAGGAGCGGATCTAGCTAAGATGGCGTCGAAGCGATGAAGTTCTAGCCTGGCCGGCCTGCATGAAAGCGGTAAGTCTGCTAAGCCTACTAAGTCGGTGAATAACAAGATTTAGTGCAAAATTGCCCTCGTTTAATGTAAAACTGTAGTAGGCGTAGAAATAGGCTACGCCCTTAAAGATTTTGCTCGTTTGTTTTAGTTTTCTATTCTAACGGTTAACGTTTATAGAACGGGGAACGCTCTAACTGTAACGTGTTAGTGTTGTTAACGTTACAATAGGCCTACACTCTACAGATTACCGGTGCCGTAGTTATGGGTAAACTCGGCCTAGCGGGTAAACTCACTGTATCTTTTACGAAGTTATGAAGTATCTTTCATGTGAATGACGATGGGTTAGTGACTATATTATGAGTGAAATTCAGTTTTATTCCCTGTAAATTCTTCATAACTCAACAGGTGGTGAAAATTGAATGTAAAGCCCGTAAGAATAGGATGTCTTGGAAAGGGATGCCGATGACACCAAAGTGGGTGACGATGATGTCCTGACGACTGTATAAATTCTGCAAGACATTACCATGGTACCTCTGCTGGCAGAGAACGAGGCATGCTGCAGTCAGCAGAGTAAATCAACTGGGGATAGTACATCACTGTATACTACCCATGTGGAAAGTGGAAATCAAGTAAGTACTCAGAATTGCAGAGCCAAATCAATGAATATTATGTACTTAAAGGGCATGTAAATGATTTTCTATAAAATGCAGATTTTAGATGCTTTACGTTCTTCTGTTTGTTTGTCTGTTTGTTTGTTTTGTTTTGTTTTGTTTTGCTTTGTTTTTGTTTTTGTTTTTTTGTTTGTTTTGTTTGTTTGTTTGTTTGTTTGTTTGTTTTTGGGGGGGGGGGGGACCTACTCCCGACTCCCGAATACTACTACCTAAAATAAATATGGAAAATTGATTTTATTGCAAATATTGTTGAAAGTGTAAATTACAGGTGTGAAAATCTTCACCCAAGAGACAAAGGATACAGTAATGGTCGTAACTCTGCTTGATAATGATGATGAATAAGAAACAAACAACAACAACAAAAAAGACTTGAACTATGTCCAGAAAATTCAGCAAAGTAAGTAAAAACTGACGCAAGACACTAAGTGGTAATGTGACGAAGGGATTCTGTCATTCCTTTAAATTTGAACTTGCTTATGGATTCAGTCAACTTCTTTGCTACCCATTCATTTTCAGAATCTATGGGAGCAGTTAAGTCCATTGTATTGCAAAGCCAACTGATTTGTTTTCCTTGTGCAATCATTTCTTTTTACCAGCACCAGTACGTCATGGAAGAATTGATCAGGGATCACGCCAAACCTGTCTGGATTAGAATGAAAGATGCATGCGCTTCACTATACACCCCGTCTAAAAGTGCAAACATCTGAGGATTACAAGGACATCGCAAGATATACTGATATACAGTATATCTATAGGCCTACATGCCATATGAAGAAAATGAACCATGGATAACAATTTTGAATGTTAATAATCTTTTCCCGCTAGCCATGTGATGTCTCACATCGTCATGATGGACTACAGACCTATTAGGAGGCATCCCACCTGTTAGAGCAACCTTTCTATTGGTTTTTTTTTTCTTCACTGACAGTGTGCATGTAAACCTGTATACTAGAATAAAGTAAATCATATGGGGTATGATAGGGTTTGGTATGCGATAGGGCTTCAGTTCTCCGTGTGTGTGTATGCGTGTGTGTATTACATAATGACGAACCTCTAAAGAAATATGAAGGTAGGGGGCCTATATAATTCGAAGAGGAATTCAATGCTTATTTGATGAAAATTGGTTTTGAAATGGCAGGGATATCCAAAACAAAGCGATTCTACTGTCCTCTGTGCTTACGATAATGGTCACCTTCATTCTTATTGCTCATAGATATGTGTAATTGTTCTTTTTTTAACAGCTGGTACGTAAAATTGTAATTTTATCTAATATGTAAAGACACTTCTTCGAAATCGTTTTGCACTATTAAGAAAAACAGTTTTATTCACTTCATTTTATTCATCCACCAATGTCCTTGTAATTCACTGTTAAGATATTACTCAAGAACTTTGTTCGATTGGCTTTCTGTTATATTCTTGTGCAAAAAGGAATATAGAAATCAAAACAAATCAAATCAAAATATCTGCCATTTCATTTTTCCCCCCTCAGGTGCTTCCTAATACAATCAGCAGATAATGGACGCAAATAAGAGGCCAGTACGTATTTGTTCGGAATTCTTTGCAATTTTCTTGTAGACCTGATAGGAAATGCAGTATTCGGTAGTTAATACAATGTATTTTCTTTCTGAGATATTCTTGAAATCGGTCACATGGAGAGAGGTATTAGAAATGTAGTACAACATGTATGGAGAATAGGGAGGAGTCTTGCAACTGACAGACAAATTGACAAGGGAGGAGTCTTGCTGATCACATTGCGTGTTCATGACAGCCTTGCATACCCTCCCGACTCCAGTTGCAATGCATTATTTTTTCCTTGTTCATATCCTCTTGTCTTTATCAAAAAATTCTGCTGTGTCGAGATTGAAAGTAGCCCTCCATACCATGATTATGTGGAGTATGATGAGACTGATTAGACTCTAATAGACTATTCATGTATACCCATTGAGTTTGACTTCTTTCTCCAAGGTTCTAGCAAGGTACAGTTGTAGAATTTTTTTTCTTACTCACCCTTTGAAATCCACTAACATTCTAATATTTCTCTCAAAATAGCAAAAGTGAAAAATCCATACAGTACTGTTAGCCTACATGTACTTTCAGTGATCGTCGCAGTGAAAAGAACAATATCATGTATGTATTTAAGTTCCATTATTGGTACTGATCAGGGAGTGCAGATGTTCACCACAGGCTAAATACAGTGAAAACATTTTTTTTTTTTTTTTTTTTTGGGGGGGGGGTCTCTTTATGATGGAGTGCATCATCTATACTCCCTGATCAGTACCAATACGACCATAGTGTTGTGCATGGTATAATTTGCTGTGAGCCTAATCTGGTTCGGCTACCCAAAGCACTTTGCCAATAATTGATGCAATCTTGGATTTGTTCACAGACTGCAGTTATGTTCCTGGAGGTGTTACATATATGTCAAGCTTCCGAAGCGTTGAGTTGCAATTCACAATCAACAAGTTTATTAGTTTGTTTTACAATACTAAGAATTAGTTCTGAATACAGTAGAAAGACGGCAATTCTTGAAAGTAGGCCAAGAATTACATGTAACTGAAAAGTAATTGTTAAATGCAATATTGTTTTTTCTCCAAAATGAGTTGTGTGCCATTTCCTGCATATACAAACTTTACTGTCTGTATAGAAGAGAATTTCATTTACGTCTTCCTGTACAGGCCAGTGACTCCCAGGTATCTTGCATTTAACTCAGTATGGTGTCGTATAGCAAAACATGGCAATATCTAAAGGGGAAATCCAGTGAAAATACAAGTTAGTCTGATAAGAAAGAGTAAAATATTAAGAGTTCATTGGTAAAATTTTGATCGAAATCGGATGTAAAATAAGGAAGTTATGACATCTTGAAGTTTCGCTAATTTTTGAGGATACAGTTCTTGAATGGTTAATTATGAATATGCAAATGGCAACGTGGGCATGTCATTCCCCACTTACTTAATTTAAAGTTTTTCATCCAAACGAAATTATTCCCGAGGCTCAAGTCCTGATATATCTAACTGATCACTTTCTGAAGTTATTCAACCAGCAATACCATAATCTTTCACATTTCATTAACATAAACATTGAATTTCATCATTTTTTTTTGTACACGATCAATGGAAAATTGTGAGGTTATGACATGGTCAACTCACTCATTTGCATATTCATATCCACTTTTAACTGCTTCGCAGGAATTAGCAAAACTTCAAAAATTTTATAACTTCCTTATTTTTCATCCGATTTCATTCAAATTTTTACTGTTAAACCTGTAAGATTTTACTCTTTTATATCAGACTATCTTATTTATTGGACTCGATTTCCCCTTTAAAGGATTTTAACTTATTATTCATCAGATATTGCCCAAGCTTTGACTGATGTTTTGATAACTTACATTCAGAGAAGTGCCTTTGACTCTTGTAGCCAAAATGTTTGTGAAAGCTAACCCAGGTCTTCCCTGGTATTATGCGTTGTAAGTGTGCTGATGATTTGGTACATCACTGGGTAAATTCTATATAATGTTATGCGTTTATCTCATTCTATGCAAAAGTGGAAACAATCCACTTTACATTAATAATTACATGAGAATTAACATGCATGATGAGTAATGTATCATTTAAACACGTAGAAATTAGCATGTATGAATGTATGATGTGTAAACATGTCTCATATAAACACGTGGAAATTACCATGTATGACGTGTAAACATGTCTCATATAAACACTCAGCATGTATAAGGTGTAAACATGTATCATATAAACACTGAGAAATTGCGATGTTTAATATGTAAACATGTCACATGTTTAGTGTATGCAATTTTGTGATCGATCTTAAAATCAGACATGTGTTCTGAGAATAAACACTCAAATGGCAAATAAACATGTCGCAGTGTTTTTAATCTGTCACAGCGAATAAACATGTCGCAGTGTTTACATCGTAAACAGTGCGTCATGTTTATTTTTTGGTTCAGTGTTTAGATCTTAAACATTGTGGGTGATTATGTGACTGTGCGGTGTTTAGTATTTAAACACTGTGAGTGATTATGGTGTAAACGTTTGGTGTTTAGGCTATAAACAGAGCAGGTGTTTAGTTTTTAAACATCAGAACCGTTTAAAACATAAACATGTGTGTGTGATAAACACCTAGGGTGTGCTGAAAATAAACACAGCTTGTGTTTAGTTCCTAAACATGTTTAATATATAAACGCGTCGCAGTGTTTTTAAACTGTCACAGAAAAGTGTTTAGTTAGGTGTTTAGAAACTAAACAAATTTTTTACAGTGTATGCCTGTCCCCAAAACCTTTCCCCACCCCAAATATAATAACAACAACAAAACAACAAAACAAAACTAAGCAAAAACGTTCGTCCGTCTCGTTCAACAAACTCCGCATGTATACAGGCAACTACGAGTACAATCATCAATATATGCATACCTGCATACGGCAACAGTACAAACTTGACCACAATGGCTACGATGTGAAAAGAAAAAAAATGTAGTGGAACACATTGACGTAAGTACGACGCACCTCAATTACTACGTTTCACACTTGCGTCATTTCATGCGAGTCATTCTTTCCCTGACCCTCAAACCACCGGAAAAAAGGCAGGCTTAGAGACAGGACAAGGTACAAAGATCAACTCCCATGTTTTAATGAATAACACGTTTGAAAGGTATGTCAGCGATACATTCTGTTTCATGTGTTTGTGATATATTTTTCTCTTTCTGTGGCACTATATAAAATATGAAAATTTAATATTACATGAATATTTTTCATAGGTTACGCGAATACTGGGGAACTTTAATGCGTACTGATACTACCATGTTTACCACTGCACTTTATCGTGACGGGAATATTTCTTTTTTTTATCATTGAGCAACATGACGTTATGTCAAACCTTTGAACATGCGTAGAAGACTCTGACCCTGTCGGTGGACCTTGCACTTATTTCATAACAGGGATATTAAGATGGCGCCTGCGCACAACTTTCACACGTTTTTTTTTTTCAAAGTTATGAGAAAAAATAGTTTACTTCAGAGGGACTTCAGTATTTTTTTTCACTGTATTATAAAGAGACCTAATAAAATGATACTAGACAGGCTGATGATATTGTTTGTTAGTGTCTTTAGGGTAATTCATATCGACGAAAAAGGCAAAGGACAAATTTTGCGTAAATAAAAAAAAAATCAGACTGATATACAATATTTACCATGTGCCTTTGAGCTGGTATCGGCATGGTTGCGATACGTGCTACTATTGTTACCAAGCTTTTCAAACTGATTAAGTGTAGAATAGAGATAGGAAGACGGTTGGACAGTTTTGTTCTACTGCGATATAGGTGTAGATACAATGATACAGACTATACCTGACCACGAGTGTATGTACATTTCCTTGCAGAACGAGAAATACACGCAGATTCATCAACCAAAAAGAAATTGATTACCTCTCCTTAATCCTCCCTTCTAGATAAACAATCGCTCTTTGATTGAAAGAATGATATAAAAACAGCAAGAATAACAAGATATCAATACATAGTTCACGCAGGCAGAATATTTGCTAAGCAATCGTTATCGGTATTTCCATGTTCCCTATCTAAAGCTCACAGCAGAACCTCGTCAGCTTTTGGCATGTCCAAAGTTCATTCAACTTTGCAAAAACTTTGGTAGAAGATGTCTTAAGACCTATATCTGCGGTCGTTGTAGAAATGCCTCATAAAGATTGTATTTAGACTGATTACATATGATTCACTAGACGAGTAATATTGTATCATCAAAACAATTTATATGGTAAAAATCCACTAGCATATAAAAGTTGACAAGTGTGGTGTTTCTTAAAATTTGCTGATATTCTTCATATCATACTATCAAAAGTGCTCATGATAAACTATTCGAAAGCGCAGTATTTCCAAGAACCACACAATGCACTCAGTGTTAATCTTTGACACCACAAGAATATGTACGTGTAGAGTAAAATAACATATCACATTTGAACATGTCTCATATCAACAATAAAAAATGTTTCCGTAAATGTAAAAATTCACTTCATGTTGACTTTATTGAATGGAGTAAAATCAATCAAGCGAAACGGGCAAATAAAGTGAAGCTATTATAGAGTGGACAATAGTAAAGCAAGTAATGGATGTTAGATTGTCATATGTTTCACGAAATGGTACTATCGGTTATACTTTGGTGTTATGAAAATTAGATCAACTATGCATATCATGTCGTCGCCTCAAAACTCTTCCATTAGTTTATATAGATAAAAAATATAAATGCCATGTTTAGGTCCATGTTTTTGTTTAGCAACCACAAACAATTTTCCCTCATTGGTCGTCATTATTAACTGTGGTAAAGACTCAATTATTTCAGGTGAAGGATATCATTGTGATTGACCCAATATTGTGATTTCATTTGTAAACGAAGGAAATTCAGCAAAATAATCCCCAATATGCCTGATGCGTGAAAACGTGAAACCTCCACACAAATTCCTATAGCATTCTTATTCTTACATCAAGTCAGATTTTTGTGAAACTTCTCCCGGACCGTGATATCTTGTGCAATTTTCCTCCAGTCATGAAATTCATTTCTCGCAAGTATGTGGACTCTCACTCCTCGTTCAACCTACACTGACTACTAACACAAAGTATCATCTGAAAGACGCATTGACAGCTTCTAATTACTTAGAGCTGACTATAGAATAATACAACACTCCGCACATGAACGCAGGAATTATTACCAACGAGTCTCCAATGAATTTAAGTCGCAGATGATAGATTATATTGTCTTTAAACATCATGCAATTTATGTTATGACACTCGTTTTCATTAAATTTTGCAAAACGCCTGTTTTGACACTCC
Source organism: Diadema antillarum (assembly GCF_040938485.1). Lineage (NCBI taxonomy): Eukaryota > Metazoa > Echinodermata > Echinoidea > Diadematoida > Diadematidae > Diadema > Diadema antillarum. The sequence goes on along the minus strand of NW_027272134.1, from coordinate 280,935 downwards.
ATGAAAGTTTTTTTTAATTGTAAATACTCAAATAATGTGTAATTCGTAAAGAGGTCACAGCTTAACCTGATCTATAAACATCTACCACTGTTAAATTTCCTATCGTTGCAGGTCAGTAAAAAAAAAAGATAGCAGGACTCAGGATGACAACACACATTACATACAAATTTCATATATGGACATAGAGTGAAATTTGCAAGAAGTTGTTCATACACGTTTGAAAAAAGTATGACACAAACACTAAGTCTTTGTCTGCAATTCACCAGGAATCATGTAAGGATAAGCACCAGATGTTAATCAAAATCAGTGAAGCTGTCAGTATTCTTCCGATAAAAATCCCGAAACAAACTACAAATTACTAGAAACTTCAAGCTGTTACCTATTTCATGGGGTCAGCTAACATAGACGATTCAATAAACGATGTGTATAGTCCTACAACCTTGTCTGATACAAGAAGAAATCAACCGAGTTGTAACTTTATTGTGTAAACGACAAATTACTCCTGCTGTTGTGTTGTATTTGTGCAAAATTCACTGCTGAAATTTAATTCTTATTGAATTTCATCTATTCCTCGAATCTATACATTCATTGTCCGACAAATTCTTCGATATCAAAGCAAAGATTGAGAACGTTATTAAGGGACACACAAGATGCACGGATCCAACCTGAAAGATACGGAAAATTTTCAAATAATAATTCTAACAAGAATGTCAAACATGATAGAAAGATGCAAAACTAGGCCTCTAGAGACATTAACACTACATCTCTTGTCTCTTTCTCACACACCATACAAAGAAAAGTATACTTTTCGCATCAAATAAGAATAATAAATGATTAAATAACATTTCAGACATTGCTCGTGTTACGTAGTGACTAAACAAACACAGGGGCCGAGGGATTAACGCTAAGGAATCACTTCCTCCAGCAGAAAGGTCAACAAGTAGAACTATTTTGCTTTTCTGTGACTGTTTTTTTTTCAGCAATATATCTTCTGTTTTTGCCATTTGACAACTCGTTAAAATCCAAGATAATCATAACACAAACGAGAACAAATGATCATTGTTGCAAGTATAGTCATTGTCAGTTTGTTACAATTTTGCGGAAAAGGAGTCAAGACGAGTTAATACGGACATCGATTATACATAACAATGATATCATTGTAATAACAATTTCCCAATATGTTGTCTATGAGTAGTAAAAAAAAACCAATGGTTCCCAGCAAAGTTATTAAAATTCGCTGGAAGCTGTACAGATACTGTCGCACCATCTTTGTCATGACAGCCGATTTTGTGCTGAGTTCAAAAACGGAGCATACATAGGGGGGGGGGGGACATGGGTTTGAAGAGATATATATAAACAAATCAAGGTTAGAAGCAACAGAAACAAACAAAAAAATCATTATAGACTTTGGCTACGGAGAAAATTCCAGAGTATTATCGATAGCATAACCGAACACTATACTTTTCTTGAAAAAAAAGCGTCTGCAATATTGTCCTTTTTCGACACCTTTCACCAACTTATGATAAGCCTTCTGAGCGTCACGTCGAAACTGGATGGACTTGATGTCGATTTCAAATGTAGACAGTATCAGTCCCCGATCTATCAACCTCAACGTTGTTGTTTACCTCTCGATCTATAGTTAGACATTCTCTCTTCCAAGATTAAAAACAAAAACAAACTTTCATGCCCCATCTATCGACGCGATGTAAATGAGTCAAGAAATACGACATCATCAAGTCACCGATATAACAATCGTAGAGAAGAATAAACCGAAGCTGCAGGTACAAATAAGTCTCGTTGGTATCGATAGTTGTTCCACTTGAGCAAGCAGCGAACGTCTTGCTCTCAAATTTCGATACATGTACGATACTATGCGGGGCGCAAGAAGACATCGCTACAGGATTCAGTTATGAATTCGACGCAAACAAACTTTACTCCCCACTGGCACTTCCCATGATTCCAGTGCATTTTTCCGGCACTCTGCGACCAGCTTCTCCAAACATGTCCGAAGGATATCGTTGTAAGAGACGCATGGACACACTTTTGCGATTGTTTCACCAATGCATGTCAATAAAACACGATGGCGTCTTGATGTTTATGATTGATTCCCCTCGATCTGTCGCTCGTCATCGTCGTCATCAAACGTTCTCGAAAATATACTCTGTGGAGATCATGCAGCTTGTCACACGGACGACGGCTGGTCGTATGATGTCGATGCTAGCACGCGCTCTCTATAGAACAGGGAGAGTGGGCATCTGATGAAACATCTTTATACAAGCACGTAATATCTCCCGACATTTTCACTCATGATTTTTTTCTCTCTTGGGAATCTGTTTAATTGGCAACTCTTTAATTTCCATTTTCGGTCATCAGTTCTGACAAAATATATGAACAAAACTTTCAGAGTTAGAAACGATAAAGGAAACAGCTATTATCTAAGTAATTTTTATCCTCGGTGAAATAATGAGAACTGAAAGTTTGCACAGAGTTGAATGAATTTGAAATGACCCTCGAATTTTAGTTGAATAAAACGGCGCATCTGCGAGCAAGTGAGGAAAAAAAAAGATAGTGGCTCTCTCTCTCTCTCTCTCTCTCTCTCTCTCTCTCTATATATATATATATATATATATATATATATATATATGTCGCTTCCATTTTGCTTCTAAAATTGCCAGAACGACTTTCATTTTCAAATGATGTAAAAAAAAAGTTATATAGTTCAACTGGAATTTACCGAGGTAGTGTAAGCTATATGGGTTATTTAAAGCCCTTTTTTTTGCAGCTGTTTTGTAAACTTCTATGGTGACTGGGACACGAGATCATGTTGTAATTGTTACCTTGATTTGGTTCATATTTCAATGAGCGTGTTGTGCAAGAATACAAGAATATCCGATGCATTTCTGTTTTCTTTTCACAGCAAAAATGTAAGGATGAGATACTTCATGAGACCCAGACTCGATCGACAGGTTCTTAACTTACCCGTTGTGCTCCATGGAGTAGGTCTGAGGGGTTGAAGAACCATGCTGTCGTTTTCCTGCACAATGTGTTGCTAGAAACACACAAGACAACCTCATATCAAGTCACGATTGTAGTTCTCATTGTTACCTTTACCATTTTTTAAAATTTTGTGTACGAATTGCTATGAGCGTCATATTGGGATATTATATTCTGACGCTTCGTTCCTACAATGACGGGTTAGTTAGTGTTGTAAGTAACTCTTCTCGCTGCGAAAAGCTCGATAATTCAGTTAAGACGCACATTCCCTATACAAGCGTTTAAGATCTTACCAAACTTAGGTGTTTAGTCACCCTAATCTTTTATCTTAATCCCGGAAATGAGAAAACAAATAGGCTAGTGATATTTTCGCTTCAAGAAAGGACTTACCTACATCGTCTCATCTATTTTCACTGCAGGATTTGTATTTTTATGATCTGATCATTTTGTAATATATATGCTTCACTGTCGCTGTTAACATTTATCGTAAAATAAATGCAGAAAAGTGTGAGCAAAATGAAATGAATAAACCGTGTAATAGTTTGTCCCTACAACTTATAGGCAACAAGGACATCGAGGTTTGTAAAGCAGAAGAAGCTGCAGGGGAAAAGCTGACTCGAATCTGGACTAGTCACTTTAACTCACATGTTGCCTTAGATTTTAGTATTCACAGCTTCTACCTTTTTTCATTGCTTATCTGATTTCACAGATGAAAATGCGTCTACATCAGAATTCCCAGTCCCTAGAATACCTATACTTGAGGTTTTAGTAACTGCAGGTAATACACTGATTAGCTTTCGTGTAAATTTGACAAATTGGTAACTAATGATGCAACAATGTATAACATTAGACTTTCCCGCAAATGGCATGTCACAGGGATAACAAAATGTCATAAGAACACATTAACACAGAATAGATACTGTTGAATTCAAGGAAATGGTTATGGATATAAAACGCTGATTCTAAATCTTGTTCACCACGGCTGATGATGTACTATAAATGAAATCATTAAAGTTTGGTCAGACATTCCATCTTTTTAAAATGGTTCTGTCCAAAAATAAGGTTCTCTTCATTCAGTACAAAACTTACTTCAAAATCAATGTTCCCACAGGTTGTCTTCGTTCCCAATAAAAGGAAACAAGCAAAAAAATCGATGTACATGAAAAAAGACGAAAATATACCCAAGAAACTTATACACCTTTCAAATGAGTGACAAGCAGGATAAGGTAAGTTAATCATATCTTATTATGTATTATTTTTAGTTTTTTTTTAAACAGGATTTCCTTCTAATCCGTATACTTGGGAGTCAGAACTGTCGAAGGTTTTAGGTCCATTTTGATATATCATTAGACGTATATAGCGAGGGCTGTTGAACTATTCACATGTAGCTTCGAGCTTAGCATGCCACATGGGATAAATTGTTTGTCGGGACCAAATTCGGTCGGAAGAATTGTTTACAAACGATTCGGATGGCAGCAAAGAAGTAAAAGCATAATGGCTGGTATCGTCAATTTCATTTTATCACATTTCTTTCCCTTCCTTTCATTTATTTGTTTCTGCATTTTCCCCCTTGGTAGTATATGTAATCTAGCGGTTGACACCACAACCCAAAGCCATATTAGGTAAAAGGAACTAGATCATACGCCTCGCTTTACCTAGACTAAGTCGGTTTGTTTGTTTTGTTTTGTTTTTGCGTGTTTTTTTTTTGCTCTGTTGTTTTCGTTGTTGTTTTTAAAAGGCAGATAACACGATCAAATGAAAGTTCAGGATGATAATAATGTCTCTAAGCAAATCAATACCCCCGTCGCTTCGTTTAGAATATTAGTTTAATATCATCGGTGAAGCAAGGTATCGGAAAAAGTTTTAGTAAGTTTCGAGAGATGGCAACTCGCACATGACAGGTGATTTTAGGGCTAACCTAAGCTCAGTCGTGGCGTAAAATCTAACATGATCGGTTGGGAGAGATGAGAATACAACGAGGTCAATGAACAGAGTTCTGCCTCATAATTATTATGCTCTCATTCTCACGTCTTGAGTGAAATATGCAAAATACCTTACTGTTGTTGTCTTGCATAGCGGAGCCATTATTGCGTGATGTGGGCAGCTTCTCTCCCCAGTCCTGTGCGTAATAATACATCAATCGAGGCAAGAGCAATGGTTACCACAGTGTAATACGTCATATTGTATGGACACAGGCCAGTGGGTTAGTAGATCACAATGAGAAAATGACGAGAAATACACGCATGCCACTTTATAAGCCATGAACATCGGATACTGGAAGAGTACGTCACCATTCAATTAGCGCTGCAACGGGTGACAGCACGTATATCATGATATTGTGTGCGTTTTTCACTTACATTACACGCGTCAGTGTGAATTGTACTGATACATTGTATAACACACGTAAATAAGACGATAACCAAGCAAGAAAACAAAACTTGACGCCAAAGGTTATTGCCATTTCATTAAGCATTTGATGAAAGACATTTAAAAAAAAGAATCCAAGTTCATTGTTATTAAACAAACTTCAATGCCCGGGGAACATGGACTTCAACTTTATCAATGAAACCGAAATAATACGTGCGGCCCTATACACATCATTGACGACGAAACTTAAAGTCCCCTTATTCACGCATGTCTTTAATTGCCGCTAAGTTTGGCGCTGTAAAACAAAAATTCATCCCCGCGTTTAAACCTGATATGAAAATTTTCTCTCAAATCACGTGACTGTTAGGGTCTGACAGAAAAGTGACAAGAATAGAAAAGGGATACAATATAAGATAAAGAAAACGACGAAAGGAAAACAAAACTCTATATTCGTTGTGCTGGACACCCTAGAAGTAGTGCAGAGTTGATATATATATTTTTACGACGAAATTGTATTGTAAGACAATCGGAACAAAGACCACGAAACATATAGAGAAATGATTGAACGCATACGAAATATATAGAGACATAGAGGTGCGTGATACCATTGTGTGCTGTGTGTGTTTACAGTGGAATTCTTTTTAAGTTACTTAACCATGAGCTTTATGTCTGGTAAGAAAAAGTTGCACCCATCCCATTTTCTTTCTTAGGTTAAATATGCTTACGAAACCCTTACCGATACAGTTAATTTCTAGTTTAGTTATATTAATTTTTTTAATGAATTCTCTGTTGCAACATCCATTCCCACTGAACAACTATACATTGATTACACCCAGGTACTGTCAATATCAAGTGCAGAACTCATCATGATTACAATAAGCATGTGTGCTCGTAATACGTCATAATAGCTGTGAACAGGAAGCAACGGAAACAAAGAACGAAACAAAGCAAACAACAGGTAAAGAAAAATACATCAACGTGAGCTGAGCACTCAGAATACAAAGCATGCATTGTTAGTAAGAGATTGCGTGAGGACAAGCTTGGACAGGACGATTTTGATAGGACAGCTATCAAACGAGGCAAGCTTTCAGCACTTACAGAGATGAAAACCACTTTGCGCTGTTAGTAAGAGATCGTTACAGGCCACACATACGACATGGAGAGAAAAACTGTTAGAAATGAGTTTGCACAATACATCCACTTTATGTGAATTGCTGCTCCATTTCGTGTGTGTATGTGTGTGTGTGTGTCTGTCTGTCTGTTTGTCTGTTGTGGGAGAAAATTTCTGATAAATATTGCTCATTGCATACATCTGTTTGAAGTTACTTCCTTTCATCCAAAAAGTAAATAAAAGAGATTCGACAGATTTCGTTCGTGTTCCATAAAGATACGAATGTATTTTTGGAAGTTATTTTTTTTTCGTGCTGCTTTAGCACACACATTTTAGGGTTTTTAAGGGCACCCAAGGATAAGCTCTTTATACGCATGGGATAAGAGTAGGTTCATTTAAACAAACCATAATCATGAACACTCGCAGGATAAACCTCATCAGCGTTAGGAATGATTGCTTAGACGAGTCAGGAATATTGTTCAAAGTTAACAAGGATAAAATCTGAGCTGGTATATGGTATAGAAAGGGAATACAGTCTTATTGAGTTTCTTTTTTGGCACGGGAATGGAGTTTGTTAACTCATCTAATAGCTTAACGGGATAATTTTTTTAGTCGTTTTCCTTCAAGTCCTCTGATTCCTATATGTAGGACTTCGGTTCATGTTAATGTAGAGGTATGTTATACACCTTTGCAAGCTCCTGACATTACATCCAATGTAATTAGAAGCAGCGTGTTAGTAGTTAGGCTGAAATGACAGCGAAGAATGTACGTGTTAGTAAAAAGTTAAATGCAGTCAAGGAAAGCAGATGGAAGTTTAGTAGCATGAAAAATGAGATGAGGTCCTTGACTTGCAAAACATTACCCACCCGGTAATCGCATGATGCGAGTTTAATATTATCATCTCATAGGGGACACACAGATAATCAATCTGCGGTGCTAGCTTCTTGAATGGATTCCAAAATAAAGGATTGCCAGCTCTGTATTCCGATCTAGTGTGCATTTTGTAAGAGGGTTTATACCGAAAATTACCAATAGATTGTTTGAAAGTAATATGGTAGATCACTCAAAGGTGCACTTGAACATCAATTTCTGGCAATCAACTTACGATTCTTTTTCGTGATTTTTTTCTTGGATGTTACATAGTTTAATGGCATGATTGGTATGTATTTGCAAATCTAGAACACGAGATTTTCTGAAGAAAATACAGTACGACAACACGCAGTGGAATTGATTTTTGATCGATGTCAATGATTAAACAGCAAAACATCTAATTCCGACTTATTAGTCACGCCAAAGCCTTCACTATTATCATTTCCCTTGACAACATAGATGGTATCTCCAGCAACGAGAGCAGATGTAAAATCAGGCTATGCATTCGTCGTGAAAATAACACTTATAATGACAATCAAAACATATGTATAACATAATGTACATGTATAATTCAGGAATTTTGGTCACAGTATGAGTTTGAAGTCAGCACACTTAATTTTAAATTAAAAAACCCCGATACTACATACGATGCCATTTGAAAATATTTTATGTCTAACATGTATAAGAACGAATAAATTCCCGGACAAGCCCCCAAATACGGTCTCGAAATCATACCTTCTCTTTGGCCTTTCTCGCCTCCATCTGCCGTCGCCTTTTGTAGAATGACGGTGGCTTGTGCCACATGTGTTCGATGATGACGGCAATGAAGGAGAGGACGGCACCGATGATGAGCACGTAGAATGCCCCGGCGATCTTACTGAGACCGATCGCCGAGGCCTTAGTGTTCGGGTTACTGTTGACCACTTCCTCCGGACAGATGGACTCTCGCTCAAACCACTTTTTCTTGATTTCCTCCAGAATTCCCTCTTCTTGGAGTTTTAAAATCCTTTGGAAACGATAGGAGGGGTACGGAAAATGTTAAAGTCTATAATTTCATGACAAATACAAGAAATGGGTGTAAATGCTTTATTCTAGTAAATAGAGAATGTGACATTTTATATCGATTAAACATGTTATGTCTGTACGATAGCCCCGATGTATTCAGTGGTTAAAGAAAACAATAATTTCCTTACCATGGATATGGCATTGACTCTATAAACTCTGTTGGACATATTGTACGGATGCATTTTTAGGACCAAGTGTACAATTCTACAGGTGCTCGACACGAGACCGACACCCATTATAGGTCCTACAGCCCATGAGTCATTCAGCCCACGAGTCATACAGCTCACGAGCTATAAAGTCCACGAATTATACAACCTATGATTTCGACACTAAGCAAACAAGGCCAACGAGACCGATACATTAAGCCCCGTGTTGTAATGTCGAACTCGTGGGCTGTTTTAGGTGGTGTAGAACTTATGGGCCTTATTTACCTTGTGTCGAACTCATGGGCTGTATATCTCGTGGCCTGTATGACTCGTGGACCTTTTTTTTTTCTTTTTCAATGTCGAACTCGTGAGCTGTATGACTCGTGTGTGTCCGTCTCGTGATTCTACACCCTAACGTGTTTTGGCAACTTACGCAACTGACAAATTATCCCTGTAGGCCGCCCCCTGCGGTGTCGCAATGCCGTATCCCTTGAGATTGAACGGCTTCCCAACGGTCATCAGGTCACATTCTGTTTGCTTGATGTAGTCCAGGATGGGTGCGTCCCAGAAGAATGCATATGACTCCTGCTTCACTCGCCTGTACCCTTCCTTGTCGGTGGGCACCCACGGACTCGTCTGGCTCGAGCTCATGAAGTCCCACATGCGCTCATAGATGCGCTGGTTTTTCCTCTTCTCGAAGAACCTGTGGAGGCTGCTGTTTTCGATCGTGCCGTAGATGATCTTGTTCTGATTGGCAAGGTCCTCCAGGGAATTGATGGGGTTCTCCATGCGGGTGACGGTTAGGAAGGCGGCGAGGTTGGCGGTGTACGTGGCGATGATGATGAGAGCAAAGAACCACCAGAAAGCACTCAGCATCCGTCCCGACACGGAGATCGGGGTGTTGTCGCCACCTTCGAGAAGTGGTTGTATTGATGATTATTATGCTTGTTTGATTTTTAACGATAATGATAGCATTGAGGTACAGAGTCGCTGCAATGATAACAATGCAAATGATAACGACAGTCGTGTCAATCCCTTTCGGCACATTCAAACACTTGAAAAGTGATTTTTTTTTTATCGCAGCAAATGTTTTTAAATCTTATGCGGACCTTCTGCAAAGAACATTAAAATGTCTTTCACTCAATTTCTTTTGCCGTTATATTTTTGCATGTCATACTCTCTAGAATCTTATAACTGAAAGTCAGAATAAAATGAATAAGAATTTCATGTAATATCAAAAAGCTGATCATGAGATATTTGCAGTTAGACTACCAGTTTTATCAATGGCTTTCTTTATTCTCTCTGTCGAACATTCAAATACATATCAGTTTCACCACCGTTACCATATCAACATCTAACACCTCAAAAATGTCATATTCGCATGAAAGAAAAAAAATTGCTGTGCATGAAAATAAAATCTGCTGAGTACCTAAAGAAAGCATCTAGGAAAACAAAGCAAAGTATGTCGTACTATCTTAAAACTGCATTCATAGATGTTGTCCGCACGGGATAGAGTACGTAATCACTAATAAGACAATAAAAAGCTTTTTATTCAGTAAATATCAAACTGTTCTATCTTTGGGAAAGAGAATAAACGAGTGATAAAGATATGAAACCATGGCAAATCTTCATTCCGTCAAATATCATCAACATACTGGAATGGAAAAACCAAATTCATCGGCACCCGAACAATTTATTTTTCCTGTATTTTTTTCTATGTGCACATGCACCAGCTCACTCCAAGTATCCCTGATAATGCTTTCGTCACCATGCAGGGCGTGTTGGTTGAAGCCACTCGTGGAACACTCCCATTCCCAAAGATAAAACGTAGAAACAATTCTACCCTAATCATGTGAAATCGTTTCTGATATTGTCTTTTTTTTTCGAACGAATACAAGAAAGAAATGATAATATTTGCCTTCAACGGGATGATTGGTTCTCACATTCCAGTAGGCTGATGACACCAAATATATCGGGTGGAAAAAAGAGACGGAGAATGGATGATGGATAAGATTAAACTTCTTGAAAAATACAAAGTACACATGATTACGTTACATTATCTGATGCTCCTGCTTCATTCTCGGCAACAGTTTATTAACTTCATAAATCAGTACTAACATCTATTGTCGAAAACTACCTCAATCAGTCTACTACAATCTTCGGATGATGTGTGAAATATACTGATGGTTGTGGTCAAAGTTACCCAAAGATTATAAGTAATAATTATGCACACATACAGTTTCTATAGCGCCATTTTCCATTCTGAATAAATACTCGAGGCGCTTTACACCGAAATGATTAGACTGAAAATATCGTAAAAGAAGCAGCAGAGGAAATTAATGTCTGGCTTCAAGACGCACGGTTAAAAAGTAGGATATTAGGTTGCTCCTCATAGACGGTATGGAGTTTGAGTGTTTCAGCTCGATTGCGTGGAAATAAATTCCGCAGTGTTGGTCCCGCGAAAGCGGAGGATGTAAGAGACCAGAATCAGTATTGAAACTTCTTTGAGGGCCTTGTCAGTTTTATTACCAGAGCAACGACTGGTACCAATTTTCACACTGGATGTAAGAGTGACATCTTGGGTTAAACCCTTTCTTGATGGATGAACGATTTGGGGCTGGTACTAAGTACAAAGTCTCTTGGACTTCGACAGAAGAAATTCGTTAAATATTGACGATAACAATGGTATAATGGAGAAAAAGGTGTCAAAGGTGACCTTCAACCGTAGAAAGATGACCATGGAAAATATAATTCCTTGTCTGTACTGCAGGATAGAACACTTTAAGCCGTTTTTTAACCTTTTCAAATGAGGTTAAGAAAAAGAGTTCTTCTATTTGCAACTCCGATCGAGAACCCACTGGAACCATTTCTGTCAGATTCGTCAGATTCATGCAGCGTGCGCCAATCAAATTTCATGTTGCGTGCAATAATTCTTGACCCGAAGTGGTTCTTGCTACCCGGCATTACTTCCTTAGCCTTTTTATCAGTGCCGTATTCGCCTAGGTTTTAATAAATTCACACATTCGGTGAAAAATGAGACACGCTTTCCATCACAGCTTTGCCTTGTGGAATACACCATCTTGTCACTCATCTCTCGCGAAATCTGGAAGCCACCACACTTTGGCTCTTCCAGACACACACACACCAAAAACAAAACAAACAAAACAAAACAAAACAAAACAAAAACAGGAAAAAATTGGACAATCTATATAAAAAAACTTAAACAAATCCACCGATCGGTCTCTCCCAAAGGGGTAGGCCTATCGCAACTGATTGACAAACCGCCCTACATCAAGCACTTAATTGGTCAGTGTATTTAATAGTAGTAGCTATAACAGAAGAAACTATGGGCATACACACTCGAGCAGGATTCGAACCTGCGACCTCCTGATCACCGGACAGGCGTCTCATCCACCAGACCATCGAGCTTCCGCCTTCCGCCTGGCAACCACTGCTGGTTGTAATCCTTATAGCATGTAGCAGGTACTGCGTAATTATTCAAGTTGATGACAGACTTTTTACCATGCTTACTGATCTGATTCTGGCGTGCGGTCACAGAGATTTAAACAGTTCGCAATGGTTCAAAACACCGAATCAGACTGGATCGCCTTTTTTTCCGGTCAAAGTCTGTTCATCCTGACCGCTTTCAAAGATATTCAAAGCAGCTATAAAAACTGGATTTCACTCAGTGAATCTTGGCTGCTATATATAGTCACTAGACTAATGTTCTGGAGGCACTAAAAAGTACAGCATAGATATTATGTATTGTACTTGAGCTGATGTTACCAAGGATGAGAGTTTATATACTTTGAGCAAAGAAAATGGGTTTTCTGAAAACACATTTTCTTTGCTCAAAGTTTTCACTGTTTATTATTTGTTTCTGGTCAGTTTTCCCTTCTTTGTTTCAATATATATATATATATATATATATATATATATATATATATATATATATGTGTGTGTGTGTGTATGTGTACTTGATATACAGATATATAGATATGTATTATAAACCTTGCTTAGAGGGAGAGAAGGAGACAAACAGACAGAATGACAGTGCCATAGTTTTCACCTTGCTGGAGACACGATGCGAAGGCAAACCAGAGACTGTTCTGCAGGTTGAAATCGTTGGCCTCGTCGCACTCCGGACCTCCCTTGCCGTAAGAGCTGTACGGGCTCAGACGGTCCAGGATGTAGATGAGGAAACCGACCACGAACAAGGAGGCGAGCACGCAGCCCCACACCTGTAGAGAGAGAAAAAAGAGATGTTTGGAGAGAAGGGTACGGCTAAAAAATGATTTCGTATGTACTTACTCTTTATGTGAGCGCTTTAAATGTGGAGGGACACTAATCTTTTTGTCACTTTAGAAATAATGATACGTGAACTTCATTTGATTTTTGCAGTGAAATCATAATTGGTTTTTTTTTTGTTTCTCACAACAGTTAAATCGTACTACGAAATGTTCAGCAACTGGGTGTCACAATATTCCGCCAGCTTCGAAAAACATAGAAGAATTGAAATTGCAGAAACCGCATACTCACACTAAAGAAAAAAGAAAAAGGTCAAGGACAAGGAACAAAATCAGTGAGATTCAACGTAAAATGTCTAACCTTGATGTCGAGAGGTTCCAGGAAGGCGAATACGTTGGACTTCTTCTGCGGCTTACGAAGCAGAATGCCCACGCCATAGTTCATGAAGGGTTTTGTGAAGTCGACCACGGTCTCACGGTCCGAATTTATCACCATTCCTGCCACGGCCATGTCAGCAAGCTGTCAAAATGTTTGGTTTGTAGTTGAAGGATTAGTCATCTTGCGTAACCATTAAGGAAGAAATCGTAGCCACTAAGGATGAAATCATAGCTTTATTAAGGAAGCATCCGCAAAATGGATTACGTTAAGTCTCCTCCGAAAGACTAGACAAGAAGACAAAAGTGCCTTGCCTGAGGACACTACTACAACTGCCGGGAGACTCGAATTGAGGGTTCAGGAATTAGGATCCACTGTGTCAACCACGCAGCCACAACACGTCAAACCGATGCTGGACAGAATGTGAAGTGGTTTATTAGTGAAATGTGAATAGACATATGTCTTTTGAGGAGTAGATATTTAACGGTTTAATTCATTAGGATTACTTCTCTTTTGGTAAACTGGAAAACATCTAAGAACGTGTCTAAGTGAGGCATTTTGGTCTGCTTGTGACTGAAAATTAATAGGATAGATTTGCAGTGTTTTTCTGGGAAAGCCAAAAAAGGACAAGATAGGGTCTCAATATTCTTAATGATTGTCAAAATCAAAATCAAATTTGAATGGTCTAGAAATGGGCGAATATGAAAAAAAAAATGAATCAAAAAATCTTATCAAAGTTGGTTCATATCTACGGTAGATAGTAATGACTATACGCACTGGCATCATTCACAATATTCCGGTTTATGTAATGTACATGAAGCAGGGACCTTAAGACGTGGTCTTTACCACTTGGTCACAACGCATTTGGCATTCTTCGTGAGAGCTCACCCCGTAGTAGACTTGACCGACCAGCCCGTTCCACGATCCGTCCGCCCTCTTTCCGCCGTAATTACTGTCGGGGGTCAGGTATATGTCATAGGTGAAGTCGAGCTTCTCCGCGATCTTATCGAGCATATCAATGCAGAAACCCGTGAACTTCGGGCCGGAGACAGTTTCCTCTATCGTCACGAATGGCGCTTCCTGTCGGACAAAATTACACGTTATATAACAATATATATATTCTTTCACGTTATGGCATGAATAGGCTCTAAGTACACAGGGTTGGCTTTTCTTTGTATATCAATGCACCCAACCATGGATATTCTTCAGTTTCAGAAATCGGAAGCAGAATTATTAAATAATGATAACTGAACTACACACAAGCACTATATAGTATTGCGGCTTAACATCTTTTCTTTTTTTTACTTTGTTTTCGTTTGGATGATAGAATGCAATTGACTCCCCATCGTCTTGCCAAGGCTGTTGCATAATTATGTCTGTGCACGTGACTTTAACCCCCCCCCCGTTTGTATAATATTGGGGACTGGTCATTAACAAAGCTCTGTCTTTTTAGTGGGTCTCTCCTTATCGTATAATTACGATAAGGTTCTCAATTGTTGTACATTCTTTTGATACATAATGTTTTGTTTACCTTATTCTCTGTTGTCAAAAGAAGTGTGACTTATATGTTTTGTCGAAAAAATGAAATAAACTTTGAATTGAAAAAAAAAAAGAGTGACCTCTCTTTTCATATTATGTGTGTGAACTACCCCCCCCCCCCCGGAAAAGAAGACGCCACAACCCCTGTGGCCTTGAGAGATGGGTCTCTTACCTCAATGGTGACGATGTTGAACCTCTTGTTACGAATCTCATCGAAGCGTCGTGTGAAGGGAAACTGTGAGAGCGTGAGCTGTGCCTCGTGGTCCCACGAACCGATCTGGGGAGAGATACATTTCCCGCCATTTAACGAACTTTGCCACGACCAACACAGTACCAAGATTCTATATGCAGGCAGGTTAAGCAGTTGCAAGGGAGGTGTGTGTGTGTGTGTGTGTGTGCGTTTGTTTGTGTGTGCATTTGTATGTGTATGTGTCCTTGTGTGTGTCTGGGTAAGGATAAAGTAGTATAATTATGTACGAACATTCTAAGACAGGAAGGGCACCTACACCTTATGCCAAGGGGTATTATGCCCCGGAAAAGCACTCATGAATGCGAGACACTGAGAAAGCTATTAACGTTCGATAATGATTCGACAATACTTATGAATGTTGCATGTACTTTCTTTTTGATATGCAAGAGTTACATCCCAATCGAACGAATGATGCGCACTTTCTATTGTATACTTGAAGAACGTCAAGTAACATCCCCCACTGGACAGTATGAATGTGAAAAAAATCCCATGATGTCAGAGACATAAAGCAGTATATCACCTTCCAGGCTTTTGTGACGTTGTTGTGACCCTCCACACTGATGATGTCGATAGCGACCTCTTCGTTGTAGCCCGTGCGATTAAATTGGATCACGCCCATAAGACCGTCTGTTTCTACCTGTGTATGCAAAGACACACCAGTCCAATAAACACAAAAGACATGATTAAATGAAAACAGGTCATGCATCACCCAGCGTATCACTAGAAAAAAGTCATTCTCCATTGAAAAGGGCGTCAAAGCTTTTATCTAGGTAGAATCATATCAATCATAGATAGTTACAGTCGGAAAACTTGGCAAAGTAGATAGAGTTCCTGGGACCTACGACCTATTTTTGCGGCATTTTTTGTGTGTGACATTTTCATGAGAAATATGAAAATAAATCAAAAGTGAAATTGAAGTTAGAATTTGTGATTCAAATGCATTTTATCATTTTTAGTTGGACTTCTCTATGAAACCGGGTATTAGCTGCTACATGAAAACATCTAACATGAAATTACGATTCCATGTTTGTCTTAAGATTTGAGACCTGCCTATTTGTTTCTTTAAGTATTTGACGTGTTACGATTTCGATTATAATCATGTTATTTACTCACAATCAAATAGTTGTTGTATACAGTGCACTCCCGTTACAACGAACAGGGTTATAACGAAATGCCGGTGACAATGAAGTAAAAATCAGGCCATAACATTATTTGCTCAATGTTTTTTTATTTCTCATTGTATTTGTTCTGTTACCACGAAATTTCGATAAAACGAAAGAAAATGCCGGTCCCGAGGATTTCGTTTTAACGGGAGTCGAATGTACGAACAAAGGTTTATGTGCCCGGAATCCCCCCCCCCCCATCTCTCTCTCTCTCTCGATTACCTTATTCAGGGCTTTCTTGAGGCGGTTGGAGCCCCGTGAGTTACTGCGATACTTGTTGTTATAGCAATGCGAGATTTCTGGCTCCACAAATCGGCCCTTGGCTACCACGTCTGATATAGACACAGCGAGTGCGCGGACTGCGTCATAGAGGTAGGCCTTGTGATACTGAAGAACAACAAAGAAGAGAAAAGAAGAGGAATTTTCATGGTAAGTATGGTAAAATTGATAAACAAAAACATAATCTCTTCGCAGCTGCAACACAGACCTGAAAATACTTATGATTATCTCGTCGCAACATCTAAGAAATGAAACATTTGATATCAGAAATCTTTTGATGAAAGGAATGTCATGTTATCAAATTCTAGCGAGTATTTCCATGCTACATGATATCAAAGAGTAAACCTTGAGTGATTTGTGCGCACAGCCTCTTAAAACAAATAACTTCTGACAAGAGAGCCCACATAGGCCTACAGTAGGCACAACAGTGGCGATGACAATGACAATGACAATGACAATGACAATGACAATGACAATGACAATGGATTTTTTTTTCTTGAAGGCCCCACCTGGGAGCATTGAAAAATAATTAACAAGGTAATAATAATGACAATAATACATATATACACTGGCAGTTCAAGTAATTATCTACAACACAGGCCTACTTGGCCTATTTACATCTTAACTTATTATTCACTTTGTACATTGAATAAGAGAAAAATGTCAAAATAACATTCCAGCGTATGGACGTTTGAACTAATGGAGACATCAGAATCTAGATAACTTATAACAACCTGGCGGAAACGTGATATTAGGGGTGTGTATGCGTGTGTATTTTTGTGTGTGAAACTATGCGTGTGTGTGCGCAGTATTTGGTGTTGTGAAAAGGGCACTCTTACCTCCATGGGTTGAAGATAGTCTGGCATAAGCTCCGTGGAGTTTTCCGGCATGTCACTGCCGAGTTCGGGGTCAAGGGTTAACCAGGCTTCGTAGAAGTCCTCCCGGGTCGGGTCGATGGAAACACGCTGTTTGAGCAGTGTGAGGATACCACGTGATCCGTTGAAGAAGCGGAACTCGTCGATTGGTTCCTTAAACGATATGACGTCACAAAAGAAACAGAAAAGAATCCGTCAATCCAAGTCTCCCTATAACCTACGTGTACGCTACTCAAGTACTGAAGTACTGCAAATACATGTACACGCACAAACATATTATATACTCATATATCAATATACCTATCTATAATGACAAGGAGAGTGTAGAGATACACTAATGTCTTGTATGTGCTGAAGACAGGTGAGTATGTGAATGGATTGGTATACATAAAGCCACTGAGAGAGAGAGAGAGAGAGATAGTGTGATATAGATATAAATTGCACGTCATGCCATGGTGAAATTAGACTTTACCCAAATGGGAAGATTGTCGAGATTTTATCAGAATAAAACACAATAAGATGATGGCAATTTAACAATTCCCTTTGTGACAGGTAGGAAGGAATTAGCATGTAGAAGAAAACTTTTAGGTAAGTTTAATGATCTATTCACGTCAACTTTTTAAGAAGAACGTTCAGGCGTCTTGCATCTTGAGACCATGAGTCATTGGCGTCGCCAGGATTGAGCGGAGACTACCAAAGCGTTTGCCCTTTGCGGCGCGGGAAAACTGTACACCCTACTTTCTCCGATCTGATTAAATTAGTACGAGGAAGGGATCGGAATGTTTTCAATTATTGTCGGAAAGGTCTTGTGATCAATTAGGCGAGTAAATCATGGAAAATGATAACCACTTTGGGATAATTTCCGCCGTTTGCATTAACTTTAAATGAAGAATTGAATTATTGATGTCCAAAAACATTTATGCCGTCTGTTGACGACGGAATAGCAAATGGTGACGGCACAGACGTTCGCGTCATAGCCGGGGTAAGGAGGCTCGATTTTTGAGAACAAGTCACGAAGATTTTTTTAACCACCTGAACCCATTTCGAGGATTTCATTGCCAGACGCTAAGTCGTACGCTAAAAGCCAAAGTACTCCAAGTATCTATTCCCTTCAATCTCCCTAAATCTTTTGTAATGGCATGAGGGTTCACTGTAGTGTTTTTTATCAATATTTTCTTTCAATGCTGAATTGATTGTCGTATTATTTGTAAAGTGTTTGGTTTGCCATGAAAAAAAAAACCCCAGAGAATAATACTTCACTTTTGCTTTTCATTCCGTTCATTGTTGATGTTCTTAGACTGTAATTTCTAGGTCCCATAAAGAGACTCTACTTGATTTCCCAAGTTTCCACCATCTCGTGAGCATGAATGAAATATTATGATTTGATCATATTAAATGGTAAATGGCAATGAAAGTTTTTTTTTGTTACATTCTTTAAACATTTCGTTCATTTTCTCTTTTTATTTTCCGATGATTTGTTTTCTTTTCTTTGTGTATGTATTTATGGCATAACCTCAAAGGCTCAGCAAATGGAACAAATACTCATGGGGAATGCACTTAGCAACGGAAGTTGATGTCACCATGGGATCAAAAGTAACTATGTCACAAAACGACGTCTGCGGAAATAAAATCTGTAGTTTTCACTAAAACAAAAAGGCCGCCAAGAAGACCGACGTTGCAAGGCGTATTTCATCTTGCCTATTGCTGGTGTTATTACGGTCAGCATTAACGGTCAAACCGAGTTACAGCTGTTGGAATCATCCCCTAGAATCGAGCCGAAAACATCTCTGTACAGTCTACTGCAGTGCTGACTTTCTAAGACAGTCAATTTACACAAACGCAATAATAACGAAACTAGTAAAAGCAAAGAAATGCCACGAGGTTGCATGAGGGACTTACTCTATGTGCGCTGTCGTGGCTATAGTAACTGTCGTCTATTGGTTGACGAAAAGCGTTGCTCCATTCCTGTAGGCAAGGTAAACGGTCATAAATCGACGTTAAGCAGCATTTTCGAGATGTAGATATTAACGAAGAATACACAACACGTTATTTATCTGTCTTAAGGAGCCTTTTCCTAGAGGTTGATATCTGTCGAGAATTTGGATAATATCATGCATCGACTTCACATGCAGCTTTTTCAAGATGCTGATGGCCGCTGAGTACTCGTTGATTTGGTTAAGAATTTCTGGAAATAAACCAAAGCAACGACATACTTGAGTGAAACACATCATAAGCATTGCGACTGTACTGATTATGTTGTTTGTATCGAACTTTGGATACAGTAACCGCAATGAGGTGTGAAATGCTCGATTAATACAATTTAGACGATGAAACCTTCCAATTATATATATATATATATATTCTTCTTTCTTTTTTTTGGGGGGGGGGGTTGTCCTCTGAAGTATAAATATGTCTCCTGAGTATAATAATTCCACAATAACCCCCCCCCCCCAAAAAAAAAAGCTAAATAAATCTTCATATAGGCCTAACAGTGACCTCATATTCATTTCTATAACTCATAGTTTATGTCATTTTCCTCATGGAAAGATCGGGTCATGTAAACTTCCCTTTCACCAGAATTGGGCCAAAAATTGAGGAAAACATTTACTGTTCAATGTAAAAAATTATCTTGGTGAACTGTTGAAATTATGGGTAATTACATATGAACCTGAGGATGACAAGACAAAAGAAACTGAAAAATATTTGTCAAAGTATGGGCTTAATCTATTTTAAAAGCAGGAAAAACACGCTGCAAATGAATTTAAAGGGTATGGTGAAAGGATATTATTGAGGTTATTGGGACAGGGAGGTTAATGAAACAAAAATATCTGGATCATAGTTAACATTATTCGTCAAGGACGTGGCTCAAAGTGGAATGAAAGCACCCCGGCATGAATATCAACGTTAGGAGCTACCCGTGCGTGGTTGTAGTAAAAGACATGAATTGAGCATTAAATCAATACAATGACGAAAAAGCTATTTCTGTGTCTTATTTCTACAATCGTAATTGGCTGGTCTGAGCAATAGGCAGAAAGTTAAAACGTGAAACTACAGGAGAAATGGGTCGTAATTAATTACAACACGGAAAAAAAATCCACGAAATTAGCAGACACAGTACAACACAACAAAAACTAATCAATCAAATGGGAATTCTCCTCGTTGAATAAGAAGCGCATGTTAGTCATCAAGTAAAAAAAAAGTTTCGTTGCAGTTTGAGGAAATGAGTTATGACATGAAATCATGAACTGGCACAAGTCTTAAAAAACAAAAACAAACAAACAAACAAACAAACAAACAAACAAACAAACAAACAAACAAAGAAACAAACAAAGAGATACGTGAAATCATTGTTGCTGCATTGGCGGGGGAAGGAATAGCGGATGCATGGCTGATGGAGTCGCATGTCATCGATGAAATAGTTTGGAAAATGGGGGAAATTAAAAGAGAACTCGGGAATGAACGAACCAACGAACCATTACGTCATCATCAGCTGATTCTGACACATCACTTTCAAGGCAGCTCTGTGTGCAGAGGACAACGGAAAAGCATGTCACGTGAGAAAAGCGCAAGTTGGAGAATTTGACGTCATAATGACGGATGCTCAAGGGAATCACGTGACACTTGGAGATGCGGACCGGAATGCGTGAATTGCATTGATAATAGAGGAAACCATCTGATTGAGCAGCTATACTCTTTCACCATACTGATCTGGCTGTCAACCAGTCGCAATCAATGAATTTTAGACTTGCAATGAATTTTCTTAGATGCAACCAGTTCCATCCACAGCCTCTGCTTGATGGCGTTGAGTGTGGACGAACTCTTCATGCGATACAGGGATTCGCTCTGTCTTTACGTAGAAGCTTTGGTTGGCAGGTTTAACGTAAGTCAAAAAGAAAAAAAAAAACACGGCTTGATGCTACTTGATCGAAATCCATCAAGACTTCGAATTTGCTTTTTTCTAGCCAGATATCAAACGCTTTCCAACCATATGTGGAGGACTTCACCCTTGTGATAGCCTAACAAACTGCATCAGGAATTCACTTAAATACCAAATAAATATATCGAAAGACAACCCCCCAAAATCTTTACTTTCAGACGATGAATATATGATTTTATCTATGAATATGTGACGTTAACACTCGATGTTCCAACAGGCTAGCAATGATCTTAATAGATATTGAAAAAGGTTGAAAAATGAAGTCATCTCAGAAACGTGCAGTGTCCAAACGAAACGAAAACATATACGTATTGTATCACTGAGCAGCTTCTGCCACTATTACAAGTATATGTAGCAAACAATGAATGTTGCACAATGGACTCGTCGCTTCGAAGTTATTAATCTATTAATATTGATACGTAATGAAATAAACATTTAAAGGGTCCATCCATCTTCTTTGAATCTATTTTGTTAAACATCATTTAGCCAGCTGTTTTTTAAGGAATGCCTGCACGTTCGTCTGACTCGAGGCTACTCCAATAAAGGAGCGCATTGGTAATCATTTTCTGCTATTTCATCCAAAGCAAACGAAACAAAACGATCACGCAAAACAAAGGAACTCAAAATGTCACTTCAGAAGTAGCAGCGGTGATAAAAAAAATATTGCACATCCTTTCTTAAAGACTAAACTCATCAAGGGAATGTCCTTGATTTTACGTTATGAAAGACTGCCATGCAATAATGCACATAGGCCTAATCAACGCGCAAGGGATGTAAGCACGACATCACCTTTTACCTTGCCCGGAAATAAAAGAGGAAATGATGACGTCATGGTTGTACTCACGTGAGACGCTACGATCCAATGATATTCGCCTGAGGTCATTCCAAACTTGGCCGCCTGCAATCAACGGCGAGAGGGAGAGAAAAAGAGAAACCTGCAGCGTAAAGGAGTAGGGAAAGACTACAACAACAATATCAATATAAAAGCTTCAGCGTCTTATTAGAATTCGTAGCATCATTGACGTATGCTCCCCCCCCCCCCCAAAAAAAAAAAAAAAAAATGTTTCTTCCGTTTTCAAGACTCGGCGTCTGGTTATGACGACCATCAAAACCTCTCACTGTCACTTTCGTGTCAAGGTAACTGTTGTATCACCAAGGTCAGCTGTATTTTCGAAGTATTACTGTTTAGTTTTGAATGGCAGTATCTCGCAGCCAAGGCTGATAAATTGCAGTTCGTAACTGTGCCATAGCAAAGGTATAGTACTTGCACTCCACGCACGAATATCAAGTCAACTCATGAGCAACCCCCAAACGAGAAAGATAATGGAAAAAAAACAACAACAACCGCGCAGTAATGCACTTTAAAGGATGGCACGAAAACATTTTGGAAAAGCGTTAAAGAGACAGTGTAAATCTATCACAGCTCCACGGAAAGGAGAGTTTATTGACATCTTTAACATTAGAAACCTTTAAAGACTCGCATTTCACAATGTCTCGTTTGCATTGTTGTGACAAGAATCATATCGTGTTAAGATGTTGAGACCCAGTTTGCAGTGTCAACGCAAACTATGACACCAATGTTTTACTGTTCCGTATTTCGGTGTATCTCTACTCATGCACGTTTAGAATGAAGTGAAGTTATATTGACCGTACTGCAGTGTCAAAACGTGTGTACATTTACCATGACACCAGTGTTTTGTTAGCGGGCGTCATATTACTATCTTACGTTTCGAATGAGGTTGATGTTGTTGGCCGTGCTGCAGTACGCCACGCTGTTGAACATGTCAGAGTCCTTCACTGTATGCAGCGGATGGACGAAGTCCAGTTTGCCCGTCGACGGGTTTTGCTTCAGCCGGAACAACCGGAAGTGCGGCGGGTAGGTCTCCGTGAGGGCAGCAGACAGCAGTAATAAATCTTCCACATTCCTGTATGCTGAGAGTATGGGTTATTAAGGACAGTGTAAGAGAGACACCTAGCATGAAATATGCACGACCAAGATGGTTATCCTCAACGTTAGCCTCACGCACCACCCGTAGAACATTATTTTGAAGAGAATGCACACAAAACAAGAAATGATAACATTCTAACGATCAAACCTTTAACTCAACTATCCAAATATGCAAGGATGTTGCCTAGTATGGTACGATAACTGCCCAACTATCACTGCTGTTTGAAATGTGAAGAATATAGCATAAATCGTATCTTCCCATAGCTCGTAGACCTGAGCCATGAGTGAATAATCACTTTCAGAGCAAATCAAGTCTAAAGGAATTTTGCCAACTGGGACCATTGGGTTAATTGGAACTTCACAACTAATCATGGCTCTTGTGTAGCAAGGTAAAGAAACGGTGGTGTGTGTTACAATACAAAAAAAAGAGAGGAAAGACTGATTTTGGGTGTGTATGTGGCCCTTTAAACGGCCTGCCCACTCTAGACGTTTCGGCAAGCATGTTCTTGCCGTTTTCAAGAGAAGCGTAACATACCCAAAAAAGAATGCGTTGTGCACCGTTAAGCCTTCTATCACGCAGCGTTCAACTGCACGGAAGCTTTCAAAGTTTTTAAGATTGATTTTGTTCAGAAAAAAAAATGGAAATGAGTCTCCTGTAGAACAAATCAAGGAGTGACAGGGCAAAGATTACTTACTTTTCAATTTTTTAAAAACTTTTTTTAAATTACTTTTCAAGACGTACAATCAATGCGGATGATTATTGGAGATGCAGCGTGACTTATTGTACTGGCATCGGAATTTCTGATCTTTCTGTTGTTTATTTAAGCCAAGTGAATCACTATTCGACATAAGCTCCTGTCCTAGTAAAAATCCAAACAAACACACAAACAATATCTCATTAATTTGTTCAATTCATTCACGCAAACACATGTATTCGTTCATGTTTCTGATAAAGTGTTTGCTCATTGAATTTTCAGATCGACTGTGATCAATTATCTTGCTACTAAATCCTCCGCAATTTTAATAAATCATTTGTCATTCTTTGTACGTGTTTACCATTGGGATGCAGGCAAGAATATTGTCCAAACATGGTTGCCATGCCAACAAACCTGTATCGGAATCGTAGAAAATCGAGACTTGGGTCCATCCCAGCTTAAGCATTAGATCCAGTGTGGCCCGGCTAATGTGCGAGTAGTCCGGTCGTATGCTGACGCTGAAGCCGTTTTGTCTCTCCACCGAACACTTCTCTCGCGAGACCTCTACGTGTGGAATTTTAAGAGTTTCTACTAACGACTGGACGGCGAGACTGGTCTCGCATGACGTGGAAGACAAAATGGCGGTGATGTTATCACTAAGCTTCGAGCAAACTGCAGCGGAGAGAAGAGAAAAGAAACGCAATTTAAGAAATTCACATCATAAATAGTTACTCACACCCTCATATATACGTGGGCATCTTCACTATACCGTATGTCCCCTAGAAAAAAAAAATTACAGCGGTACCCTCCGCTAAGATAACTTTAAAAATAGTGAAACAATCCAAATACAATTTTTCATGTACAACCTCGCCATAGTATGAATCTATGATTCTTTGCCCACATCTTACAGAAAACCGAATTCAATTTGCTTCAGTACTCAAAGAGAAATGAGGAATTTTGTAGAGCATGTCAGGAATCTCTTCCCTCCAAGTTCTGTCTATTGTGTTCACACATTAATATGCAGTTCCAAGAGCATCCATGACTCATGACACGCTTTACAATAATCCACATTTCTCTGTGACCGTTTAACCAAATTGAATTGGGTTTTCTGCAAAATAGAGCTAAGATGTTATATTTCACGACCCTGAAGTAGCAGTTAGACGGTCTAATCATATTGGGTGTTATCAATGCGAAAATCCGTTGTAATGTTTTTGGGACATACTGTACAAATCGCATTTTCTTTCACTACATTCGTTCTTTTATATATGCATTTCCATTGACATACAGAGTACCCGTGAGTCACACTTGGCATCTAAATTTCTCAACATTAAATGTATAAACCATGCATGATGTCCATGCTTTGCGCAGTTTCTGAATTGTAAGAGAAGGTCAGTCATAAATATATTTCAGTTTTATATATTACAATCATAGAAATGTAGTTAGTACGTCCAGTAAGTAGAAAGAAAATTGCACCAAATATCCACGAAAAAATTGCAATGTAGAGTAACTTTCCTATTTCCTTCAAATTCAAGATGACAGATTATATGAAAAAACATACATGTAACCCAAATAAAAAAAGAGGAAAATAATGTATTTTATCATGTCATTGCATGTTCACAAGAAAGCCTCCGTTATACCAGTGTATACCTTACCCTGTAGGTGTGAAAGCATTTTGCAGTGTGTTATAGGCGTTATTGTTCTCTATAGTGAGTTTGCTCCAGGCATCTCAATTTGGTAATTAAGTCTGGTTTTAGATAGTTCTCATCCCTTAATGTATAGCTTTAGGCCTACATTTCATTTACAACCTCACCCGACGCAAATGCATTTCCATTGCGATTGAAGACCAACTAACGAGGCGTAATACATGTATCGTTATTTCATGTATTTAGACGTTTTCGTCACAGTGTACTATTCTGGCACACGGAAGAAGAATAAGAAAGAATCATTTCAGAAATAAACACGATAAATGTACAATTCTAACAGCGCGCTCGTGAAGCGACAAGCTTATGACCAAATATAATTACCTCTTGCCTATAGTCGGAAACATTAAACAAACAAACAAACAAACAAAACAAAAAACGGAAAACAACTGAAAACTGACATACTTGTTAAGATAAGGTGAACAAAACAAAATGAAGTTTTGCTTGTTTTGTTTTACTTCTTTTTCTCCATCCATAAAGGAAATCTTGAGTAAATTATATATAAAAAAAGACTCATAAAGATAACAAGAATCAGCTGAAAAATGAAAATATGCACGGAGCGTATTCAATTTATGCAGTAGGTTTTGATGAATATAGCACTTGGTAACACAGATGGCATGATCTATCATACATTTATAAGTATTGCATGTATAAGTTTTCAAAGCGTGTATGTGTATAGATAATATTAAGTGTAATGGTATGACTTCTTTAGCACATACTCTATATAATGCTATCTTACCATCTTACGCTTGTCATGTACTCAGAGGAGGGGACCATGACTCAGTACAGATTCTTTACCCTTTCAACCTATTTGAAGGGACATGAGCAACATTCCATTTTCACAGAAATGTTGTCATTTCGCAGCTTAACTTCTTAATGCGGAAAAAAAAGAAGAAATGGGAACCCGACATTGTACTACATGTTGTATTACATGTCACTGACAAAAATAAAAAAGAAAAAAGAAAAACACAAAACTCTCATACACATAGAATTTTAGATAACAACACAGGTAAGGTTCATCGCTTCGCTTGATATTGGAGCGGACTGGCTCACATATTATTTCTCAGGAGAAATGGAGGAAGATAAAAAAGAAAGGGAGAATACACATATAGCATTACAAAGAATATTGTTCATCGCTGGGAAGCGATTTTGTTTTTGTTTTTATTTGTTGTTGTTGTTGGGTTTTGTTTTGTTTTTTACTGAGTAAGATGAGAAGGGCACGTGTACTTTTGCAGCCAGACGTCGACAGACTGATCCACCGTGGCGGGTGGGAGAGGGTGGGAGACATGGTTCCCCCCTTTGTCTGACAGGCGATGGAAGCCAATAAATCTCAACGCCACAATCAGGGATGAGGAATGGATGTAGCAACCGGGCTGGATTGTAACAGGCATCTGTGGCAATCATCCCACGACCGAAAAGATTTGAGTTTGTTTAGATGAATTCAGGCATGGCACCAGATGACAATGAATACGAACCCCTTTTTTTATGATTTCATCTTTCCCCGTCTAAGCTGCATCCTCCTAGATGATTTTTCAGGCAACAGCCATGGTATTGGTTTTTGAGGATCAACTCCTGCAATCCCCAGACGAAGCACTGGCGTTTGGAGTATTTGAGGTCACTTCATCTCTATCTTACGAGTAAAGTGATGTAAATGTTTGATAAAAGTTATAGTTCACACGTCGTGGAAGATCCATGATCAAATGTCAAGCTTTAATGCCCTTCCATCATACTTTATTTAATGAATACTGTTACTTCTGGCAGTATTTTCAACTGTTTATTTCTAACGAATCTTGCCGGCGTATTGTCATTTCTCCGATCGGGTTGACTTTCGATAGAAAGAGAATAAAGATCAAGATGAAACAAAACGTCATCTTTGAGCGACCACAATGCATTGTGTTCCCTCTTTCTGCCTTTCTCTTCTCTCTTTCTGTCTCTTTCTTTTTCTCTTATTTCGTTTTCTCCAGTAGTAGCCGAAGTAATTTCAGTATTTGACTTTGCGGTGCAAAGGCCTTGGGTTGCATTCCTATACCAACACTTCAGATTTGACAGGGCTGTGTCGTAATGAATCACTTTCAAGCACCAAGCTTCATCAATTTCATCCCTACGGAATTTATGGATTACCGTCGAGAGCGGCAACACCGCTACCTACCAACTATAAAGTCAACGATACCCTCGGGTGGAAAGACAAAATCCTCCTCTAACCAAGCAAGCCCCACTGATTTTGAGGAATCTTATCAATCATCAAATTTTGGACAGTGATACATTAATATTCGATGATCAGGTGTACATAGTCCAAATGATGGCATCACATTGCAAATGTCCCACGTATGTCACGCCAGACTGTAATGTTGGAACAACTGTTTGTGTTACTATCTTATACAGAGCACAGAAACAAGAGATGGGAATATGCATCAATATGGCTTTTTCAACGACAAAGTGTCAGGTTCTGATATTAATTGCTGATATTGCCTTCTCCAACGGCCATTGTCTCTTTTCTCTCTCTCTATCTTTGAGTGTGAGGGAGGTTGTTATTTTGATAGTATTTTATGTTGGAATTTCCGCTAGGGATAAGTGCAACAGAAAAATAAAGCACTTGCCCCTTGCAACTACATGCGCGGAGGCGTTGTGTGGTCAAAACCCCTGCGAGCAGCATCGTGTCTTCAACGGTTACAGATCTCAGTCCTCCATTACTGCCACTGGTTTTCAGGAGCCATAAAAGACTTTCAAAGAGACCGGTATTTGCTTCGTCACACCAAAGAAAAATCTCCTCAAGATTAGAAAAGCCAGTCAGACATGTCAGATAGAAACGATACTTTATAATAATCACGCTATGCTATTTCGAGGTCCTGGAGTTATTCTATCCCTTTGCATCACACTGATTCAATCAGAAATGAATGGCAAAAACGTCGACTCCGTCTCAGCAAAGGATGTTGCGAGGCTCACGAAACCTCGCGTCGATAATAGTGAGAGAAAAAGGCTCCCATGTTGAATAAACAGCCCGCCAGGGGCCCAGCGTATATCGACTGTGGAAAGCCGAATTAACAAGGTGGGTAACCTGACGTTGACTAGATGCCTGGGAGCTTGAGACAGGTTGAGTGACAGGGAGAAGACGTGAGGTGAAGAGCCCGGAAGAGGTCAACGACATGGCAACAGTCATCCGACTTGTCGAGGAGAGATGGAAGATAGAACGAAGACAAGATAAAGAACTAACAACATCACTCACAATCATAACAGACTCAAGAACACATACACACAGAGAAAGAGAGGGGGTAGAAAGAGGGAGGGAGGGGGTAGAAAGAGGGAGGGAGGGGGTAGAGAGAGGGAGCGGGGTAAAGAGAAGGGGACAAATATGATGATGATGATGACCATGATGACGACGACGATATAGGTGGTGGTTGGTGGTGATGGTGAAGAAGATGAAGATCATTGTAAAGCATTCATATGTGAATATGGAAAATTGAAAAGGAAGAAACAGACCAGATTTGGAGATGACACAGAGTGAATGGTCATGATGACTAGCATGATTATTTTCAGGTTTTGCAGCGCAGATGAGACAATATCGATCCGCTTTTGAGTTCAGTGATCTCCGGCAATCCCAATGATTGCTTGAGGAGATGTGAGTGATCCTGCAAGAACTAATAAGAGAGGGGGAAAAAGTTATCTCGAATCAGAATGATTTGACCCAGAGAAAGAAAAGATTAAAAGCAGTTTATTAGGAAACGTTGGCAAATTGGGATAGGAAACGAATGCATCGGAATCATTTGTATTATTTTCCCCTCGTGACAAACCATGGTTTGGTAGAACAGTAGTGTAAAATTTAGAATGAAAATAAAACAAACTGCTGTTCGCTTCGGGTCTTTCCCCCTAAACATTCCCTCTTCACAAGGACCGCATCATCCTTAATTCTCCTACGTGATTCTGGATATCTCCATCAGGCTTTCCACGTGATGTAATAGGCAATAGGTTTAGTCATATGTGTGTATGTGTGCGTGTATGTGCATGTGTTGAGATATGTTTCTGGGGGTGGGGGCGAAGCTACGAGTCAATTTATGTATGAAAGCAAATTCTCCTACCAGCTTTGATTATATTATCGTGTTTCTTCCTCATGGATGATGTATTAGTCATTGAAACCCACACAGAGAAACATACAGAGAACTGCTTTGTTTCATTGTTCTGGGATTATCTTTACATAGAGGTTGAATCAACCCAAGAGATCTAGTCAGATCAGTTGA
The DNA here is from genome assembly GCF_040938485.1 of Diadema antillarum. NCBI lineage: Eukaryota > Metazoa > Echinodermata > Echinoidea > Diadematoida > Diadematidae > Diadema > Diadema antillarum. Next base: position 251,141 of record NW_027272134.1, on the reverse strand, counting down.
AGTGGAAGTAAAGATGGAGACGAAGAAAATATAAGAAATCGAATTTTCTCAGAAAAAATCCTTGCTACCCCCTTTTTTCATTTGTATCTGGATCAATACTCCTCGGGCCAAGGTGGAGAATGTAATTCCGCGTGAGCAATCCCTTTCTCTGTAATACGCTATGAATGGTGACGTCACCCCTCTTTACTCGATACGTCACTGTCATTAGGCAAGTTCTACTGGGGTTTCTGCCACAGCCTTTGAGCGAGCGGCATCTGCCTTGAAAATGGAATTATCGTCCAACCACTGTTTGTTTATCCCCGCTAATCATGTAAGGATGCGGCTAATCGAAAGAAAAAAAAATGAGAAAAAGAAGGAGATGAAGGGGTGAAAAAAGAAAGAAAAAAAGAAGAAGAGATTTGTCTTTCGGAGAAGAGTAATCCCGCGCAAATGACAATATTGTCAGCAAACTCATTCCCAGAGGACTGATGAGGGCGCCTAATTTCGAACCTTGTGATTATGTCGCGTCATTAGAGGAGCTGCTCACCAAAGCTTTAAGGAATTGGGTGAGCAGCTTGCTTGCTTCCTCTCCAATGTACTATCACACACACACACACACACACACACACACACACACACACACACACACACACACACACGCAAACAAAGCATAAGAAAACAATGCATTAGTCGTTAATCTATAACCTCTCTTTCTGATTTTACTATACAAACAACTTTCTCATCGTGACCTTCGTGGGAAACCACTGATTCATAATCTATTGGGTATGACATTGTTGTCATCTGAACAAGGATAACCATTTCATACCAAAAGCACAATCTATACATTTAAAGGGATGGTACAATTTTTGGTTTAGATGGGGATTCAAGTTTTGAATTTTCGTGAGATAATTCGAGACCACTTATAGGAAATATTAAAGAGCATACCGAGGAATTAAATGTTTATTTGATGGAAAGTAGTTTTGAAATGGCTGAGATATCCAAAAACAAAGCAAAACAAAGGTGGACCAACCTTTTATTAGAACCTCTTTGTTTTTGGATATGTCAGCCATTTCAAAACCAATTTTCATCTAATCGAGTTCGAACACCTCTTCAATTGTATGCTCTTTGATATTTCGTAAGAGTGGGTTTCTGATCATCTCGCAAGAAATTAAAACCTGAAACCCCTTCTCAACCAAAACTATGCCATCCCTTTAAGCATTTCATCCCAAGATGTATAAACTTTTCTCAAGAAGTTTTTGCGGAAGTTGTTAAAAAGGACCTTAGATTGCTCAGGATTGAATCATGTATCATGTAGTGACATTAGGAATCGTGAAATGTACAGCGATTTCCAAGAGGAAAGAGGAAAGTTGATTTCTTCTCCAATTCAGCGCCATGTAAACCTTATGCGTGAGAACTAAAACATGTTACTAATATGATCTTCTCTTTCAGTGGTAGTTCTACGTAACTTATTACCTTACTCCGCTTGAGTCAAACTTTTCAAACTCTCCTGCATTCTTCCTGGTAAAAATTAATAAAGATGCTAAAAACAGAGCGTCAGATCGTGCTTACAAAAATTCATTATCGTCATCACTTATTACAATGTCTTAAACCGTGTGCTTCATTGTACATATAGACTTTTCCTATTAAAATCATAATTGTTATGATTTATTTCATTACCTCTTAATCATCATTATAATTGCCTCGTGAGAAAAGTAGATTCGTCTTGTTACCCGTGTAATTTAATCTTGTTTTAGAGGCATAAGGATATAACGACTGAAGTGAAAAATTGTCTGACGCCTCGCACGGCTGGCTTCGTTTTACGCCTCGTTGCATAGTCGCAACTTGAGTGGTCACTGCTTTTACAATTTGTTGTTTCTTTTTATCTCGCACTTGTCGGCCTTCACAATATCCTGAGTAGGCTTTATATAATGCTTTACCTTGTATTCAAATTTATTTACAGTTATCTGCATTGAACATCATCACAATAATACAACAGCCACATACAGTTATGTTTTTTTTCCATTTTTGTTTTAAGAAACAATAAGACGTATTTTCTACATTACAGCGATTCATTTCAACACTAAATAAACAATCCCATGCAGGCATTATAGAGGGCGAAGCTCAAGGCATCTAATCTATAGTGTCCCGCAATTCATGGATGTGGTGGATTTACAGCATCCAAGATCTTAAGGAATTTAAAGCATAGCACCATTCAGTATTCTGTCAATGTTTTTCATCTTTCATATGAGATGTGAATTGGGACTGTAAACGCCACCATCCTAGTATGAATGGAATGTGAAGATGATATTATGAGTAATATATGTTTTATGATCATCATCATTTTCTTCATCGTTATCATCATTATTTTTCTCCTCACTATTATCATTGTTATCACCATTATTATTATTATTGTTATTATTATCATTATTATTATAACTATTATTACTATTAATGTTATCATTATAACTATATTATTATTATTTTTATTATTATCATTATTATTATTATTATTATTATTATTATTATTATTATTATTATTATTATCATTATTATTATTATCATTATCATTATGGTTATCTTCATAATAATCACTGTCACCGTCCATTTATCAACTGTCCATCGATATACTTTAATCTGTCACGTCTGCTTGTTTACCGTTCGGTGAAATGAGTTACGATATATCCTTTAAATATTTTGCGAACAGTTAACTGACTGGAAATCACCGAATATTTTACTGTCTACTGGACTATTAGAATACCATGGATCATCATTATATGTGTTTCTCTGTTCTTTTAAAGGGGACAAAAGAATAACAGAGACTTCATTCTTAGAAGAAATAATTCTCCCTTCATCACTGCAGGTGGTGCTTTATATTCAATACTAGGCCTATAGTATCCAATGAAGATTTGACTGACTGAAAGGGTCTTAGAAATCAATTTGTTAAGTGGATACTTCTCGTTACCGCCATTGGTTTTAGAGCTTTAAAGCTAGCCCTAGGGCGACGTGAAGGAACAGTAACATTATTAAGCTCGGCAGCTGTTCAGCGTAAATTGATTTCAATCGTTAAGAGAGCGTGTATGAGGTGAAGTTGGAAATTGGAGATTTGTCCGCAATATTCATGCTTTAAGTGTTCGCAGTCGGTTTTTTCCTTATTTAGCATCAAATGTGATACTGCGGTTTTTTTCCCTTTCATTGTTTTTTTCATTCATTCTGCCACATTTTTATCATAAACAAAAAGACAAGGAAGTGGGCTACGTTTTTTTTTTCTTCAAAAATACACTTCCTAACAATCTTTCAGATTTGTCTTATGGATGGGTTGAAGCAACTTTGCGGCATTTTAAAATCAACAAATCGACTATACTCAACAATATTTTCATTGTCAAGGGTATCAAAATTTGTGTTCTTATTCTTTTTTTTAAGGAATCAGATTTTTTTTTGCTTACAAAATTCTTCGTGCCGAAACCAGGCAGGAACTATCTATGGTGGCTACGAGAATCAGGGAAAAGGTTGTTGGCAAATTCGATTGTGGATCTGTCTAAACGAGTATGTTAATAAGAATTTCTTGGAGGACGTAGGGAAGGAGGAATTGGGGGGGGGGGGATATCATGGAATACAAAAGTATGTCATACATGGATGCTCATGTCTACGTCCTATACATCAAATACAGACCATTATCAGATGACGCAAAAAAAAAAGAAGATAAGTGTCAAAGTGATTGATGTCATTTACAATTTGAAATATGCTGACAGAGGCATGTATTTGCATAATGAGGAAGAAAGAGCTGCTCCCGTCACATACTCCTCCGACAACTAAAATCCATCCAGAGCTACGCGCGCAGAACACTGTCGGATGAATATCAAAGGAGGCACTTTCTCACCGGGTCTTTTCGTGTCCCGCCAAAACGCGTGACTCGCATCCAGACGACCGGACGAACAAACTCTCCTTTCCTGAAAACAAGCACGTATTGATCTCACGTACATAAATTGGTTATCAAGTGCGCGTGCGCACCCGCGCGCGCTCGCGTGTGCACGTGTGCGCGAGTGCCTGTGACAGCATCCATTGAATGTCAATATGGCATGGTATCATTATGTTACCTACAAGCGTCACATTTTACGTCAAGTTGCAGCATCAATCAATGAAGAAGTCACACTCGCATATCAAGTTGTTTCGAGCTGAGAAAGAAAATAAAAGAAAAACAGCAGAAAAAATAAAACACAAAACCAAGTAAACGCCCACGCTTTCGTCATATCAGGTCTTGTCAATAGCAGGAAACAAATCAAGAAAGTTAGGAAACGGAACACTTGGACCTTAGAAGAATAAAGGTATGAGGAAGAAAATGGCAAATGAAAAAAACAAACAAACCAAGCTTGGCTTTTTAATGCAATACACTTTACCTTGAAACTGTCCATTTTTTAGGGGGGGGGGGGAATCAAAGATCAACAAGGATGTAAATGTCAAGCTGTGAGTAATGTTGAATGCATACATTATGTATATCGCTTCTTTATTTAACATTTTATAGCAAAACACAGTAATTTTGAAAACTGCGTATCCCAAAAGTAGTGCATCAGTAGATGCAATACAATGCCATCTAATCAGGTAGCATTGGTTTGCCTAAAATGTGCGAAAATACACCTGTTATTAAGGGACTCGTTATAGAATAGGCACTTTGAAAATCGAGTAAGTTGAAAATTAATAGGTCGAAATAAGATTACATGAAATCAAGTCAATTTAAACTGCTTTATTTGTTTCGGGTGGAAGGGAGTGTTAAAATTAAATCAAGTTGAATCTGGTAAAATCGAGTCATATCAAATCTAATTATACTGATTTGTTTGCATTAGGCCGGAGTTACACTCGGATCAGATCAAATCAAGTTGAATTAAATCAAATCTGTAGATAAATCAATGCATGCTGGTCAGTTTGTCAGGGTTTTTTTTCAACCAACCCGATTAAACCGGTCCTTATTTTTATTAATATTAACCCTCGGAAACTTCTTCTGATCCTCTGGGTTTTGGTACGCTCTCCCGCATGTATGAAGCACTCGATGTCGGAGAGATGTCTCCTCCCTGACTCTCTCTCTCTCTCTCTCTCTCTCTCTCTCTCTCTCTCTCTCACTCTCTGACATCTATGATTTTCATCCTTCCTACTATCATCGTGATGTTGGTCATATCACCGTGTGTGTACTCAGATGGTTGGTGAAACGTGATAGTATGAAACGAACTAGAAATGCTTGTGTAAATTTAGGGGGAATGGCGGCTATCGACCCATGGACTGATGGTGAAGCTACAGGATCCCAGTCGATGTCCAGTCTCCATCCTTAATCTGCCTGACGAAATAATGTCGTGTTGTCATGGTTACAGCATCAAGGGGAAACACTGTGGTATAAGTTTATAAGGCTCGCTTCGGGGGTTTTACACAGGAGACTACAGGTTCAAAATCCTACCTGGTGTGTACATTTTTTTTTTTTGAAAATAGCATTTCCACAGAACACTGCAGAAGGGGCTTACGTTTTCATCAAGGAATGAGTTGCATTAATGATTGGATTATAGAGGAATGAATTATATTCATTCTTTTAAGCACTCATCAATATTTGACATAAACGTTATAGCTGATTTGTTAAAAAAATTAATGACTAATTTGTACAAGTGGAGAAATAAAACAAAATGAAAGTAAATACTGTAACTGAACGATTAAAGAGAACATTATCATTTTCATTCATTTTGATTACTTGCTTTCAGAACTCCTCCAAGAGACACTATGTATTTTGACTGACCTATTTGTTCTCATTGTTCTGTCTTAGCATGTAGCGCACAAAAGTTAATGAGCGATTCCTAAATGCTCTTCACCATTCGGAAGAAAGGAAAAATCAACAGAATCATTGGCTGTACAAGGTTCAGTCAGACATTCAAAACGGACCACCGCCCTTCACATGTGCCCTCCGTCATGCTGTGGCTCGAAAATAAAAACGAAAAAGACCACTATAATGTACCGGATATCATGTGTACCTCATTTGGCTTTGATGGAATGCTACATTGAAGTTCAAACCACGTGTTGCTGTAGTTGCGCCTGGGTTTCTTTTCAGACGTTCGATCCGCGGACGGTGCAATCATAATTATACCACTCGCGCACGTAGAGGGCGATCGATACCCTTTCGATCATTTCTATTTGCGAAGGCTCTCCGTCAAACCGTGGAAGAATTCTGTCTGACATTGATTTTTTCTTCTGGCGGGAAACGATTATCCTGACACGACAGGCATACAAGCTCGTCCTGGTTAGTGTCGATATTGACTTTTGAAAAGCTGTAGACAATAATGCATAGAGAGAGCGGAGCAAATATATATTTCTGATTAAATCTAAAGCGTACTTGATCCGTAAAATGATATTGTCCCATTGTAGGATTTATGAAATAAGCAGGTTTTCGTTTACTTTATTCAAAGAGTCAAGGCAGGATCATTTCGCTTTGACTGCCTTTTGGAAAAGAAGTTTGCTTTTGTTAACTGAGGCTGCACAGAGTCAAATTACTGAAAGTAAATTTACAAAAATGTTCACATTGATTTCATATATTTGAAAGAAGCAAAAACAAACTCCAAAAAGCACAGATGTGTTAACATAGTCAACTTGTCTCGATAGCCACCTCATCATAACTGGTCATATCGTACGTTGTCTAGAGGAAAAGTGAATATATATATATATATATATATATATATATATATATATATATATATATATATGATAAGACTCCTGAAGAAGGCGGAGGCCGCTGAAAATTTGAGTCGAATAAACTCATTCTTTATTGGCAAAAAAGGCATTACACTTGTATCAGTTCATTTCTTCATTTCTTTACATATATATATATATATATATATATATATATGTATATATATATATATATATTACTTGTACTTATACTTGACTCAGCTCTAGGGATACGGTATTTGGTCATAGTTAGAATATCTCGTGTCTCCTTAAAGGCATAATCTACCATTTGGAGATGAAAAAAAAAACCCACATTAGTGATTTAAAATAGTTCTTGAATAAAAGTTAGGGAAAGAAACAACAACTGTGAAAATTTGAATCCGTATAATCGATGTTAAGTATTGTTAAATACACAAAATGTGAACAATAGCTAAGATAAGAATGCTCCCAGACTAAACCGTGTACAGTCAGTATGGTTACTGAGAAAAATAATGATATCTCCTTGTAATTTAGCCTTTATCGAAAATTCTATGTGGTAGGATGTTTTGTGATGCAACAGATCTACACATATGCATCGAATGTGATATCTTGAACATTTTTAAAATCACTGCTCCCAAAGGTGAACTGGACCTTTAACGTTTTCAATAATACCCATTCAATCCTTTATTACTGCTGACAATGCTTTGCACACGTTTTGCGTACAACGTCTCCCTAAAGCACTGGATCCAGAGTTATAAAATTGTATAAATCAATATATATATCACGTATGTGTGTTGTGTGTGTGTGCGCGTAAGTGTGTGTTTGTTTGTGTGTGTGCGTAAGTGTGTGTTTGTTTGTGTGTGTGCGTAAGTGTGTTTATTTGTGTGTGTGTGTGTGTGTGTGTGAGCGTGTGTGTGTGTGTGTGTGTGTGATGTGTGTGGTGTGTGGTATGGTGTGTGTGTGTGTGTGTGCGTGGTATGGTGTGTGTGTGTGTGTGTGCGTGCGTGTGTGTGTGTGTGTGCGTGTGTGTGTGTGTGTGTGTGTGTGTGTGTGTGTGTGTGTGTTGCTATGTGGTGATAGAGAGAGAGAGAAGGGGAAAATTAGATGTTAAAGGGGAAGGCCTATACCAGTATGAGTTCTAATAGAGCGCTTGATATAATAGCCCTCCTCCGCGACGATGATTTCTCACTGTGTTCCTATGGCAACCCACTGTAGATGACTTTATCACTGCATTGGATACCTCGATTCCCTATACTCCTTTTCCTGGAACCTGTATGGATGCACGGAGTCCCCTCAACACATTGCTTAATCTTGTTACCCCGCCGGGAGAGGTCGGTTTGAGGCGCCTCGATGCGCCCAGGGCCCGCGATTTTTCTTAACGCTGGAAATCAATATTTTCACACTCCTTCCTCCAATTACGGAGAAAAATAGATTATGTACATCGGAAAAATAACAATTATGCGTGCACTGTGGTTTGATGTTTGTAGAGAACATCAAACAGTTCATTGCTTACCAGAGAAACAGCGCCATTTTTACTCCATACTTGGTATGGTCCTCAATCTAACAAGAATGCATTAAATCGTCCCATTCCAAGAAAGTCCATTAGTGATGGTATTATCATAATCTTTTGATAATCTTAAAAAAAACCCCACACATTCAGGCGCTCTGCTTCTAGCTTTAATGTTGTCCTACGAATCGCATTGAGGTATGTTTATGTTGAAATCTAAATTTGTTCCAGCATTTATCTAAGCATAATTTCATTTACATAAACTAGAGCCATTAGGCTGTGAAGTTTTACTTACTAATTAAAAAACAAAGTTTCAATAATAGGGATAGACTTCGAAACTAAATCGACCTTTTTTTTTTCAAGCATAAAGTTGTTAGAAAATTTTGTACCCGAATGATGCAGAATGCAATTATTTTGTTGCAATAAATGACATATAAAACATAAAAGTCTACACAGACTTTACTGGAGATGCTAATGATATCCGCTACTATTGCTCTTACTTATTTCCGCTAAATGTGATCAGTTTTGAAAATAATCATTCCACTCTAAGACGCTGACTATACTATTTGTGCAGCTGAAAATAATGTCAAACGATTTCTATCTACGCACGCATCCCGAAAATCATCTCTTAGTATGTGTAAGGTTCATGAGCGGTTAATTCTGGAATCTTTGTGGATTTAAACTCTCGGCGAGCGTGTACTCGTTCGTATTGACTCTGTCAGCGATGTGCTTTTAGAATGTTTGTTAGTCTCTCGGCCAGTCGCGAGATATGCAAACCATTTTCACCGTTTTAGATTGAGTGTGATTGAAGATGTTGTGGTAGTGAATTGACACGTAGAGAACAAGTTCACGGCGAAGTGGAGAATACCGCGCCAGTGGCTTTCTTTTGATGCGAATGTCGCGGATGTGTCTATAAATAAGGACCTCTTAGACGATGTTAGTATGTGGTTGTGTTTGTCTTCATGCGTCCCGCCAATCAGAACACTCTCACAAACATTATCTAAAACTCAATCCCCACTCCTTTCTCGCCCCATCTCCCTCTTTCCCTCTCTCTCCCTCTCTCTCTCTAACACACACACACACACACACACACACACACACACACACACACACACACACACACACATGATCGTGTAAAAATATATATAAAATATATATATATATGTATATATATACAATATATATATATATATATATATATATGATATACTCTCTCTCTATTTATGATATATATGTATATACATATATGTATGTATATATATATATAAGATTAAAACTAAAATGGCATTAAAACGCTTTATCCTGGCGAGGAAATTAAGCGCATGTTTTAGAAACAAGACACCAAACAGGTTAGTCATCGCATTCTTCACCAGCGACTAGGATGCGATGTGATGTTAGATTAAAAATCCGTTTCTGAAGCAGAACATACACACATTTGTTTATATACATATAAACAAAGTCTATGCTGTGCTTTACTTGCAGTCTCAACTTTATTCTCTAGATGTAATCAGCTGAACATGCTCAAGATAACACGTTTACTGCACTGTGCCTTCTCGAAGTATAGGATATAACGCTTGAGAACAAGTTCTCAATTTCGTGGCGTTGCTTCAAACGATGTATTTCTTTGAAGCAAATATAGTGCATGTTGAAGTGTTTGTCTTCCATGAAGCTTTGAAAGCACACATACAGGGTTAAGGTCCGGAACATTGAAACTTTGCTTATAACTAGTTTTCAAATAAAAACAACTCCTACACAATTGGGACACAAATATTAGATGTAAAAGCAATCGTCCGAGAAACCGGGCATGACCGCGATCCTGTGTTTTTTTTTTCTATATTGACTTACGAAATAAAGTTTGTGCGGGCAACAAAATTCCCGTCAATGCTAAAACAATTTATAAGTTATCATTCTTTATGCGTTATGTTATGCCATGTTTTATTTGTTTTGTTCTAGTTCAGTTCTTTCTTTTAGGGAGTTGCGGGGGATGCTATGTGCTCTGCAACAACGCCATTCTGTAACATGAATCTCCCGTCGCTGGCATGGCTGGGAACACCTGTTTGAAAACGTCAACTCCAGTTAGTTGCTTGGGACATACTCTTAAAAGTCCTGTTTACCTTTGGGAACAGTGATTTAAAAAATGTTTAAGATATCACATTATTGATGCATATGTGTAGGCCTGTTGTATCACAGAACATTCTACCATATAAAATTTTCGCAATAAAGCCTAAAATATAAGGAGATATCAGTATTTTTTTGAATAAAACATAACTGTAGACGGTTTAGTCTGGCAGCATTTTTGTTATGACTATTGTGAATATTTTGTTTATTTAACAATACTTAACATTGATAATACAGAATACGATTTTTACAGTGGCTGTTTCTATCCTAAACTCACATTTTGGAACTATTTTAAAGCACTAATACTGTGTTTTTGTTTCATCTGCAAATGGTAAATTATGCCTTTAAGTTTGGATCATGGTATCCTTAAACAATGATGACGGTCCCACAGAACTCAGGGGACTGTTTCATGAAAGTTGTCGGCCCTGACAAGTTGTCAGTCTCCGACAGCTTCAGTAAAATCCATGGTTTTGATTGGCTGTCAAACTCTGCTCGCTGACCGTTACTATGGTAACTGTCAGAGACTGACATCTTGTCAGGCTGACAACTTTCATGAAACGGTCCCCAGAGTTTTAGTGCTGATTCACTGATGAGCACTGACTGAGCTCCCAGGGAGCCCCGCCATCATCACGCCACCCCATCATTGCCAGATGATCCTCATTTCTTCTCTCCCCTTCTCCTCCAGAGTGTCCTTCCGCTATCACTATCAAAGTATTGACCAGTACTCATCTATATCTAAGAAAGACTTTGCGCTTTGAACGCCTTGTCCAAGGGTGTGTGGGTATATCGGGCAGGATTCGAACTTTAGAATTTCATGTTTAAGGGTCTATAGAGCCTTTTCCACTAACCACCCATCTCGTACGAATGATGAAACTACCCCTCAAAAACCTCTGTAGATTACAAATTTCCTCCCCGTACTGCATATATCATATCCTTATTGTTTATCTTGAGAATCGTGCCTTCATAATGATTCAGGAGCCGTTCCATGTTGATCGATCGGTCTGACATTTACATCGATCCCATAAAGGTCAAGTTGAGTAAAGGCACAATGTTAGAGTACAATGTTCAGGGTCATCATTATCATCATCTTAAAAATCTCATCCATGTCGCTAGCCTTGACAGTGAATAAAGGGGAGGTTTTTTGAGCAATGAGCACGATGAGGGTGCGATACCAAGTTTTTCTTTCTTCACCAACAAGGCGAAGGATTCTGTGCTATCAGAGGATTCTGATAGCGACATGCCTTTACCACGCGCTACTTTGAGGTGGACGGGACTGGCGACTCCTACATCGACTCTCGCTCGGACATTGGGGCTGACCCAACAGTGGCGATGTCACACCTCACCTCTCCGCTTTGTCAGTGGGTGTAACTGATCCCCCGTCTCTTCGGACACACAAGTACAGGACAACCATATCTGGCCATCGAGCTAGAGTAGACTTTCGGCAAGGCTGTCTCCGGTAACAAAATTCAATTATTTTTCCGATGATCACAAGTTCCGCTTTTCACTTCGGCACTTTTTTTTCGCCTATGTCGGCTTCTCCTGGCTTTTCTTCCAGAGTTCTAGTTACCCCAGCGATAGCTCTCACTGTCATATACTTTTACCAGATTATAGGTAACCAGGAGTTTCGTTGTGAATTCAGATGAACAATTTAGACTGTTTGGGTATTTTCTTTTCGCTGTCCATGACGTGCAACCTTTGAAAAAGAATATGTATACCTTCCGCATGATTATCTTTCTTGCGCGTCTTCGCGGATAGGTTTGAGATAAGTATTGCAAAGAATAATTAATTCATCTCGCCTTCCCCCAACCACTCGTGAAACCTGTTGGGTGAGGTAACAAAATGCTAGCCAATAAACCATGCCAAACAAACAAAACCGATTTGTATTGTCCTTCGGCAGTCTCCTCAGATGCGTTTTTCGATGTAGCGCAAAATGTCAATAACGATGATATAGGTTACCTGTGCGATACCTTGATTAAGTCTACATTGTACAGCTATTCTTCTTCTCTCCCTTTGGGCCGAATCTCTCTCCCTCGCCCCTTTCTCTTCCTCTCTCTCTCTCTCTCTCTCCGCCAAATAAACCTGACTATTTGGGCTCTCGCTATTTGCGTCATGAATAGGTCACGTGTACTGGGAAAGTTGTGTCCAATTTTCACAACTTCGGTTTCGAAAAAAAAAGGATTGGAAAAATGAAAGCTCGAAAGGTCAAGAGAAAGTATACTGCACTGTGAAACTGGATGGTTGAATCTAAATCATAGAGTCAGAATAAAGAGTGAACTTCAACCCACACCATTTCCCTGCATCCAAGCAGTTGAAGAGCCATCTAATCTTAAGATTTCCTGGAACAAATATATATATATATATATATATATGACTTTGTCTGAAACGACAATACTGTAAGCAGTGCTAGACAATTTTCAGTTTCCTGGGTCACGTGTGCAGCTTTTGTGTTGAGGGAAAGTGAACAAGGAATGATTTCAATTTTATCTCTGAGATTCAAAGTGACTCAAATCGTCATTGATCCCTGTACATTCGTTTCATTTCGTGAACTCTCTTTTCTCTATTTCTTTCCTTTTTCTCCCTCCTGTCCCTCTTCTTCCCCTCTTTGTCTTTGTCTTCCGTCCTTGTCTTTCCCCATCCTCTCCCCTCCTTCATTATCTCTTACCCCTGTTCATCTTTTCCCAAGATATATGCATAAAAAACATCAGATTGAGGTATCCACTTGGTATGACATTAAGGCATTCGAAAAAATATGAAGACATGATAAATCTAGGTGTAATGTTTACTTGCTTTCGACGATTCTTATTCACTTTCTTTAATTTCTCTCTTATCTGATTCATTTGCTAATCAATGACTCCTTTGTCTTTGCGCATAACGACCAAGAAATTGCTTTGCTTAATTTTCTTTTGTACTAACAATACAGAACTGCTTGCAAGACACCAATCAGAGACTGTACTTAGCAGTGCGGGATGTGTGTGCCTCGAATAAATTTGTCTCAGGGTCGAAGTTTTTTCGTGGCGGACGATCAAACCATTCCAAGTTCAATCTTGATAAGTAGCTGAAATAACAGCCGGAGTGCTGAGCAGACGATCACCAAAAGCGCGCTAAATCGCCAAGGTGTTGGAATTAAAGGTCGCGAGCAATTCTCAGGTGACCAAGATCGGAAATAAAATCCAATTATATGGCTTTTCTCAGTCCATTTGCAGACGCGTACATACAATACACACACACATACACACATGTCTTTATGAGCAACGTTCAACGTACGAATGCACACAGTCTCGGCACACTAAAAATACACGCCCGCCGATGTGAGATGGGTCTGATTAGAACACATCAATGTATTGATGCTAGAGAATTGAGGGAAAAAAACTGAAGAGAAATCGGAAAATTCTCTTAGGACTACACACCAAGGAGTGAAACATTATCATAGGTTTAGGTGGAGGGTACCACGTGACTTTGGTCTAGCCACTGTCTTTAATACATGTATAACATCCGTGCCAGGCTGTGGAATGCATTATTTCACTCTCGTTTGTCACATCGGTGCTGATATACCTCCTGCCTCCATGAATGTATCCGCTGATCTCTAGACAAATTGAGTGAGATTTAATTACAAGGTATATTACTGACATTTCTTTAAATTGACTATTTGACGCAAAAAAGAAACGACCCCCCCCCCCCCAGAAACATAGATGCCTTTGAACCATGTGTTTTCCGAATATAAGAAGACAATATGAACATTATCAAGGATTTTGCTTCATGATATTTATATCGACACCTGACTGCAGTTTTGATTTTTGAGTTTGAGAGGTCTTTTTTTTTATTCATGCAGAGTATACGACTTTAATTGTACGTCCATTCACCAAAAATTACATTGAGAATATGTTTTGTGAGATAAATTTAGCTCGGTCACAACACTGACCTAAAATGGGAGAGAAATCAACGGGAAGGCAAGATGAAGAGACAAACAAAATATCATAAGTTCAGTGAATTTTAGAGTACAGACAGCACTTTCTTAGTTTATTCTGTTTATTGTAAATCATATATTGGGTACCTGCTACTTCTTGCCATGTAGCATACACTTAAATTTTGTTATAAATTGGTAATCTTGTATCCTTGACATCATAAAACAAAGAGATCATGAAAAATTTTGATGAACACATGAAAGACATTGAATGCAACAAAATTTGGATGACATAAAATTTGGTTGTTATAATCTAGTTGGTTGTCATAATCTAGTTACAGCAACACTCTTGAGATGCAATCTATCGCTTTTTAGTGAAATTGAGTTTAGTCCGACACTGACTACGACAAAGATGAAAATGATTAAGGCAAGGTAGCACGCGGAATAATTAAAGAACAATCAAATTAGTTCCCGCAAGCTGGTAAATTCAGCACATGATGAAAGTGCAATTAGATACCTGGGTCAAGAGAGCCCCTCTTGGGGAAAACAACACATTTTCAACCCTAAATGTGCGGCGAACTCCCATGAACGGTATACATAAGCTACCCATAATGATGATACGCTGATATTTCATGCTCTTCGCCAGAAGGCCAAGAAACGATCATTTTCGGGAGCACAGTGGGTACAATAGCGGTACGAATGAGCCGAGTTTTCGGGATTGCGGACGCTTTCGCTGAAATCCCTCCTATTTGAAATGAACTCGTGATTGAAGAGGAAACCAGATCGATGTGGTATTTTGAGAGAAAACATATCCTTAACGATTGTAGCTCACGACACAAAGAATGCAGAAAGACTAGTGTTTAAAAAAAGACATACAGTTTTGAAGCTCTAAGGGGTTTTAAGTATCAATTCCAGCCGTGATTTTCAACAAGAGGGTGAAATGATTTCTCTTCTTACTGAAGCAAAGATGGTATTTGATACGATGTCGTGCCAGTGTTAAGGGTAGTACGTTCAACTTTGCCCGATTTTACATCGTGATCGTCACTCGAAATGTTTCCTCTCCTCACAAGTCGTTCTGTATCTTAGTTATACCATGTAGATCCATGGTCACACTTGGCTTGCTGTGAAGTGAAAGCATTCGCTAATTTGATCTGAGTTGAAATGGTACTGAGTGTTTGTGCAACACGAACAAAGGATGCTCGGCTTTTTGGACCCAGAGTTCATGACATGATTCAGATCTTTTCTAAATCTGAAAACATGAAGAAACTTTTCTCTATACTCGCTCATTATCCTCCAGCTGAAATGGCTTAGATTATGTGAATCTTGATTGATTTTTTTTCTCAAAATAATCAATAGGACCAATCATATTATGACTGTGTTCATATAGATATTCCAGTCCGCTAGAAATACTAGTAATTATCAGTTTTGACGATGGAAAGTGAAAATGACACACGCTTTCTGTATCTCAAGTTTGCAACGCGGCAATGAAAAACATGATAAACAGTAACTTTTACCGGCAGCGGATGCACATAGCAATAACTGTCAAATCATGCTCTTGAGCTTGCAGTAGAATAAAAAAGGTATTTATTCACACAAAATATTTCAGAAAGCTTAGTAGGAAGATCACTATACAGGTACTTCTAAATGGCATGGACCAGCAGATCTAGCGAACCTTCTTAATTTCGCGTTATCAGTAACTAAGCTACCATTTTTTTTAGAACGGAGCGTATGTAAAGTGACATAAACAAACACATCCAAAAAACTATATTTCCCATATTGAAGGCTTGTATCTCAGCAATTTACAACAACTTATCGAAATGGTGCCAGACCTATAGCTAAAACCTTTTCGTGCAAATAAGCGAAGAAAAGGTTAATACACTAAAAATAGCTTGCTTCGTGATATTATGATACCATATATCCATATCAAGGAAAACCTGTCCAATATTCTTATACATTCGATATGTTATACTGGTACACACATACACACATGAACACGCATATACACAGAATAAGAATTAAAAGTCGACAAACCTTACAAATGGCAGAAAGATTGTCAAATCAGTATTACTTTAGTGATTGTTTTCATCTGCTAGTTAAAACAGCAGGGGAGGCTCTGGCTATGGAGAATGTTAAAGACATTATTTACCCTTTTTAGATTAAAAAAAAGCTTTAGTTCATCAAAATAGTTGATGTGAGTTAGGGATAGAAGCAACCAATGTAAACATTTTAATCAGGATCATCAATGTTAAGAATCGTTACCTACATGTGAACAATAGTTACAATAAAATTTTCTCCAGACTAAGCCGTCTGCAGTTATGGTTTATTGAGAAAATCGTGATATCTCCTTATATTTTAGGTTTTATCTTTATATGGTAGGATGTTTTTTGGTACAACTGACCTATACACACTCGCATATGCATCAAATCATATGCATCTCGAACATATTTTTAGTAATCACTGCTCCCAATGGTAAACAGTACCTTTAAAGGCATAATTTACCAATTGCAGACGAAACAAACCAAGCATTAGTGCTTCAAAATAGTTCTAAAACGTGAGTTAGGGATAGAAACAACCAATGTAAAAATTTGATCCAGTATAATCGGTGTCAAGTATTGTTAACTATACAAAATGTGAACAATAGTTATAATCAAAATGTTTCCAGACTAAACCGTCTACAGTTATGGTTTAATGAGAAAAAATAGTGATATCTCCTTATATTTTAGGCTTTATTGCAAAAGTTTTATATGGTAGGATGTTTTGTGATACAACTGACATGGCTGACCTACACATATGCGTCAAAAGTGATATCTTTAACATTTTCACTGCTCCCAAAGGTAAACAGGACCTTTAAGAGTAGGGTAAAACTTAGTCAAAGTGGTTGCTATCCCGAAATGCACCACTTTCACACTCTGTACAGTCGCGCCGCTCTTCAGGCTACATGCGAGTGGTCTCAATTTACATGGACTATCGCTCATTCAATCAGATCCGCTGATTCACGGAGATAACTCACTCACACTGCCAAGCAACACTCAGACGGGAACAGCGGAAGAGAATCAGCGAGGAACTGAACTGCCTCAAATAATTTGCTGTGTGTGTATGTTTTCATGCCCGTGTTTTGTGTTGAGACGTTTGAGTATTGTCGAAGGTATAAGCAACGGGGTAATGATATACGTTAATAAAATAATACAGATAAAGATCTTCAAAATTACGCCTTAAAGACTTCGACAAGACTAGTCATCACGTTCATTATACGTTAATCCTATAGAATCGTTGATTGCCAAGATACGAAATTACAGACAAGAAAGTCATCGCCTATCCTGCTAAGAGAGAGCTTTAGATCTGCGTCGAAAACGCTATTCAAGACAACGCTAATAGGCAAGCTATGGTGTTCTGCGCATGCGCGAGACAGCTGTTGCCATTGTCCAGCCCGGGAGGCTGCGTTGTTTTAACGTTCGCATCGAGGATCTAAAGCTTGCTATTAATCGACAGTGATGCATTCCAGATCTCTTCGATGATCAGTAACTTCCTGGCTATTACCAGTTTTCCAAATTCAGCCATGACTCCATACTGCAAACGATAACATCAAGATTGTAACAGCACGCCGGGAGGGAGTACGACTACTGTAACGCCACTTTAATCCAAGGTTGTTCGAACAATCATGATTATAAATAATCAATTTAGCGGTGCACAAGCATGACAAGTATTCATGTTGTATCTGTGAGGACAACGGAAGTAATCATAACTATCAAACCGTCTCGTCAGATAACAAGATGGTTGGGTGAACATAACAGCTGCTTTGCAAATAACTCGGCAAACATAAGAAATATGCACTCGATTGATAAGTTGTAACGGGGACACAGATGCAGAAAGGTAATGCCGCTAGTTTATTGTATCTGTCCGACTAATTTCTTTATACGGGAGAACTGAGACCTTCCATATAAGGATTTTGTATCCACATCCTTCCTTTTTTTCTATTTTGATAAAGAATTCGAAACATTGCTTGCAGCTCTCTTTATATGGCGATGATGCTGTCTGAAGATGACTTAAGGAGGCTCACGCGACAAAGTCATGCCCCCGATCGAGGCGGACAAAACTTCGGCGGACAGAAGGAGGCTAATTCGCAGTGTCAACACCGCCGAAACAACATGAGCGTCATTCTGTACCAACTTCGCGGCAAAACGTTTGGGTTTTTTAGAAAGGGGAAACACCACTTTTAGGGCATGTCAATACACTGCTTGCACAATTGACAGAACCTGAATTTCAAATACTGGCTTGATCACATCTGATTGAATTATAGAACTGGAGACCGGGGCGCCACACAGAAAATAATGTTTCACGTATCGAAAGAGACATGAGTGTGTCTTGCGCTGCTGTGAAAAATATGCCTCGTTCGGGACGATCGATAGCGTGAAGAGCACAAGAATATTCTGATTCTATATCTAATAGCGAATGAAAGTTGCAATTACCAGTTGAGAGTCAGAAAGAATAATGAATGTAATGATAATGAGAATAAAAAAGTTTACCCAGTGAGTTCACCCAATAAATTCTCACAATATTTTTTTTTCCAAAATCGTGTGCATTGCATCTAGTATTGCATCTTAGCCACAATCCAATCATTGATGGAAGAGAGAAACCCTGATCTTGTCATACATGAATTCGGAAATAGTAACGAGAAGAGGTCGTTTATTCGGCCTATGATTATTTTTTACTTTGTTGGTTCGTCTGGTTCGGTTATTATCTTAGTTGGTTTTTGTTTGTTTGTGGATATAGCTGTATATTCATCTTATATTATGTCTATCTTTTTACTGAATACTATTCTTTTTTTTTTTGGGGGGGGGGGGAGGGAGGGAGGGGAAGGGATAGGGAAGATGAGGTAAGATGGAAAGTAATATAGTTGCATATACCTGAGTGAGAAAAGGTCGTGGAACTATGGAGATAGGGAGTGGGCGGATCGGTCTGCGAACAAGAGCCGCCATGGTAGCGATCCGAGTGAGGCCTCAGCAAAGATCCAGTGTCGACGGGAAAATCATGTCAAAGAGCGTCAAGTGATGGAAGTCGAAGAGCCATCCATCAATTTACGAACACGTCGACGAAAAGTGTGGCCACTCGGCGTGCGACGACACCGTCCCTTGATAATCCCCTCCCCCAAGCCCAATCAGCCTAGTTGTTGGGGTCTTTCGATGTGCTTTACAAAGAGGAGCTTAATCACGTGCGGACATAACCCGAACTATGGACCCCATGGCAATCAATGATGAAGACAAGTTTGTTATGTAAAGTCGACTTTTCGTAACGTTATGCGGGTCACGAGAAGCAAAAGGAGTAACGGTATATAGCCAGACGGGAAAACGATGTTAACTTCAAGAATATAACGCGTTGATATTGGCAATCGCACGGTAAGACAAAAATGAAATAAAGAATAAGAAGAGGAAAGAAATAAAGCAAGCAAATAAAATATCTCCAAGTTATGTTACCTGTGTACGCCCCTACTTATTGACCGGGACCGATATCTCTTCGTTTCGGGAACCCCAAGAGTTCAGCTTCATCAAAGATCTACATCGATGGCGACAATTTCAGTATCAGACAAAGTAGACCGGAAGCGCAGTCGTTTAAATGGACGTTGATTAATGCCGACGCCGGAAATGGCGCGAAAGAGAGAGAGAGAGAGAGAGAGAGAGAGAGAGAGAGAGAGGGAGAGAGAGAGAGGGAGTGAGAGAAATAGGGAGAGAGGGAGAAAGAAAAAAAAAGCACACAAAGAGAGCGGCCGAAATCAGAGAGGGTCGATTCTTTTGATACTCGGCGTGCCCTTTGAGGGGTGAGTTGTCAGGAGCCCTTTTTTTCGCTGTTCAAATGAGGGCGTAAATCTTGGCGGGATTTCATCGGGTGCAATCAGATATACACTATTGCCGTAAAAATTGGGGGGGGGGGGGGGAAACGAACTCGGTAGAGTTCATGGTACTGCTCTAACCACCAATCTCTGGCTCACAGTTGGTTATGGACATCTTGTCAGGTTTAGGGAGCTGGGTATTCGTTTCTTTCTACTCTCTATCAGCCCTTCTATCTCCCCTCCCCCTCTCTCCCCTCTCTCTCCCGCTCACTCTCTCTCCCTCTCATTCACGACATTCTCGTAATAGTCATGATAGCCCTTCCTTACCCACATGTAACGTTTGCTCAGAACTGTCTTACCTTTATTAATTACTATGGGTGGGGGATTCTGCTTTTGAAAGTGGAAAAATGTGCCTTACAAGTCGAACAAAAAAACAACAAAAACATTATCATCATCAGAATTCGGATGTGGAAACGCCACGTATATTAATGCATCTTTTCGAGTCGTAAATGTTATTCGGATGTTCCTTGAAACGACAGGACAATGTTCACACAATGAGAACAGCGTATCAGTAGGCATAACATTCTCCCCATTTCCCCCCATAAACAACAACAACAACAACAACAACAACAACAACAACAACAACAACAACAACAACACTTCGTTACAACGTTTTTCTTTAAGTACTAAAATCATGCATACCATGCATCACCATGATCACCATTACTTGAAAAAGAAAGTCAATCAACGTTTTCAAATTGCCTCACAATAGATGTAACTGTATATGACGTACTTGCAACTAACTATGGCACTAGCTCATACGCCCTTTAATCAACAAAACAGACACACATTCCCGTAAATTAGATATGTCATGCGAGACTGCTGAAGGAGGGATCAAAATCGAAAATAATCTTCAAGTAGAGTATATTATATTCATGATATATAATGATGAATGAAAATTCATTTCATTCAAAGCCGCAGGGCAGTGACGCAATAATGCACTCACGTCATGCTACATCTGCGTGAGATCAAACTGATATAAAGCCCTCTCGCATCGACCTACCTATTCGCGGTATTCCATTGAACAAAGAAACGAGTTGGTTACAGTGGACATGGATGGAAATGCGGTCAAGTTTCATCGCTTCACACTAAATGCAAATTTGCAAAGGCAAGGGTATTTCACACAGAGACGAGGAAAACGGAAATGGGTCGCAGTGTACGAGTTCCCCCCCCCCCGCGTTCATTGCCCCTTCCCCCGTTTTTTTAAAATATATTTAACATGTCTTCGACCACCATATCTCAAAATTAATCTAGAGTGGAGTGTTACCTAACATGTCCTATAACAGTTCAAGGGAAATGAGAACACGCCAGTTTCGCGCATCTGCGGTGCGAAAGTTTAATTTGGCCGTGCGTTGCATCACCAACCAGCCTTTTTATTCCCTCTCTCTACCTCTTTTTCTCCCTACCCCCCCCCCCCCTCTCTCTCTCTCTCTCTTACTCATAAGGGTACGGCGGAGAAGGAGATTGAAGGTAGCTTCGACACACGGATTGGCTGCATGGTTTGGAATGTCATAAACGAACTGCACCACGTAATTAAAATGCTACAGTCATGATAGTGAATGCGTTTTGCGCTTCTTCAATATTTGTTCGAATTATCATTCTTCATTATGATATATATAATTATATATATCAAATTGTGAGGATTCAAAAGCTACGTCTCCCACCTCTTCTTTACTCTCGTTATATAAATGAATATATATATGTATATATATATATATATATATATATATATATATATATATATATATATATATATATATTATATTATATTATATTGGGATGATCGTAGATTAAACACCACTTGATATAATTCTATTTTACAGAAATGTTTGCATGTGATAGTGCACATGTGGTGAAAAGGGGTTTTCTCCTAATATGATTATTTAGCAAAGCTTATGGAGCAAACAGATTCCGGTTCCTTTAACAATGAGTCTCTTCTCAACTTCAGATGAAGGGAAAGGACAGGATAAGAGACAAAGGGGGGGGGGTAGGGGAGGGGGGATAAATAACAATTATAAAAAAGACACCCCTTCCCTGGCAATGCTCTGCCTTGTTCTCACGGTTACTATCACTCCTAGGCGCTGAGATGGCAAGGAAGAAACAGTGAATTTCTTTCCATAATCTGCTAGCAAAAGTGCAAGAACACCTTCGGCGGCGCCTCGCATACTGTCCTGATGACTGGTCCAGGGGAAGATTTGTTGTTTTGCTGGTAGTGGTTGTGATGTTGTGTGTGTGTGTGTGTGTGTGTGTGTGTGTGTGTGTGTGTGTGTGTGTGTGTGTGTGTGTGCATGTTTGATTGTTTGTGTGTGTTTTTTTTTCTCTCTGTTGTCTTCTCGCAAGGCAGGGGAACCCGAAGTAAGGGAGGAGGGCCCGTCAACAATATGACCGTTGCTGAGAAGTGGAAACGTCGTCTGACTTTACTAATAACAATGAATAAGTTCCTTTTCTTTCTCTCCTTCCTTTCCCCCTCTGTCGAACCCCTACTCGAATATCCCACCCCATCCCCGGCCCATTCCAATGCTGTTCATTCAAGGTCGATCGCGCCCGGAATTGCGTAAGATTGCCTTTCAAAAAACTATCGGAAGAGACCACAATACACAGAAAAGAACAACAATAACAATAAAGAAAAAGAAAAAAAACGGTCACATGCACACACAAAAGGCAAACCCGGACTCCATTGGTAGGGTTGGGGAGGGAAGGGAGGGAAACTGCACTTTCATCATGTTCATGTTGTTTGCCATCTCTGGTCACGTGACATGGGACTTGATTCCGTCACTTTCATGACTTTCATTGATACTTGACTCGTTCAATTGAAGCAAGAAAAAAAATCGTCCTTCGCCCGTCATGGTATTCGATGTCTGCTGCTCATTGCATTTTTTTTTCCTTTTCGTGGTGGTAACTTAAAGGGATGGGTATGGTCTTTGTTGAGATGGGGGATTCAGCTATTAACTTTGTGCAAGATTATTAGAAACCACTTATGAAATATTAAAGAGCATACAATTCTACGGGGAATTAAATGTTCATTTGATGAAAATCGGTTTTGAAATGCCTGAGATATTAAAAAAAACACCAAAGTGATCTTAATAAAAGGCCGGTCCAACCGTTTTTTTAAGACCTCTTTGTTTTGGTAATATCTTAACCATTTCAAAACCGATTTTCATCAAATAAACTTTAAATTTCTCAGAAAATTGAATTCTCTTTCATATTTCATAACAGATTTTTCATTACAAGTTGGAAACCTCAAGCCACATCTCAACCAAAACTATACCATCCCTTTAAGATCACATTAGACCACCTCCACACTATTACCTCTGCTCTTTTCAGCAGGACTTTCAACCTTTTGAATCCCAGGGCAATACCCTTCCTCATTGCCATTTCATTCTATACAGCCATCTTTAACCCTCTATCATTATATGTTTCCACATTGATTTCCTATCCACATAGGTACGTGTGTGAAAGTAGAGGGATAAAGGAGGGAACTCTGCAAGTCCTCATTAGTATTGCTATGAATCTATGAGATTGACGAGTCTTACCAGTTTTAATGGCGGAAAAGGGATCGGAGCGTGGTATCCGACCCCATCTCGGCTCTATCGTTGTGTCGGGGAGTATACTTTTATCGTTATTGATGTGTTCGAACGCCAGCTCGATGATTTCCAGATCTTTTTGAGTTGCATCTTCCAAGATAATTCCTGCATTCAGAGGAAAAGATAAAGAAAAACACAAAAACAATGAATAGATGTAATCATATCACGTACGATGCAGTGTTGGCAAACGTTCAGTGATGCAAATAGCTCCACACCACACAAGAGTTCCTGATTTGGAGAAGCAAAACGAACACAAGGTTTATTTAAAAAAAAATGATTTATGATGATTACAATTATATTTTTCATTGAAATGAAATAGAATGATATGTGTAAGCCTACTGTGTTATTACTAACGTGAAAAAAAAATAAAACACACAAACAAACAGGAATACACCTACTTAAATACAACGGATGATAAAGTATGTCTTGTTGAAGAATTTGCTGTGTCATCTATTTTACTAGCGGTGTCCTTTTTGTGCTATAATCACATAATGATCAGATTATTTTGTAATTCGTTTAAGAAACGCAGCATGGAAGAACGATGCCAAGAAGTTACACCAACAGGGGCGAGCGAATCACCAACCGTGAGGATATGCTCTGCATTATGTTCAGCATTTATCTTAAGTTTTTAATTTTCTGTGATGCAGGTTTACACGGCCAGAAGGTCAACGGCATGGGCGTTTTCATTTCCCCTTCTTTCGTCTGCTCTCAAACTATGTCGTTCTGGGCACTAAACCTTTTTCTCCACAGTTTCTCTCCCTGTCCTTCCTCTGTCTTTTTCCCTCTCTTCCTCGTTACATCTTTTCCTCCTCCGTTTCCCTCCTCGCAGCTCTTATGTACCTTGATGTACATCGATATGTCACCTGACCGAATCCATTAATGTATTTGTAGCCGAAACTCGATGTTGACACACGTGTCGCTCCTATCGGTGCGTGATACATCATAGGAGCGTGCATGCAGCGACTCTTCCGATCTCGGTGCTTCCCTATCTTCTACGGATGCAGCCAAACGTTTTTAAGTCGTTAAAATCGCTATTCTACCCTCTTTGAAGAGAGAAAAAAAAAAACCGGCTCCCTCACGCACGCGTAGAATTAATGCAATTGTCACTGTTGTTCCTGCTGTCGCGAAAACTTTAAATTGGTGAAAGACAACTGGAATAAAAGAAGAAAGTAAGCATCTTAAAGTGTTGCAGACGAGAGATGAAAACTTCCCAAGGCTTTCGTACAGTAATGGTAGATCTGGCTCCTGTAAGAAAGCGATTTGATTTTTTTTTTCGGGGGGGGGGGGGCTGTTCATGTTCGCCTGTATGACAGTGTGCACTCTAAATTCGTTGGATTAAAAAGTAATCTAATAGACCATGAGGAGGGACAAATCCAAATAAGATTATTAATTTCAAATCTAATGGATTTAATTTCTAAATCAATTAGACTAAAAAATTGTAATCTTATGTAGATTTGTCCTTCCTGATGGTCTTAGTAGATTACTTTTTAATCCAACGAATTTAACTTAACATGGCATTTTCAAAAAAAGCATTTGTGCCTGAAAACAGACGATAGACGATATGTTGTACGACATACCGGAAGTCGGGCGGGCACCCGGCAGCATCCCCCGAAAGGTGTACTCAGCCTTTCCCATGAAGATTAGTGTGCTGCCTCATCTTAACCACACATTTCTTTTTTCTTCTGATACTGGTAAAACGATTTAGGTACTTACAAACTAGTATAGACATGGCTGACGTCACTGAAAGTGCTGGTGTTTAACTGTAATGACCCCAACAAATTGGACAGACCAAAAATGCGATAGCAGACACGGCTTTGTCTCAAAATCCCTCATCACTTTCTTCACGGCATACCACTAACTTTCCACATTGAAGACTAAGAGATGCCCTGAAAAAAAAAAGAGAAAACCCCTTCCTTTCCTGTATTACTACATTTCATGCTTGCACTATATGTGTCACGTGCTCTAACCTATGTAGGTGAGGTCCTTTAGGATTCGGAGGGTTAATTGCACGCCATCGTTTTTTTTTCTTTTCCAGTTTAAGAGTCAAAGCCCGTCGTAAAAAGTTACTTAAAGTCGTCTGCTCCATCGCCATCTGGTCATATCAAGCAGACTCTCAGATGGGTGACGCCAAGGTCTACATGGACACTCCGGCAGGGATAGAGAGAGAAAGAGAGAGAGAGAGAGAGAGAGAGAGAGGGGGGGGGGGGAAGAGGGCTGGAGGCAGCGAAGCCTTGAACCCTCATAGAATATGGGACCTGATCCCACCCTATAGCTGTTGAGTCACCCCGAAATTTTGGGGCAACTTTATGCCGAAAAGGGTAAAGACGGCCAGAGGGCGGTTTTGTTGTTTTTGTTGTTGTTTTTAGTTCATTAGAAGACTCGGTTTGTTTGTTTTTTTGGTGCCCAATCCGGGAGTAGAGCTTTGGTATAAAGTAAAATGTTTGTATTAGCAGAATTTTTTTTTTTGTCTGTAAAATTAAATAAATACAACGAAAAGGTGTAGTTTTTTTTTTGTACTTCAAGCATAACTGTCTTTCTTACTCCGTTTCGGTAATTCTTACGTAGTTAAAATTACTTTAAATGATAAGAATATATATATATATATATATATATATATATATATATATATATATATATATATATATTTGTGTGGGTGTGTTTTGTGTGTGTGCGATTCCACTTGACGTTTGTGTGTTCTAGTATAGCTTCAAGCAGTATACCGTGTACTTGATGCCACTTTATCCGTCCATTTGCTTCCCCGCAAAAAGTGAGATGCTACACACGACGCCGTCCCTAAAGAAATGTCATGAATATCTTACATACACTATGCGAAGTGCACTTTCACAGCACATCCGCCGTAAATCATGCCTCGAATGGCTCTATGGATCCACGTCACCTTTCCACATTTTAACGTACTATGTGTGGTGTTCTAGTCAATGACTACGCCAACTGAGGCGCCAACACTGGACACAAATCACGAACAAGTGAAAAGAAGAACCGCGAAACTAGGGTGCCGCTTTTACGGGGAACGCGACAGTCTCTTCACCACGGCTTGCCTACCAAATATCATGAATATCTTATACACACTGGGAAGCTTGCACTTTCATAACACTATCACAATAAATCATGTCAAGAAAAGGCTCAACGAAGTCATATCACTTTCCGAATTACAGAACCAGGAGAAAGAGAGAGAGAGAAAGAAAGAAAGGGGAGGGGTGGGAGAAAGGGGCTTGGTACAATGTACCGCAAACTATTGACTAACCAGCCGTCCCGCCCGCGTGACGTCACTTCAAACTCCCACACTCTTCACGTCTGATAAAATATCCGCCGGTCATTTCGTTGGCCTGTTCAGTTAGGATTTTTACCCTCGCGCGTCGCCGTGAAATCGGATACGGGATGGCACTCGACGCGGCGTGACCTCCCGGGCCCTCTGCTGGCTTTAATGATTTCAGGGACAGCCTCCTGTCCACCTTCATTTCCTGACCGGATTTGACAGTTTTTGTTTTTGTTTAACCTATGACATTACATCCGGGAAGCATTAGCAAAACCTATACGAAAATCCCTCTAGGGGTAAGCGTGTTTGGGGGTAAATATGCATGTATTCATAGCAATGGGCATCATGACAAGGCATAAACGAAAAAAACAAAAATGCTCCTCCGGGAAAGTAAGTACCAAAGTTTTTGATTTTTTTTTCTCGATAATTCGATGGTATGGAAAGTCATTAGGTTCTCACAGAACTGGAATTCGAGGATATAGGACCTATATGTAGAGAAAGGATACAAAAGATCGCAAACATGACTGTGAATCTATTCTGTTTGAAAGTGAGACGATAAGCTATTGAAATTTTAAAAAAGGGGAAAAAAACGTGAATTGAGAAAAAAGTGAAAATTGTCGATTTTTATTACCCAAACAAAAAGAGTGAAAAAAAGAAGAAGATCGTTAAACTCTCATGAACCAGGTAGACTTTTCTTCAAAGTCAGAACGTGCTTAGTGCACTATAACAAGCAAGACATTTGAAACTGAGTAAAAATCGTACATCCATACAAGAGAGTGGCCGCCTGAAGCGAAGTTATCAAATAGAGGTGAAATAAATCAAATCAAGCCAAGGATTTCTCCTTCTGTGGTTTCCGTTCTTTTCCCGGGGTATGTCATCTATTACATAAATCACATGGAGACATGTTGTCATGAAGCTACCTCGGTCTTTCCCCTCGACACACCGAACGCCCCCGCGGGGCCTGGAGGCATCGATTGTACACCGTCCAACCTCTGGCCTTTATCCGCTGTGCATCAGGAGCCAACGCAGGGGGTCTCATCTGCTCCGGAGCACGATTCGGTGAAATTCTAGCCAGCTTTCGTCGGGGCCGCAACCGGTGGGTGCCATGGAGGATTTTTCCTTCTTTTTTTTTAAACAAAATGTTTCCCCTTTCTACAGCAAATCACTGGCGTTTTGTTCGTCACGAAATTCCACCATATAAGCCCTATTATCTACATGGATCGAACTGAAGATATACCAAGTTAATGTCTTGTGAGAAGATCTGTGCGCGGAAGAAAGTATAGTGTACATTATCCTTATAATGATTCTACACCTCTCCCTGCGGGGCCCAGATGTGACAACAGCAGTCCGTGCGCCTGCTTTCATGATTAGGATGAAAGAAGGGAACTGGGCAGACGACCGGAAGCTAGGTTTCAAAAACAGGAACGAAAATTATGTTTTGTAGACAAACCTCACTCAAACAAGTGACATGAAAGATGATACGATCACAGTTTACAAGATTTCGCTCTGATTATTTAAGCGATGATAATATTGTTGTGTTGACATAATATCCTCCTCAGAGCAGAAAGCACTTGTCGTGTGATATATGACGATGCCTAGAAGCGACAAAAAATCGTATATCAAATCACTCTTCAGTCAGCGGACAACAAGTGGATTATTTTCACTTCAATCAATAATACAACAACCAGGTAAATCAAGTTGTATTTGGAGAAGCTAATGTGATACGAGGTATATTGTTGACGGTGCTACTATTGTAATTGTCATGATAATAATGAAGGATTCATTTTCATTGCCAAATAATGAAAAAAAAACACAGTCAAAGCGATTTTAATGTGAAATAAAAGATAAAGGCCCTAAAAGAGGGATTTGGCTTTAACAGTGTCATGTCCTTAATGAAAATAAAACAGCTGAGAATATAGCCATACAATCTATTAAGAATAAACATTGGTTGTTTGGTTACGAAACATTGATAATGTTCCTGTGTGGTAATATTTTAGTTCTGCATCATGTTGTGGGGAAGTTTGAATTTAGGCGTCTTTATCGTTTTTATTTTTCAATCGTATACACAGTGTCATAAATCATACACTCTTATACTAGCCACGTCCACGTTCACTATAGTTCACGTGATAAACGTTTTCGGTATTAGTCTGGTAGTACTTTCTTATCGAAGAGTTGATGTGTTCACTGTCTCAACACAATATCCTTTGATAGCCTTGTTACCATTTTCCAAAGAAACTTGGTAAAACTTACTTACTCAGAGAACAGATATTTCTTACACCCAAAACAGCTAGGTAACAAGCAACTGTACATTTCTTTTTTGGGGGTGAATTAATCATTGCTGAACAGACGGAAAATGGCAGTTACGCTTCATATACCACATTGCTATGCACACTGTTAGTATTGAGCTCCTTGCTGCATAGGTTTCCAAACCTTCTCTTTGCAGTAACAAGTGTAGAATGTCACGTGGCCGGAAATCTGATTTGAAGGAACATGCCGTGGATCAGGCGATACGTATCGCATTTAAAATCAGCCATGCAAATTTAAATCTACCGCGTGCGTATAAATCGCCCGAGTGCACGGCCAGGTTAATGCATCGCCAATGGAGCACGGGGGACGAAATCTCTTCAAGCGCACTCACACGAAAGTAGGACGCGGTAGTTCGAGCGTGAGATTCCTGCGTTCTACGCCGAACAGCGAACTCCATAATCCGGGCGTTGAACGGCCGACCGCGCAATAACCAGGACTGCCGTTTTTGAGCGGAAAACAAAACATTCCTAACTCTGTGAACCTGGCGTAA
Organism: Diadema antillarum; assembly: GCF_040938485.1. Classification (NCBI taxonomy): domain Eukaryota; kingdom Metazoa; phylum Echinodermata; class Echinoidea; order Diadematoida; family Diadematidae; genus Diadema; species Diadema antillarum. The sequence continues at coordinate 221,425 of NW_027272134.1, read as the reverse complement.
TCTAAGGGTGAGGGGGAATATTTTCAGAAAAGTGCAGGGATAGACTAACCTTGAGGAAAAATTACTTCATATTTAGAAAAGAGAAATTGTAACATTTACAAAGCCATCGATGTGAAAGAACTTTTATAGATTACCAAAATTATGTGAACGTACCACACCCTTATGGATGTGTGTACGGCAATTATTCATAGTCATGCGGCGTATTGGATAAGTTTATGCAATTTACGCTGCATGACCCTTATGGGTCATCTACGTTTTTTAAAGAAGAGAAATTCATGAAGAATAAGCATTTTTTCCACACATTTGATTATAGGACACGTTAGTAAGTTTCACTTAATATATAAATCAAAATTTGACTCATCTAGTTGATTCGTTAAAAACGGTTCTTGGTTTGGAGTCTGTCATAATAGATACAGAAAAACAGTGCGTCACAAAAATAAAGCAAAACCGTGTGTCCGGTCTCCCACATCCGTCCATGACAACCATTCATGAAGATTGATGACGTTGACTTCATTTCGTGATAAACATAAACACAAACAACAGCAGCCACAACAACAACAACAAAAATAGCGTTCCAAAGGAACGTTGGGTGATTTGCCAATTTCCCCTTCGCACAATGGACTCGTGCCTGGTGATTTATTAAAGGCGCGTTGTCAGGACTCTGTCGTTGATATTTCGCAGTGGACAACAAGCGGGTATATAGTGTTTATGCGTGTGCCTCCCGGTGTATGTATGCAGTGTGTGTATGTGTGTGTGTGTGTGTGTGTGTGTGTGTGTGGTGTGTGTGTGTGTGTGTGTGTGGGTGTGTGGTGTGTGTGTGTGTGTGTGTGAGTGTGTCTGTTAGTTTGTGTTCCTTGCTAATGAAGTTCTAACGTGTATTTGATATAACAGGAAGTAGTGAATCTTATGCCTTCCATTTTCATCAAAAAGCTATAGCGATATGCATTTATGGGTGCAACAACGTGTGTGTTTCTCTTTAAGATTCGCCCACAACTAGTACATATATGAGGGTATGCTTTTTATCTTGCATTTATTTTGATTCTTGCTTCTGCACGAATATCAGTTGTAATGATACAGATAAAGCAAGCCCATCACAACTCGTGTGAAGGTTCCTACTGAACAAGTGCTGAAGATGAAAATAAACAACATCTTTTGTTTTCACTGGTGGTCGTATAGGAGCGGTGCATTAATACCTGCAAGATGAGGAAGATATTACCGAAATTGATACGGGGATTTCGTTTCCTCAACTCATGGCTTTTTTAACAAACAACACGTTCCTTATCCTTTTTTTTTTAAAACCGGGATTTCTTGCTAATGTTTTCCAATTCCATCTCCATTCTGCATCACTCTCTGGATCTGACTCTGTACATCTAGGTCTCACCTAATCCCTGTATTTACTGTGGAATTAACTACCCCAAGCTTTACGCACCCAGAAATCCTTCAACATCTTCGAAATGCATCTAAAAAGTCACTTGTTTAATTAATAACTCTATGTACATATTGTAAATTTGAAGCTGTACATGGAAAATGCGCTATCTTTATGAATATGTCACCAATATCAACACTATTTTATCTCTCCATTTCATAATGAGGCAGATGCATTCCTATAACCTCTCGCATGTAAAGTACTGTATACATACTGATTCACTTTTTCATGTGACAACATTGTGTCAACTTTGCACAGCACGCTCCTACCAGAAGCGTATCCATCTAGATCAGACTAACATCATGCCAGTCCTGTTGGAGCAAGGTGGATAGATTATGCGATTTCCCCTCCCTACTCCTCCAGCACCTATGCCTTGTTGAGAGTTTTATGAGTGAAGCTGCGGAGCGGCTTTCCTAGGGCCATTCCAAATAATATATCAGTACACACATCGCTGGAGGACGGAGGAAGATGAGGAGAAGAAAAGGTAGGGGTGGGGTGGGGTTTGGAGATTTGCCGCCTCCAAACTTTGACTATAACACCTATACAGCGGAGACATCCCCGTACCATCACCCCATCCCCTCTCATCCACCCTCTCCCTCTCAACATCCCCTCCCCCACCATCCCCAACTCATCGGCAGCTTTGGCGTCATATCTTATCCCGAGGGGGATGGCATGTTCCGTTTCCGTTCGCAGGTGCATAATGAGGTAAATACAGCATTTTTTCTTCTCTCCTCAAAGGAAAAGTAATTTTCTTTGGCAAGGAGAGTCCCGTCACGTTTGTGGCATCGGTTTACTAATGGGTCCACTGTACATGCAAACTAAATCTTAATGTATTGAGCCATGACTCGTAAGCACACTCGAAATCCACATGCAAGTTGATTCGAATGGCATTGGGCTTCGATTGTTCCAGAAATTATACCGAATTCACATATTTTCCTTCGGTAGGACTGAAAGCATACTTAAACATTTTTTTTTTCAACCTGGAAAATGATCATATTATATTTGAAAATGAAAAATAACGTATGTATTTTAAAATACATTTTGAGCACATTGATAGTTTAGCATAATCAGCCGCAACATGTTTTCATGTCAGCTGTAAAATCAAGACAAATGCCTCCATGTGAAGGCTCGTGTCTCCAGAGAATTCCTGTAAAAACAATTTGTCCGAATCAATCTATTATTCCACTGAAGATGAAACATGTCTCGCCTTCACGCCTTGTCACCTCATATACTCCCGCACTGGGTTATATCTCTGCCAGACCTGATGCGAGTTCACGCAGCGGGCTGTGGACGAACGTGTGTTGAACGTCCTGAGGCGCCATTATGGTACTATCTACCGTAGATATGAACATAGCTATGACAACAGGCGATGGGCGTTAGGGGATTGTCTTTTAACAGTAGTTTAGATTAACTTCTTTGTCAGTTAGAATTGATATGATAAACAGACCAAGCTTTATCATTGAGGAACTCAATCGGTCTAGATAGGAAACTCACATTCTGTAAATGTTGTCTACCTTACAGAGCATATGGACATGGCAATATTGTAATTATACTGCATTAAACTATTTCTTAGACATTATTGAAGGCAGTCGGTCAAGATTCATAATCAAATCTGTCACTTGTGTCACTTGTGTGTCATCTTTGTAATTAAGAGTAAATATATATATATATATATATATATATATATATATATATATATGTGTGTGTGTGTGTGTGTGTGTGTATATACATGTATGAATAGTATATGCATACTTATGTTTCATACTTTATGTTTTATTTCATTCCTTTATTTAAGCACGGCATATACTTCAGTACGGGGACTGTTCTTCCCCGGGTCCGTGCGGATAAAATACAACATAAATGTAACAGAAATGATAATGAAACTTCTACATAAAAGACAAAAGAAGACAAAGAAATGTATTATATATAAATATATATATAATACATATATATATATATATGTGTGTGTGTGTGTGTGTGTGTGTGTGTGTGTGTGTGTTTGTGTATGTTGCAGGAGTACCCAAAGATAATTCAAATGTTGCAAAATGGCCTATTAATATTTTTATGTTTAAATGGTGAAAGAAGCCTTTTCTTATTTGCTTTATTTTGCTTGCAATTGAAAATTAAGCACATACAAAAAACAAAAATAAGTGGATCAATTATGATATTGATTAAGTGATCAATTTAAAGAAAACTTAGGAAGCTAGACTATTCAATGAAGTATTGATACGAATGTTCACAAATGGATACGTGAACTCCTATGTCTCCGCATCCCTGTTTTTCTCGTACTGAGCAGATTTCCAACACAAATTCAATGTATCATCAAAAAAAAAAAAAAATTCTAACATAAATAAAAAAAAAAATATTCCACTCGTCCAACAAAAAAATTGTTCCTACACCTATGGCCACTGTATACATAATTAAAGTCCCTCCACGCCAAAAATAGCAAATTGCTCAGTGATAAACCAATTTCCCGTTCACACAGTGGGCCGGTGAGAATTGATTTAAAGGGGCAGTTCAAAAACCACTCACAGCTTTGCCGTATGCAAACATGAATACATATTTGGATTGTTCAATTTTTGTTGACAACAATGCATACACAATTATCATCATTATTATCTATCTGCTTAGACTTACTAAGCTCACAACTGCATTATCATGTATATAATGTGCACACAAAACACAATCAATGTATTTACATAATGTTCTGTCTTTATATGCTGGGTCAGTAGGCTATGATTATGTTATACAGGAAAATTGCAGAGTCCGTTTTCTATTTGTGTTGTAATATGCTTACTTTTTATTAGGATCCCTTTGTTTTACTTTGCTTTTGGATATCTCAGCTATTTAAAAACTGATTTTCATAAAATAAACTCTTAATAGCTCATAGAATCGTATGATCATTAATATTTCATATGAGTGGTTTCTAATTATCTCAAAAAAATTCAACCCTGAATCCTCATGTCAACCGGAAGTGTACCATTCCTGTAACGTCGAAGATAACTCTAAAGAACTCAGTGCTGAGAGAGGAGAAAGTAGTGGTGATAATAATGTAATGATGACATCTCGCTGGTCCGCGGTATTGCGGGCTTCAGCGCTTTCAAATTGTGTGTAAACAATGATATTATACACATAACTCTTTCCCACTCCTGAAATTGTAGAAAGTGTGCTGGAAGATAAAGCAAGCGGTGTTAACAAGTTGTGAATATCAATATTTCCGTTGTTGATTTGGACGATTAGTTAGGGAACAGATCTTCTAGCTGTAACGATAAAAATAGACGCATTTCAAGTGTGTTCCTAATCAAAGCTGAAGATTCTATTCGAAGGTTAGTTTGTTAATGTTTGCGTATTCTTTTACGCCGCTCCAACCGATAGGATGTTACCCTGTTTTTGTAGTGTTATGTAAATGTCGTGTAACTCTTCCCAAACTCCGCGGAGATTTTAACTGAAATGACGGGAAAATAACCACGAGTAATTCGAATCCACCTCCAAGCACGGATAGGTCGGTAAGGTCATCAAGACCAGCGTACGCCATCCCATCTGGGAAGATACTACGGCCTTATCGGAAAGACTCCTGTAATGACAAGTACTCTCGGGGAATTAAATGTTCCATTTTGCGTTATTAGTAGTGGATCTGACAATTTGCAAAGAGGATAAACACACACAGGGAAAAAAAGTTTGTGTGCCCCCTGCGACCTTCTGTCCCGGGATATTTCGATGAGAACATCCTGAAAGCATAATCAGCCCAATCAAAACAGCCCTGCTGAAAAAAAACAACTTTTGAAGAAATCAGGTAGATAGATGAAGCATAAGCTGGGATCTATTGCAATTTGATGCAAATGAAATCAACAACAAAGATGGTTATGTGCGAGATGTCTTTATGAGTAGGCCTACGTGGTCAAATGATTCAAATTTTTATAGATTTTATAGAAGTCTCTTTTACTTCCATCATCGTAAAATGGACGCTATGAATGACAGTTGGTCAAAGGAGCTTATAAATTTAGCTAACTTGTGGGATTTATGAAAATAACATTCGTCATTGTTCATTTGCCGAATATTCCATTTGTAATGACGTCACTATCTAAAATCTGTATAAAGATCCACCAACAACTCACGCACCTCCTTTAAGAGGGTCAAACCTGTTAAACACATTATTGAAATCACTTTGACCCTTTTTCCACCTTCAGAAGAAAAAAAACTAAATAGAGGAAAAAGAAGGTGCAAAGCGAAATTTGCTGTCGATTTCTAGATGATAACGCGATGTTCCTTCGCAGAAGAGTCGATAGTCATATCAGAAAGACTTCAAGTCTAGTTGTATTTTGCATACTGCACTTTTTACTTCGATTGAACCGGGATACGCATCTTTGCGCCGCGCTTTTTTTTTCTCCTCTTTTTGTCTTCCCTGGAAAATCTCTGGCCCGACATCTGTCGCAATCACTCCGCTTTGCGTATCCATTTAAGGCTGAAGAAGGAGCCTAGCGGGGAAATTAGATCGACACCCGTCTTGTTGACTCGAGCAGAAACGCTCCCAACCGAGTCCGAAATCCAACGATTAACCTTTTGGACCTTGCCAATCGTCCCATCCTACCCCCCCCCCGGCAACAACAACTTTTTAGTGTGATTGAACACAAAACTGGAGCGAAAGTGATTACTTTACATTAGAGTGCCTCAAAATGTGTCAGCTTGATCCCAAGAATTATGATTTCTAGAGATTTTACACTTTCTATTCCGAGAAAAAAACATTTTAAAAGAAGGTTGCTTACACTTTGATCAAAGCACAGAGAATGCCAAAAGACTTCCATTCTCCTCTACACCATGCCCACTGATTTTATGAGTATGTTTACCAGATTTGTTGTTTAATATTCTGGACAAAAACATTCTAGTCCACACAAACAAATAAATTTAAAAAAAGCCAAACAAACAAATCAACATACCAGTAATAAGGGAAGATAGATTGAGTTAAGGACAGGGTGAACCTTTAGCAAGGTTAAAAGGGGTTAAAACCGTTGTGTCTGCCATCGTGAAAACAGACAAACAAGTGAAAGTACAATTTGAATGGCACAGTTTTCTTCATTAGCGTCATTTCCGTGCATTAAGGAGTGCAGAGTTTTGTTTTGTGCGTTTGTCTTGACCTTTTAACATACTGAGTTCCAAATTAACCAGGTCATTGAAGAACCGCCGTCAAATCAGGGTGAGATAATGTGAAATGCCTGCACGGGGCATCCACCAGTCTTCATGCTGTAATGAATTTCACGATATGTAAATGCAATTTCGTCTCCTGATAATGAAATAGTATATAACGTCATTCACCTTAGTTAAGTCCCCACTCAGGCTTTCTTCGTCAGAGCCAGATGAAAGTCATCGAGGCTTGGCTCGCGAGATTATGAACTGAGTCTGATTTGATGATTATTAAAAAGACTAGCTCTCAACCATAAAAAACCCTACTCCATGGCATGCGGCGATGGTGACGACAGTAATGGCCGAAGGTTGGGACACCGCGAACCGGAAATATCAAACAGCGCTGCATGATTAGGTGCTAGTAGACAAATTCGGTCCAGTGATTTGTGAGAAGGAGAAAAAAATAAAATAAGGATACGTTTGAGCGATGTTTATTAAGTCAATTCCGCCTTGGATTGAATATAAGGGAAAACGAAAGCGTCTTGCTTGGGTAGAAGGGAAAAGCGGTATCTGCATTTAGTTTACGGGTCGAAAACAAATAATTGTTGTTCAGACCACCTGATGTTTCTTGTTGTTGTTGTTGTTGTATTTATACTTTCGTGATCTAGCTCCGATATAGCATTGCGTCACGGTCATTGATCACAATGCTGTAGTTTTCGCTGTTTTATTGAAGCAAGGAGTACTTGCCTTGACGAATCTATTGAACTAGCGCCATCGATATCCGGCATCTTCAAAGTAAAATAAAAAGATGTGTTGGTGTTCATGCTGGTTGGGAAAAAAAAAAACTTACTCAGCCGTTTATATTTCTGCTCATAAGAGACTTAATTACTTTTGTTATTGTTAGATAGGAAAAGAAACAAAATTCGTTTTGATGAATGAACAGAACCTTTCAAAATATCAACGCAGTCAAGGTGTAGATTTTTTTTTTTTGATCGCTCACTTCTTGTGAGTCACTGAAAGTGAGCGGGATGCACATGACATCCATCACTCGACAAATTCCACTCGTGCTGGCTCGGAGCTGATTGATCGGAGCTCATTGTGACGTAGATACCGCCATAAGAGATTGTCCTTGTGTTTGGCCCACTTTTGTTCCAACCATATTGCCATGCAGTGCCTCATTTGCCAAGTTGACCAATAGAAGACTTCAACTAAGGACAAATATCCCTGTCATTGTCACTGGTCTGTTTTTGCTTTTGTTTTTCTCACCACATACATGTATGCGCAAAGTACGTATGAGTTTCACTGGGAAATGTCAGAGCGGCTGGTTACGTGGGTGAATAGTATTGGGAATGTACCAAAATCCAATGCGCATGCGCAACGGACAAGTAAATGATTTGACTAAAATTAGCTTCAGTTAACTAAAACACCCAATGCTTGTTCCCTCAACGCAGTCGGTAAGTTCTACTATTCCTGTTTAGAAATATGCACAATCTCTTGAAATAAATCTTAACTTTGCGCGATCTGTCTTGTTTGTGTTCTCTGCATGCCAGTGATCGCAGAAAGTGAGTGGGGAAAATGTTGCGCAACACCCACAGTTTTAGTGTGATTGAAGAAGTCAAATGTAAAATATTGAGATCCTGTGTAACTGTGTTTTAACGAATCTAAACTGTTTAGAAGAGAAATAGAATCAAACTACGGGCATGAAGCTGATTGCAAAAATCATCAGGTGCCGTTAATAAGAGAAGTATCGCATAACTATATCTTCTTGGATAAGAATGTATTTCCTTATTTAATTGAAATAGTGGGTAAAAAGAAGATGGCAACTGACCATTATGTAAGCGAAACATAAGCGAAACTTATCTTTTCACAAGAACGTTTTGTTGGCAATGTTAGCATCGCGTTCCAAGTACACTGTGTACATCAATACACGTCACCTGAAAGTTGTGTTACACATTGAAAGGTGGTTAATCTCCACTCAAACCGTGAAGTGATGTGTTACATCACTTGGTACCATTACTTCTTCAAGTTCATCTTTTCAGACAACTGTCTCACATTCTCAATATTGGAAGCTCTCGAAATGCAAATAGCCATGACCTGCGGTGTCTTAGAGGTTAAGACATTAAAGTTGGGTAAAAAGTATAATGGTCACAATCGTACCGCAGGGCGGGGGGGGGGGGGGATAGTGAGAGACAGTTTCCGGAAAACGTGATGTTTCAGCGATCCTTCCGCGCTGATTGCCAGGGATTTCCAGTCGGCAAGACATCATAACAGCTCTACCTGATCCCTAGCAGACAAAGATTCCTTGAAAAGAGGTACTACGTGCTGTAAAGTGGTACCTTAACATCCAAATGTCTTCCCTCTCTTTCGCCACTTTTTCATATTTTATAATTCGTAATATCTTTAGGATGGAGAGGTGACTGATGAGAGAGAGAGAGAGAGAGAGAGAGAGAGAGAGAGAGAGAGAGAGAGAGAGCGGTTCATTTTCTTAGGATATTACACCAGAATCAATGCTGATAAACACAAAGGACAAGCTCGGCTTTTTTTTTTGTACGGTGTTCTACGAGAGCCAAGAATCTTTGTGGAAAGCAGTTCATGTGATCTTGCCTTTTTTTATCCAGAAATAATAACTTGACTAAAATAAAAAATAAATTTCGTTTGAGAATTACATCGATCCGTCTCTTTGTTAAGTTTTGACAGCCTTGCAGGGCACTGATGAGCGACATTTTCAGGTGCACTAATCTGATGAATTTCAAACTATCAGCGATCCTGTAGTTTTTCGTGGGTCCTAACGATGGATTTGAAGGGATTTGAAAACTACTCACTGAATCAAAATTTCCATCCATGTCGAAATCCAACAATGTCTAAGGACAGTTTAAGCAGCTTTTGAAAGTGCCCTTTTTCCCAAGTTGGCGTCGAGCTGACTGTTGATTCCAGACTTTCACCAAGTGGTAAAGAGTCGTGGGTGCTCTTTGCATTGATTAGGATCGTAGGGGTACGGTTGCCATGACAATTATCAAAATCAGCAACATCTGGTTTCGACATTTAATCGGTCAAAAGCGTCGGGGTTTCGCCGATTGTTTGCTAACGCTGTTATGCACAGTCATGTCTCTACAAAGAGCGTCTTGTTTTTGCGAAGAAGTACTCAGAATGATAATAAAAATGTTATTTGACTATTCATGAGGTCGAGTGCTCTTCATCATTCCAGCTTTGGGAACTCGATGCACTATCCTCGTAGCTATCGCAGTCGACCTCGTCAAAATAGAAAATGAACGGCACTAACTTACATCAGACGGTGATGCGATGTCACGCGGTCACCTTTGCAAATCAATACTCATACACACAAGGTGTGTCGTTATGTCGCAATGGTCAGTAAGTTTCAATTGGTAGTAAGCATCACCCATAAGATTGTTTTACAAACCGTGTATTAAATATCGTGGCGTAGACCCTGAACAGAATTTGGAGATCAATATCCATCTATGTTACACACACACACACACACACACACACACACACACATTCAAACGCACACACACACATGTATATATATAATATAGTATAATATAATATAATATATATATATATATATATATATATTATCGATGGAGACATAAGTGCACACAATACTTTTCATGAAATTAATGAGGTAGTCATGTGTATAAGATATGCACACACACACATCTCTCTCCCTCTCTCTCTCTCTCTCTCCCATATGTTTCCCCCTTTTCTCTCTCAGGTCTTGGCGGTGCCTCTGCAACATGGACGGGCAAAATCTGTACAAATTATTATGAATCGCGAAGGTATGATCGTAATTATAGTCGAAAGGATCCCACGGGGCGTCGTCTTATTAAAATACCGAAGCCTCCCACGTGACAATCAGATTAGTCTCGTCTCAGACCAGCATTGGATGACTCTTGAGTTCGCGTAGTCTTATCGGCAATATTGGAAAACACGTCAGGAAATGATTTCATATTTCATCAAAAGAAAAAGAAAAACAACAGAACGAAAACGAAGAGAAAGAAGAATCGAGATGAACGCAGTTTGTGGAGTGGTATTGAAAGATTATAGCGATTGTATACGAACGTCGAAAAAGTAATACATATATGGAAGGAGTATGTATACATATGATGGTTTTATAGACGTGAATATCGTCCTTGAAGTTAAAGCAAGCATCACTACACGACCCGTGGCATAATCCTAAAAATTTCGATTTTCGACATTGATTTGACAATGAGACTGGTCGGCAGATGCTATCGTTTACGAAATATAATTAGTAGCCATTTAATTTTATTCTCACTTGTTTGTCCTTTTTGTTTGCTTGTTTGTCTGTCTGTCTGCCTTTCTCCCTCTGTCTGTATCTTTCTCTCTCTATGTTTGTTAAGATCGTCTGTTTCAGAATATGATATTAAACATCAACGTGATCTGAAATATTTCCTACCAGATTTTGACATTTTACACCCATGATTGATGATGTCAAGGGTATAATCCCTTTATTATGAATAAGCACTTCAATCATCAAACATGACATGAGTTTCTAATTCTCGATACAGTTGGAAAGAACTCTTGGGAGTGATAACAGACCACTTTTCTATATACGCTGAGACAATTTCACCATTCGGAAGTACTTTATTAAGGGAGAGGCAGAGTTATTAAAAGTAAGAACAGCTTTCTGGCCTGTAGTCATGGTTACGGTGATGCTGCTGAGGAGGAGGAGACTGGTGTAGATGATGACAAGGATCATGATGTAGCTCAGCATTGCAGGTAAGGTATAATGGCAAGCCGCCGTGTAATGAAAACGAAACAGTGAGTCGCGACACTTAAAAACATACATTGAGCGGAAAGCTGATTGATGAGCACGGCATGATGAGACGGTGCATGGCGCCGCAGCGTGATGAAAGCTAGCAATCATTTTGTAACTACAGGTATCACCTGTAAGCACCGGAGACGAAACTCTGAGATGGAGTTTCTGCATTGGCATTTCATGACATGACTCTGATGAGCCTTCAATTTCCCAGTTTTGTGTTCAGGGACACCGTATCAGTTTATACCAAGATGAAAAAATCTCCAGTTGTAGTGTTGGCTGAGGTGGTGTCTGAGGTGGTGATGATGATGCCTTTATAACAACATTTGATGTTGAAACAACAGAATGATATCGAAGACGATGATTTGATTATGATAATAATTATGATGATAATCATGGTGTGGAAGACGTAATGGGGGATCATCTGACGGAGGCTAGGATTACGCTGATGATGATGTCATAATGATAAAAGGATTTATGATGTCATACTTTAGGTATCGACCGTGAAGATATTTATAACATTACAAATTCAAACTCACAAGAAAGTATCGTTGAGCTTTTACGCAGATACTACACCAGGAATCGATGAAGCAACGTCTACTCAATCACTCTGGTACCTCTGACGTCAGATGTTTCCTGACATGCACAATAAATAATATTGATAGTAGAGGAAAACTAAAATCACCAAAATGATGTCAAAGAATGAATTGAAAAGTTATAAGATGTAGATGTCTTGGTCATACTGCCAGTGAAGCTAGAAATAGTTTAGGCTTATGCAAAGCCCAGTGCTTGGTCAAAGGACCACTTATGAGTAGGAACCGAAGTAGCAACAAAGAGTAAGTAATATCACGAGCTCTCTCTCTCTCTGGCTTAATTTCAGCCGTCAGAGGAAGTTACCTTTGGTGATATCCTGGCGTTGGCATTTCGTTGGCATTTCGTTCCTGGCGATAATTGTCGTCGTGAAGGGCTGGTTGCCGCCACTTGGGTGCCGACATGTGTGCCGAGCAGCCTAATGGCCGAGTCGTGTCTTGATTATTAAGAAGTCTGTGATAAATTCGAGTGTTCAGTCATGGTCAATCTTGATTGACATACATAGATCCCCGTTTACGATGACAAGCTATCTTGTTCTGGGGGTCTATAGAAATTTCGTTACGCTCAGTTTCAGATCAAGGCAGTTGAATAATATGCAATGACAAGATTAGTGACTCAGGCTCTCAGAAATGCAGTTATGTCAACATACTTCATGACCATTTTGTTTCAGTTCACAAATACATGCGAAAATCTAGAGAAAGTATACGGAAATATATGCAGCTAATGTTTGATTTAATGCAAAAGTGTTGAAACTTATTTCAGACAAAAATCCTAGACTCTATAGTCGGAAAGACTTGTTTGAGAATAATGTGGTTATGTCCTTATAACAATGGCCCAAGCAACAAACATATACTGTATCCATATCTTGTTTCTATCCTTTTTATCCTCAGTAGGAGAAGGAGGTCAGAGTTGAGTGAGAGTGGCTCTGACGTCACTTGTGATACTGCAACAATTTCAATCAGAGCTAAGTCCGTCATTCCGTCTCGAATAAATAAAGGTCGTAAAAGCAGGAGAATTCTATGATGAGTAAAAGAGGCAAGCTAGACAAAGCTTTAGATATACCAAAAGACTTCAAACGAAAGTTAGGACGATAAGACGATGCCCGATCAGGGTGGCAGCATTGGACCTCATCAGAGACAGCGAGGAGAGAGATATAACTTTACAGTCATGTTATTGCCGTAGTCCTCTTTCCAGGAGACAAACTCCGAGGTTGAGGTGCCTGCGTTACGAGGCTGCTTCCCCTTGCAGAGACCATGGAAGAGTACAATAGTGAACTGAGTCTATTTGTATGAACTATTTAGGTCCTAGCCTTGTTTTGAAGGACAGCATGAGTTTCGTTAGTCGACAGGAAGAAGAAAGTATTTTTCTACTACATATTTTCTGCTATATTCCATCTTTTTCTTTCGAAACAATACTAAATGACTATTGTCTTTGAGAGAACGTACGTATCATCGGTGACCAGGTTCTTGTAAGCGATTACAACTAATCACGTTGCAATGGATATCAAAGGTGATGTTGATGTATTACCGAAACCTGAGGCAGCTTATGACAATTTCGGCGTCGCATAATTAGAAAGTAGAGACCATTTTGAAATAGATACAATTTCAAATCATGTTTCTCCCGTGGCCAAAGTATATGAAGATGTCAGATATCAGAAAGGGGAAGAAACTCATGCGCACACAGAAACGCAATTCGAGTCGGACAGATACGCAGAAATGAGGCTACATAATAATATGGTACAGCTCTTGGATGACGATAGGAAATACGTGGGGAAAAAAAAAGCAGAGAAAAAAAATCCCAAACAATCAGTCTCACAAGGGAGTTGGGGAAAAAGGACAAGTGCAAATGATCTAGCCTGTCATTCAATGAAATGTAGACCACGGTGAACCCGTTTACAGATCTCATGAGATTAGCTCTATCGACGAAAGTAGGACGATAGCGCGTCATTGATCAGAGTTTGGGAGAATTAATACAGGCAGCTGCGTTCAACATGATCGGCATATGGTATGATCAACAGCCGAGAAAAATTTATCGTGGAGGGAAAAATACATCTGAAAAAAAAAATAGAAACATGTAACAACCCTCTAATCTGTCTACGTCTGAGCACCCATTACTAACATGTAAGGATTTTGTTATGAAAATATGGTCGCCACTTATTCACCATTCTTTTATTACTAAAGCAATTAAGCGTCGTTGAATTTTGCCTGGTCTAGATAATCTCTGTCTCCAATATTTGATACCAGATTAAGCACTTCCAAGAATCTTCGCGATGGGTCGATACATTTTGCCCATTACCTTTTGTATGCCATAACCACAGTGTAACAGATTTTTTTTTTTCCACGCTCATCTTATGAACGTTGAACGCTGAATGTTGCAATTCTTTCAGTGGTACATTACCAAACACGTACCGCAGTTTTTGTACAGTACGCATTGAATATTCACTGAAGGTGCAGATACAAGGAAACTAGAATTTCGAGTTTTGTTTGATTTGTCTGTTCCTTCTTTTGTGTGTGTGGGGAAGGGTACGCGTCACGAGTTCGACACCCACGAGTTTTACAGCTCACGAGTCAAACAGCTCACGAGTCATACAGCCCCTGAGTTCGACACTAAGCAAACAAGGCCCACGAGACCGACACATTAAGCCCCGTGCAGTAATGTCGAACTCATGGGCCTCATGACTCGTGGGCTGTATGACTCATGGGCCATTTTTCAATGTCGAACTCGTGGCTGTCGGTCTCATGGGATGACTGAGGGTCGATATCTTATGGTAGATGGCAGCGTCATAGTATCTGTCTACATTTTTTCTTTCTTTCTTTCCCTTTCTGTCTCTCTATTTTTCCCATCTCTCTTTTATTTTCTCTCTTACTCTCTGTCTTCTGAGTATACTGGTAAAAATAGTACTGGTTTGAAATTTTATTGTGAGCGTGGAACTGTGGAATGGTGAGGTGGTTTTTGATACATAGAACGCCTCTGTAAGTCATTATCAAAACATGTGCGCAGATCAAGTTTACGATCATTTGATTTCTCGGGTTACGATCATTTGGTTTCTCGGGTTCGATTCCCGATGGAATCCAATTTTCTTTGTTCAATTTTCCACTAATAAATGATATTCATTCTGGTCATTTTTTTTTTTCTGTTTGCGTTTGTAACATACTCAAAAGCTGCATCACTTCGGTGATCCCTCGCATTTATCCCCGAGTTGAATTATCCTTCGGGTTTATGCCAGGTTCAAGTGTGTACGTGTGTTCACACACAAACACAATGCTATAGCTTCTGACCATTCGAGCATTGAGAACTTAGGGTTTCTGGGACGAACACTGAACTAGGGCTTCTATAGCTCAGTCGGTAGAGCACCGGGCTAGCATTCCGAGGTCTCGGGTTCGAATCCCGATGCATTTTCTTTGCTCAATTTTCCACTAATAAATCATTTGATTTTGTTACCATTGCCTTGCGTTTACCGCTCTATAATATCATGAACAAATTTTAAAGAAATATTTCAGTTGAAAATGACGTTAATCTTATGCGCAAGCTATTCTAATTCCGCTAGAACGATACCGTCATGCACTGATCATCTGTGGTTGGGAATGAATTCATTAAACGTCGTGATTCTTCAATTTGATCAATCATCACAGCAGATCGCTCAATGAGGAAATAACGATGCACCCACCTCAAGTCCAATATTGCTCTCGGCATTACAATTAAAACTTGCCGTTTCATTCAATCACCAAAACGTGTCCTGTAGCGGTTACTGACCTTAAACAAGGCATCTAATATCTTCGGAAATCACACAAACTAACCAAAAACAACAACAACATCTACAACAAACCAAACAAAGCAACATAGAAATATATGGTGTAAAAAAACACATCCTAATGGGGAATGTTTCGACAAGAATAACAAGCATGTCGTCAAAATAAGAGATAACACAAGACACGGAGTGACTGTCGTTAATGCGCAGCCCCTTAAAGCGATGTCCGAGCCTTGCCAATTTGAAGACGAGGACCCAACCCGGGGCAAAGTTTCCTCAGCTGATCCCCCTTCAATCAACAGTGT
This sequence comes from Diadema antillarum, assembly GCF_040938485.1. NCBI lineage: Eukaryota > Metazoa > Echinodermata > Echinoidea > Diadematoida > Diadematidae > Diadema > Diadema antillarum. The sequence goes on along the minus strand of NW_027272134.1, from coordinate 205,439 downwards.
GATATTGGAGAGGCCGATGTTCCCAGCGAGTACGGTGAATGCTTTCTTCTTGGCTATCACTTTTTTATTCTTTCATCTATTTTTTTTTTTTACGGTGGGGACAAGATGTGATATGCGTCGCATCGATTTCATTTCTAAACAAACAAGTAAACATACATTTGTGAGGATTTTGGGAAGGACTTATCTTAAAATGGTGCGCACGCTTTGTTCTCAGTCCCATGGACGTGATTTGAGATAGAGACTGATAAATCATGGGGACAACACGCCTCTACCGCATACATCGGCACCGGACCATCGTCAACGTGTAGTAGTGTACAGGCGTTTTTTAGAGTGTTTGTTTATGAAAGGGCATTACAAGTCAAGGTTGACATACCCTCGCTATATGATAGCCATTATAGCGGCAATGAACTGTACAATAGAAATAAATGACCCCCCCCCACAAAAAAGTAATAATATTAAGAAGGCAAACATTCAGAAAAGATGTGTTACATTCTGATAATCGTTATCAAAATCTTCATAACTTTAGCAGAATAACTATTTGTCGTTCCAATCACACAAAAAATATATAGAAATAATCCAACAATTCTAAAACGAGGAATCGTCGGCAGACGTTGAAACACTGAGTGTTTTGTTTGAAATCGTTTCTTTCAAGTGCTGAATTTTGTCTTCCCAAATTTCTATCGGCAGACTCGCCGAGTCTTCACTCTTTTTTCCTCCTCTCCTCTTCTCACAGAATATCGCCCTTTCCTTATTGATTTCCGCACCACAATATTTGACGGAATAATGGTCCTTCGTGACTTCGCATGCTATTGACCCCAAGCTACTTCAAACACTGTTTTATTTGTTTGTTTGTTTGTTTCACCAGGTATCTTTTTCTTTTGTCTTGATACGGCAACTCAAAGCAGCTTCCTCGTTAACAACAATAAAGATATTACACCACCAACCAACAACAGAAGCGACAATACAATCTGTCTCCTAATACTTTGTCTTCAATGAATGGTCGTCGTAGTCATTTAATTTTTTTATTGAAATCATTGCTTAGTTATGATAGTTTTGGAACGCACCTTTTTGCACTTCGCATGAAGATGTGAACTTGCAAAATTTTCCAATTATTCAAGAAAGGCCCTCAAAAGTTTGTTTACGTTTAATCGTAAAACCAAGAGTTCACGTCATATACCATATCTGATGACATTGTATTGTGATGAAGGAAGAAACTAAGATTCTACAAGAATGTATTTTAGATTACAAAAGACTGGCTGTATATTGCAAGAAACAACATTATCATGGCGAACATAATAGCGTTGTGTGCCATCCCGCACGTATAATGGTTTTGTTCCTCTCTCCGTCCATAAATATGTACAATGAATATATATATATATATGTGTGTGTGTGTGTGTGTGTGTATGTCACTTGTATGTGTGATTGTGTGTGCGTGTGTGTGTGTATGTGTGTGTGCGTGCGCGCGCGCGTATGTCCCAGCAGTCAGTTAATGTTTTCTATGAGGACCTTTGTGTAATAATCACTCTATGACATTGCGTGCTCGGAGTCAGCGGATCAAACGCTAGGAAAACCTTCACCGGAGATCGATCATCGGAGCCTAATACGTATATACATGTACATAGAAAGTTTGAAATCGATTTTGCAATCATTTTGCTATGATTTTTTTCTGTTTATTTACTTGTTTATCCCAGTTCCGTTCGTTCATTCTATTTTCTTTTTCGTCATACAATATCATATGATATCATAAATTTGGTATTCGTATGCACGTATCACTGAAAGCTTTATGTCACTGTAGTGGAGTATTGGCACAATGCGTAATACCACATTTTTTTTTTTCAGAGAGATCAACAAATTTATCCTTAAGAAACGTTTTGAACAATATCGACATAAAATCATTATCAGATGCCGCACATGGAACGCTGGAAGAAATAGGAGTTGTCATTTTTTTGTTTCGTACATAGACAATGATTATTGGCAATGATAAAGCCAAACGATAGACATTTGAAATGTATGCCTTGGCTAATTAATCTATCAGAGAGCAACCTGGCTCTTTCGATAAAAATCGATGGCAGTATCAAAGAGCAATATCCCCATCGTGCTGCTGTACTGTATCCTGTTGAATAGGGATAGTTCGAAACCCATTACGTAATATTAAACTTTGATAAGGAATGACGAACCGAAACGATAATCTATTCATATCCCCGATTGATATTCTATCGCCCAAATTGTTAAATGCCTTGCGAGGATTTAGGCAGAAGGCCGCGGCCTTGTTATTACGATTGAGCTCGTCATCGTGATATTATTGCAGTGACGGGTGCGAAATTCATTTAGCACCCGACGCCAATTCGGCCGTAATTGGATGAAGTCATGCCAATAAACCGTATAAGTAGCCCTGCTAATATCAACTTCGCCAAATGAAGAGTCTCAACCGTAAGCTTCTAGATATAGTTCGTCGTCTGGGAAGACAAGATCTTTGATTCTTCCTTTTTTTTAACATATACATTTCATGGTATCACATTATGATGAATGAGTCAACATTGATCTCAGGCATACGAATGTAAGGAAGAAATCATTATGAGGTGGCCACCCTATCCGTCTACCCCCCTTCCTACCCAATGCTTCGCTCCTTCAGGTCATATATAAACATGACAGAATAAATATCTCTCAGCGGAGTTCCTTGTCTCATGAAGAGAGAGAGAGAGAGAGAGAGAGAGAGAGAGAGAGAGAGAGAGAGAGAGGAGGGGGGGGGGGGGGGGGGGGGGGGGGAAGGGACCCCCCAACAAACAAAAAAAAAATGCGAGAGACATATTTTGAGGAGAGTAAGGATATGCCGTGGATACCCGATCACATCGGTCTGCTTCCTCGTACTCGAACACACGAGCGGACATACACGATTGAAATGTTATTATTGAAGAGTTATTTCCCCACAATGGTGTCAACCACGCTTGAAACACGTGATATTTCAATCACCGTCTGGTTTCGATATAAAAAAGCAGCGTCTTTTCTCAAAAGGATTGTATCTATAGCCATGCACGATAGGAAGTATTCATTCCAGGATATCTTCAACGCCATCAAAAATGTACAAATTGTCACAATAAATACTACGCACATACAGAAAACCTCAAATAAAGCAAGACTAGAGCCACAGATACACTTCAAAAACACGTTAAGACAGATAATCCGAAGAATGTCTGACGATAAAATCTATTTTCGATTTCGCTATTTTGCAATGTCATTTGTAAGATAGTGTGTACATAATATAGTTTGTGATTGGATATAGTTTGTGATTGGCTGAATCGGTGTCACGTGCTACTCAACGTTTTTGTTTACTCGTACCATGGAGATAGCTCCAGAGCACACGATCATGCCATATAACCACGGACTAAAGCACGGGAAATTGCACTTCATTTACTATAACAAATGGTGCATGCCCTGTCATGCAACATCGTAGACTATACACACTCCAAACGCATGATTAGCTCTCGTGGTAGCCTTTTGTCAAAGCCCTCACGCGGTAACGGGCGAGCGAATAGAGCCCAGCCGAGCACGACCTCGCGCAACCCCACTCGGCTGGGCTCTCTTCACCACACAGAGAGAGGACCTTGACAAAAGGCTACCCTCACGCTGGAGGGGCTATCATTCATTTCGGGGGGGGGGGGGGTGTAATCTAGTCTATGTGCATTCGAGATCACACCCTCTTCACAGAATATTATGTGGCGTTTTATGCACGAAACACCAAGAATGAACTCAGAAAGGTCAAACGCAACGTTTTAAGGTTTTATTCTTTTTTCAGTCACAATCACAGCAGCAAATGACTTGTCTGTCATGATCTTCACTCACACCTTTTCAGAATGCGTCATGCAAATGCGTTACAAAGTGATTTCCGTAATACAATATACTTTTGTATATAAAAGGAGAGTTCTAGGGCCCTGATATGATAACGTCAACTTATTTGCGAGATTTCGACTAAAATCTGTGTCCCTCGACTCCCTCTTCCATTTCACGTCCACGTCTAATGACGCTTTCATCCTTTAACCCTATCTGGGCCGATGAATAAAATGTGCGCAAATTTCACACACACATACCTATTAACAGGAAATGAATGTGGCATGCGGGGGTTAAAGAAAGCTCACTGTAACATGGAGTGGAGATCTCCTTTAAGGAGGAATGTTGTAGATGCAGAGGGCTAATACTTCTAATGACGAACAAGGACGTTTGACTTCAAGAAAAAAAAGATTGCGATGACGGGCGCCCCAGACACACCAAGCCAATAGATTAAAAAGAATAAAATGATAATCACATGGTTTACGTTTGTATAGCTGTGCAGATGACGCGAAAAGACCTATTAAAGAATCTATTAGGGGAAATTTCCCCCTGAAATTTCAGTCTTATACATCCTGATGAACGCTGGCTCCACGAACATGAAAGAAATATTCATCCAATGGAGAAGAACAACCGACTTCAGGGGATGTCCCTCTAACGTGATGAAATGCACCGAGACTTGGTTGTTGTTGTGTGTTTTTTTTTTTTGGTTCTTTTTTTGAACCACATGTTCTAAACATATAGGTCTAATAAATTAGTTAGTCATGTTAGTCATCTTCATGGCGGTGAAAACAGTTATTGTAACAATTGACCCCCCCCCAAAAAAAAAAAAATAAAATGGTTTAGATGACACCATAACACGCACACACACGTATACACTCATATACACATACAAATACACACACTCAAACAAATACAAGCTCACAAACATGATGGTAAAGAAGACACCTTACATCACCGATCAAAAAGTAAATTTGAAGAGTGCGATGAAAGATGATATTATACAATATTGTGACAGGGACAATATTCATGTCTATCTGCCTGTTCCATCAATTCTACTACTCAACCATGTCAACACCAATTATTTCCCCCCTTTGTTATCGATAAATGGATGAATAAGTCACGCAATAACTTTAGCATAAGAAACATCTATTTCCGATTGCTTTCTTTTCTCAATATGATTCTTTTTACTCAATACGTATGGGAAATCTCATTTATAGTTTCTGCTCATGCGCATAGTTCGACGTTGGTAGCCAACCTTGCCCAGACAGTGCAGTGAGTGTGAACGAGAGAACTTAAGCCTGCCCGGAGACTATGCAAACACGTAATGTTTTATTTGGACAGTGGAATCCCGAGAAACACAGCCGAATGAGACAAGGGTGATTTTTTCCCCCAAGCGTCTACAAGGTGTTCCTGATCTAGAGAGTGACGTCATCAAACGGACACATCACCTTTCTGCTCCGTTTCATATATCATGAAGTAATATCAAGAGAGACGTTTTCTCTTGTAGAAACATGAAGGAATCTTATTTGTTTTGTTTACTTTGCGAATATATGTTCTTCCTTCTTTAATGAGTTAACAGATATGCTCTAAAGATTTCGAAAAGAGATGTTCCTCAAAGTAGGATAGAGAAATAGGTACCATGCTTCAATTCCATGACGTATATTGAAAGGATTGCCGTTGATATACAATGGCGGCATATAATTTACATAGTTGTCAAGTACAAACGGGCGATGGACTACACTGTCTTTGGACTGAAAAGGTATGGCAAAGGTATGCGAGTGAGTTTATGGCTATGCGCGATCCATCTATTTTTTTTTTTCTAGCTGTTGCTTGTATAGTTTTCGTCCCTTGATATTTTGGCAAGTAATGCTGTTTCATGTGTTTTTAAAATAATTTTTGTTCGAATACTCTCAATTTTATCCTAAAAGGCATATTCCTATCAAAAGGAGGCGTCTTTCTATTGCATAAAGACCTCAACAGAGTTTTGATTTAAGAATAAAAATAAGTGGTACAGACCTTATCATATTTCTAGAATGGCGTGTAGCGACGTACAGCTCGGAAATATACCTCAGAGCTCAACTTACTCGGTTCTTCCCTGGCATCCTTTAAGTCTTTCAATCTTGCAATATGGAAGCGGACCTTTTTACGGATCTCTGCGAAACAGAGTCAGTCAATGTGCTTAATCCATAGAAAGCTGGAAAAGATGGGCTCTTTTCAAGGCTCAGAGATATACGTAGAAGACTCGAGGTATTTCAGTCGCGGATGTCTCCTTGGCCCCACCCACCCCCTAGAGCATGTTTTGGCAGAGATGTTTTCGTGAAACGAACCAGCGTGAAGCTATCACCTCGTTTTTCATGTCTGGTGACGAAGGAGGAGTCACGCTCCTTCTCCGCTTCAAACTAAACTGATTGGCTTTCATGCGCGTACTGTTTTCTGAGACAATACTCGCCCGGTGAGAGAGCTCATTCCACGGCGATCGGATGGAGTCTTAACCGACTGGCTGCCGCTCGCCCATCCATCATCGGCACCCTCATTTCGTCTGGTCGTCCCTGAAGTACCTATGACAATCCAACTGAAGTATACTTTCTTTGCCTACAGCTTCGGAACGGATGAATAGACACACAAACATTGTACACCCGCAGGAGAGAACCGTTAGCATGCATACATGTCAAAGTGAAGCCCTTGAATATACCTGCAAAATTATCATCTCAAAAGTGGTTCACTCATCTATGAAGTTGAAAACTGTCATGACTGTTTCGGCTGTCAGAAGGAGCGATTATTTTTTATTATGTAGTGCCTCTATTGCTTCCTTAATGAGTCCCTGTAAATATTTGATTATTTTCTATGCAGAGTATAGTATAAATTTATCCATATAATAATTCATACATATTCAACGCACATATCTCAATAATGTGATATGTTGCTTATTTCGTTTCACAAATCAGCACAACTGCTGCAAAGAAAATAAAATGAAAAAAATCAGTGCTGCACAGCACCGCAATAGATAAGAATCTCAGTTATTCCACTGCTATCTTGGTTAGATATGAAGTATGATGGAGTATGAGTTGGCCGACTCCTAACTGTGGTCCATAGCAAATCTTAACATGAAGAACAAAGTCTGTTCCAAGGTATTATGCCAAAATGGTGAAAAAGACCACCCCCAGATATCCGTGAGGCCGAGTGCAGTGAATAGTATTAACGTATACCATTTGATAACACTGCGAGGAACACACCAGCAACAAACTTTCGAATTAATCTTTCGCAAAAAGAGTATAGCGGCACTTTGTGGAATAATCGACCTACATGAGATTCCACCTAGTACAAGTGATCGTCTTCTATAAGCAAGGTACAACGACCGGCTAAATGCAAACTACTCAAGAATTTACACTTTTGAAACTGGTGTTTTTATGATCATCGATCCTTCGTTCTCCAAAATCAAAATTCCGTCATCTGTTTTCTGCTTTATTTGGGGCAAACCTGATGGGCGGCGGCAACGGGGGGGGGGGGGGGGGGGGGGGGTGGGTGGGGGGAAGGTGGAGGTGTCAGCCATGGCGATGACCGTCTTGGATCGAGTTTTTACCATCCCGGTCAAGAGCTTTAGGGGCAACGGGTCAGATCGACTGGGCACACGGCGTGGAGACCTAAAGTCTGACCCATTTAAATTCCTTTCTCTTGTTGCCTGTGTTATGACTTTTTCTAGGTTTTAGATAAAAGCTCAATTATCCTGTATTGATTTTTTTTTCGTGCTGATGTGTACCCAGTTATTCACCACGTGCTTTGGTCTGCTTAGAAAATACAAATAAATGCATTCTCACAGAGATATAAAGTTCAACCGAATCAGTCTGACTTGATTTCTGGCTTCTGTTATTGACTTTTCGTTCAACACGTGTTGAAGTGTATCGTCGGATGAGGACCTTTGATTTTTTTTTCTACACGAAAAATACACCACGCATGGAACATTACATCACAAAATGTTTGTTTGTTTGTTTGTTTGTTCATTTTCCATCTGTGAAGATGGCTGGATAGCCCATATTCAGCTACGTTAAGCTGGTCTTCCATGGGATCCAGTTGTCTTTGCGATAAATGAATGGAGCGGGTTCTTTTACGTGCATGAGTTTTTACTCTCTCATACTCTCTCAATGGACCTCCATTTTATGTCCATCCGGGGGACAGAGTGTTTTGCCTCTTGCTAGAGGGGACGGTATGCTTACACACAACATTGCTCAGTCCAGACTCGAGTTCGAACCCGGGCCGCGTGATCGTGAGGCAGACGCGCTACCGACTGAGCCAACTCACCGCCCAGCGATGAATGTTTAAGAAAAAAGACTTCCTAAAGAGTACAGACTCCACAAAAGGGCAACATTAAATTGCGCTATCTTTGGCGCTCTGCAGCGATATCTTTTCTATGCAATCTATACAACGTAGAGCGATATATCGCTGGCTACTGCATGCACCTTGTTGCAACCACCGTGCGATAATGCGTGTTTAAATATCTGCTCAAAACAATCTATACTAAGTTTCACATCTATGGTCTACGCACACATTCCTGTGCTACACAACTACTGTAGGGGCTTGTGCGCGGCTGATGCTGGCTATTATCGATACTCTTGTCCCGATAATTGAGAAGCGAAACTGCAAGCATTGAACGTACGCGTATTATTCAAAAGCTCAACTAGACGAAAGTCAAATGACATTGATTGTTACTTGGAAGAAATTGTAGCCTTGTTATTGATATTTACTTCATATGTGTTTTTAAAACAAAAACTCATGAAGAAAAAAGACTTTACCAGATGATTACCTTTAATGAAGAAACCTAGATAATTTTATTGCTGTTGATTTTATCTAAGCTGATTACTGGCAAAAACAATCCTAATAGCTGCATGGGCAGAAGACTAGCTTTCTGGTTGTTGTTTGACTAGTGCTATTACTCAAAAAACGAAATAGAGCCAAATACGATCTTTTCAAAATAGCGAAGATAGGGAAGGTAAGAGCCAAATCTTTATATTGAGGCGGTCTGATTTCCTCCATCTCAATATTTTTGCTCTAACAGAATAGAGGAAAGAAGGTGATTTGATATTTTGGCATCACTGTCGTGTTGACGTTCTTACCCCGCCAAGAGCCGCTCCAAATGTCCCACTCGAAAAATGAGAATTACTGTTTCCCTGATGAAATGAAACTGGAATTCTGTCACAGAGTCTTTTTTGAGATCATCAAACTACGATCATGAGCCCCCCTCAGGTAGTGACGTCACAATCTATGTGAGGCTGTTTAGACAGTAAATGGAGCAATCTGTCGAATTGTACAGAGTTAAGTAGAAGTAAAAGAAACTATCGCCTTCCAAAGGTTTAAACGTATACCAATTGCACTTTCATTTGTAATGTGGCACAGTTTCGACTTTGCTGTCATTATCCATAGTCACGAAACGTTCTTTGGATAAGAACAAACCCTAATAACCACAACCCGTAAGGGTTTGTCATATTTTGCCCTCATTCGCTGAATTATAGGATGTCAAATTGACACAATTCTTATGGATGAACAGGAAGTGATTCTGTTAGCATCTTCCGGGGCAGAGATATAAATGCACTTTAGCTACTTTGCACTGCATGAAGTGCAACCGCGAGCAGTAAGAAAAATCTGAGGCACGTTCCGAAAAAGGGGTTTGCGATGTTGCCGAATAATAACTGCATTTACAACAACTTCAACACTCACAACTAATTTTGAACAGCCAGTCAACTGCCAGCTGCCATGGTAACTGCAACTATTGCACATTAAAGCAAACCCCTATATAAAGAAACGGGCCCCTGATTTTAACACCGCATTGTAGGACCCTGGCGATAGATATGTCCCACGAGATCTGCGCATGCTCCGAAGAGTCGCTCATCGATATGACCTACATATACGCATAATAATGATTTTATATTAACAAAAAATAGTAATATCTTGAGCACAAATCTCATTACTGAAACTAGAGCAAAAGCACAGATTCCTAACGCAAATCACAGCAATCTTTAGAGTGTGAATGTTTTGCTAAGTCTTATGGAAAGATAACCTGCGTGAAACAATGTATTTAAAACATAATTGTGGACAAATTTGTACAGTTACAGTGTGAGGCATATACAGTATCACCATGCCAAAATAGATATTAGAGGTTAAGTACACAAAACTTTTCCATCCGGAAGAAATATTCAAACGGTTTACCTGTAGAGCTTAAGGCTATGTCATCTATATATATAGGCAGACAAAGTGGAAAGGGGGAATAACTTGACCTTGTATTTTAGTTGTGAGATATTTTTATGTTTCTGTGCATGCTTTAATCAGATAGTGCTGAATAATACAAGAGTGTGAGTACAATAAGATATGTGTACCATTTCATAACTGAGTTACTAGCACGACTGCCAAGGGAACAAATTCATTACTTCAGCACAAGCACGATTAACGCCTGATGAGGTGCACAGAAGCGACGCCATATAATTTCAGAAGATGGAAATAAAAATGGGGTCATGATCTCAACGTCTGTTTGTTGTTTGTTTGTTTGTTTGTTTGTCTGTGTTTACAAAAACCAACAATCACTGGTTTAGGGTGGAATCTGCAGGTAATTATTCACCAAATGACTGGACGGGAGTATGCATACCAATTATTGAGAAAATCCAACAAACTGAAAAGAGGACATGCGTACCAGTATAGAGCAACATAGACAAGAGTGAATATTGTAGACCAGATTTCGATTATTTTGTCTCTGCAGTGACATCAATGGAATTCAAAAAATATGAGGACCACCATCGATGCGGAGTAAAAATATTTTCTTCTCGTATGGATATCGCAAACTTATCTGCCACTGCGTTGCTGTGTTTGGTTGCCGACCATTTTTCTCTCGCTTCAATCTTTTTCAAGCGAAAAATGAAACTCTGCTTTAGTCTTTTGTTTTTCTTGCCCAGGAGCGAACTCATCGATTTTTAGCAAGGTGAACTTTTAGCAACGCCGTCACATTGCCTCAAGGTGCGGTGCTTCCTTTTCCGGGTTTTTATGTTCTTCCTTGACTTTGGAGGGAAAAAAAAAGGTGTCAGCTTTCTCATGACAAGAAGGTTAAGGGAGGAGGAGGAGGAGGAAGAGGAGGAGGAGGAGGAGGAGGAGGAGGAGGAGGAGGAGAGATGGGAGGAGGAGAGATTGTAGGAGGAGCAGGAGTTAGAGAAAAAAGGAGAAACAGGAGGCATTACAATCATGAGTGCTTAAAGTTCTGATTTGGGTAAAAATAAAAAGCATGACGACGATCGCCACTTCATAGAGGTGAAGTCAGAGCATCCTCGGGACCGTAGATTTGTATGGAGAGGTCCAGACTTCATACCTCAGGCACCGCTTGAAAAATCATTACTTTTATCAAGGATTGCACAGCTCATCAACCAACCATTAGGTATCACACGATTTCAGCCCCCCGCATCCTTTGCATCGTTCATAACTGTCTTGTTCTTTCTGCCTTTCTCTCAAATTTTGCTGATTTGTCGACTCGTGTCTTGTCGAATAGCGTCTGGAGTATTATTTACGTATGCAATGTCTTTATTTCAGCTTGCTGTCTTTCATTGTGTGAAATTAAATATTGATGGTGTTTGCAGCGATTTTCTCTTCAGAGGATTTATGATTATATTTTGATTCAGTCATTGCGTCATGCCTTGAGATGTACAGAAATCGACCATCAATACGCGTTACAGCTGTGAAACTGATATTCTTGAGGCTGAAGTTTCTCGTGAACAAATACATTCTATTGATTTTGAACATCAGTAACAGCAACAATAATGAGATCACAGCTTGGAACTGATTGGCGGGAAATCGACCGTGAGATTGATGTCGATCGTAAATTCCAAAGAAGCTACACGCGAAATTTAAACGATCCAATTATCTACAACACAACTCATGGATAGGGTTTTTCCCCAAATGTTACGGAGGACGTTGCGGGAATAGTATTAAATATTTCATCGCCACATGTGTTGTCTTGCCCACTCTTTTTGACAGAAAGACGAAGAAGCAGAGAAAAATGAAGTCTTGATTGAACCAGGATGACTACTGACTGATACCATAATGTTTCAGTGATGGAGCAACAGTTCCATGATGTGTTCTATACTTTATAAAAAGACCAATGTTGTCCTCATTGTAAAACTTGATATCACAGAGATACCAGGATACCTGACAGATTCTCTCTATCTCTTTGAAAAAAAATAAAAGAACAAACCAGAAAAAAATAGAAACAACAAATTTCAAAGCTTCCTATAAAAACCATAAGCAAACTGTGATTAGGTAATAGTTCGTTATCCGGTGGATTTCGCCCGAACCTACCTTTAGAGTAAAGTTCACTGAAATACAAAAACAAAACAACAACAACCAAAAAAAAAACCAACACCAAAACAAAACAGAAGATATAAGCAAATGTCCAGGGATATGGAAAGGCGGGAACGGTGTATGAGCTGACCAACACATTCTAGTGAAGTCAGGACGTAATATCTGTTCAGAAGCATCTGTGGTGAAAATGATACCATAAATCTTGACATTTTACGGACCAAAGTGAAAGAGCAAAGAAGTGTGAGTGGAGTGGCAAAGCCGAGAGCTCTGTAAAGTGAGACAGAGCAAACATACAGCCCATAGGCAGGGAGGATAGAAAAGAGTAGAGGACATAAAAGAGAAGAGAAGGAACCATTAGAGAGACTTTGTGAGACATTGAGACACGGGGCTGGTGGCCATTCGCTCATATTTCCTTCCAATAATGTCTAGACATCAATGATCCTTATTTAATGCCCCACCCCATTTTAAAAGGAGGGAAAGGGCAAAAGGAAATGAGTTGTTCACATACCAGGTACGGTTTTGCGAGTAGTTCTTTTATCTCCAAGTTATTAGTCGACATAAAAAGGAATAAAAAATACATGGAGAGGTAATTCAGGAAACAAAATTATCAGACAGTTAATTTTCAATATGAGTTTTTATTGCGTAATATCATTTCAACCTGTCTCACTAACGGTGGGTCGAAATTAGATTTTTAAGTATCATTACATTACGATATTTAATACATTGAGATTTGTGTAATAGCGACTTGGCAACATCACTTACCATCTCTCCTTTATTAATTGATTTTCCTGTACTTAGTATACTATAAGATATCCACAGGTAGGAAGATGTATGATTACATATTATGTGTGTGTGTGTGTGTGTGTTCTTCAAAGTGTAAAAATAAGTAAAAAAAAAACCATGCTTCATCCATACGAAGATGACCGAAAGAGTATATTTGCTTTACCGTACAGCAATTAATCTGTAACGTTAGACATGGGAAATTATCACTAGCGCTGCGTGAAGTTGTTTTCTCCGGGAATCTGGGGATCCGGGAATCTCGGGGTAGGTTTGGGGTAAGGGCGCGGGGTGGGGATTTTGAGTACGTACAGAGTGACCACGTAGAAACTTTATGGAAAGGAGGATAGGCAGATAGGAATAGAAGTTATCGACGTAGATCTGAACATATAAGGGAATGGTATTATGTCAGTGTCCGATTGCCACGATTGCGAGTTATGAAACTGCATGGACTCCATGGACTAGGAAAAGAAGCAGTGAGGACCATGAAGAAGATTTAAGAGGTAATATAGATGTCCCACTTCAGGCTGAAAGAGGTATGAATGTAAGATCCGGAATATGAGCCATGTCTAAAAAAAAAAGAAACGAAAGAAAGAAAAATACGTAAGAACGTTTGGTGCATTATAATGATTACAACCTGTCCATCCAGACAGGAGGAATTGATGACTAATATGATATTTTTCATAAAAGTTAAAGTGAGTAATAGAGGGAGAGAGAGAAAAAAAAAAGGAGACAAAGAGATGCACACATGAAATAGAGAGAGATTGGTAGATGATATATGGACATATACCGGCATACGCATGAAGAGAGAGAGAGAGAGAGAGAGAGAGAGAGAGAGAGAGGGAAATAAAATAAGGGAGGAAATGTATGTTTGATCTTTCTTAGGAGAGATGCCTAGGGGTTTGAAGCAGTTTTTTTTGGAGGACAATGACATCAAATAAATGAGTTCGGTAGACAATTACCAGAGGGAGAATACATACCTCTCTTATTGGACCATTACAGATTGTACATTCATTGTCATATCACGCTAATCTTAAGATCTTTCACGACTTGAAGGAAAACATTAAGCTTTCAAAAATAACAGCTGTAATTGGAAATGAAAACAGAGTGTGGAGGCTTATTAGAGCGTCGATTTGTGAGTGAATCTTATCAGTCCAGGTTAGGGAACTCTCATACGCTCGTGCCGTTCGCTACCACAAATCAGATTTCCGCCGTCATTATGGATGGGATTTTTTTTTTTATTGTCACAATACAGCTAGATTTGTTCAGGAAAAAAAACACAAAGTAGAATTGAAGGGCTATTTACCTCAGTCAAATTTCATGTCGAGGAAGTAATAAAGCGCTGGATCCTTTCCATCCTTATTTCTCTCTTTCAATATAATAGATGTGATGCCTACCATTTGTCATTCAAAGGATCATAGATTATGCGCGTTTTCCATCAAATCACAACAGTCTTGAGAATATTGAAAACTATGTTTCGAAGGATTCCAGGCAAGCACAAGACCTGAACCTGATGGTAAATACTACGCCTTAATTGTTGAAAATCAATAAATACCTCGGAGGTATTCTTTAAAAAAAAGAGAAGTATGCTAAAAAACTTTTTGAAAATAGGGTGCTCGAATTATTTATGAAAAAAAAAAGATTTAAAAAACATCCCAGAAATTGACACCCATTGAGCAATCCTCTAAGAAGGTGCTTAAGGTAATCATTTTAGGATAATAAGACGGGTTGGTAGTAGGCTGCACCTGAAAACTCATGGAGTATGGTTAACCAGGAACTAAGAAGGCGTCAACGCTATACCACGTTGGTTTGATTAACACCCTGGCATTGTATCGACTAACTTTTATGCTCGCTGTATTCTTTCGTGGTCATTTTAATCAATGTATCTTATCTTATCTATAGAAGATGTAGATAAAAATTGCTCGGTTGTTGCTTGATTGAAATTTTTGTTTATGCATATGTGTGTTTGTGTATGTTTGTGTGTGAGTTTGTATGTGTGTGTGTGTGTGTTTGTGTGTGTGTGTGTGCGTGTGTGTGTGTGTGTGTCCGTGTAGCTGCTACTTTAGTGCAAAGGGTTGGCTCTACAACTGAGGAGACTCAATTCTAGGTAGTAGTATTCTGAAAATGGAAAGTTCTTAGATCGGCCGTATTGTTCGTGGACACTTGTTGCTGTTTTCTTTCTTTTTCTTCTTCTATTTCTTCTTCTCTTTTCTTCTTCTTCATCTTCTTCTCCCCCTCCTACTCCTCCTCCTCCTCCTCTTCTTCTTCTTCTTCTTCTTCTTCTTCTTCTTCTTCTTCTTCTTCTTCTTCTTCTTCTTCTTTGTCCTCGTCTTCTTCTTGGTGTAGAGAGTCACTGCCACCCCCGAACGAGAAAACTTTGTGACACTCTTAATCATCCTTTGCGGGAAAAATGACAAGAAGTGGTCAACAAGCCACATGTGTCATTACGTCATCACCCACTGAGGTTCGCTTTTAGAAGACGCAGCTGTCAAACAATCCAACATGTCTATCCTATCCTTGAAAACAAGATCTACATCACAAACATATTACTGAGCTAGATAAAGATAGAATAGCAACACACAAAAACAAAAACATGTTTTGAGATAGGGGGTGAATATGGAAGTAGATAAAAGCTGATAGATTCGAAAGATAATGTAACGAGCTGTCGTCCAGGAATGATTTCACTGTTGAGTATACCAACTAATGTCATTTTTAATGAGAGCGCTCGAGTACAAGCAAATATTGCTATAATTGCGAAAATTGCTATAATTGTCAAGATGGATTCAGAGACAAGAATTTTACAGTAACATCATTATCAGTACAACAAGGACACTATAACATGGAGGTTATGTTACCTATTGCAAGATGCTGTCATATTTCATCAAAGCTATCATATTCTGATCAAATAGTTTCCTGCTCGTGTGAATTTGCTTCTTGTGTAGAGACATAAAGGCCTCAATATGCGGTATTCTATGGAATTAATATAGAAATAAATTAGAATAAAAATGGATCAAGGGGAAAAAAATCCGGGAAAATCCCTGTTGGCACTCACGGAAGCCTCAAGTGCAGTGTCTGCTCGTGAGTATGGTGCATGAAAATTGGGAGGGTCGGGTCAGAGGGTGGGGTCGTTAGAGCTTTGTACAGTTACGGGTCTCTGGCAGAGCTATGACATTACGTAAATCGCGCCCACTGGCGCACAAGCACAAAGTGATGAACCAAGGTTTGATATTTGGCTCATATAGTTCTACAACTGATGCACTGCCTCAAGCTGCCTTTGAGTGCTTACAACATGAATTTAGCCTGGAATTCCAATTATTGAGTTCATAATCACTGGCCAGAATAATCTCACGCCGTCTGAATTTCTCGTCCCTATCCGCCCCCCCCCTTCCCTTTTTCACTATCAGGTTGAGAGTTTGTTTGGCTTGTGTGTTCATCCATCGCTCGGCCCACTCACTACGGACTCGCTTACGACGTAATTATCATCAAGAGCCAGAATGTCAGAGCGACGTTCCCGCCGCTCTCGCCGGCGGAAGTAGTGGCGTCGCGATGTCTTCTGCGTTCTCGTTCGCTGGAAAGGGCATATGTGACAATTGCATCACAAGTATCTATATTAGGCACGGATACAATGCAAACATCAATGGCCGAGATATAACATATGATGCTTGACTAATGAAATCACGGATAGCGGTAGGCACGTTGGTTGTCAGTTTAAATTTACACACACACACACACACGCACACACACACCACACACCACACACACACGCACACACGCACACACAGACTATAGTCTTTGATTGTACAAAATGATATCATTCTGCAATTCGGTGTATGATACAAATATGGGATTGCGTGAACTTCCGATAAAGATAACATCAATACTGCCTGTATTAAAGATCTTGTCATTGCGCACCACGGTTATAGATTAAGAGTTAAGATTTTCCCGAAGAGAAGAAATAACCTCTTCTTATTTCTTCCACCACTTTCAAGTCAGTATGAGATAAAGGTAGTGAAGGGCAGTAGTGCTATGAATGGCCATTACTTTTCAATGATTTGAAGTTTTTGAAATTACCCCTCAGTGAGTGATCTGAGGGGATAGTCCAAGTCTTTCATTGCAAAGCCCTATGTGAACACACATATAAAATACAGTCTATCGCAATTTTAACATCCAAAACGTACTCTTAGAAAGAGTGCTCTAACAAATTATTGTCAAAACCCCTCATAATCTATTTCTTTCACAATAATTGTACCTTTACTTTCAGAGACATTTGTATAATATATAATATGTAATTATTTATAACCACATTCCCTTATGCCAATTAACGCCACCATGCAAATCAAAGGCAGTTTTTATTATTGGTCTCCTTTATTTCTTTGTTTTATCAATAACATCATTATTATGCACAGTTTCCTGTTATATGGCAACACATTGTGAAGAACACGATGTTCAGATTTGGATTGTTGTTACATTTACAATATCAGGTATATCAAAAGGTTACATACAATGTTTTTTACTTTCTTTATACGTCTTCGGAGAAAATGTAAAAAAAGAGAAAGAAATAGAGTGAAGTCACTCAATCCATCAATCAATATTATACTATATAGCTCAGATGCCTTAAACGATGATAGCTCTTAAATATCTTGAAGTTCTCTCATCATTCTTGGGGAAAAAAAGGAATACGGTGGAAGTAGATGAACAAATATGAACATGGGTCGTACAAGTAGCTATTCGATCGAGCGTGAGGCACCGTATACAACAGACAAGTATCTGCCTGGGTAGCGAGGAGAAAAAATACCATCCTTGGGCATGGATTTCATGTTTGTCAAGCCATTCCTGTAACAAGGAGGTCAAAAAGAAACTAAAACGTCAAGTTTTTTGAATGCTGAGAAGAGAGATTCTTTGATATCGAGGAAATTGCATCTGCACATGAAATACTGTGACAATTGCATTATGATATTATGGAACGATTTCCGTCCATTATCAAGTTTCTAACTTTGGTGGCGAGAATTACCAAGACCTATAGAAATTTAAAAATTCCCTGAGTGCTAAAAACATTTAAATTCATAAATTGATTATGAAGCAAAATGTCATCACATTGTGATTATGTACTGAATGCTAGCTAATTAGATGTATAGTCATGTATAGTACACACACACACATACCCTCACACACACACACACACACACACATACACACACGAACACACACTAACACACATACACACACTTTCTCTTTTTATGTTTATTAAGATTTCATTCAAATCATAATGTTGTCACCATGCAGCGAAATTCACAGTCATGTGTTTAGCGTTATGGAAACAGATTCCAGAGATACAAACCACACAGTACAAGGATAAACTACATTACACTGGGCGTAGAAAAAAAAACCAGCTGCATACATACACACGCTCCACGCACACACACACACGTTCTATTGACAGAAAAGTATAGCTGCCAACGGTTACAGTGAAACCCCGCTTGATGTCCAAGGCCTGTTCAAGATTTTTAAAGCTGACTTTATTAAATGTATTGAGCAAACTCAAGCTTACCCAGTGGTAGATGTTTCATCACATTGGGTTATGATATAGAATGAAATTATAAGTTATGGAATTAAACGCTTTGGTTTCGCAATAAAATCATCGTACCATAACTATCCTAATACAAGTAAAACGTTTACCCTTTAGGACCAAATCATTGTTGTGCTGCAAATATTAAACTTAATCGATTTCTGATGGAGGGGTTGTAATTGTTACATAATCGGCCAAAAATGATTTGTCAATGTTCTTGTGTACACACCAATGAGAGGGTCTGGAAGCTGTGAGGTGATGACGTCATCCCCTAATCACTAATGTTCTTGAGGTGGTTGCGAGCACTCTCGATGTTCTGGGGAAAACATGTAAAAAGGTAAAAGAATTCTAGCTATCTTATTTAACGGTGTCTTCATATCTACCTCAGATGGAACTTCTCATGCTGCTGAATCGATTTGATTTTACATCCCTCATAAATGGAATCCTGTTTTGTGCTTGGTTCATATCTAGCGTCATGTGACTAAACATAACATTTCCATGATGTTGATGATGTTCACAAGTACAGTATAATGCACTATATCGTAAATGTCCTCATACATACGCGACTAGTCAACGTCGTTCTGTTATTATTTTTTTCCATAGATTATGTGAAGTGCTATCAGTATATCCGCCTCTTATAGACTGCTGTATGAAATCGCATTTACCATGCTGCGCTGGAATATAATCTCTTTCTTTTTGTTTCAGTGATAGGGATATATATATATATATATATATATATATATATATATATATGTATATACATTTGGGATAATTTGCCGTACTTAATGGTGCTATGTCTGCCACTTCTGAATCCATAATTTCAACCATATAGAGAACATCTCCGTGCAGTTGTGTATTACAACCTACGTATCTATTACGTCACCTTGAACATGAAGTGGTCTTGCACTTTCCTTATCTGTACACGCTCTGCATTCAGCTGGATAGATTGGATGGATGGTGGTGGGCGTACCATTACCAAAAACCGCAGTCTCATTGGTCTCTATGTCAGCTTAAAACACATTCCCGTGAAATCAGTCCCGTAATTTTCACTGACGCACATGTCCCAGAATATCGCAGCTCGAAATAGGGGGTGGGGAGGAGGGGGGGGGGGGGGGGTGGGGGGTGCTTCGTATATGAAAGAAATAGACCGTAAAACCACGCATAAATTCCAGGCAAACCTGAGTTTACTGATAGGGATGAGTGGTCACAGATGTTGATTATTATCATTGTGATACCTACAGGGCTTGCTTACCTGCATGGTTCTGATTAAATGGCGGTCACCTGTCGAGGTCGATGTTGAGCAAACTGATGACGAATTCGGCAGAATCACGCGGCAAGCACGTAGGAGATGATCGCCTTCGACTGACGATACTAATTATAACATTCTCTGCATTACTCAACTCTATCACTAAAAATAAGATAGGTATAATTGAGAATAGGCTATGGCTAGAGAAATTATAAATCAGTAGAAACGATGTAACACTGCTTGATACGATTGCAAAGGATTTTGACCTTTTGCATAGGTCGTCTTTTTCGTAGATGTGCTCTATCGCCACAAACGTTTGTTTCCAATGACACTATTTTGAGCACGTAATCATATACTATTTGTATTTAGTTATTTGTATTTCAAGCATCATACTGCACATTCATTGGTCGTGGTGTGGAGAGGAAGGTTCAAGGTCATGGGTATTGAGTTGACTGTTTCTGTGGTGACAAATAAAATGTTAGAGGTAAAAATGCCAGAAGTAAAAATGTCAAAGGTACAAATGTCAGAAGTAGAAATGTGAGAAGTAAAAATGTTTTGCCTCTGACATTTTTACCTCTGACGTTTTTACCCAAGACTCATGCTAACGAAATTTTTAGGTAAAATATCATGTTAGCAATCAATATGTAGTAATGAAGTAAGCCGTATTACCTGTGATATGCCATTCGAGGAATGCCAA